>NC_052020.1:56284422-56908588 GCF_015832195.1 Motacilla alba alba | reverse complement strand
TCAACTTTATTATAAGTTTCTGTAATTGATGTTGAAGCACACAGGATGATGGATGTGTTCTCACCACCACTGATCTGTTTGTGTTCAGGACAGGCAGCTCCACCACAACTTTTGCAGTGTGGAGACATCAGTGGGGTACCACCACTTCCAAACTTGACTGTGCAGACCCAGACATAAGTGGCCAAACAGCCCACAGACAGTTCAGCAGGAAAACCACCATGAGCTGACTGACAAGACAAAGGATAAACCTGCAAGTAAAATCCCAGACAAGGATTTAAAGGCTTGCAACAGAGGCACAATCAGTCCTTTGGCTGGACGCACCCAGAATTGTCTGCATTTACTCACCAATCTCTTCTGTGGGAAAAATCTCTGAAAGAAGCAGGACTGAGTTTGGCCCTGTGAAGTGTAACGGGGCTAACACAAATATTTGCATTGAAACTAATGTTTTGCCTGATAAAAGAAGGCAGAAATGGCCCTGGGTTTTTTGTGACTCCTGATCCGAGGAGCAGTGAAGTCTCTCTTTAGTACAGACACATTGGCATGCAGGCTTTCTGCATAGATCCCCTGTAAGATACAAACAGAGAGCTTAGAGCCTGCAGAGCCTGCAGAGAGTTCTGCTACAGAGGCCTCACTTCTCTGTCCCCTGGGCAGAACCAGGGATGCTGCAGTCTGTGTCTATTCCCACTTTATTTAATTTTGTATAGAGCTGATTGTCAAAAAGAGCAAACCAAACTTTGACTCTCCCCGTCTGTGCATGCATTTAAAGAGCCCTGCCACAGCACCTTTTCAATAGCTTTTGCCCACAAAGTGTCAGCTTTTCATCTACCATTTAATTCTCCTAAATGGATGTTACTCTTCTCCCCATTATGAATCTCTATTGCTTCCATGAAACACTATTTGCATAAAAGGAACTGAATAATTGATAGAGAATGTGAGCAAGAGGCAGCAGACAGCTTGGGAGGGGTTTGCTGGTAATCCCAGTGAGTCCAACACATAGCTCCTGGCTCGTTTAATGGGATGGAAGCTGACAGGGTTTCCTTGTAGCTCTGCAGCAGAACTCAGGGCTGCTGCATGACCTCCTTGTACTCAGCTACTTTGCTTGTTGATCTCACTGCTCTCTTCCTCCATTAAGGGGAGAGTTCATAAAGCACAGGACACAGCCTGCAGTTTGTGCTCACATACACCTTCAAACACGTCCGCAGCCGAAGCCTGGCGGGCTGATTCCATTGCCTTCAGAAAATAAAAAGGATCAAAAGTCTTAAATTCATCATATTATTAAAGGGAAAGTCTGGGAACAGCTGTCATTTACAATTTTGTTGATGAACTAAAGACTGAGTTTGATTTTAAGGCTCAAAAGATGTGAGGTTTTTCCATATTAAGATTATTTTTTTTAAGTCCATTAGAACTGTAAAATTCACTCTACGCAGATTTTTTGCTCCTATTCTGCAATGTAAGTTTTATACTGGAAGTCTCCTGCATTTTAGATGTCTCCACTTAGTGAGATGACTGTCAGAATGAATATCTATATTTCTGAAAAAGAGAAAAAGCCATAGAAGCCATATATCATGTAAATAAAATATGTTTGGCAGCTGTCTGAAAAAAAATCTAAAAATAAATCCAAATCTAATGATTTTTCTTTTAGAGCTTTCCACATTTCTATAAAGTACATATTTTTTAATGATAAGCAGCAGTATTAGGAGAGCCTGGAAACAGCTGGAACGATTAGTATTTTGTTTAGTGAGGAGCTGCCTCAGCTGCTCTGACAAGCAAGCTGCCATTTTCAATGTAATCACTTTTGATTCTAAAGCACTTGCTTCGCTTTTAACTTTGTGCAAATCCCTCTTGATATTTCTCTTTTTAAAGCAGATGCATTTCCATATGTCCATAAAAGTTTCCTTGACAATTCAGCACGCTGCTCAGAATGACTTCCCTGATTCCTGGTGGGGGATTTGTGAAATGAGGCTGCTTTGTTCATTAAGGATATGTGTACATAATGTAAAACATACTTAATAACCTCAACTTCTGCACAGATGTTTTCGTTCTGAAAGGCACTCAAAGTTTCACTGCTTTAAATAAACTTTTTTCCTCATTTGTAAAGAAATTCATTAATAACTCTTCCAATTCCTGATAAATTTGTTATTCCATAGTTCCAATGTTAAAGAGTTTTCAGTACTCTCTGAAGAGAAATACTTGAGAGTAAAAAATATTTTTTTATAATGGAAAATCATGAAAATAACTGATCCAGATACTTCTGTTCATTCTGATATTTTCTGTTCTCAGAACTGTGCCTGATGTTTTTTTGGGGAAAAGGCTTTCTGCAACAACAAGCTACTGGCTGGCACATTTTGTTAAAGTCTTGGTATTTTATTCCTGAAAATGTTTTACACACACTTTAAATTCTTATAAAAATAACCAGCAACCAAACACATATCAGTAGATTTTTAAATTTCAGTTCTTATTCCTTCCCACCAATTTGGCTGAAAACAGGTATTTGCAAACACTGGTAGCCTAATTTCTTGTGGCCTTTCATTTTTTATGAAGTGTTTTCAAAAGACTTCAATCAACCTTAATGGTGCATTTTTAGTTAAGGAAACAGAATGGAGAGAAGTCAATTTAAGCTCCCCAATGAACAAGCGTGTACAGAAAAAAAAAAAAAAAAAAGCCATAAATGGGTTTAGAAAACAGAGCCAGTACAAGCAAAATGCAGTGAGCAGAGCGCTCAGGGAAGCCAAGATATAATGGAAAGAGTAAAATACTGCAGAGCTTTTTAAACTATATACAATTGGAACAATGGGCTGGACCCAGACATCCATGTTAAACTGTTAGGAGATAGGTGAAAAGCAAGCTGCAATTCTGTAACCACGGCTAGAGAACATGAGAATGGAAGGGCTTAAAGCTGAAGCAAATGAATGTGGGGTAGTTTAGCAGCATAGAAATCGAGTCAAAATTGGCATATTTCACTGTTTAATGTACCATGTGAAGACTCATCTCCTGGCTTTCTGAATTGAAGGACTATTAGTACCAAGCTCCTTAATGAAGCTGCTTTTATGCCACCTGTGAAATAATAATACCTTTATTTGCACACCTACTTTTTACCAAAATACTGGAACAAAATACTGTAAAAGCACAGGGTAATTAAGTAATGCAGCCTCTGTGAGACTACAGTATGGATCTACAAAACATATAAAACAGGAATACACCTGGGAAACTATCACCCAGCGATCGTTTAATTGTCTCTCATTATTTAAACATGGCGTTAATAATGCATAGAACACATTTTTCCAAAGCATCACAACCTCCTTGGTAAAAGGGTAACTGCATCAATATTAACAACCCAAAGACTTAAAATAATTCAGCCCTGCTAAAGCAGAGCGAGGCACTTTCCTGGCTGCCCAGGCCCCGGCACCGCTTTCAAACAAACTCCCGTACAGGGTCCCGGCGATTATCGCCGCTTGTATCAGTTTATACGTGGCTTTTATGCCTGCTCCCAGCTGAGTGCAGTTGTTTTTTCAGCGTCTGCCTCACGGTATGATTCAATCCATTTGGGTGGCTTAATGCAAAGATTTCGTAATGTACACAGGGATGAGCAGCGCTAAGGCAACGAACATCGTGCTCATTATTCTTTTAACGGGAATGTCAACAAGAAGAGGAATTAGAGAGGAAATCGTTGTAACTCCAAAAGAACATCTGACTAACCACTACAGATGACATGTTTTTTCCCTTTTTATCCTCTTCATGATCCATAAAGCAGGATTTTTCCAAAACAATTAATTTGGTTGCCAAACCCTTCTTAATTCTAAGGAGATTTAAAACTCATCTACTTGGAGTCTGTCTCATGGAGTTAGACCCACAACCGGATTACAAGCTATTCCATCATATGGCTGGTGTTAGCCCAGTTGCTGCTACATGGTACATAATTGGACTGTTGGACTGTTTAAAAAAAAAAGGGAAAGAAATATAAACCTCCAAGTCTTCTTTACACTAAGCCCACTGGCACCTCTGTCTTTTATTATTTGTGTTACTTTCTCCTCAAAATAAAAGCTCAGCAGCCTGAAAGAGTTTCTAAAAACTCCTTCTAAGGAACCTTGATATCCTTGATATACAGACTCCACAACAAACATTAATGCCCTTTAAACGAGCCAATCAACAGCACTGGGCATCCCAATTCTACAGCAAAACAGAGGTTTAAGTGGTAAAAGGTTCTTCTTTGTGTCTAGTGTTGGAGAGCATATGGCAAATTTCCACTTAACAACAGTCTCTTGGTTTGCAACACAAACTAATTCCCGTGTTAATTCTTTTAATTATTAAGTGTGTGTGTGTGTGTGTGCACACAAGTCTGCATGTTGTTTTGTTTCTCTAAAGAGAATCAGCGACCTTAAAAAAAATGAGGCGGACTTAAATCCTGATTCACTCCTTTGTAACATTGTCTTAGAGCTGGGGTCTTGGTGGTAGCTTTGTCCTCTCTGCTGTTGGTGCACAATGGTCTGTGCTTGCTCTCTGCAGCCAAGATAAGGCCAGCAATTAGATAATGTCACTGCTGATAGCTGTGGTCTTGGGCCTCTGGGCATCCAAACATCCTGAATACAACACAACCACCACCTAGCCTTTGTGTGTGGTACCTTTATGGGGGAGCTGCAGTGGCCAGGGAATATGGAAGAATGAACTGAGATGGCAGCAGGAGTTCTGTCCCAAAGAGAGGAACCCAGCAGTAATTTAGTGATCTTACTTCATAATAGGTTTCTAATTTATCAAACCTAAACCAATTCCAAAAAGCTTTTTCCCTTCATCGACCTCTTCACTCATTCTGTCCCCTTCTAACTCTATGACTGGACATGATATTGACTGCACTGGATGCGTCATCTTTTTCTTCTTTTTTTTGTGTTGGCCTTTTATGTCTGTAATTCCCAGGATTAAGCATAAACTGAGTTCACAAGAGTAACACAAACAAGAGCAACCTGGAATGACCTGCCTGCCCAATATGCATTATGCTGGCAAAGAGACATGAGGCAATGCAGGAATTTGAAGTAAATAAGGACTCAATCACAGAAAATGGAGAACAGTTGTTCTGTTGTCAAACAGAACAACTGCTTGACATACAGTTTGGATTGACTATTCAAAAACATAACATGGTGCAGTCCAGATGAAGTCTCTGCCTGGGAAAACTCTTCACCTTTTGCAAACAGAAGGGATGAAATATCTAAGACAAAGAGATGCTGAAGCTTGTGAGGACCATCCATTCACATTCCAATAGAGCAGCCTAATTTTTAGTTACACTTGAATTATTTAATTAAAATGTTTAAAGTTTGTTGTCCAAGGACATAAGCTGCTTAAAACTAAATATACAGATGAACTCCTCTAAACTATTTTATTTTAAAAAAAGAAATGCACTGGTATCCGATTTTTACCTTTGGGTTTCAGTTTGTAATAAAAATTCAAGCTATCTTTTGTCTATCCTTGTCCCAGGAAAGGAGTTGTTCCACTGGGCTTCTACCCTAACTTTGGAAGGCTGAAGTGTGAGTTTATGATGAGTTCCAGCCTCTGAACCCAGGGTGAGATTTCTCCTCCCCATTTCCAATGTGCAGCTTTGACACTCCCTCCCACTGCTCTGCCTGGAAGTGTGTGGGATCTGTTTTGCCCTGTCACAGAAAAACACAGGGAAATTCTATTCTCATTTCTCATCCTCACTCTCTCCAGGGCTCAGAGGGAATACCCTTTTTCACTTCCTTCTCTTTGTGCAGCTCAGGCCATATTCACCAGCATTAAATAACAGTACCCCTCCCTATCTCCATCTTGTTCAGTGTGTAACATCATCCAGAACCAAACAAACTGCAGCATTTCCTAAAACATGAGTTGTTTTTAAAAAATTCAGACTGGCCAGCTGTTTGGAGTCTCCCAGCTAGGAATGCTGCCTACAGAACCCCCACTTGATGCTCCAGCACAGTCTCTGCTGCTCACCACTGTGTCCATCTGTCTGCGTGGCGTGTCGCCAGCTCTTATGCTGGCCCCATCTCTACCAGGATACCAAAGCAACACGGATTTGGACTGACAGCCTCAGTAACTGCAAGTGTCACTTCTTCTGCTCCAAGTCCCTCTGCAGTGACAGCACTGCCTTCCTTGCTAGACTGCTATCTCAGGTTGGTATCTCGCTCCCGTTAGCCTTTCGGCTCTGTTTCAGAAAATGACAGAGGGATATTGATGCAGAGCCATTGAGACACTAGTGAACATAAAACAATAAATACTGAATGTTTATATACATCATTTTTATGTACATAAATGTGTTTCTTCCACTTAGGAGTTACCTACTTGAGGTATATGAATGTGTAACAAAAGGTAATTGTTGTACAGTTTGAAAACTCAATCACAAAAATCCCCTTGGTCTTCTTGTGACAAGAACTCGCCCCAAATGTAATTTTGCTAAAGCTGCTTTAAAACAAGCAGTTTAGGACCCAAGTTTGCAAACATCATTTGAACAGTACTGTGCTCCAAGGAAGTCTCACCAAAATAAATTCATTTCTGCTAGAGACATTATCCATTGCATTTCTGGGGACTGGGATAAAGTTCTGAGTGCAGAGAATGTGGGTTTGCAGTATTTTTCTTTCTTTTACATAGTTCCATATGTGAGTGATCATGCTGGAGGTGCTTTCTGACTCCACCCTGCAAAAATCTTCCTCTCGGGGCCATCACAATTAATAATTACTTCTAAAATCCCTTGTTTAGAAGCAGGCTATTTCCTTCATAAATTCCTCTTAATTTCAGTGGGCATATTTGCTCTACAACCATCACTAGGCAACAAAGCATTGCTTTTTTCTTTTCTGGGATATGAGTAGTTTATGTTCTTTCTGGATTGAGGACAGCAAGAGCCAGATTGTCACTGTAACCATAATTTATCTCTCAGACAATTTTTATAGAGTGAAACATCAAAGTCTGAATCTTAATTTGGAAATAATTGATTGACATTCTTGTTTTCAACGATGACCTCATTCATGCAGAGTTGATTGTATCTGAGTGGAGGGATCTTAAGCTAACTTTCTATTAATTAGCATTATAAATGAACATTTCCATTTAAAGCTGTCCTAGTTTTTCTCACAGGTGATGAGAAGCAGGCACAGCCTGGAGCTCCAAGTGAAATTGAATTGTTTCTGCAAGCAGCAAAAGCAAAGACTTCAGTCTGCTGGCTCAGCCCTGGGTGGAAAAGTGAAGAGTTCTGCTGAATACAAGAATTAAGTCAAACCCTTTGCTAACTTTGATGCAATGCTCAGTTTCCATCTGGTTCACCCCATCTCATGGGGGTGTATTTTCACACACAGATCTGCTGGCTTTGATAGTTTACCATTCCTGCAACAGGACTGATGGATTACTGTGATGTGTGTGATGCCATGAGTCTGCGCCACACAGGGCTGAAAAATCTCCTTGTATTGAAGGAACTCCCAGGCTGTGGAAATATCTGCCATTTTGTCTTTGTCTCAGTAGCCACATGGAATTGCATTGAGGTACTGGAGCACCCTCTGTGTGTAAATAATCCTTTTGTACACTGTTTTTTAAATATTGTTGCGATTACTGTTCATTTCTCATCTCACTGCTGTTTGTTGTCAGTAAATTATCTCAGCCCATACTCTCTGTCTTTGTCCCTTTGTCACCAGAGGGAAACTGGGGAAGTGGAGCAGCTTATTTGGAGTTTAAGTTAAAATCTTTGAAAGAAAAAAGTGCAAAGGAAACAGGAAGATGAGACTGACACAGACACTTCCATGGGAAAATTGCTCTAAGGCAAAGCTTGCATCACTTCTATGGACGCACCACAGCTCCTCCATTTCACAGCTTCCATGGCAGTGAGCAGAGGTGTCAGGGCTGGTTAAGGGAAGGTTTGTTGGGCACCCCAAGGGCAGTCAGAGGAATGCAAGGTCCTCCTGCTTCCCTCTGCACTCCAACCTGTGCCGGAGCAGCAGCGGTGGCTGGGCCAGCCCTGGCTCCCCCTGAGGAGCCAGGGATGAGGCCAGAGCTCATTCCTGGGCACCATCACTTATTGTGGCAAACCTAAACAGCTGCAACAGCTCTGCAAGACCATTGTACTCCCATCTGTGGGGAGAAGGCTGCAAAAGTGGGACCACTTCAACACATGAGGAAATTTCTGAATCAAGTACTGGAACTCTTCCCATGCTTAACAGAAAGTTCTTTAAAAAGTACTGCTGGTGGGTTGTGCTTTCTGTATAGGGACAGGGTTATAATTAGACATGGATAACTATTTTCCAATTTCCCTTTTTTAATTCATTCCATTTTTATGAGGGTTTTTTTGAGCTTGCTTGTATGTTCTGTTGTGTTGTTAACACAGGGTCTCGCTGAGACTCTTCATCAGACTAAGCTTTAAGAGAAAACACATGCACAGCGTAGAGCATTTTCCCTGCTGTTTCTGCAGAGAACCAACACAGTATCTGCAGCAGCACAGAGCCATCCTCAGCTACCCTCATACTCACTCTGGCATTCAGCCTCTGTCAGCCTTCTTCAGGGCAGTAATAACATTATAATGGGACCAGGAGACAAAACTGTCAAATTCTTTCCAAGACAATCTTCCAGGCTCATCAGCATAGACAATCATTCCTTTTACTTCTGGAGTAATAGGAAGATTTTAAGCAATATCTTTTTATTTGAGTTGGACTTGAAAAATGACATAGCTGGGGGCCTTATTTGAAAATGCAATGAGACTGAAATGTAAAGTGCAATTTCCCATGCAGTCTGCAGGGAGAATGAGGCACTTGTCCCAGTTCTCTTAATTGTCTCTGATTGCTGTTTGTGTAGCACAGTCACTTCCTCGTCTTCGAAATCACCTTCAAGGGCTCCAACATTTTTCACTTCACTGTTTTAAATCAAGAAGGGCTAAACACCCACCCATTCAACCACTATGGCTGGTTTATGTTATTTATGTGGTTTATGCTATTAAGCTTTAAAATTTTGTTTATTTAATGGGCCTTAACAAGTACTTAAGTAACAGGCTTGAGGACACATCAGTGGGCCTTGGCACATGTTGATTAAGGTGTGCTTAACCTGACAGTTAATATTTTGTACCATTTTCCCAGCGGCCGTGACTGTTATGGAAGAAGTGCTAATTTTCCAAAAATGGTTAGAGCTTGATTATTATGTTGGCTCTTTATTCGAGGCTTCATTATTTTGTTGGTGCTGCTCTGTGAGAGATGAAGTAGTGCTATTATTTCTACTCCCAGCTCCTTTCAGTCTTTTGCAATCATTTAGGCACACGTGGGACATTACTCAGATAAGCAATTCTGTTTGCCTTCAGTGAGAGTGGGCAGCAAAAAGCAGTCCATAAAATGAGCTGCTCAGCTTCAGGAGTCACCACAGGATTTTCTGGCATATACCTGGGGAGGCAAACAAGAAACTGTAAAAATCATGGTCATATATCCCACTAAATCTTTTTTTGTCTACATAAAGAGTTTTCATTCACAAGGGATGTTCTGTCAGCTGGAAGCCTCCAAAGCCTCTCTCATTTTTTGGGAAGCCCAAAGGAGCCTGGTTATAGCTGAGAAGGAGGGAAAGGTTAGGTATTTGAACTAAGTGGAAACCAGAGAGGCCACTTTGTCCTCTAAAACTAGAAAATCTGTTTCTGTCTGTGGCTAGAATATTAGAAGCTGGTACTCCCCAGTTATCCAACACAGCAGAAGTCCAACTTAGCTTTTTACATCAAATAATTCATGAAAGTCAGCAGGAGGTGGAGATAAACTATTCATTCTGTGCATATCTATGTGAAAGGAGCTCTCAGGAGAGATCCTCAAGATCCTGCCAAGAAAACAAGTGAAAACATTTTAAGAATGGGAGGGAACATTCATAATTGAAATCACCAACAGCATAATTTGATTAGTTAATTCTACCAGAACAAAGATGCCACCTTTCCTTAGATGAGGGGGTGGCACAGACGAGAGCAGAGAGTATGAGGGCAGGAGGGATTGTGATTGCCATCCCAACATATCCTGCCAGCCTGATTTTAAACACCATGGGACCTGTGTGACCCTGATGCTCCAGACATCCTGTCCTGACCAGAGCACTGAGGCACACCTGACACCTCTCTCCTTCATTTCTTCCCTGTTCTCAGGTTAATACAATAATGTCCTGTGGAGATGCCCCTAAACCAACACCTCCTACCTCCTCACACTCATTCACAGGGTTTCCAAAACCCTGTATTGAGTGGCCTCTGATTCCCTAACAGCAGTGAAAGGCAGGACTGCAGACAGAAGCCAGCTCCCTTTTGCCCTTCTTTGCTGAAGAAATAAAAAGGGGAAATAATTATTTAATGTTGTCTTATTTTCCCATGGCTTTTTGTTGTTACTATTTCAATTGCCACAGCAATTCTGTCCAGTCCTAGGTCTGAATGTGCTGCTCATGGTTCCTGCTGATGACAACAGGGGAGAAATCACCGATGGATAAAGCACAACAGACCAAAGAGAAAGAAAAAATAAAACAAGCCAGGTTAGGATGTGTTTGGGGGGGATTCAGAACACCTGAACTTTCACCTTAGAGAAAATAAAACTCCATTAATATTGAAGGCAGTGCCAGTTTTAGACCACTTAAGCTAAGGTTTTCTTTCCCCACAAAAAGAGAGTAAATGCCACATAAAATGTGAATTTTCTTCAAAGCCCCTAGTCTACCAAAAGGGAAAGGAAACAAATGATGTTTTAAAAATGAAACTTTTTGATTTAACTCCAGTATTTAAAATTAAGATTATGAATTGTTTTTCATTCTTTATCTTTAATAAGATGGTAAGAGGTTTCTTAGTGGCATTCGTGGCAATGTGAATAAGTCAAATTGGCAGAAACCCCAAACCACATTTAGCTGTTCCCTATTGTAACAGTGAACAAAGGTTTTATTAACATCTTACCCCTTGTTGGGCCCAAAAGTCCCTTTTCAACACAACCACAGCCTTGAGTCTTCAATTTGCTGCTCTGTGGAGAGGATTTATGCCTTCAGATCCAGCATGTTGTCCAGCATCTGTTGACATTCATTCCCATCAAAAGTTATCTACAAGTAGCAGAGATGTTTAGAAAAAGAGTATTTTTAATAAATCAGCACCACAGTGTGCTCATCTCTCCAACTGAATGTCCTTGCCCCAAACATTCAGCATCAACTCTATCCCAGTCCAAACCAAAACTTATTAATTCACTGCCTTTTCAGGACCCAGTGTACTGCCAGTCCTTGCTCCTTGATGAATTTAAGATGAAATATCCTTGGAAGGACAATCTGCTGTCATCTGGAGAGAGATATTTCAAGACCATGCATCTAACAGTCACATTTAAAGAGAAACCAGCAGTTTGCAGTCCTTCACAGTGAGGTGGTGATGACATCCAAGGCATTTGGCTTCCTCCAGCCTGGAGAGACCAGCATCTCACTCATAGACCTCCCTCACAAGCACAGCTCCCTCTGTTTGAGCCCTAAGGTCAGCCTTCCTCCTGTGTCGAGCTTCCTAATCCACTTTAATATCTAAACACATCAGCATTTCCTGATGCATTTTGTGCTTTGCCTCAAGGGCACAAGAGCACGTTGTGGGAAATGCATTCCCTTTCTTCATGGAATAGTCTTTAACCTTGTATCATCTGCTGGTTCATGCACCTTGGTGGCCTCAGGGCACTGCAAAGAAGCATCCCCTGCGCTCTTCGTGTCCTTTCAAGCGCCGGGTCTCATGGAAAAGATGGAAACAAAGAGACTAGTGTGCTTTTATAAATGGGAATAACGAACCCCACTGATTTGGCATGGATTTCTAGCACCTTTAATTTGTTTTTTCACAGCAAACAGCAATTTCTCAGCTTCTTCACCAGCATCTGTGTTTCTAGTTCGTGTTGCAGCTGCAGCTGTAGAAAAGGGAATAAAGGGGCTGCTCTCCTACCTCGAGAGGGCACCACGAGACAGCTGAAAAAAGGAATGGAAGCAAACAAGCTTTACCTCAGGCACCAAATATTCCTGTCATGAGGCTGTTCAATTACAGTAATTAGCAATAATCACATAAGCAACAGGAGCTTCCTTTACCTCCCTTCACCTCCTGGAAGAATGGAGTCTGCTTCATTAAAACCTCTGCTTCCTGCCTAATCCCAGGGACCCGCTCAGGGGTGTTTCCTTCGGAGACCAGGGGACCTGGATTCACCAGCACAGCTTCCCAGTGCTGCTGCCAAGATGCCGTGACAATGTGTGAACTGCAGAAGGAAAAAAAACATATTGTAGTGACTCATCTGACTCTGAAATGGAAGTTTTAAAAGGGGGGAAAGTGTGAAACATTAACAGGGACTATTAAACACTGTGTGACTGTGGCTACGCTCTCTGAAACGACTCTGACCTACTTATAAGAGATGAGCTCTGTCCATGGAGCAGGATTTGGGGTTTTATTAATAATAATTATGTTTTCCCTCCTACTACCTGGTTTCAAACTAACTTAGCTGGACAGCACCTGATTTGCAGGGGCAAAGCTAAAATTAGCAGATCTATAGAAGGTCACAAGAAATCACAGCTGTTTAAAGAAAATATTTTTTTTTTTTTTACTATTTTAGCCTGGATGCATCTCAGTCCAGTATCTTAAACTCAAGGCCATTCTTCCACCCTTCAAATGAAGCATTCTGAAGGGAAGCCATGGGGGAACTGCACTTGCAGGGAATGCAGAGAGCAAGGCAACCCCAGGCAAGGCACTGGACTACATCCTGCCATGCAAGGAATGGAGCTGAGGGGTTAAAATGTGCTGCCTTGATTTTCATGAGCCTAAAGAGGTTCATACAACCATGCCATGAAGACCCTCTACCCTGACCTTCTTCAACAGTCAAGTTAGGAGTAAACAGATTCATTGTAAATATCATAAATTAATTTTAGCAACATTTCTACTTCCTTTCTCTGCTGCACCCCCTTTATAACGTTGCTATTCTAGTCCCACACCTTTTTGACAAATCTAACTTTTGGAACATATTGATAAATTTGGAGTACAAAACCTGAAAGAAAACAAGAAACTTCACACCAGAGAAGTAAAATAAAAAAAGTAAACTATGTTACTGTTAAAAATTAGTCAGTGAGTTTGGGTAAAAAAAGCTAGGCAGAGGGTTCTGAATGTGCTTAAATTTCTCAGTGTGGATGAAGGAACAGGCCTGGATTTTCCTGATCTCCAAATGCTTGGAAATACATGAAAAAAGGCAGCAGAAAAGCATCTTCCTTCCTGACTTTCCATAAACCAGGATTGTGCTCTCAATGTTTTGAGTGCATTGTCTGAGCCATCCAATACAGACAGGAAAGTCTGGATTCAAGGTAAAGCACAGAGTAACAGATTTCACAGATGGGTGTAAATCCATGTCATGAATCAATGACTGCTCCATGTGAATGGCAAATCAAAGCTAAAAACCAGGAATTCTCAGAGAGTTCTATTAGGCTTTAGGTCCTTCTACCCCAAAACAGCATGCAACATTATAAAGGCAAAGAACAAATTGGACATACTCAGGACATTTGGCAATTCCAGTCAGTGACATTTCACAACCAGCATTTTGCTGTATCCTCTGTTCTCAGGAAACCAGATGGACAATCTATATGCTCACCATTGGTAAGCTGAGGGCAGAGACAGGTCTTGCTATTGGAAAGACCAACCATGCAGAAAAAAACAGAATACAAAGGAAACTATGAACTTCAGTCACATAAATATACAGAAAATAAGTGGTTTATTTGTAACTAAGGGATTCCATTTACACATATTTATTTCAGGGCAGTATTGCCATCATTTAAGCATAAACGCTACAAATGCAACATTTTAGAACTAAAATTACAACACAGAGAATTAAATAACTGCAGTTTCTCATTTCAGTATAATTTACAAAGGTAATCTTCATATGGATTGGTTTTGTCCTCTTTTCAGAGTTCTGACAGCTTCCTCATCATCAGAGATGATGAGGTCTTACAAGTGTGAGAGCCGTGAAGAAAAAAGATGATGTGTGGGTTTAGTGGGAACCTCAGATACTTCCATCTCCATCCCTCTATCCCAAGCATTTATTTATAAATACTTCCAAATGGCAAACAGCAGTATCATCAAAGTCAACTCAAAGAATTGCAAAGTCACAGAAGCAGACTAGTTTTGGTTGGAAGGGGCCTCTGGAAATCAAGTCCAACCCCTCTGCTGAGGCAGAGCTACCTAGAGCAGGTGGCACAGGAATGCATCCAAGTGGGTTTGGAATGTCTCCAGAGAGGGAAAATCCATGATCTTCCTGGGTAGCTTGTTCCAGTGCTCTGCCACCCTCAGTGTAAAGTTCTTCCTCACACTGGGATGAACCTTTTTGTGTTTTAGTTTATGGCCACTGCTCCTCATCCTGTCACTGGGCATCACCAAAAAGAATCTGGTACAGTCCTCTTGGCATCCACCTTGGAGATATTCTTACACATTTATGAGATCCCCCTCTCAGTCTTGTCCTCCCTGGACTAAGCAGGCCCAGCTCCCTCATCTCTCCCCATAAGAGGGATGCTCCAGACTCCTGATCATCCTTGTGGCCCCCACTGGACCCTCTCCAGTAGCTCCTTGTCCTGCACCCAGATATTAATACCCCCAAGTACCAGTACAGGATGAGGCCAACAGCTTGGAAAAGATCTTCTCCAAGAAAGGTTCTGGGGGTCCCGGTGGACAGCAAGCTGACCATGAGCCAGCAAGGTGACCACTCAGCAGAGAGGGCCAGCAGCCTCCAGGGCTGCACTTGGGAAAGTACCTGCAGGAGGTCAAGGGAAGTGACACTCCTCTCTTCAGCACTAGTGGGGGTCACATCTGCAGTGCTGGGTCCAGTCCTGGGCTTTCCAGTACAAAAGAGATGTGGACATACTGGAGTGAGTCCAGCAAAGGGCCATGATGATGATGAAGGGACTGGGGAATCTGTTATGTAAGGAGAGACTGAAGGAGCTGAGACTGCTCAGTCTGGAGAAGGCCAGAGAATTATATCAATGTACATAAATCCATGATGTGAAGGAATAAGAAGACAGAGACCAACTCTTCTCTGTGGTACCCAGTAAGCAGACAAGAGGCAATGCAGTAGACATGCAGTGCAATAGAGGAAACTCCATTTGAATCTGAGAAGTTTATACTGGGAAGGAAATCAAACACTGGGAAAGGTTGCCCAGAGTTGTTTTGGAGTCTCCATTCTTGGAGATACTGAAAATCTGAGAGGACAGAGCCCTGAGAAACCTGCTGTAAGTTGACTCTGCTCTGAGCAGGGCTTGACCAGACAACCTCCAAAGGTCCCTTCCAACTTCAACAATTCTGTGATTCTGTCACTGCCGAGCCAGTTTTTTTTTCCAAGTTACTGATGTGTTTGGAAACAGGAAGAGCCACAAGCTGTATCAACAAACTTCTGTGACTAGAAAAGCTGAATTAATTGCTAGAATCACACCAGTCAGCTGGAGAGGACGCGAGTTTCTGTTCGATGGGCTGCCAATGTAAACATTATTGTTGCAGAATCTGAGCTCCAGCTGAGGGCTGGGTGCCAGATTTCTCCATGTGCCTCGAGAACATCGACTTTGTTAGCCACAGTAGCAGCAGCCTGATAAGAACTGCATGTGATAGCAGTGGGAGGGGCTGGCTGAAATGAGGATTGAGCCTGTGTCACTGGATCTGCTGCAGCAAAAGGGGTATGGATGCCTTAGCCCAGCCAGAAAACCACCCTGTGGCAAACAAGTGCCAGATATAGGAAGGAACTATGGAGATGGCTCCAGAGCAGCAACAGAGAGGCTTTGGCAGACCTGGCCTTCTCATACTCTGGGGGAAACCAGCAGCAGCTCTCAGATCCCCCTGTTCATTTTTAGTCTGCCACCCAGCCCCTGGAGGAGAAGCATTTAATGAACATTCATTTCAGCAGGAATATTGTGCTGTTCCATGGCTGTAGGTGGAGTAGGAGTAATGGCAGGCACCAGAGCAGGAAAAGGTAAGGGATAAGCAAAACTGAACACTGCTGAAGGCGTGGGGCTGGCAGCTGAGCCTCTCGGTGGAATCATCCAAGCCTCTTCATGGATGGAAAACAGGAATGGAGAAAAAATGGTCCCTCCCTTCCAATTTCAGGTTAAACGATAAGCTGTTTGATTGTGAAAAGGGAGATTTCGTTTCCAGCTTTGGCTGTTTGGCAGAGGGCGCTTTCAAGCTCCGGTTCCTGAAATACATTTAAGCTTGCTTTTTTTTTTTTTTTTTTTCAGGCCTAACAATTTCAGAAAAAGCAATGTAAGCATAATTCCTAAAGACATAAACTAAGAAGCAACGCTCATCACATCTCAAAATCCTTCAGCCTAGTTTTTAAGTCCATCATGTAAGTTAGGGAAGAAGGTCTACCTAATCATTTCATCTGCAAAGACAGATGAAAGTACTATTTTAAAGTACATCAAGTGT
This sequence comes from Motacilla alba alba, assembly GCF_015832195.1. NCBI lineage: Eukaryota > Metazoa > Chordata > Aves > Passeriformes > Motacillidae > Motacilla > Motacilla alba. The sequence goes on along the minus strand of NC_052020.1, from coordinate 56,892,216 downwards.
ATTCCACAGCCCATTTTTAGATCTAATAGTGTGGTCTGTTACATCAATCATCATATGGTTGTAGGTTTCACAGATTCAATTGCAATGCTTGCCTGCCCCTTTCTATACTGATGAGATGAAATGAAATAAACTGGAGCTAGATGCTATGGAATTATTTATTTTGAAAAATGATTGCACATTTTTAATCATGTTTACCATGGTTAATTAAGTAGAGCTGCTCAGGAACAAAATTAATCTTTAGGCTGGCTTTATTTTTCATTTTGTAAAATACTATGTCTCTACATGTTGAACTATAATTTATTCCCAGCAAAACTGGTGTTTTTGTAGCACACTCAGTAAACATCCAACAAAGGACGTCCTCTGCATTTTGTTACTGCTCAAGCAATTTTCACTTCAAACCATGTTATTCTTTACTCTTTGCTTTCTTGTCCAGTTCTGCACATCAGATGTATATAATTGCCATCCTCCAAATTGCATACACAGCCTGTTTATTTCTCACATCCAAAACAGGAGCACAAGAATAAAGGCTGACTAAGACAAGTATAATTGCTGTTCACAGAACAATCCTCTGAGATCCAAAACTAGAAAAGTTTGTAAGCATGTATTTAATTTAAAACATGCTTGCATTTCCATTGCCTTTGAGAGAATCTGGTTTATGTTAAGGCTTCTGCAGAAATTCTCACACTTGAATTATGCACAAGCTAAAGACCTTCACTGGTCCAAGATCTGAGCACCTCACAAACTGAGTAGATCTACGGCACTACACTCAACCATCTTTGTCTTTCAGAAACTAAATTCCTTTATTGTCTTTACACTGCAATAGATTCACACTTCAATTTAAGATCTAAAATGGAGAATAGAAAAATGACATACATGTTAAGTGAAATTTCAGATATGAGAGTTTCTAATCTGCAGAAAAGCTTCACTGGAAGTGGTTCATTCTTAGCAAATTACCTGTGACAAGTCAGAATTTCCCTGATCAGCCTCTCAAATACTCAGTGTCTGTTCAGAGGAATATCTAAAAACTCATCTTGACCAGTCCTTGACGAGGAACAAGAATTCAATTCAAACTGAAAAGAGGCAGTGCTGGGAGAGGTTCTGACATTCAGAAAGGGTAGCAGGATAAAAGAGAGAGGAAAATGACAGACTCAGTCTGCACCATTACTAAAATTAGATCACTTCTTTTGTTCTCCTGAACCTTCTGCTCTATTTGCCAGGAATCATATTAGCAACAGAAACTGTGAGAATCTGTCCAACCTTATTAGAGAAGCTGGACACAAAGAAATTATGGAAATCTCTCCTAAATGTACTTGCACATAAAAAGAAAAAAAGGAGAGTTTCAGAATTCTTCAAGATTAGATCAAAACCCATGTCAGAAAAACTGGACATCAAAATAACATAGATTAATAAAACACTATTGCAGCACAGCGCAGGACTTTACCATTTCTGTCTTTTTATATATTGTTTTACTACCTGGGACAAACCTAGACAAGCTCAGAGGTGTGCCCATGGCTTTTCACAATAGCAACCAGTTCACCCAAAATGCTTCTCTACTAAGATACAGTTCAATATTGCCACCCAAAAGAGCTGTGAAGGTCCAGGTTTGCTCCTGGGGAGGATTTGGATGGTTGGCTGGGAATCCTTCTCCATGTGGAACCCAATAGTCTATAATGCTGTAGGAGTAAGAGATTATTATTATGTATACCAAGGAATTATGGCTGAACTTCTCAATACTGTTGGAATTTCACAGGAGGGTCTTCACATTGAGACCTTCCCTCCCTGGGCTGCTGTTCTGAAGACACAATTAGAAACAACAGGTAAGTAGTAATTAATACTTTAAGTCAGGCACACAAGGGAAATGTGTTAGAGTGATGGGATCAGGCTCTCTCTAGTCTGATTTCACTAGAATAGTTGCTAGTGGCTCTTCCATAGCCCTGTCCACAGCTTCACAGTTAGGACATCTTTTAGGAGTGGCACAGTGAGCTAAGAAGGTCCTTGGCCTCCTTCCTCTTGGGGTGTGCCACTTGCCCCCCTCAACAAGGCAGTTCCTGACACCAGACCACTGCTTTTTATTCCTCCTTAAGAAGGTACCAGCCCCACCAGGGACATCCCAGTTCTGAGTGGATCAAGGCACTTTTTGCACCATCAGAAACTAGCAGCTCAGACCTGCTTCTAGAAAAATGCTTCCTAATGACCAGTGAGGCAGCTCTACACTTAACGAGCATCCAACTCCCTCCAGAGACACCTCCTTCCTTCCCAATATCCCACAAAGCCCAAATGCTGCACTGAGATCTCTGAATTTTCTCGGTCAAGAATATTTTTAAGTCTTTGAGAAGTTGGATGCTGGACAGTGGTGAACTGAGCCAAGTTTTGACAAGCAGCAAGTGTGTATATGACCATTTTTAATTGGGTGAAGTGGTCAAGGACACAGGACACACCACCCTATTGGTGATTCAAACATTCCTACTCCACTGGAAGCTACGAAGTGTCCCAAGCTCCAGCTGTAAGAGCTTGTGTGTCGCTGGAGCAGAGAGTGTCCCACATGATCTGTCTCTGTTTATATCCACAGCATCTGTGTGGCCACGTACTGGGGTATAAATGACAGCTGTGAAGGCTGTATGGCCACAGGACTGTTGCACCCTGTCAAACTAAAGATGCAGACTATCCCATAGTCAATCCTGGGTTGTCACTTACAATTCCAGTAGTACAAAAATTTGCTATTTGTAATTCTCTCTCTGTCCCTTTCTCCTCGGATCAGTGACTGATTCTCAAAATACAGCAATTGAAAGAGACTTCCAAGAGAAGTGAGTCTTTCCCAAAACATACAATATTTAACTAGATTGCTTCCATAATCAAGATGTTTTCAGCATGAGATGCAAAGAGGAGAAAAAAAGGAAAATCCTACCGTGACAAACAACAAAAAGAATTCAGCTCAAAGCTCCTGATTTTAAGAATATCAAATTAAACAGAAATCTGCAAACTCAGTATTTTATCCTTCATCTGAAGAATACAATTCTCAGGAAATCCAAACTACTTTATACACAAAGTTAAATTGATGAGAAATGCTCTCAAGTTTTAATGTTGTAAAAAACAGCTAGGTAGGAATACTGAAATCACTTGAAGCATGTGTTCAGCTGCCATGCAGGAAAGGCACCTGAAAGGGAGTAGATACTTCAGTTACTAAAACTTATTACATGGATGGTACCCTGGAACTCTTCCTTGCTCAGGAATGCCAACAAAAGCCTTTCCCTTTGGGAAAACATGGGTATCTTCCATGTGTAGGCATGGAGAACCTTTTCCTAAAGTTTATTTTAAAGGGATAAAGTCACTCAGAAAGGAGTGAGCTCCTCCACGTGTTTTTCCGCCAGCCTACAGGCACGTTGTCGAAAGGCATCACTGCCAAGGGAGCCACAGGAAAGCAGTCACAGATAACACACATCCAGCACACACAGATCTCCAGAAACCTACACACAGACACAGGATGGGTGCCCTGTAGGATGCAGGACAGCTGGAGTAAAACAAGGAGTCAGATTTCACTCTGACATCCTCCCTTTTGGGAATGCCAGCCTGCAGATTGCAATAAAACAATAATTAACTTTTGGCATCAGGAAAAAGACTGTTCCATAATCTAATTTGATAGTAAAGTTTTTTTTTTTTCCTCTAGCAGTAAATGTCTTTAAAAAAATCCTACAAGATCTTTCTTTCTTAATAATCAATAATTGCAAGAAAACATCTGCTTCTCCTACCCTTATAGCAGCACACAGAGATGCATTTCCAAACAGAAGACACTTTTTTGGTTTATCTTTGAAGAGAAGAAAGGTCAGTAAGAAAAATATTTGTACCTGTACTACTCCAAACAAAGTCAACACTAAAAATACAGAAATATTCATATTATTATTCAGGGAGTTAGGACTAACAGACTTTTCACAAACTGAACAAGCAAGCCAAAAACCAATTCCCAAATCTGGAAATAATTTATGTGTATCATAATTTTAAGAGGATCAAGAGTCCTGCTAAATTCAGTGAGACAGTTCATGTTTCCAGCTATATATTGTGTGATAAACAGAAAAAGACAGCTGGAGGTCAGCAGAATTTACCTTGAACAGTTACTCAGTTGGCAAGTTTAACTTATTTTATATGAAAAAGAAAATTCATAGAACTCTTAAGAGAAATAAATTACTATGCTCCCTTCAGCAGTAGCTTGGAGTTTGCACCGACTGAAATTCTGATTTATTCTTTTGAGCAAGACTGAAAATATGGGAAATGATTCCTCAGAGTTTTGAAGGAGCTTTATGTGAGTTTTGAAACACAAGCAGCAGAGCTTGCAAAGAAATAAATCCAGTGTCTGCTTCCCTCACTCCGCTGTTGTTATTTAGGATTTAAACATTCCAGAAGAGAATTGTCATCTTTACAAAGCTGTAACTGAATTGGGAAACTGGGACAGGATGAAACTTGAGAACCAAAAAGTAAATACCTGCTACCAACCTTTAGGGAATTGCAAAGAGATGCTATTTACCTTGGAATACCTATGAGATATAAATAATTTTAATAGGTTTGCAACAGATACATTTGAAAGAGAGGACAAAAAATATTAGATCAGGGATAGTGAAAAAAGAACATTTTTAAAATTTATTATGCCGGAGGATGGAATAATCTGTGCCACTGAGCTACATTTAAAAGAAATTCAATAAAGACAAATGGTCATTGTCCTCTGGTGGTGTTTCCAAGGTTTTACACTGGATTCCCCAATCCAACTGCCTTTTTATTATCTCTGAAGAACTAAGATTAACGAAAAGGTTATGATGCTTCTGATGAGAACTGCTACCAGTCACTCCTTTGTCTAAAATTCCAAGCACATGCTTGTGTGTTAAATTACGTATTCAGATTAAAATGAATATAACTGTTCCTAACTATCTACATGATGATTGTTCTAAGAGGTTTTAAGGTAGACATGTGTGCCCTGGTGTTAATACACTGAATTATACATTTTGGTTTTATTAGATATGAATTATATTATGTGTGCTGACTGTTACATATTCTCAATGTTTAACAGGCATAATTTGAAGGGGTATGGCAGCATCTGGATTTATATTTCATTTGCCACTGAATGCTCAATCTGACTTAACCTAGAAGAAGACAGAATGAATTTGGTTCAGAGGCTAAAGTCAATGTTTGTGTCTTGAATTAGTTAATACATAAATGCCATTATTATTCCAGATTTAGGGAACTTTTGGGGGTATTCTGTTATGATGTCAGAATGCTGGGGACCTTCTCCCTCTCTTTATGTTAGAAAGTTATGCTGTATTAATTTTCTCAAATACAGTTTTAGGTTATAATTTAGTGTTAAAATAGAAACTATGTATGTGGGATATTTTGTTAAAGAAAGGAATGAGGTACTCGCTCCAGGTAGCAGCCACAGGACACCTAAATCTTTCAGAGAAAGAGGATTTATTGCTCCATTATCAGAAGAAATTAACTTCTTCCCACCTCGCTCAGTCTTGAAGACTCCATTAAGATTAAGAGAAGTTAATGCTGACCAGACGGAATGCTTTCTTTGAATTAAATTTATGCATCATATATGAGATGTATGAATATGCAACAGGCTATTGTTTTTAAGGGTTAATCCTCTGTTCATTGTGTCCGTTTTCGGTCTTATTTTGCCCAGAAAAGGTACCCAGACCATCCGTAACTCTTTGTTCTTATCGCCTCGTATTATCCTAATCTCAATCGTTCCAATTTTTATTACTCTAACTATATTGTTATTTTTATAACCATTTTATTACTTTTAAACTTTTTAAAATTTTAAAACCAAGTGACTGGCGTTTGTCACAGTCCGGCTGGCACCGTCGGCTCGGCCATGGGCTGGACTCGATGATGCCGGAGGTCTTTTCCACCCGGATCCATTCTGGGATGCTGCGGGGATCCCTGCCCGCCGTGAGGGAGCGGGAGCGCAGCGGGCCCTCAGCGCTCCGGTACCGACCCCGCCGAGGAGGCACCGGCAGCAGCGGCACGGGGAGCAGCGGCACCGGCAGCAGCGGCGGGGCTCGCCGGAGCCATTTCCCGCAGGCAGCGCGTCCCCACCGCCTGCCTCAGGCGGGCAAAATGGCGGCGGCGGCTGAGGGGCGGGAAAAGGGGGCGGGCAGAGCACGGGAGCGCTCCGCCATCCTCCTCCTCCTCCTCCTCCTTCTGCCGGCGCCGGCCCTGCCGCCCCCTGCCCGCTCCGAGCCCGGGCCACAGGTAGGTGCTATCCCCGCCGAGGGCTCCTTGCCGCGGGTTTGCCCCCCGGCCCTTCCTCTCCGGAGACCGCAGAGGTGTTTTTTGTGGTCGCTGGGTGTTGGGTGTTTGTATTCAGCGCCTGCAGGAGAGGCGAGGGGAGCTGGGCGGGTGGGAAGCGTGGTGGCCCCGGTGGGAGCTCCTCTGGCCAGGGGCAGCGGTGCCTCGGGAGGAGGCGGCCAGCGACCCTTCCCAAAGGTGATGCCGGGATGCTCATCCCATAACTGGATGGGATGTGTTGTCCTAAATGCTGTGTCCCCTGGGGAATAGAGTCAACGCTGCTGAGCAGGGGCTCGCAGCCTGTTCCTCCTGGCTAGAAACTGGCCTGCCACACACTGGGATCTTTAGCCATGGATGTTCCTCCAGGGAATCTTTAACCCGGTGTGTGGGCACGGGGTTCATCTGGATTTGGTGGGGCAGAGGATGCCACAGCCTCCCCTTCACCTCCCACCTGTTCCTCCAGCTTGGCTAGCAGGTGCTTTGCAAGCCCCACCCTTAAACACCTGTAAGACCACCGAGGTAAGGATTTTTAAGCCCTGTGTGTTTCAGCTGTTTAGGTGGCAGACAGCTGTATACATACTCTGTAATCTGCTAAAAATAAAAGCAAACTAAACTCAGCTGATCCATCATCAGCCCACGTGAAGGATGGTGTTCATTTGGACAAAAATTCGTGCCCTCCTGCGAATTCCTGCCTGATTTTGTGGCAAAGTTTGTTTTTTTCCCTTTAAAACAAGGGCATAATATTATTGCAGGGAAAACTTGTGATGTGACTTTATGGTATTAAAGCCCTTTTTCCATCCTTGCTGTGATCGTGTCCAAGTGGCACGGATCCCCCCGGTGATGAGAGACTGTTGTGTTAGGGGTTGTTTGGGTATCCAGGCAAGTTGTCAAAGTGGGGCCAGGCCTGTATGTCAGGAATGTGTGTTGAAGCCAGGTCCTGTAAACACTCACAAATGTGTGGAGCCTTGTTGCTAGGGCTTTGCACAGGAATAAGAGGTGGATGAGTCCCTCTTTGAAGTCCTGATGTGCTACCTGAGTAGCTGGAAGCCAGGAGAACAGCAGAGGGAAGAGTTTCTGTAGTTAGTGAGCTTCAGCAAATAAATTCACCTCTTTTTATGGCTCGTTTTGGAGCAGAGCCAAGTGGAACTATATTGTTTATGTGCGTAGATTCTTGTGTCTCACACAAAGATGCCTATTGTTTACACAGAAACTGTAAGAGGAATGTTTTGTTAACATTTGGTTAGCAATATAAACTGACAAACACAAATTCAGACTGGAACTTGAAACTAAAATAGCCCTTCCCAGAGCAGAAAAACACAGCTGCCCAAACACTGTTTTTCAAGGAAAACTCTGCACCTATTGGTTCTATATTTTCTTTTTAAACTCAGCTTCTGTCAATTCCATTCCTATAAATCTTCTACTGCATGTAACTATCCCAGCAACTTAAGCTCCACGCCCATGCACCCTCTAAACTGTGCTTATTTTGCTAAAGAAGACTGATTCAATTGTGATATTTTATAATTACATTTGAAATTTGTTTTTAGTTGGGTGTGTCGCTGTTACATTTTCAAATTCCTGAGCTAACTGGGATGAATTCCCCTCTCCATTGTCAACATGTGTCTTTTCCATTAGTTCCAGTAGGACTGACTGCTGCCTTCTCCTTACATTTAAGAAACTTTCAGTGGCTTAAAACAGTAGGACCAAAAAAACCTGTGTTTTCAATATTTTATTGAAAAAAAAAAATCCACAGCCTAAATAAAGAATAGTTACAGAGCCTGTGGGGTCCTGCTTTCCATGATGGAGTGTATTGACCTAATGGATGTAGAATGTAAATTTTCAGTCATGATAATGCATAAAATCTCATTTGCACTGTCTCCAACTTCATTCCCCAATGATCAGCATCTGCCAACATTCAAGTGACTGATACCTGTTTAAATAAATGGGGTGAATTGTTCTCAGAAGGTCTCAGAAAGGTCTGGTATTGTAGCAAAAAGGGATCACAGTAGTTTGAGGACTCTGTGGCAGCCAAATGTTTAATTTTTAATGTCCCACCAGTGATGGCAATGGGTATTCATCAGATTGTACAGCTCCGGTGGAAGAAAGTCAGTCAGAATTTCTGTCCTTGCACATCTCCTAATGCTCACCATCTCTTTTATAGAGCTATTATTAATGACATTGGCACTGCTTTTTTTTTGTGCTGTTTTTTTCACCCTATTTCTTAGCCTGAGTATTTCTGACTGTCACTCATAGATTCTTGCTTTCATGATTAGTAGCATAGAATTATATTTGAATATCATAGTTATCACCTCACATTCATTGTTTCTACATTGCCTGATCCTCTCTCAATGAGTATTCAAACCTATTTCTGTTTGATGGGTCATTGTAAATGTCTACAAGCATCTTCTTTTCCTTTCCTTTCTTTTTTCCATGGGCACCAAGAAAATATATGCTAATTCTGCTACAGCTCACAAGCATTGTGTTTGTTTGTTGTTGGTTTCTTTTTTTATGTTTTAGGAAGCAGAAAGTGAACTGTTTATTTTACTTTACACTGAGATCCTGTCCTGCAACTGGGCTGTGTAAGGAGGACGGTAACAATGCTGATGTGGAAAACAATGTGTGATACTTCTACTTACATACTTTACAATATTTATGTAGAAAAAGCTTTATTCCATAAAGCTTTAATTTATTATTTTTTTTACAGGGACCTCTGTAAAGAAAGGTCCCAGAGTCCCTGCATTTGTGTGGCTGTTCACTGGAATCACAGACTGTGTGTACAGAGGTCCTTAACAGGATTTGGAATTGGAGGTCTGTGGCAAGGTGTGATTGGAATCAGATTGGGTGGGAAGAATGTCAGTTTTAGGAAAGTGTTCTGGTGGGGAGATGGTTTTCTCATCTCCCAAGAACAGGTTATATTTTTTTATTTGCAGCCTTCAGATGAAAGAATGTGTTCACATTTTCAAATAGATGTTTGCTTATCAGTTGTATTCTGAGAAATTCTAACAGCAACGTGTCAGAATTCCACTGGAGCTTGGTAAATAAAAAGAAGACACAAGAATTCCCTGGGTTCTGAGTTCCAGAATCAGTAATGTGTCCGTGTATTCCTTCCTGTCCTCCTGCAGGAAAGATGATCCCCAGCCAGCATTCCTGAGCCACGAGGATGGGGCCAGATGTACCCCTGCTCAACGACTACAAGCAGGAGTTCTTCTTGAAGCGCTTCCCTCAGACCGTGCTGGGAGGTCCCAGGTTCAAATTAGGCTACTGTGCCCCTCCTTACATCTATGTGAACCAGATCATCCTTTTCCTGACACCATGGCTTTGGGGAGGAGTGGGAACACTCCTGTACCAGCTGGGAGTGATGAAGGACTTCTGCACCGCAGCGCTGTCGGGAGGACTCATGTTTGTTACCGCCCTTGCTCTTCAGATGACAAACCTCTATGCAAAGCAGAAAACAGTGACAGTAGAAAGAATGCAAATTCAGAATACCCTGACAGATGAAGATGAGTTTGAATTTTCCAGCTGTGTAGGTTCAGAGACAGTAAAATTTATTATTCCTGGCAAGAAGTACATAATCAACACTGTATTCCATTCCCTTCTGGCAGGGGTATTGTGTGGGCTGGGAACTTGGTATTTGCTGCCAAACAGAATAACCTTGTTATATAGCAACATTGGAGGAACTGTTGTGATCTTTGTGTTTGGATGGGTGACCATATGCATAGGAGAGTATTCATTAATCATAAACACAGCCACCGAAACAGCCACTTTCCAAGCACTGGATACTTACGAAATCACTGCTCTGATGAGACCTTTCTACATTTTTGTCTTTATTGCAGTGGATCTTGCACACAGGTAAACGTAATAATGTGTTTAGGCACCTAAAGTGATGGTTATTCTGTGTATTTTTGATGGGAAAGGTTAAATTATTCTTCTGAGGAAAATTTATTTTGAGATTCTAATCGACTGTAGTAACTTCAAAGGAAGAAGATTGATGCATATATGATAAAAATTGAGGTTCTGTGCTGTGTATAAAAGGCTCTTAAATTTTTATAGCATTCCATGTAAACTAGGAAGAGCAGTTTGTAAGTAAGAGATAGATAAAACTATCTTCTACCGTGTCATTTTTCATATTTTTGTATTGGAGCATTTGCAAATATATTCTTTTAAAGGATGTGTTTTGAAAACACACGTTCCTGACCTGGAATCATAAATCTAAACACTGCAAGCTTCAGGATTACAGGATTTATGTCCAGATTTCATCCTAGAATACTTTCTAATCTAAGCTCTGTAAAGTGATAGCAGGGACTTTTATACAACAGGCAAAAGCAAAACAAAAGAAAAAGAAAACCAAAAACCTCTGAATTTGGTTTTAATGAATGAATAAGCAAATAGGAATTGCTGTGTCTTTGTGATACAGATTTTGAATTTGGATTTGAAATGCTTTTCCAATATGAAAGAGCTGTGTCAGTCTACAAATTAGGAGAGTCACTTTTCTGTTTTTCAGATGAGTGTCTTAGCTGAAGTATTTGTAGTATCAGGCTCCTAAAACAAGATGCTTTTAGATTTACTCTCTGCATTCTTTCTGCCTATCAGGTGATATTTATAGCACTTTGTCACATGTAGATATTTCATGGGTGGGTTACTTCAGATGCATTTTAAAAAAGCATGTTTGAATGTGCTAGTTTTGCACTGGGAGATGTCTTTGTTAATGATTTACCCTAATTGCCACTTCAGGTGAGGTATGAGAGTTATACATGTGGTCTTGGACTCCACATTCTTCTATTCAGTTTCCTGAGGAGAAGATTAAGACATTGTCGAAATTCCTGATAAAATTCCTCTGAGGCTCGCTTACTTATTAAAAAGGAGAGAGAAACCAAATATCTTGGCAGTCTACCACCTTTAACTGGTAAACTACATATGGGTTAGGATTTATGCAAATCTCTAATACTGACCTTTGTGGTTTTGCAGGAAGATGTTGACATTTTTATGTAGAAATAAACCCTCTTTAGGAATATACAATATTATCTATAGGTGTACAGGCAACATGCCAGTTCTTCCAATGTTAAAGCTTAGATCATGGGCCTTGAAATTGCATAAAATTTTGCTTTTGTGTTTCTGAAAAAATACTTTATAAATTTTTGTTAAACAGTCAAGGCCTTGGAGCCTGTGGACCTTTCTTTTTTGCACAAGTATTTTTTCAGTGTATTATCACAAGGGTAACAAAAATAATCGGGAGAATTGCCTCACTGTATTCATCTGAAGGCTTCAAATCTTTTAAGTGAAAATATAGTCTGTGTTCTGGTGTTCTAATTAATATGTTACTGTCCCAAGCATAAATATGTTCTTATTTTTCCTTTTAAAAGATCCTCGTTAGGTTTTATAGGTTGAATGTGTAAGGTTTTTACTTTGGGATTTGCTGTAGTAATTAAAAAGGAAGTCTTCCCACACAAAGGTTATTTTTCCTTTCACAGAAATCAAATCCATTTCTTCTTTTATCCAGGTTTGCTGTCAACGCTCCCATTCTAGAGCAGACAAACCAGATTTTGCACATCCTGTTTCTTTTTCTGCCATTCTTGTGGGCAGTGGGAATTCTGCCCCCACTTGATGCGCTTTTTCTCTGGGGAATGGAACAACTGTTGGAGTTTGGACTAGGAGGTTCACCTATGTCAAGTAACACCAAGTAAATGTTTATACAATTGTCAAATATATCAGTGTTGTTTATAACCTTTTTCTTTTCAAGCAAATCTTCTTTATTTTCTCCTTCACAGGTTGTTAGTAATGTTTCTCATTTCTGCTGGAACAGCAATAGCATCGTATTTCATTCCCAGCCCCCTCGGTGTGATCCTCTTCATGACTGGATTTGGGTTCATACTGAGTCTTAACCTAAGTGAGATTGGGTTTGCCTTCAAACACACCATGATCAGCCATTTAGCCTCCAGCAAATCTAAAAATGCTCACAGAAGTCTTAGAATACAATTTGGGTGGAGGGAATTCGTTTTCTATGTGACTGTGTTGACATTTGCTCTCACAGAAGCGAGCCTGCTGCATCGATTTGCAGGCTCCTCGTCATTTTCCCAAGCCAGAGCCCAGGCCATAGCAAGTTACATTCTGATCCTATTACTTGTAATTCTGTGGATTCTTAGAGAGATTCAGAGAGTGTACTTGTTTGGAGTCTTCCGAAACCCCTTTTACCCAAAGGATGTCAGGACTGTGGCTGTGTTCATGGAGAAGCAAAGAAGGCTAATGAAAGTTGGTGTTGTCAGGAGGATTTTACTAACACTAGGTAGGAATACACCACTGTCTGTTGTTTGTTAGATGATGCTTGTAGGGAGATTGAAACTCTAGAATTGCTCTGTGTTCAAGATTCTGTGAATGAACCAAGGGAAACCAAGTGGCTGGAAATACTTGTTGATGTCTTGTTAAACTGTGCATGGAGGTCAAAGTTACTGGTCCAGCATATTTGAAAGTGAATAAATTTGAAAGTGATTTGATTTATTTCTTTTATAGAGGTGAACCTAAAAAATTGAGCCTTTTAAAAGCCCAGCTGAGAAAGCAGGGCCTTCTAGAGAATTTTAGTTACGACGGCAGTACCAACTTTTGAAAATATGTACTTGGAAACAAAATTAGTAGAAAGTTTTCAAGCTGACCAAATATTTGATTCTTAGAGCTTGCTAGTAAAGGGAAAAGCCTCCTTTCTGGTAGGTTAGAGACAAATGCATCTACTTTGAGGGAATAAAAAATTGATTTAAATTATTTCATTTCATAAAGGAGCATTAGTTTGGGAAAGTAGATTGATAACTGCTATTCCATGTTTATTTCTATTTATTTGAGTATTCTCTTGGAGAAACAAATAAAGGACAAAAGAACTAATAGCAAGTAAGAGCTAAGCATCAATGTAAATGTTTGTTGTCCTGGGTCATTAGTCAAATAAATTGTTTGATGTGTGAGAGTGTAATACAAAGAGGAGTTTGTGATGATGAAGGGAAGGTTTCCCTTTTTGTGCTGGGATTTCCATCCTGCAATGAGACTGCTTACCTCTTTTGACTTTTGTTATGTTTTTGGAAGGAGGTCAGTGATTCTTTTGTTTCAATTGCAGTGTCTCCGTTTGCTATGATAGCATTCCTGTCACTTGACCGCTCGCTACAAAACCTGCATTCCGTGTCTGTTTCCATTGGATTCACAAGGATGTTTAGGATGGTAATTTGAATTTTAAATATGTTAGCCTTAGAAATGCTCTTCTACGTGACTTGAGAACCAAAGTGACCTGGAAGAAATATTCTGGGTCGTGAAAGCAGAGATAAATAGATATGTTTTTTAATGTACTTCTAACATATCTCTATTTTAGGTCTGGCAAAACACAGAAAATGCCTTACTTGACATGGTGGTTGTGTCAGCAGCACAAATGTTGGTGTTTAATCCAGACCTCTGGTGGAACAGGAGCCTTGATACAGGAATCAAACTCTTGCTGGTAATGGTCATAATGTAAAGTTAAGCAGATAATTGTTATCTGAAGTCTCTGTTTCTGTTCTAGAATTACAACAGGGGCCAGGACCCACCAGATAGAAGCTAAAAACTGTACTAAGATATATTCTCACACCCAACAATGATAGCCATGCTTCATTTTCCTAAAATTACTGTAGCTGTGCTGAGCGTGCTACAGGCTACAAACCACGTGCTTCCTGCCCGTGTGCCGCAGGTCGGTCTCCTGCGGGATCGGCTCTTCCAGTTCCTCTCCAAGCTGCACTTCGCCATCGCCATCCTCCTGACCTCGTGGACGGAGAAGAAGCAGCGCCGCAGATCCAGCGCCGCCCTGATCGCGCTCAACGTCGCCTTCTTCCCCGTCCTGCTGGCCCTGGTGGCCGTCTCGGCGCTGCTTTCCTCGCCCCTGCTGCCCCTCTTCACCCTGCCCGTGTTCCTGGTGGGCTTCCCCCGGCCGCTGCGGAGCTGGCCGGGCCCCGCGGGCGGCACCGCCTGCGTCTGCTCCGACACCGTCTACTACCGGCAGCTGGTGCCCAGCCTGGCCGCGGCGCTGCAGTCCGCGCTGGCGGCCGGCGGCCTGGGTACGTACAGGCAACAAACACCCTGAAATGTTGCAGCTGCACGTTTCAGGAAATGTCATTTTCCATCCAAACCCCTTGGGATTGGATCCCTCCCAGCGCCCCAAAACCCCTTGGGATTGGATCCCTCCCAGCGCCCCAAAACCCCTTGGGATTGGATCCCTCCCAGCGCCCCAAAACCCCTTGGGGTCAGATCTGTCCCAAGGCCCCAAACCCCTTGGCATGGGTTCCCTCCCAAGGCCCCAAAACCCCTTGGGATGGGATCCCTCCCAAGGCCCCAAAATCCCTTGGGATGGGTTCCCTCCCAAGGCCCCAAAACCCCTTGGGATGGGTTCCCTCCCAGGGCCCCAAGCCCCTTGGGATGGGATCCCTCCCAAGGCCCCAAAACCCCTTGGGATGGGATCCCTCCCAATGCCCCAAGCCCCATGGGATGGGATCCCTCCCAAGCCCCATGGGATGGGATCCCTCCCAAGGCCCCAAACCCCTTGGGATGGGATCCCTCTGAAGGGAGGAGAATCCATGGTTGAAAACCACCTTTCACAGCATGGGTTAAATGTGCTATTCAGAGATTGCTCAGGAAAAAGGGGTTACTTCTATCCTTCTTGCACAACCAACAGTAGGACAAAGGGGAACAGCTGCAAGTTGCAGAAGGGGAGGTTCAGGTTGGATATTGGGGAAAATTTCTTTACTGGACCAATGGTTAAGCATTGGAACTGGCTTCCTAGGGAAGTGGTGGAGTCATCATCCCTGGGAGCATTTAAGAAACAAGAAGATGTAGCAGTTTGTGAAATGGTTTCCTGGACATGGTGGTATTCAGTCAAAGGCTGGGCTGGATGATCTGGGAGATCTTTTCCAGCTAATGATTGTACAATGTCTACTTGTTACCATCCTATAAAAAAATAACTCTTTTTTTACCTTTGTTACCTAAATGGTGATGAAACAGTATCAATCCTAATCTTCTCTACTGAATAAAAAGGATGGACTGCATTGATCCCACCTAACTGGAGGCAATAAATTGGGTTCTTTAGCCAGACAGCATAGAGAAGGATATGTGTCAGACTGCTCTCTGTAGGTCTGTCTGTCTCTGCATCAATCCCATTACTCAGCATGTAGAAGATGGCTTTGCTAATTTGGCTGTGTTAATTGGTTATGGTGAATATTGACTGGATGCTTGTGAAATACATGATGTACCCTAAGTAGCAGTAAACAGCCAAGAACAAACCCGTTGATAAGATATAATGTCATTTCTTTTGCAGGCACGTAGGGTGGGATTGTAGCAGCACTTGTGGGTTTACAGCCTGGTACAGGCACTGTGATGGGGTTTTCATCAACCCCAGATGGGGTTTTTACAGAGACAGAGGTGAAGAAATGCCCAATCTTTTTCCCAGCTGGAGACAGAGTAACTGTTTTAAAATTGCAAGGTCATTTTCTTGAAAACAGCCTTTGTGTAATCTAAATAATCAAAAGATTGTAGCCCTTAGACAAGAGGCAAATATTTACATAAGCCTCTTAGAAAATGGCTTATGGCTGGAAAAAGTGGCCTAATATTTGAAGGCAGTGGAAGTTAACTTTCATCATGCTTTTGTGAAGAATATATCCAGGTGCTTTACTAGGAAATACGTGCTGCACTTTCATCACAGATTAGAGACAGGTACTAAATAAAACTAGGAAGTCTTTTTTCTCTAATGAAGAATACTTCAGTTTGTCTACTGCATTAGTCCATTATGTTTTATATTTACAATAGATATATTTATTTTCTTATTGTTATATATAGCTATCTGTCCTATATATATGTTTTCTATCTCTTATATCTATCTATATTTTTATATATATATATACATATTTTAATAGGGTTGTTTTTCCCCCATTCCCATCATGACTGTGGTGGCATGTATGCCTTAGAATAAATAATTTAAAACACTAGTCTTGAGGGGTAAAAAGTCTCTTCTTTAATGGGAAAATCTGTGAATGAATGTCTTGAAGCAAGAAAAACTGTGGTGTTCTCAGAAGAGTTCAGAAGGAAGCGATACCACTTTGTGTGTCATTAATTTAAACCCATCGGTTTTTTTCTGTGTAAAGGAGTTTTAGTAGTTTTAACTGCTTGCAAGAAAGGAATTAAAGTCTTTGCAAAATGTTAGCAAGAAAATGCACTTCATTAGCTCAGTGGGTTAGAAAAGGTTACTTAAATTTTAACTACAGCTTAATGGTTGGTTTCACTAATTTCACCTTACAGCATTTTAAAACTAAAATGTTCTGCGAGTGGTCACCAGATGAGTGACAGTAGAAGCAGGTCATAAACTGGCAGCAAATGTCATGCTTAAGAATAGAACCATTGTGTTATGAGGACTGACATTCAGCTATAGTTTAAATGCAGTAGAACCAGCAGTTCTTAGGAAATTTGGCATTGCTGTTTTTGTGACATAGGTAAAAAAAAAAAGAAAAAGTTTGGGTTGTTTGGGGGGTTTTTTTGAGTACTAATTGGCTGCAGGACCTGATTTCCAAATTCCAGTTCAGTTATATTTTTATTTCTCTGATAACAAATAAACTTCCTACTCCAGAGCAAATTGGGCCATTAGGAAACTCCATTGCTATATAATGATTCTTTAATGTATTCTCAGTAAGGAGGACTTTA
Organism: Motacilla alba alba; assembly: GCF_015832195.1. Taxonomy (NCBI): domain Eukaryota; kingdom Metazoa; phylum Chordata; class Aves; order Passeriformes; family Motacillidae; genus Motacilla; species Motacilla alba. Next base: position 56,875,260 of record NC_052020.1, on the reverse strand, counting down.
GGTCTCCAGAGAGCACTCCAGTGGGAACTGTGTGGTTGGAAATGCAGCCAAAAATGATCTTTAATCATGAGAGTCATCTCTGCAAAGGGAATTGAGGGTGGAGTTGTTTAACCCTGGTCTGGTGTGAATAATGTAGTCCTGCAGTTGTGTGAGGTTTTCCTACTTTCCACAGCTTTTTCAAAGCTGCAATTTCTGCCAGTTTTTTCAAGACTCTAAGGTGCTAGTTACCCAGTGTTAACTGATTGCGATGCTGATGCAGAAATATTTTGTGTTTGCTGTTGAATCCTTTCATTGGCATGTAGAAAAGGTAATATGTCGTTTTTGTTTGTTTATTTCCTTGCCTAGGTCTCTCTCTGCCCGGGTCGCATTACTTGTGCCGCTTTCAGGACAGGCTGATGTGGATATTGGTGCTGGAAAAAGGCTTCACATACTGTGGTGTTAACATTAAGGTAATTGCTTGCTGAGCACTGAGATGCTGATGTTTGGAAATCGTGCAAACATTTTGCTGTGTAACATTTCAGCAGTGTAACTGATTTACATTTAATTTTCTAAGATGAGTGTTGTACTAATTAGCCTTGCAATTTACATGAGTAGCAGATGTGAATTTTTTTATCATTTAGCTTGTGACAGAATATCTTTAATAAGCTGGCTAATAAGATTTGCATCAGGCAAAGATTTATTTAAGACATTGATCTGCGCCTAATATTGCAGTGAGTGCTTTGTTATTGCTGTTATCTCTAGACAGATTTGTAGATTCGGTTGTGGAAATACTGACAGTCACCTTGTTCAGAATATTTCTGTTGCAGGCAAACAGCTTGCTGCCATTTAAAGTTACATCCTGGTGAAGACTAACAGGAAGCTGTTTTCATGTGTGCTTTAGGGGCTAGAACTGCAGGAAACATCCTGCCATGCTGCTGAAGCTCACAGAGTGGATGAAATTTTTGAAATGGCTTTTGAACATCAGGAGCATGCAAGGATTCTGTCTCCCAATCCCCATTTTGGACACATCCTGACTCCCTGTACTGTTGTTCCTGTGCGGCTGTATTCTGATGCCAGGAATGTGTTATCTGGAATAATTGATTCCCATGAGAATTTAAAGCACCTGAAAGATGATTTTGTTAAAGTGCTTGTATGGATGCTTGTCCAGTATTGTTATAAAAAATCCAAGACGTGGGAAAGCCCGGGCAGTGCCAGCAAGAACAAACAAGGATCATTTCTAGAAAATCAGCATGGTGGTGCAGTGAAAGGATCCAGAGCTCTGAGGGAAGAAGACAGCTTCAGTGTTGATACAGTGGAGGACTGGACTGATGATAGTGACATTTTTGATTTTGAACCCAATAGCAGAACAAGAGACAGAAAAGATCCTGGGCAGTTGGGACTGACACCAAAAGTGCACCTGTCTATTCCAGGGTCTATAGAAACACAGAGCCAAGATTTCCTACCAGAAATGTCTCCAGAAGATAAATTAAACAGGGCTGTGGTGCTTGGGCTGCCTGCTGTGGACAAAGGGAAACAGCCAGAAATTTTACCTCGTGTGGAATTCAGTTGCTCTTACTCGGAGCTGCTGAGCATCCCTGAAGAATGGAGAACAGCACCGGTGCCTTCTTCCAAAGTCAGTGAAATGAGGCAGAGGTTTCCTGAGGAATGGTACCACTTTGTTTTGAGCCAGCTGGACTTTTTTCATCTGGAAGAGAAGCCTTCCAGTTTACTCACAGACCTTATGAGAGATAAAGCTCTGAAAGACCTGTACATCCACGGGGTGCTGTCGTGCTGCTTTGGTCTGTTTGGCCTGGATAACGCCGTGCCTGCCCCTCGCCACGTCTTCAGGGCATACACTGGTGGCATTCCCTGGTCTGCCGGCTTGGACTGGCTAATGGGCAAACCAGAGCTCTTCCAGCTGGCATTAAAAGCATTCAGGTAAAAGAAAACAGTTTCCTGAGATTAGAGATTTATATGGAGAAGTGTCACTTCATTAATGGTTGGTTAAACCCACATAGTTTAAATTTATTCATAGGTTTTTCCTGTATAAATACTGCCTGGCGTGTGGTATGGAGGTTCTTCTTTCTCCTCCACAGCAGCTGCCTCAAATCTGCTATGTTAGCTGGGGAAAAACAACCTATTTTCTTTGTCCCCACATCTCACTAGTTGTGCTGGATTTAGATATTTGGCACTATCTATTATCAGGCAGTGGGGAAGTGTTGGAAGTGAATGAGAGGTGTTTAAGCTGATGTGTTTTACATGTGGGTGAGCTAAAAGCACACCGAGACTGACTGGCAGTGACTCAGCTGGCAAGCAGGGACTGACAGAGTTGGTGGAGCCTCTCCACCCTCTGTGGCCTGAAGAGCCTTTCTCCCTGCTGTCTTTGCCACACAAGTTGACTGTGTGACGTTCTGCACCTTTCAGATACACCTTTAAACTCATGCTGGACAAAGCCAGCCTGGGCCCAGTGGAGAGCTTCAAAGAGCTGGTGAATTACCTGGAGGAATATGAAAGCGACTGGTACATTGGGCTGGTGTCAGACCTGGAGTGGCAGCAAGCAGTTCTGCAGGAAAAGCCATACCTGTTCTCACTGGGGCACGACCCAAGCATGGTAAGGAGAAAAATTACTCGGTCAAAGTTTGCGTTTCTTTTTCATTGTTCTTTTTTTTTCCCCCTCATAATTGTATTCTAAAACATGGAGGCTCTGCAAGGTTGGTTTGTACTAAAGAGGAACTGGCTCTGCTGTTGTTGAAAACCCCACTGCACTGTTTTTCAGATGCAACAATGTTTCCTGATTATATTCCAGGGGAGGAATTGAACTGAGGGGACTGGTTTATACTTTGCTGTGTTTAAAGTGTTCATAGAGTGCAGCCCCCAAGCTTCACTCAGTGCTTTATAACCAAAATGCTCTTGTCTCTTTCTCGGACAATGTTCTGGACATCCTGATCTGTTTGTTCCTGTAGGGAATTTACACGGGGCGAGTCCTCACTCTGCAGGAGCTGTTAGTCCAGGTGGGGAAGCTCAATGCTGAAGCTGTTCGAGGCCAGTGGGCCAACCTGTCCTGGGAGCTGCTCTATGCCACCAACGATGACGAGGAGCGCTACAGCATCCAGGCGCACCCGGCCCTGCTGCGCAACCTGACCGTGCAGGCGGCCGACCCGCCCCTGGGCTACCCCATCTACTCCTCACAGCTCCTGCAGCTGCCCCTCTTCTAGGCTGTCCTTTTCTCAGTTACGGCTGTTCCTGGCTTGCCTTTTTCCTCTGCGTGTTGGAATCAAATGCCCACGCTCCCCTGTGTGCTGCAGATCAGGTGTTACTCTCAGGGTGGCGGTGCCAGGCCGGCACATGTCCTCAGCACAGAGGTGGTGCTGCAGAGCCTTCAGCAGGCAGGAAGTTGGGGACTGGATTCTTGCTGCTGGAACGTGAGACACCATTGCCCTTGTGGCTGATGAGGCACATGCTGAAATCCCTTTCTCCAGTTTAGAGAAGAGAAACATGATTCTTATTGTTACCAGAATTCTGATCACTAACATAATTCTGATCACTATTTCTGGTGCCTTCTGATTTATTTTTACTTTTTTTCTCCTTGGACAGGTGACTTGCACTGCCAGTCAGGTTACAGCCTCTTGTAGTGTTGTCAACCCCAGAGTTGGCAACCAAAGTGTACATAGGACTATTTATATGAATTTTTTTATTCTGGCCATTTTATATTGGACTGAGTTCAGTTCTAGCATTTGTTATACGACTTTCACTGATCTTCCTTATGTGTAGTAAGTTATCAGCCATGCTTTAACTAAATTCTAAGGGACAATTTTTACCAAACTACTTGTTTTGGTAAAAAGAATTTATATAAACCAGTGTGTGCTCTGACACATTGATAGCCTGGGTGACTTTATTGATGAAAAAAGTAAATGTATATAACTAGGGGACAGAGGAAATTTTAAGAACAAATGGTATGATTTCGTCTCCTTCTTCCAGTACCCATATATATGATATCTATCATATACATCTGTTTATATATGTTGTTACTTTCAACCTCTCTCCACCTCCCTAACCAGTCTTCCACAAATGCACTGAGAGCTTCACGGTGGGGGGTGGGTGTAAATCCAGCTAGAAGTATTTATTTTTTTAACCTCACTGCAGGCTGGAACAGACCCGGACAGCTGGATTGTAACAGTGCATGTCACCTTGAAAACAGGTCCAGGTCCAGTTTCCAGTGGCTCATTTATCCTGTTCACTACCACCAATCTTAGCACATTACTGTGTTTTCTCAGCAATTCCATGGTTACACTGTAGGCAAATGCTGAGCAGGGATAGGTAATTGTATTTCCTACTCCTACAGAATCAATTTAAATCAGACCTGCTCTGTAACTCAGTACGGGTTTGGAACACCCAGCCTTGTCTGAGTCCAAGCACATTTATTACTTTTACTCCTCACCTTTAAGACCTTTTGTCTCATGAAATTTGCCACAGAACCTTGTCCTGGGCTGCTGGCTGTTCCTTTAGATAGTGGCCAGAAATGGTTTTGAGAACTATGCAGGTGGTGTGGTGGATTTCTAAAGCAGGTTGGTGCTATGCTGGGCCCTGAGCTGCATCTGGAAATACAGAGCCGTGGAAGGGGCTTATAGAGAGCACCTATTTCAGCTCCCTCTCACAAGGAGGCAAATGTTTACTCTGATTTAAAACTTCCAAGGTGAGGAGTGTCATGAACTCCTCAAGCAGTTCCAGTTCTTTGCTGCTCTTGCAGCAGCTGGAAAGTTGGAACTAGTTCCTAAATCTAATTAACCCTCCCTTGCCCCATTGTAAATCTCTTACTACTTGTCTTCCATATGGCCACAGAAAATTTAATTATCTTTTTTTGCAGCAGTTCTTACTCCAAGATGGCTGTAATTTCTGCCCTCTTCCTTTGTCCTTTGTAAACTGAATAAACCAGTTGAGAAAGAGCTGAAGAGAGCTGTGATCCTTTTCCCTTCCTTTCTCTGGGTTCTGTCCATCTGGTCCCCAGCCTTGAGAGCTGCTGATAACTGAGCCCAGTGTTCCAGCAGAGATCCTGATTGGCACCAGATGGAGCAGCACAATTAGCAATGGGCAGAGTTCCTGCTGGAGCACAGGAATGTGGAGCTGGGCTGTGCTGCCCTGCCACATCCCGTCCCCTGCTGTCACAGGCAGCATGTGCCACCGCCCCACTCACTGCTCACAGAGCCCCCTGGCACAGCCCAGGGTGTTCACAGCCCTGAGGCACGGTACCCTCACCTTAAACCTGTCTGCACCCTGCTTTTGGCAGAAACAGGAGATAAAGCTTCTTGTGCTGTCTCACAGATCTGTGCAGCTGAGTGCCCCTGTTCAGCTGTGGGTTTGTTTGTGTGCTCTTGAACCGTAGCCTGTTTGGTTTGGGGCATTTCTTTGATTTATCTGGCATTCAGGAATTGGAGCACCTTCAGCTCTGGCCTTGTCTGTGCTCACAGGCTGCTATTGGGATTGCTGATGGCATCCTGCTCTCAGCAATGGGACTGAGCTTGGGACCCACTGTTATCCCATGTGACCCCTGTTTTCTAACCAGGTGGGTGTAGAGCTTCATTTAATTCTTTCCAGCACCTCCTTGCTCTAGATTGTGATGGTGATCACACACAGGGCAGTGTAAGGCAGCAGAGCTGAGAAAGGAGCCAGAGGGTAAGTCCTGATGTTGTGTCAGAAATGAAAGGATTTAGCCCTGAACACAGATTTTGCTCAAGGAACACACCCCAAGCACAGACCAGACACCCTTTATACCACACCCTTCTTCTTGTGGGGTTTTGTTAATCAACATGAATTAAGAATGAAAGTGAGGGAAACAGGATCCTGGGGTCTATCACTTTAGGCTGCTCACCAGGTATTTGCCCATGTCAGAGCAGCAGCCCAGCCTCTCCTGTGTTTCATTCCTTGTAAGCTTAAAAATTCAGCCTGTGGGAGTTTGACATGAAACAGGTGTGTTTAGAAAGAGATTTTTATTCAGTCGAGTATGTCATCAGCTCTGTAGATCTGTCAAGTTACAGGATGACAAAGACATAACAAAACCAAAAAAAAGCTTTTTTTTTTGCAGTCATGCAATATGAAAAGTTTCTCAACCTTAGCCCAAGTACAGCAGGATTTCTTACATGCTCGTCCTTACTTCCTCTTCCTTGAATAAGAGGCATCAGCATCCTGGAGGGAGAGGACATTAAATCAGTATTTCCCCACCCTCTGTTAAAAACAACACCGTGAGGGCAAGACTTCCTTTGAAACAGCTTGTGACCATGGGCAGTTACAGTGTGAAAACAAAAAGTTTTAAGCTGCGTGTGCCACCCTTACTTTTGTATTTCCTGTTCTTGCAGTACTTGAAGATGGGAGTAGTTTTTTGTACCAAAAAAGAATAAAGAGCATCTACCAGGGCAGGATCACTGCCCTGCACATCAGGGCTCTAAGTGTGACTGAGGAGCAGTGCAATCCCAACATTCCCACAGCAGCAGAGTGCCACAAGCCAGCAGGGGCGCGAGGGGCACTCTGCACACTCACAATTCCACTCTTGAAGTTCTGTATCCTCCTCTTGCCCATCCTGTTCATGAGCCACCAGGCCCAGGTGGGCGCGTACTGCCACAGGTAGCACACGGCCAGGTAGGGGTGGTCGCTGATCCAGGCCTCCTTCACGTCGTTGGCCACGCTCACCAGGGTGAGCCGGGCACAGCGATCCGTGGGCATCTTGTGGGACTGGTCCCCGCTGTTCTCGATGGACTGAGGGGGGACACAGAGCAGGGAGGGGTTAGAACTGCAGCCCTACGAGCGACAGAGGGAGGAAAAGGGCCACGATCCATGCCACAGATATATTCCTCCTAGTTTCCCCACAAGAACTCACCCAGAGAATGGGGCAGGGGAGCCCATCCCTCGCTATCCTCTGGTTTTCAGTGTGGGAACACTTTCCCCCTTCCTTTGGCTCAAATTTTAACCCTTTTAATTAATGCCTCCATTGACGGATTAAAGGTTTTATTAAAGGCTTCAGCAGGGCTTCCACTTGATGGGGACTGTTGAACAAGTTCCCCCATCTGCAGCTCTGAGGAATGGGAACTCCTCAGTTCCCAGCTGTGCCTGCCCCATTCTACTACAGGTTACTCAAGTGGCCAAGTGAGTAGGTGAGGTCACATTCCCCACAAAGTTAAATATTCCTGCCAGTTCTCTCCCTCTCAACCAAGAGAGAAGCAGCCAGCTGCTTCGGAGCAGGGACATCAGCCTGTCTTGTCACTGTGTATCATTTAATGAACATAAACCACCGCCCTGTGAACTTGCGCACATTTCACTCCAGCAATAACAGGCCACTCTAGCACTCTGTCCTTCTGTTTCACAGGGCAAAAGCAGTTCTGGCCTAGATTTGCTCCTCCTCCCTGGTCTTCTGCCACACCGAAATCTGAGGAATGTGTTTTGCAACTTTCACCATTGTTCAAAAAGTACACTTTTCTTCCACGCAAGTCAGAAGTTTTGCAACACAAAAATCGTTCCAGAACTCGATTCAACAACGGGAGATCCCCTCCCCCTCACTAGTGGGTCATCCTGAGCTTCAAATCGATTGAATTTCGGGCAGATTACAGTCTGATGTATCACGGTAGCAATTTTTGCCAGCTGCTTTGTCAGACAGCCTTTACTAAAAGCCATTGTGCAGTTGGAAGGTTTTGCTTTTCCTCCTGGAACAATCCCTAACAGGAAAGGAATGCACAGCTCGTGTCAGCTGAGCCGGGGCTGTGCCAGCAGCAGCGTCACCCACCAGGGCACAGCGTGACCCGGGCAAACAAAACCCTACCTGCGCAGCAAGGACAGCACTCCCAGGCAGAGCTGTGTCCAGAAAACCCCAGCTTTCCCCCCAAAACTGCAGCACAGGGGCTGTACAATACATTTTACTAGACTTGGGTTGTTTGTGTTGGAAGAGAGAAGGAACAGCAATTATCAAACTCAATTTTCAGTTGATCGCACCAAGAATTACATGAGTTCTGTACAACTCAAAGCATTCCTTGGTAAGAAGACGAGGTTAGTGTTTGCAGGCAGGACAAAACCAGAAAAAAGCACCCCACAAAAGGATCACTGGCCCCACAGCAGAAGTTGGGTTTGTCACAGCAGAACTGAGTCGTTACCTTTGCAAGATTCTCAGTGAAGACATTTTGGATGATCTGGGACTGCACAGGCCCTGGGCAGATTTGGATAATGCTTATCTCGGGGTAGTCAGTCAGCTCAGTCCGCAGAGAATTAAAGAATCCCTAGAAGACAAAAATACAGTGAAATCTTCCTTTCCCGTGTTTTCTGCAAGGTTTAGCTGATGACATCATTTCATACAAACTTATACTGTAAAGATAACAAGATTCCACTACAAGCAATTCCTTCTGTTTTCTTTGACTTTTCACACTCAATGGCTAATTTAGCATTTTTTCAGCAGTTACAGACATTGATATATAAACCAGTGAGGAATCCAACCTCATCTGACCAAATACCAAGTAATTTCTCTAAACTACAGCCATATTCTGCTGTCCCTGTGCTGAGGACAAGCCTTTGTTTGGCAGCGGAAAGGCCACCAACCCTAAGTATTGCAATATCATGGAAATTACCTTTTGCAGGTCAATTGCTGTTTGAGGTGACAATAAAGAGCTTACACAGTTTCTATGAAGTAAGTGGCACTAGTTTATTTAGGAAAAGGTGGAAATTTTTCAGCATGGCAAAGTCAAAAATGCACTCTGACATTTCAGGGGGGTAATTTGCAGCACTGAATTTGCTACTGAGTTTGAAATTGTCTGCCACATAGATACAAATCTTATTTCAGCTCAGGAATATGCTACCAGTGTATCCAAGTTAAACCAAAATTACAAAAATTGTGAGTACTTCTTTTCTTTAAGCTAAGAGAGTACAAGGTTTGCTGTAGCAATTCACATTCAAACAGCAACTATTATGGGAAACATGGCCAGTTCAGAAGGGTGCATTACTCCAAAGCTGTAGTCAAGCACTCTGGAGGATGATTTAGCCAACACCCCATCGTGTCGTATCTTTGACCTGGCTACCAGCAGCCCCCCGTATCTATTCCAACACGTAATTTTGTGTCACAACAGAGACACAGAGTGAGCACAGGCTGATAAACTTCTCCCACTGCAGTAAAATTTTATCACTTTACTCCCATCCAGCTTTGGAGGAGGACTGTCTGGCTCAGAGCTCTTCCCTGAGCTGCAACACAGGCTAAAACCAGTCAGATATGGGCCTGTGGTGACACAGAACCAGCAGCTGGGACAAGCCACCAAAGCTCAGCAAGGAGCAGCACACTCTGACCAACAACAGGGGCTCCAGTTTCCCAGTGGCTGGTGGCTAATTCCAATTTATACATTCCATACAGGCTTTGCGGTTCAGTTCCCTAAAAACATTGAGCATGAATTTAAAGTTGTGAGTACCCATAGGGCCCAGATCTGGGGCTGGATCTTCAGAGCATGTCAGCAAAGCCTGGAGAGGACTAAATTCTAATACTGGAAACTCATGTGCCCAGAAATCTGCTCCTGGACAGATGGGAGTGTGCTCCTGAACACCCAGCAGTTTTGGTTTAAGAAGCCAGGCCCTCCCCTGGCTCCCCCAGCCTCGTGTGCACAAACAGGGCAGTGTTTCATCCAGCACTCCAGGCTAATCCTGCATCCCAACCTGCACCTTCCTCATCCCCTTCCTTCCCTGAGAGACCCTGAGCCCACTCCTTTCAGAAAAGCCCCAAACCCCCAGGCTGTGCAGTGCTGTCACAAAGGTGGTGACTCAGTCCAGCTGAGGATAAAATCACACCCAAAAAGGCACGGAAGCCCCCATGTGCCCACCACTCCCTGCCATTGGAGGTGAGGAACAGAACTGGCTCCCATTTTGCCTGAAGGGAACACACTCAAGATGCACTTCCAGGAGTCAGGGAGGGGGAAGAGCATGTGTCTGGGAATAGAAGGGATAATGATAGAAGGGAAGCCAGAGCACTGCTCAGTCACTTTTGACAAAGCTCCTACACCTGCTCAGATACTGGGAGGCTCCTGGGATCCAAGCTGTACCTAAAACTGGGCACCTGAGCAGCCACACAGAGGCACGGAGCAGCAGCAGGCAGCTCCAGGGCACTGTCAAAGCCAGGGTGATTCCACTGAAGGCTGCACAGCCTGTAAACACAAAATGCAAGTGGCCAGAGATGCCAGCGAGCTCCTGGTGCTGCTCTGCAGCCATTCTGCTGCCCCACATCCTTCCCTCATGCTGCTGCTCCAAGGTTTTACACCAGACAAGTGGCACAGTCTTCACCAGCAACACAGGAGGGCCAGGACACTCACTCACCCTAAATCCTGGCTGATGCACACTGCCAAGGGCCTCTTGAAAACCAGAATCTCACATAGACTCAGTCCCCTCTGGAGGCTCTGTGTACAGTATGCACATGTTTTCCAATTCCAGCACTTATCCTTTACTTTCAAAGATAGCTGGTATGAAATTCCTCTGCTTCCTCCCAGAAGAGGAGCTTTAAATTCCTCAGCAAGAAAAATAAGGGCTTCCTCTTATTGAAATTCGGGCAGGGACAGACCCAGATTCGGGAGCAGTAAAGGAACTCCAGGACAAGAGGAAGGACCTGAGTGTTTCCAGCAAGCCCAGATGAAGAAATTCCACTAAAGACCAAAGAGTGAACAGAGAGAGGAGCTGCTGCTGCTCAGTCTGTGTGCTTCTTAGACAAGTTCCTGATGAAGGAACATTTTGAAGGCCACAATTCCTGATCCATGCCACCAAGGAGATGAATTACAGCTGGGTGAATGGCACATGATCTCCATGAGCACCCTCCCTCCCGGAGGGAAACTGCACCAGGCAGATGCAGACTCCCGTGGGCTTGACTCATGCTCTTACAGCACTCCCAGCACTGGAATAAAGGGTAATTTCATCAGTAGAACATTGTTGTGAAGAATTCCAGTTGGCATGAATCAAAGCATGATTGTTTCAAGGACAGATTCTAATTCCAGGCAGAATTCCTTCCTTCCTCCTACAACTGCCATTTAAAGGAATTTTTAAAAACCTGAAAAACCACTCAAATCAAAAAACCCTAAGAAAAAAAAAAAAAAAACCAAAAAAAACAAACCCAAACAAAACCAAGCAAAAGAAAGGACTTTTTCAAAAAGAGGTGTAATTAAGTTTGCAGCATTAAGTGTGTCAGTTGTGATAGACTCCAAGGCATAAATTAAAAAAAAAATACCAAAAAAAGCCAAAAACCACAACAGACAAATCCATGCCAGATGGGCTCACATATTTAGTAACTGGTGGCCAAAACACAACCTTCAAGAAGATCTTAGAATACAGGACAGGTGGATACATGCTGGGAAACCTGAACAGGGAAAGCACCACTTTTTGCTTTGGCTTATTTTTCCCCTCCCTTCTTCCAGTCTCTATTTCTTTTTGGTCACCATCAGAAGTGGGTTACAGGGCTAAGGAGGGCTGCCATTCCTACAGAATTCCTTTATCTGAACTGCCCGGGTGAAGTTTGTTATTTCAAAAAGTTTTTTCTTGTTTTGGGGGGCTTCATGCCCCCATCTAGCTGTAACTCCAGACTGATCAAAGATTTTCAGGCAGAGTATTTCTAAAACCAATACTGCAAGTCCTGTTTCAACACCTGCAATTAGCCTTTCTAGACTTACTGTGAAAGAAATAAGGAAGTAGGTTTGGAGCCTGGCCTAGTTATTGAGCAGAGGTAGAAGCTAATAAAAATAGAAACAGTTCAGTCAGCTTATTTTAATTAATTTTAGTAAAGTATCTCTTTAAAGCTTTGTCTGTGGTCTCAATCTGAACATGAGATTGAGAATTCTGAGTATTTTTAAAGCAACACGTGAATTCCTTGTGCTCTGCAATTAATTAGCCATGCTTAGCCCAACTGCACCACACCCAAAGATAATTCAACTGAAAGAACATTTAATAAATATAGGAGCATGAAGGGAAGTCAGGCTTCTGCTCACTGCATTCTTCTAATTTTAATCTGCCAGGCTAAACCCAAAAGCTGGCCTGTAAAGGGCAAGTCCAGCATTGCCACTCTGGTGAAGAGCAGCAGATCTCTTCCCATCACTAACTGAAAAATATTTTTAGCAGAGACCTGTCACCATATTCTACATCTTATATTTTCAGTAGGCTTTGCAGTGTCAGCCACTTGTTACCTTTTTGTTGTTGCTGGTCAAATTGTCAAAAAGGTATTGATCCCTTGGCTTAAGCACTTGTTTGTTCTGTTCACGTGCTGAAATGCAGCAGGGAGTAAGAAGATGCCAGTTTTTAAATCACCACTGAGCACACCTGAAGTTTGTTTTACTGAGATCAAAATGTACATTAGCAGGAGGCCAAACAGTGGTGAAAGACAAATATGCCCAAACAAATTTACTAGTTCAACAAGAGATTCCTCAATGATACAGGCAGAAAATTTTCTGAAACCCTCTTTTATGTTTTTCTACTCAAGTGACACTGCTTTCAAAAACTTTTTCCAGGCAGCGTTGAGTGCTAAGTGTTAGGCAGAAGGTAACTTCCTATGGCACTGTGAGCTGGCAGCTCTTCACACCACAGAAGGACACAACTCTTGGGAAGAGTCATTCAGCTGTTCCCAGGAATTCTCATTTCTCTGAGCAGTCTGCCTTACCACTCGCTGTTCTCACTTCACTGTCCTAAAGATCTCCTCAAGTCATAAAACCCTCACCAGTGACTCTTTCTTCCTAAAAGAATTGAGAACTTTAGGGCTCCGTATGGAGCAGAATAATGCTCTCACAGAGGTATTCCCTCATCTGAAGGCCAGAGACCAAGGTTTTGTGTTTCACACTGGAATTTAACCACGTAGTGGTTAGAATCAACTAAGCTGGCACTTGCATTCCAGTAAGGGAAAAAAATCTACAGTGGGAACTATTTCACATTTCAGAGCAAATTAATTCTGAAGGACCTTCAATACCTGAGGATGTTGCATATGCTGTGTGAAATTTCAGGTGAGACTTGTGTTCTCTGCACAGAACAAAGCCCTCTGCTGCAGCACTGGCACTGGTCCTCTTAATTAACTTAATTAACTTCCAGCCTGTAACTCACCTGCAGAGCGTGCTTGCTGGCACAGTAGCCGGTGGCAAGAGGAGCTCCCATGATGCCCATCACGCTGCTCACAGTGACAATCTTCCCTTTCTTCCTCTGGATCATGTGGTTCAGGACATACTTGGTCAGGGAGATGGTGCCCAGGTAGTTGAGCTCAATGATGGCATTGTAGACATCCAGGTTGGTGTCCACGAACAAGGAGCGTTGTGAGCGCCCACCATTGTTGACCAGCACGTCAATCTCCAGAGAGATAAGAAGATAAATTAATATAAAAACAATTTCCTTTCATATTTGTGCTTCCTCAGGCAATTCAGTGAGTGTTTAGTCCTTGGGAAGGAGCGGTGATTATTTGTTTGCTGATGAAAACCAGAAGCAAGCAACAGAAGGGATAAAAATGCAGGTACGTTTTGGCAAGTTTAATACTGAAGCTGAAGGAAGGTGTAGAGGCTTCTGAATTTATCATACAGTAAAATAAAAGTGAAATATGAGCATAAATGCAGGTCTAGGAGACAAAGAAATAAAAGCTTAACCCCAGAAGCACATCTTACCTTGCCGAAGTGCTTGAGCACACTGTTGGTTGCAGCTTCATGAGAGGATCTGTCAGTCAGGTCGAGACGCAGAACAAGGATATCATTTTCACTCAGGCTGCTAATCTCTAAAAAACAACCATCAAGGGAAAGGGAGCTGATAAGATTCCCAACATTAGAACTGAGGGAAACATAGCATGCTTTTAAACACCACATTTTCACAAAGAAGACACCAAGAAACCATAACATCAAGTTGGAAATAAAATGCTTGCTTTGTTTCCATTTTGACCCCCTCACAGAATCTATTTTTAATCTGTTCCTACCAAGTGTTTTTCTCACTATGTTTTAGTATGTGAAAAGCCTGACTTTATTAAACAGGCTTTGTAGCACAATACAGAAGTTTCACTTCTCCAAATAAATTGCAATAGTTAGGAGCAAAATCCAACTGAAATTTCCACTGAGGGATTCAGAAGCATATTGGGAGCCCTGACACTTTGCTTGGATGTCAACAGGTCAAGCATGTTTATTCCTGACAGCAGGACTTGGACAATTCACACCCAAAACACAACATACATACCTGAGCAGCTATGAGGCAAAGTCTACAGAAGCTGAATTATTGGGGGCTTTTTGGGAGGAGGTAGAAGACTTTTGTTTAACTGGCAGCTTTTAACATATCCATGCCCTGAAATAAAAGTCAGCTGCCATCAAGTTCCAGCCTTTTTGTCACGTTTTCCCCCCACTGTCTCTTCAGAACAACTGACCTTTTCCACAGAAGGCATTTCCTGAGCAGTGATTTGGTTACCCTGGGGTTTTGGGGCAGATGACTCACAAAACCAAAATCTTCATCGTTTCAAGCTTTTTTTTAAACTACATCTAACAAGAATTTTTACATGATTTCTATTCGTTTGTTAGTGCTATTTTTTCCATGAATCAATTCCTAGCCACATCTAGGTGTGGTTGCTCCCCTTTAAGCAGCTGCCCTCTTCAGAGAGCCCCAGGCTTTGACTTTTTAATTACTACTTCTTGCAAATACAGAGCAAGCTGAACTTTGTCTTAACAGTGATATAGAAATAAAGAGGTTACTTAAACCCACGAGTTGCCTCTGTTCAAAGGTCGTAAGTATTTAAGCCACTGGTTAAATAAATAAATAATAAACCCAACTGTCTGGTTTAATGCTAGTAGCATTTCCATTTATTGCTCCCTCCAACTGCTCCTTGTGCATTTTCTCCTCCATTTCTTCCAGAAACACAGCAGTAAAATGTAGTTTAAGCTGCCCTCTCAGGGGCACACCTCTACCTTAGGCTGCCTGAAACAGATTTGCATGGCTGATACCTGTTGGGGTGTGGATATTTCTGCCATGGGTTAACAAGACCACAGGACCAGCCCAGCTGTGAAATCTACACAGGGGAGAAAGGAAAGAGCAGAGCAAGAGACACGGGCTGCTGGCAAGGAAGGAGGTGCTCTTTTATAAGATGTTAGAAATGTCTGACATCAGGAAACTTTCAACCAGAGACCTTAACCAGGATTTCCACATTCAAACTGCATCTCCAGCAGCTTCCTTGGTTCTTTTGCAGGGTGAGGGATCCTTGCTTCAGGCAGCTTTTACAAAAACCAAGCATTCCTGTTACCCTTTTCTGAACTCCCTCTCCCATTCACTATCCCACTGTTTTTTCTGGCTGATGAGCAGCACTGTGCCCGGTGCAGAAGGCACATATAGGTCCCAATTTATGCACTGCCAGAATTGGTGTTCCTCATTGCTTTTACCTACAAACCCTAATATTCCACTGCCCCTTTTGCCTGCTACCAAAGTGAGGTTTTAAAGGCAACAATTACGATATCCAGAAAAAACATTTGGTCCCAAGTGGGAGACCTTAGTTTAAAGTTCATTGCTTGAATTTCAGATTAACAACTGCTTTCAATAGATGTTAATCCCAGGTAGCAGTTTCTCATAACGTGATAAAGATTATAGCTCAGAGTAGCATTTTCCAGCTCTTCTGCATTTTCTCTTCTGTCTTTTCTTTCTCCCTTGTATAAATGGCCTTTGACAGAGGTTGAGCTTCCAGCAGAGGCTGATCAACGTGACCTCCTGGGGTCCATTTCAACCTCAATTACTGTATAATTCTTGAATTTATAGGTTGCCTGTCACTCATTGGGCCTATCCATAATTAAATCATATTTGACCTTTGCCAAACAGAGAAACATCCCCTCCTACTTTATTTTTTTCTTATTGGGGTTTTTGAGAGAAAACAGCCTCCAACATTTCTGAGAAAAGAAAGAGAAAGAGTGGTTGGGGGAAATAGAGAAGCCTCTTACAGGAGCTGAGAGAGTTATACAAGTTGTTTTCTCTCCCTCCTGCCCAAGTGCAGTGAAGTGTTGAGCATATGCATGACTCAACAGGGATTACCTCTCCCTCTCCCTCTCTCTCTCTCTCCCCCTCAGCTTTTAAGCAGTGTAGAATGCACAAACCTGTACCACAGGGTGGTGTCACTAAACTTTGAACAAGATATATGTGCTCGTTTCTGGCACTGCTCAGCTGCTGCTGTGTTCAACCTCTTCAGCAGGCATGTTGCAGCCCATGAGCTCAAATTATGCCCCATAAATCAGCCAAATTCACACTGATGTTGCACATTGCTGCTCAGGCTTCATCCACCCTGTGCTGCTCAAACCTTACAGGACAGTCTTGAACTCAGCTGCCAAAAGAAAACATGCAGGTGGAAGCAGGCACAGGCCACCCAGGAAGCACATGGACAAGCATGCAGAGATGGAATCGGGAAGATCAACACCCAGGTGGAGTTGGAACTGGAATTTCCACTGGAGTTGAGGAATGGGAAGGGCAGCAAAGGCTTCTCAGGTGCAGCAGCAACAAAAGGGAGGCCAAAGACAGAGTGAGCTCACTGCTGGACAGGGATGGTGAGGAAGAAATGAAGAAATGCACAGAAGAACCTGAGGTACTCAATGCCTTCTTTGCCCCAGTCTTCTCTGGCAAGATCTCCTCTCAGGTCTCCCACACTCCTGAGGCTACACTCTGGGGAAAGAAACACTACCAGAGTCAGACAAAGCAGGGACAAAATGCACCTACAAGCAGAGCAAGATATGCACCCGTGATTTCCAACAGCTGACCAATGTCCCTCCTCTTTGGAATTTTCCTCTCCCCAGGGACAGCATGAAAACAAATGTCACAAAGCCTAATCTCGGTCCTTGTGAAAATGACGTGACAATTCCTCCTGAAAGCAATTTCCAAGGAAGTGGAGGACAAGAAGGTGTGTGGGAAAAGCCACCACAGATTTAGCATGGCCTGACCAACTCAATTGCTTTTTGTGATCAGCTGTGGCATCCCTCCATGATCAATATGTTTGAATATCTTTGTTAATGACCCAGATGATGGGAAAAAAACACAGGTTTTCATAAAATTTTGTTTTAACATCAAGTTCAGAGGAGCAGTCCTTCTGCAGGGTTGGACTGCCATGCAGAGGCACCTTAACGAGTTCTAAGAATAGTCTGACAAACCTCATTAATCTCAATAAATGAAAATGCAGATTTTTTTCACACCTGGGACAGGACATTGCTCTGCAGTACTGCAGACCAACACCCAGAGGGTCAGATCTCCAAGCAGGACCCGGGTCCTGATGGAAGGACAGCAGCAAGCTGAGTGCAAGCCAGCAGCTGGCTCTGGCAAGGACAAATGCTAATGGGCTGCACTGATGAAAGCACACTGAGTGAAAGTGATTTTATGAGCTTCTAAGACTGCACCTAGAGCACTGTGCCTAATTTTGGACCCCCTAGTTCAAAACAAATACTGATAAACTGGAGATACTGGAGCATAGGCCTGCTAAGTTGGTTGGGGGGCTGGCACACATAACAGTCAAGGAAAGAGTCGGAAGCTGGATTTACACAGCCTTGAGAAGGAAAGGATAAGAGTGGATGTGGGTCCAATTACTACCTTCCACTACTTAGAAGTTGGCTGTAGAAAACATGAACTGTCATAGAATAGTTTAGGTTGGAAGGCACCTTAAATGTCACCTCATTCTAAACCCCTGCCACGGAGAGGGACACCTTCCACTATCCCAGGTTGCTCAAAGACTCATCCATCCTGGCCTCGGATGCTTCCAGGGACGGGACAGCCACAGCTACTCTGGGTAACCTGTCCCAGGGCCTCACCAGCCTCAAAAGCAAGAATTTCTTCCAAATATCTAATCCAAACCTGGTTTCTGTCAGTTTAAAGCCACTCCCCCTTGTCCTGTCACTTCCTGCCCTGGTTATGTTTCTGTGTTACTGAAGAGTTTCCAATATTCCTACTAATCAGACCTTCAGTTAAAGCAAAGTTCAGTAGCAAACATTTGCAAAGCACAGGGCTGCATAAGACTTCCGAGGATGTATGTATAGCACAGCTCAGACATTCACAGGGACAGTGAAAGTTGGCAGAGGCAGAAATCATCTCAGATAAATCAACGCTCTTGGCCCACATGACTTGAAATAATATTTCTGAATACTCCTCAGCACATCCCACAAGTATTTCCTGAAAGTGCCTATCCAGGACTGCAGCTGCTGCCAGCCTGTCTCGTGTCATCAATTTTGCAATCACAACAAACAGCCATGGACGTAAATGGTGTTGCAGACTTCTGCTGACCATTGCATCACACAGCACTGGCATTTTGTCACAACTGCCACTTCACCACACTGTCATCACATGTCCCCTGCCTCTTTTTAAATATCAGACTCTTTGGGTGACTGCTTTTTGGAGCCCTCAGAAAACAAAACCAGGATAAAAGGAGTTGTGAATTTTTGAAAGTTCCTTGAAAGCTTTTCTGAGCAGGCTGCTGCAGCTTTCAGCTTTCGAGACATGTCTAGGTGCTAATCCAAGAAAAACATCTGATTATTCTCTAGTACACATTCCAAGTAGACTGTGGACATTCTGTCGACATTGCTAAGACTGAACTCTTGGTGTGATAACACATTCCACATAAAATACTCCATCCTGATCTGTAGAGGATAAATAGTCTGAAAAAATGCATAATGTTAATCATGTTCAAACCTTCTATCTATCAGCGTGAATTAACTGCCTATTCCTCTTGCTGCCAAGCCAGAAAACAGGAGGGAAAAAGAGAAACAGGAGGAATGAAGCCAGACCATTGAGTCATCAGGCATATTTAAAGCTAACTGGAAGATAACTGGAACAGTTAAAAATTTTGCTCCACATTTTTTTTCTCTTGATTACAGGAGATCCTCCTTCTTCCACATTCTTAGAACAACTTTTTCTGAACATTTTTATTAGTCCATTTTGGGAAGAGCAAAATCAGTTTTCTCTCTGCCTTTAACATTGACAAATCTGAAGAAAGAATATTCCTTAGCTGCAAGCAGCTAGGTGGTTTGGTTCTTTACAGGATGATACCCCTGGGATTGTTTCCTCCATTCCCCACAGTATTTATTCCATTTCTTAATCTAGTATCTCACAAGAGCACTTGCAACTGATAATGAGATTTTTAGGTAACAGTGGCTGATGTAGGAAGTTGAAATGCATGTCTATACAAAGGCTTCTCACTCACAAAAAGAAGATACCAGCTCTGTATAAAGTTAACTTTGCCCATTAAATTTATTCTGGTGATATGTAGGTTAGTGTTCCTGTGGCAATTCCAGCCCAGCCAGGGCGGAACTGCTGGCATGAAGTGCTAAGTTGTACTTACGAAGGCATTTCTTTTTCACTCTCTGCAGCTCATCCTCCCTTCTGGCAGAGATGGCAAGCAAGGCTCCCAGCTTTGCCAGCTGGTAAGCCAATTCTTCTCCGATGCCACTTGAGGCTCCTGTCACCCAGACAACTTTGCCACGCAGTTCATGTTCTATCAAAAGAATCAAGACAGCAGTTCACACGTTGCCAATGCTAGGATAAACATCTAACTCACTGCAGGGTTGGAATCTGGTTTTGTTTTTAAGAAATATGCTCATTTTGGGGGGTATTACAAAATCCTGACCTCTTTATTTTTTAGTCACATGCAGTTGTGAAATTGTTCATAGTTGTTCTGTTGCCGTTTGAACTTTGTTCCAAGGCTGATCTGAATAAACACAGGTTATTTACCTGATGGAAGGAATCTGATTGCATTTCTGCAGGTCATTCACACATAACAATTCCACTAACCTCATAAAAAACAGTTTCAGAGGAAAAGGGGGAAGAGAATTCTTGGAATTGACAGGAAGCAGTTACTGTATTGCAAATACAAACAAAAGCCTAAGCAAGTCTTTCAAAAAAATGTTTCATCCTAAAAAAATGTTCCAGAGTAATTGCTGACTGAGTAAAATTCTCTGAACAGAAAGACAGCTAATCACAAAAACCCAAATGTGTTTCCATCCACTTTGTTTAGCATCTGATGCAGGTTAGCTCCTGCACTGGCCAGGGCACAGCACACAGAGTTTCCAAGGTGTAAATTCACACGTGGATTCCCCAGCTCCTGCCCTGACACGTGTTTTTAACCTGTAGGAAAATTAAGAGCATCCTGCTCTGTTTACAGCTCTGCTGATAATGCCTGTTCCCACTTGCCTATAATCATTGCCACTCCATGGTACACCTGGGCACTGGGAAAAGCCTTTGCTTTCCAGACCTACATCCAAAATCATCCAATACCACAGATGGCTGAAAAATCACTCAGGTAATTCTAGAACATGATTTAGGGATGAAAGATCACAAATATCAGAGCACTTTCCAGAAGGAATCATTGCCTGACACGTGTCTGGGTTTCTCAAGATCAGCCATAGTGAATATCAGTCTTGGGGAAAATCTGACTCACTCAGAGCACTCCTGACAGGAGCTCTTCCCTCTGTTTCTCAAGTTTGTGCATTCCAACATCTAGCCAACCAAGAAAGATTTCAAGGCATAATTCAAACATCGAGCCAAATGCAGTTCCTGAGACTTAAAGCCAGTTCCATTCTGAAAAGGCCCAGAGTAGCATTTTTCAGCTCACTGAAATTTAACCACTAATTTAATTTAGGAAAAAATACTCCTTTTCCACTGTGGCTGAGACTGCTTTTACTTCCTGCTCTCTCCAGTAATCAGTTCCTGGTTCTCTCTACACCACACTGTGTTTCAAATTTCTACTTTTGGACTCTTAATGACACAAATCCCACAAAGACACCAGCACCAAAGCCCTTTACCCTTCAGACAAAAGCAGTGAGCACTCAAGACTGACTGTCAGAGCTCAGCTTGACTTTGTGGGGCTGGCAGTAAGTATTATTTGTCTTTTCTTAAGCTGACTGCATTTCAGCCAAAAAAATCCCTCCTAAACCCAGGCTTTTGTGGCTTGGGGTTGTTTGGAGTTTCTTGTTTCTAAAAACACTAAAAACAGCAACAGGAGCCACTTCCCAAAGGAGAGATGGATTCTAAGGTGATGAACTAGGGAGGTGGAAAGAGATTCTGTTGAAGTTGTAGAAATATCCACTGTGCTCATCATTAGAACAAATGGCTGCTGTCTGTAAAGCTTATTCACACCCTTTCCCTACAGTTTTATTCCAACATATTCCAAATTCATTGATTTAAACACAATAAACATGGGAGTTTGCCTCTCCTACAGCATTTTTTCCTGCAGAAAACCCGGGAACACAAACACTACACAAACAAAACAACACACAGACATAACTTCAGCCCTGCTTACCACACTCATTCCTCTTGCTACTGAAAACAAATCCGCTTCCTCCTCCTACCACTTAGTTTCCCTGTTCCCAACCTGTCTTGGGCAGCTTCTCAGCAGTTATTCAGGATCTTGTTCTGTGAACAGAATAATTAACTGAGATAAGGAGAGTTTTCCCACCAATTCCCCAGAGCTGATTGTGTCCAAGCACTGAGCTGCTGAGAGTTAACACAATGGGAAACCTCAAATGCTGGTGCAGAACAAGTACCAAACCATCAACTTTGCTCCAGAATAAATGTCCTGTTGTTGTTGGAAATGAGTTTAAAAATTAACCATGCCAAATTAAAAAATAAAAGTAGATTATGCCATTACTAACTATTAACTACTGTGCTACAAGGCATAACAAATGAGAGGCTGAACTGACTAGCACTGCAAGTAACCCAAAAAGTTGGTTTGTAGTTCTGCTTAGAGTTTTTTCCAACATTTTATGGCTCTTATAGCACAAGGTTGCAGTGTCATTTCTTTCAGGAAAATTATTAGAAGTAGGGAAGTTTAAAACAGAACATCTACTCCAGAGCCCTAAAGAATCATACCATTATTCCTAAATTTAAGAGCCGGGTTTTCATACATGGAAGGTTTCCCCTTAGTTTGATAATATTAAGCTGCCTGTGAAAAGCACAGGGTTTAGGGTGACTTCTATGCAGAGAAACACAAAACAAGGAAAGGCATCCAGCACCCAAAAATCCTCCTGTCCTGGCCACACACATATTCAGAGGATGGGAAGCAATCCAACACGTGGATAAATAAATCCAAAAGTCAAATTTCCCTATAGAATTGAATCACTGAATTGGAACAAGTCTTACCTATATTAAGGCCTTTCTTTATAATTATAGTTCATAGCACAAGAAGCACAGGAGTTTAGTCCACTTTCTTCTAAATGCCTTCATCTCCAAGAACTTCAACACCCATAATAATGTTGTAGAAGTGATAACACAATATAATGTCTGCAAGAATTATATTATCTGTCTGCAAGAATTATATTGTTGTCTGTCTCTAACAACACCTTTAATTAAAAATTAAGGGATCCACACATTATTTACCTAGGCACCCTACATTACATGCACAATATGGGGAGAAGCAAAAGGGGGATTTCATGAAACGTCTTTTCTAGTGTTTGTCTCTTGTATTTTCCTACCTGGTTTGTTAAATGACACCATTTCAGTTAAATATATTACTTAATAACA
The DNA here is from genome assembly GCF_015832195.1 of Motacilla alba alba. Classification (NCBI taxonomy): domain Eukaryota; kingdom Metazoa; phylum Chordata; class Aves; order Passeriformes; family Motacillidae; genus Motacilla; species Motacilla alba. The sequence goes on along the minus strand of NC_052020.1, from coordinate 56,852,823 downwards.
AGCACAGGCACTGGGGGCAAAGGGGAGGTGGCCAAAACACAGCTGACCTCTCATGTTGACAAAATTTTGCCTGATTCTTTTTGTATTACATGTTAAATCAACCCCATCATAAAATTACACTACACTGGTCTTTGCATGGGAATTTTTAGACTACTTAAAGGGTTTACAGGCCTTCAATAATTCTGAAGGCTACATTCAAATAACACTTTGTCCACCCAAGAGAGCTCCTACATCTTGATGCATATTGCACATAGATCCCTCAGGACAAAACTTCAGTTCTGTTTGTATTAGTCAAGATTTATCTCACTTCTCTGCCCGGATTCTTTCCATGCTCTTTACAAAGTCCACACACTAAGATTTTTTGCAGTTCTGTTACAGCAAGGGAATGTCCTGATGGAGTTTGGGCTGAGTACTCAATTAGCTGTAAGAGATTGTTCACACTGATTTAAATGCAGTATTTTTAGTGCTTTATTACTTGTGCTAGTCCACCTAATGGAGAACAGAAAAGGATGCTCATTCGCAGGAAGCTTCTACTGAGAGCAGGAGACAAGGATGTCTCAAGTTTGTCCCACTCTTCTCTCCAGCTGTTCCTCACACCAAACTTCACCTGCACCACCATCCCCTAAGGAACCATGGTCCCAAGCTCAAACCTTCACTCCACCACTCCCGGTCCACCTTCATTCCACGCAGTCCCTTCTCCCTATCTCAACCCAACAGCCCATTTCAATTCCCACATGGGATATCCTATAGTGCCTCTCACCCCACCTTCTGGCCCCGATCTCCACCTCCAGCTGAACACCCACAGCCAGCAGCTCACGGCAGCCACAAACCACCCCAGCAGGCTAAACCAAGGGGGGACAGTCACAAATTTGTGCCTTTTCTGACCAAAAGCCTCTATTAAGCGAACAAAACCTATGATTTCTAGGGTTTTGATTTCTAGGTTTCTAGGTCCAGAAATAGGGAGAATCGCAGTCAGAATAGAAAGTTCAAGAGGAGCAAGAGCCAAAAGTGCCTGTCTGACAGCGTTTCATTGAACTTTTGTCCCACTGGTGACCAAGGCAGCCGCTTACGGAGATGCAGGGACAGTCCCTGACAGCATCGCGTGCCGGGGCTGCTCCCTGGAGCCCTTCGGAGCACAATCCACGGAACAGGAAACCCTGTTAGCCCCAGCATTACTAACACTCATGTTTACTTCACCGTAAACACTGCCGACAGCCCTGCGAACGCAAGATCTGCTTCAAGATCGCCGGACAGGCTGCAGCAGCAGCTAAACAGGCTACAAAGCCACTCGTCTGGGCCACACGGGCCAGGCACCCTCGTCCCTTCCCGAGCTTTCCTTCCACACCGTCCCTGTGCTCAGCCGCTCCGTGGGACCCTGCCAGGGCCGGGAACCTGCCCAGAAACTGTGCAAAACAAACAGTTCTGGGCCAAAGGACCCAGCCCTCGGGCCAGAGCCGCGGGAGCTCGCGGCTGCCCCGAAGTGGCTTTTTGGGAGCCGCTTTGCCGGCACGAGGGGCACCACGAGCCTCATCCAGGTAAAGGGCAGGTAAAGCACACTTTTGGAGTATGTTTATGGCATGGTTATGTTTATGGATAACCCCACTGGACAGCTGATGCCACCAGCACCCCTGTGCTCCCCGCCACCCCCTTTCCCGAGCGCCCCGCTCCCACCCCCGGTCCCACCGCGGTGCCCTGCCGGGGCTGCTGGCGGGCGGCATTACCTGGCTTCTTCCCCCACCTCTCGGCCCAGAGCAGCGTGAGGTCCCCGTCGGCCCTCAGCCAGCGCAGCAGCTGCACCAGCAGCGCCAGGAGGGCCCCTCCCGCCAGCGCCAGGCACAGCGCGCACCCCCACGCCATCGCCGCCGCACCGCCACCCACCCGCACGGCGCCCCTTTATCGGGAGCCGCCCCCGCTGCCGCAGCCAGCGCCGGCCTCCTCCCCGCCTCCCTCCTGCCTGCCTTCCCTTCCAGCCCCGTCCCTCCCTTCCCCGGCCGCTCCGCTCGGCCGCGCTGCCCCCGCGGCGGGAGGCGCTCCCCGCCCGGCCCCGCGGCCCCAAGGCTGCGGCGATAAGCGCGGGGTCCGCGGGGCACAGGCCGAGCGTGCCGCCGGCGGTGAAGGTCGGTTTCTGGGAGCGGAGCGCTTTGTTTCCCCTCCCGGCCGTGCCCTCAGGGCAGCCGGGGCTGCCCGACCTTTCCCCGCGGCAAAGAGCGCTGCCCACCGCGCGACCCGGGCAGCGGGACCGCGTCCAGGGCTTGGCTTCGGTGTGCAGAGACCAAACGCTGCTCCGAGAACAAAAACCAGAGCCCGTTTTCCTGGAGAGCCTCGTTCTATCTCTACGAGACACCGGCGATTCCTTTTCCCTCTGGAGCTCTCCGAAGGCTTCCAGCCCAGCTGCAGCCACCCCCAGCCCCTGTGACAGGTCACATCCTTTCCCTGCCCAGTTCCTACAGGAATGCTGCCCTTGGACTTGCCTTCTGTTTCCCCACCCCAGTTCTCACATGTACCCACTCTGGTCAATGTTTCAGACCTTGGGCTCCAAAATTCATGGTGGTGGATACCCCCAAGTACTAAAACCACCAGGGACTGCAGCATTTCTGGTCATCACGTCACTCATCTACAGTTCTTAATGACAGATTTGTTAGCGGTTATGTGCAGACGTGAAAAACTCTGTTCTTACTGCTTTAATGTACCAAAGTATTTCACAAGAGGAGGTATAGACGCAAAAAAAGAGGCTGGAGAGGGACCTTTCACAAGGACACACAGTGATAGGACAAGCAGGAATGGCCTTAAGCTAAAGGAGGATAGGTTTGGATTTGGTATTAGGAAGAAATTCTTCCCTGTGAGGGTGGTAAGGCCCTGGCACAGAGTGCCCAGTGAAGCCGTGGCTGCCCCATCCCTGGCAGTGTTCCAGGCCGGGTTGGATAGGGCCTGGAGCACCTTGGGATAGTGGGAGCTGTCCCTGCCCACGGCAGCAGGGCTGGAACAAGATGATCTGAGAGATCTCTTTCAACCCAAACTGTTCTGTGATTCTGTGAAAAGGGTAACCCACAGTCATTCCTGGCTCCTCACCAGATACGACACAAATGCATGCAGAGCTTATGTAGGGCAGGACATACATCCTGTTCCCAAAATCCCACAGGCTCAGGCCCCTGATCTGTCAGCAGATGCAGCACAGGATGGCTCTTTACCACACGCAGCTGTTCAGTCTGCTCCAGCTCCACCACTGAGCAAAGAATTCATGAATCACCTCCTGAATTACCATAAAATTTGCATTACAGCTTTTTGAGGCAAAACACAGCCATGATCTACCTTTGAACCTTTGGGCTCCTACTGATTTTTCAGCAAATCAGTCCAAACGTAATTCAGACAACAAGGGAAATGTGACAGAAAATAAAAATACACCATCAACATACTTTGTTTCTGTAAATAGCCCCAGTCATCAACCATGTCCAAACTAATAATTGTGAATTAAATGGTCGTGGTGGTTCAGAATAGAAACAGGTCTCTCTGAATGTTATAAAGGAAGTCACAAAACTATGAGCAGTTACACAGTTACAGGTAACAGCTATTCTCTGCATTCCTCTGTTTTTTCCTGTTTTACTGGGTTGAGAACTATTTATCTTGTGTTAATGCAATGCACAGAGTAATGGAACCCTAATGTCATAGAAAATATAAATAATATAAATAAATAGCAAGTAATTAAACTGTTTTCTGGGTCTCATTTCCTACTTGTGCTAAATGCAGGGGGTGCACACACAATTGTGGAGCTTTGTGCCACAGCACACCCAAACAGGCAGCATCAAGCTGGAAAAGGATGCAAACTGCAGCTGCACAGTGCGTTCCCAGTGGGGGTTTTCCCAGCTACCCCCAAAGACACAGGAATGCAGCAGCTGGGGCTGAGCACAGAAAAGATGATGAGGAGAAACTCACAAGCATCTTGCGATGAAGTTCCAGCACCTTGTGATTGGTTAGTGGTGAGAATTTATTGCTTTAACTCTGTGCTTCAACCCTTCTTTTACAACAAAGCAGAGTAAAATATATTTCTCTTGTTTAAAAAAATGTTATGTCAGGAAGGTTTTGTGCATTTGTACACCTGCACAGTCTCCATCAGTGGAGATTTTATGTCCTGCCCTGAGACAGGCATGAAGTTCCTGCTTGGTGTCAACCTGAGCTTCAGAAGGAGAGCACTCAGAAAACTTAAAACATCCTTTACAAGGTAATGTCCATTCTTGCTGTTTTACAACCTACAAAAAGTGAATACACTCATCTCGTTAGTATTATCTTAATGATAGGTAAGTCTATCTTAAGGTTACTCAGAGAAGCTGTGGCTGCTTCATCCCTGGAAGTCTCCCAAGCTAGGTTGGGAGAATTCTTAAGGAGTTGTTGGGAAAATTCTTAAGGAATTTTCTGTTCAAGTCTATTCTATAATTTCTGAAAGGATAACAACATAATGGAGCCCTTGGATTTGACCAACATCTTCGTTTCCAAGGAAGACCAAAAAAAATTTCTCCTTATAATGCCTGAACTTAGTTTCCACATGAGAAGCTAATTTTCACTTTCTGAAGAGGCCATCACTGCTACCAGCTTTTAAAAGTCAACCAAAGTCAACCTGAACATCAGCAGCAGGAGTGACAGCTCTGCTGCACTTTGCCCTGTGGCTGATGCAGATGGCACTTCGGAGTTCAGCAAACACATTCTGATATCTGCACAACGTGCTTAACTCCAGCTGGGAAGTGCAAGAGCCAATGTAAAGCTGGAGTGAGAGGCCCTGAAAACAAAATCACAAGCAGTTACTGATGTGGGATATCACAGTCTTGCCCCACATCCTCCGTGAGCCTTGCTGAGGTTCCCCTGCTGTGTCGGTGGCAGCAGATAACAGGTCAATTAAACTCAGCACATAATATGATAAGGAGCCTTATTTTCAAGAGTTACACAAATTATATTGACACACTTAGCGTAAATAAAAGCGAGATAAGGTGCCTTCTGTCTCTAAAGCAATATGGCAGAAATATAGATTTGATTGGCTTGCTCTTTCTGCATTTTTATTTTTTTCTCCAGCTGTGCAGCATTGAGGAGACTTTGTGCAGAAGTAGAAGTGGGGGATGGAAGGACTGAGAGCTGTCCTGCAGAGAAAGACTTGGGGATTCTGATGGGTGAAAAACTGGACACGAGGCAGCAATAGGAGCTTGCAGCCCACGTTTTCTACCTCTATTCTACACTGGTAAGACAGAAGGTCTGTGTCCTGCCATGGATTTCTGGGACAAAAAAGGTGTGGACCTGTTGGAGGAGGGCCATGAAAATGGTCAGCGGGCTGGGGCACCTCTCCTGTGGCAAAAGGCTGAGGGAGCTGGAGTTGTTCACCTGGGAGAAGACAAGGCTCCATGGAGACCTTATTGTGGCCTGTTAATATATAAAGGGACTTCTAAGAAACACAAAGGTTGCAAAAGTTGTAGTGACAGGACAAGGGGCAACAGTTTTAAACTGAAAGAGGGCAGGGTTAGATTAGATATTAAGAAGACATTCTTCTTTGTGAGGATGATGAGGTTGCAAAGAGAAGCTGTGGCTGCCCCTGCTTTGCAAGTATTCCAGGCCAGGTTGGACCTGCCTGGTCTGGTGGAAGGTGTCCCTGCCCGTGGCAAGGGATTGAAATGAGATGGTCATTCAGGTCCATTGCAACCCCAACCATTCTGGGATTCTATAAAATAAGTAAATTTGCACAGATTTATGTGTGAAGTGCTTCTTCTTGGAATATTCACAAGGTGGGCCTCACATGACTTGCTGCCAGCCCTGCTAATAATACAGTGACAGCATGGGTGTGAGTATTTTCCACAATGCTGTGATACAATTTCTTTGATCCACATTAGAGTGAATAAAGCTCCAGAGCAATTATCTGAGATTATTTCAGTGTCTGTGTAAAACATAGATTTGAAAAACGCTCTTACTTCACTCAATTATTTATGAGAGTAGTAACAATAACACTAAAATGAACAGCAGTAAGTAGAGCACCTTCTTCCTCTATTTTCTCTTTCACCATGAGCAAAACAGAATACTTTATAAGGAGAAAAGCTCTTTGCTTTGTTTGGGAAAACAAAACTTTAGGGATAATCTCTCATAAAATGAATGCAAGTGAAGTAAGGCCATGTCTCCATCCCATCTGATTCAGAATGTGATCTGTGCTGTATGGTTTAGTGTTGCCTGAAGAGGAGACAAAGAAACACACATCCAGGCAAAGACAGTCCCATGCAAATGTAACAGAGTGCCAAAAATACTTCTTACATACATCTGTCTGATCAGACAATGGATATGTACCTTTTCTCTATTGATTTTATTTTATACCCTGTTTAACCACATATTACTATTTCAGAAGGTGTCATCTCTTTTGTAATGGCATTTACTGAAAACCTAAAATGGTATCCCAGGTAAGAATCATCCATTTGAGCCCTTTAAATGTGGCAATCATTGTGACCTGATGTTGATACAAGGAACAATTCTGCTGACACTACATCAATGAAATTTTTCCTCTTGCTTACAAACAGCACAAGCTCCTCTGCTTTCTGCATCCAAGTTACCTTCTTGAATTCAAGTCTCTGAGGTTTTCAGCACTTAAGCCTCTGCATTCCTATCTCCCCTAATTGCCTCTCATTACAGCTTTTAGCAGCACCCACCTTCATGTTTTTTCACACACAACCCCTTCTGCCTGCTGCCTTTCTCAGGCAATTTAGAGACTTGAAGAAAATAACTCCCATTGTTTCTTCCTTCAAATCATTCCCTAATTTTGCTTATGACTTGCATCCATTTCATTTCACTTTGTTTAGTTAAACTTTTGTGTGCGAGCTTCCATCAATTTAAAACTTGAAGTCTAATTCTAATTATCATAGAATTATAGAATGGTTTGACTTGGAAAGGACCTTAAAGATCACCCGGTTCCAGCCCCTCTGCCATGGGCAGGGACACCTTCCACTATCCCAGGTTGCTCCAAACCCCATCCAGCCTAGCTTGGGAGACTTCCAGGGATGGAGCAGCCACAGCTTCTCTGGGTAATCCGTGCCAGGGCCTCACCAGCCTCACAGGGAAGAATTTCTTCCTAAATTCTAATCTAACCTCAGTCAGTTTAAAGCCATTCCCCTTTATCCTGTCACTCCAGGCCCTTGTCCAAAGTTCCTCTCCAGATCTCTTGGAGCCTCTTTAGGCACTGGAAGGTTCTCTAAGGACTCCCTGAAGCCTTCCCTTCTCCAGGCTGAACAATTAGGACAAGATGAAATACTGTGTCTTCTATCCACTTGTAAAACAGTAAATACAGCTGTGAGCCACTGTTTTATAGTTCAATACAGCCTGTTCCCAAGCAGTAGATGGTAAACTAGAGACATTGCACTTTTTTTTTTGCCAGAGTGAGCTGCATCTGTACCAGTCAGTCAAACAGGGCCAGAGTGTGGAGTTGTACACTGGCATATGCTCATCCACACTTTCAATCTCTTTCTGAGGTTCCTGGTATGGCTTTGCACACAAGCACTGTCCCCAGGAATGTGGGGCATGTCTGAGGGACATCAGCTACACACACAGGACAGGTCAGTCCAGCTGATCTCAGTACTAGAAAGCTCAAAGATTGCTTTACTTGCTAGCAAAGACAGAGCAAAGGTGATTACAGAAGTCTTTGCAACTGTTTAGGTAAGTGAAGTGCAGTGGTGAGTAAATCATTCTCTCCTCCTCTCCCCTCCTTACATCTCACTGTTTGCTCCCTCAGAAAAAAAAAAAAAAAGAAAAGAAAAAGAAAAATATATAGGAAAATGTCTTATAACAACAAAGCATCACAGAAAAATAGAAAATAGCAATATAAAATACACAGGGGTAAGACAATGCTTATTCAGACAGCCAGGACAAAAATAGGAGCATCTTTTGGCACAGAAGATGATTCCTGGGTGTTGGTCAGTGACTTTTTGTGGCATACCCTGGGCAGGATTTCCTCAGTATAAGAAGCAAGAGCCATTTTCCACCTTGTACCTGGTGTGACACTTGTGTTTGCAGCAGTAAAACTCTGCAATGATCCCGGCCACCTGCAGCTCCACTTGGCCCTGCCCTCCTTCCCAATTTCACATCCATGACTTTTCAATTTGATTATAAACTGCTTGGCTTTGGGTTTTGTTTGCAAAGTGCTCTGTGAGCATTCACTGACACCTGCATTAACTGTATTTGTTTAAAAGAGGCACATTACTTTTAAAGGACAACGTTTGCCTCCAGACAAAGGATTCCTGCACATCAAGTCTCCCCCCTGACCCAACAGGATATTTTATTGTGACTGAAGTGATCCAGATGTGTCCTTCACATAAGGGTGAACTCAAGTCAGGTCTGCCTGGGACCTGCACATTCCTCCAGACCACTCTATTTTGACTTCTCTTCCTGTTTATTGACAGTAAAAGCACTTTTACTCAGAGAAATAATAAAAAGACAAATCCAGAAAAACTTCAACGTTGTTTGCAGGAGATGGGCCATCTATATGAAGATAAGATTTGTTTATTATGAAGGGACAGTGATGGAACCCAGAGTTCTTGAGTCATATTATCCATTTCCTTTTCATAACATACTTTTTTTAGTTTACATTAGGCATGTGACTAAATCACCTGTGTTTATTTAAATAACAGAAATAGAGAACATCTCCAGGTAAATTGAAGAAAATCCCATCTGATGATAATAGCATTTTGTTTGTGTGACATTGCTTCTACATAATTCTTTATGATTATTCAAAAGAAACATTAGAAGAAGTCAAGATAGAAGTTGTTGATTCTGTTTTGCTTTAAAGGAACAGCTTTCTTGCTACAGAACAAACCATCTTCTCTTGGTGAAGAGGCAGACAATATCACTGTTATTTACACTCTGATTCTTAGATCCCTGTTTTGTGTCTATCAACTTGGGGTGGTTTTTCCAAGGTCACCAAATTTAATGGAAAGGTTTGTATTCCCTTTCCACATCTGGAATTTTATATACTTATATATCTCTACATGTGTGTATATATACAATATTTATTCCATTTAAATCTGCTGTGATGACTCTAGAAGGGTTTTTTTCCATGTGGTCTCTCTCAGTGCACTAGAACTGGAAGGATTACTCAAAGGGCACAGGGAAAACTTTCTCTCTTGCAACATTGAATATTGTGAGTGAGGGGCAGGAGGAGGAAAAGGAGTATTTCCAACAAGCTGATTCTGCAGAGTTTTGCCTCACTGGGCACCTGCAATAATCAGCAGAAAAAAAATCTCCACGGTGGGGGTGGCCAGGGAACATAAATTGGGAGCCTGCTCTGAATCCTGCACTGAAAGAAATTTCCTGCCTCTCCTGACACAGAGGTAACTTAAGGAGTAGCTTGTGGAGGGAATGTCTTCCAAAAAAGAGATACTTCAAGTAGTCAGTCTTTTAGTAGCTGTTGCCAATGACAGAATCATGTAATTAAAATTTCTTTCCTAATTGCCAATTTTTTTTTCATTAATAATTAGTACCACTTTTTGGACAGCCTGTTATAGTGCAGTTTTCCTAAGACAGCCGCTTTCCCTTCCTTTTCATAGGTGTATTCTGCTTTGGTTTTAATAGGCAATTAAAATAAATGGGGCTGGTTTGGGTTTTTTACACTGATACTGTTCACAACTCCAGCACAAATCTGGGATGGGGTTTGCTCTCTGGCTTAGGCCCCCTCTGCTGGTCTTCCCAAAGCAAAACACAAAATACCAGGGATTTTTCATTACCAACAAACCTTTTTAAGAGAAAATTCCAGATTTCTCTTTCTTAACCTTTTACAAGCAGAGATTAAATCACAAGGAAGATCAGCTTTGGGGCTGTGAACTCAGCATAGGGGCAGTTTTAAAAATCAATTCAAGAAAATAATTGCATAATCAAGCATGTGAACCTGTGGAATTTCTCAGGCAAAAAGTCCAAAAGTGAACATGGCCTGAAAAGCTGATCCCAGCCTGATCTGGCTCTTAGCAGAACCCTGTGATTGGCATTTTAATGAAGATATTATGTAAGGAGCTCGAGAAGCATAGGCTGCTGGGGATGGGGTTTTTCTGTGTATCTCACTAACAAAATCCAGAGGCCACAGTCCTGCTCAGACAGCACATATTTGAAGGAGATAAACAGGTAAAGAGGTGGCTAAATATTAGCACCCATTCCAGCAACACTGTAAAACAGAGATCTGATTATCTGGGGAAATCCCTGGATGTCAGAGAAGTGAATTAAAGCTTTCTTAACCAAGTGAAGGGCAGGACATGCTGGCATTGGAAGGCAGGAAGTTTGGTGCACCTGCTAATCCAGGAGTTCCTTTCTGCTACCCAAAACTAAGGAAAAGAAGCTCCAAGACTGCTCTAACTAATACCAGCACCTAAAAATGTTTCCTGCATTGCCCAGAATCAGGCAGAAAAGAGTGGTAGCGCAGGTGTCAACCCACAGATGTTCAGGAGAGTCACAAAGGACAATAATGGGGGTTTTTTTGCATGGGTTTGCAGGATTTTTAATTATGGTAAAAAAGCATTTCACATGTCACAGAAACAGGCAAGATCCTGGCCACGGGTATTTAAATCAAAGCTCTTTAAGCAGCCTCCTGTTACCTGCCCTGGGTAAGTAAATTCTTGAAAGTACTGGAGAAAGTGCAGTGGAGGCCAGCCAAGGAGGAGAGAGACTTAAGAGAGCTGTCACTGCTCAGCTGTAAGGGCAGAAGGTAAGGGAAGGTTTTATTGCTGCCTTCAATCACAGACTCTTTTCAGAGATACACAGTGATAAGACACAACACAAATTATAACACAGGAAATTCTGGTGGGAAACAAAAACTAGTGCCGGGTCAGTCAGGTGAGATTTCCATTCTCAAAGATATTTGGGTCGGATATCAGGAAAAGGTTCTTCATCCAGAGGGTTGTTGGCACTAGAACAGGCTCCCCAGGGCAGTGGTCACAGCACCAAGGCTGACAGAGCTCAAGGAGGGTTTGTACAATGCTCTCAGGCACAGGATGGGATTCCTGGGGTTGTTCTGTGCAGGGTCAGGATCTGGATTCCATGATCCTTCCAACTCAGGATACTCCAAGATTCTATGGCTCAGCTGGACAAAAAACTAAGCAACTCCTCATTGGACCTGCTTTGAGCCAGGAATTGAACTAGGTGACCTCTAGAAGTGCCTTCCAACCAAAAATATTCCATGATTTTATGGTAAGTGACTACTGGATCATTAATCCAGCTTAACCTGATGGAAGTTACTTTGACAGTTCTAATTAGTGAATAAGAAATTCAAACCCAATCCAGACTCACTGAAGTCAGTGGGAATCTTGAGCTTAACTTGAAAGGCACTGGATCAACTTCAATGCTTTCAGGATTCATGTTCAAAAAAGATACTAAACTTTGGTTTTGTAGGTGACACTAGAAATTGCCTTTTTTTTTAGACTGTGAGTTTCTCAATAGGTTTTCTCTGCAGTTAGATGAGAACTGCTCTCTTTTGAGAAGTCACAAATCCTGCCCAGAGGGTCACCAGCAGAGCAGGAGTTTTTGTTCAGTGTTCTGGGGCAGGTGTAACCCCACTTTTCAGTTTGCACTTGCAGGAAAATTCCCATTTGCCAGGTGTTATTGGTAATGAGCCTCTTGTCTAACGTGGGTTCAGCTCAGGTCAACTGCTGCTTTCATGTTGAGACACTGTCTATAATAATTGAAATTTATGTCATAGATTGGCAATCCTGTGACCTCTGCAGAGTGAGCTAATGGTTCCAATCCTGTTTTCAGCAGACTGCTGTGAATTAACATGGCCACTGCTTTCCCTTTTTCACCTCATCATTTTTCTTTGTAAGACAAGCTTTTTCCCTCTTCCTTCCTTATCTTGTCTCTCACAAGGGATCCTATTATTTATCTTCAACATGAAACAGAGGAAAACAACACAAGGGAAACAACACAAGGGAGTAATTACAACACAATAAATGTCAAGTACTAGCCAATTATTTTGATAATTCCTTTGAAGGTTAAAAATGAAAAAAGGCCAATGACTTTGTAAAAACATAGTGAATGCCTTTACACACACAAAGAGAATGGAAACATAGATTTATTTTAATAAATATGGGAGTCATATACTACAAAGAAAGAAAACAAGCAAGGAAACAAACTTGTTTCAAATCCTTAAAAGAAATCACATTCACAATCCCTCAAGAAGTAGCTGACCTAATCCCTTGGATTAACTGAAATTTCCTGAGAAGGAAGGATACTTTTCTGGTTAGGGTGGAGACTTGGATTATCTCCAAGTAGCATCCATGTTTTGAGTAATCCTTTGATATGAAGCTGCACCTTAAATGTTCTCCAAAAGAACGTATGCTAATGTGACCTGCAATACAGATCTTCCTTTCCTGATACCTCTGGGCTTGAAATGCACAATGAGCACTTTCTTTTCATTCACATTCATTCATTGTTTTGATAATATTTTCTTATGCACCATCCCCAACAAAACAGAACACCATCACTGCAGGGAGAGGGTTGTCATAAAATGCTAAAAATCCAAATTGCTGCTTGTTTTGCTTTCCTAAGAAAGCCAACACATGGAACTTGTGATCTCATATCCATTTTTGCCATGTCCTTTATGCCAGCAAACATGAAACAATGTCTTTGCTTCTTAGTCATACCCCTTCAGCACCTATGTAATGAAACTGAATTTAAACTTTGGTTATTCTGTGAAATAAAAAAAAAGGCATGGGTGACAAAAATCGAGGTCCGGACCAGGATTATCCTGTAAATACAGGACTCTCCAGAATCCTTGGTACTGCAGAAAACTTATTTTGCAAAATACTGAGTAATGTTTAAATTTTAAATATATCCCTGCCTTGGTTATTTGACTCGGACATGTTGCTTTTAGCTTAATTTAACTGTTTAATTGATAAAAAAAAAAAAACAATTCTTCTGCTCGGCTGTGTCCCAGCTAACAGCTTGTTAAAAGAGAGAACTGATTAAACACATTTATGTGAATGAACGTAGCAAAGCATGAATTGTGTGTGGTTGCACAAAGAAGATGACTACATGTTGAAAGAAGAAAAGGACTGGTAAGACAAAAGGGGGGAAAAGGGAGTTTACAGAATAGAAATCTTATCCTTTCATCCAAACTAATCTCCCTCACATCTGGGAATTTCAGTCTTTATCAAATTTCAGAGTGTCTTGCCTGGATGTTAATAATCTTGAAGCCCCTAAGAGCATCATAAGACTCTCGATGACTCAGGATGAAGTATTCTTACGCATCGCCAGTCTCTCATGTCATTTCAGCTGTGATTGCTAAGCTAATTCTTAGGTTAAACACCCGGCAATTGTGGGCAGGCCCATTACAACTGGCTGGCTAAGAGCAGTTTTTACAACGCGCTAATGACTGGGGGATTGATCCTGCGGCTCCAGGTCAGCGGCAGCTTTGTCACCGGCCTCCCTGCACGGACCAAGAGCAAACAAAACCAGCAACTTCTCTCACATTTTGAAAAGAGAAGAGAGTCTAATGGACAGAATAGGTGAAAACCTGGCTGATAAAGTATTCTGGGTGTTCTCCACAGCTTGTCTTGTAGCAAAAGATGGTCTTGTCAAGGGAATCAGACTTTGAGAAATGGAATACCAAGACATAGCTATTTCTTGGTGTCCAGTGATGAGGATTAAATGATGTGTACCCCTCCATGCTGGAAGGAGCTGTGGAAGGTATCCCTGCTGGAGTCCTGGTGTGTTCTAATCTGCCCCAGCCTTTTAAATACTTCAAATCAACTTATGCTGTCTCCTAATGTGGCTTTAAGCTGATTGATGGTTTCTGTGCTGCGGAGAAGCACAGATGGTCCCAAAGAGACCATATGCATTGTACTGCTGAGAAACTGGTGGAGAGCTCAGGGACAGGGGCCAAAATGCATTGGCACAGGCAGCCAAGCCATGCCAGCACTTCTTCAGACACCAAACATGGTTATTTTGTCCCTTTTTCCATAACAAGTTCTGGACACACAGGCTTTCCAGCAAGGTTTTTCCATTTCAACTAACAAGGCAGCAGAGGTTCTAAAGGGAGGGGAAAGAATCATTGTTTAAATGTTTTTCTTCTTTCCCCACATTTTTCATTTTCTTTAAAATTCCTGTAGACTATATTGACATTCTTTTTTAATTTCCCCATGTCACAGGAAAAGCAAATTTTTCTAGCCACTGGGTCTTCAGTGACATTTTGCTACAGATAGAAGGAGCCATGTGAAATGCAGGTGCTGTGCAGACGAGCTCTGAAAACCTCGATAAACTGCATTTCTCTTTCTGAGCTGCCTGGATTTTTGTTGTCTTTGGGCTTTTGAAGAAATTGGGAGAGGCCATGCTTTTCCCATATTTCATATACAAAAAAGAGAAAAATGGTGGGATGACCCTTCCCCAATATTTTAGCATATTAATGTTTTTATATACTAATTTACATTAATGGTAAATATATTGCCTTTATACCCCTTTTAATCTTTTATTAATTTATAATATAGATTTTATATGCTTGCATTTTATATGCTTTATTTTGTATTATGCTTATGTTTATTATGCTTTATATTTTTTATTATACTTATTTTTACAAGCTTTGAATTTTTTTAGGTTTCTAAATTGAGTATGTTTTATATTAATTTTCAGCATAAAAAGATTTTGCTTCTGTTGATATATTGGTCTTTATTGTACTTTATTTTTGCTGATTTTCTTGAATTATAGGTTACTTCCATCAGCAAATTCTCCCTGGAAAAATAAAACTCATGACTGAGCATCACTTGCTTTCTCTTACAGCTAAAATAAGAAAACCACATTGTGATGCTCTAATGATTTTGTACCTAATTTTGTAGTTTGAAAAATTACCAGCATTTGGTTTTTAAATGAGGTCATAACTGTTGTTTTTTAAAGTGATCAGCAGAGCATGGATCTGGTCTCAGAGGCAACAAAGTATGTCAGGTTGGGAAGCACTTTTCAAAAGTCTGTCAGAAAGGGAATGAAATCAAAAGTGCTACATTTCAGGAATGCAGGATGCTTGTCTGTGATAACCAAAATCTTCATGACAGCCTTCAGATAAATTCAGGTTGAATGCAGGATACACCCTAGGTGTGTGCTTCTGATGATTTAAACATCATGTGGTTATTAATCATCGCCACAGTGCCAGCATTTTATGGAGTTCCCAAAGGCACAGCTGCCTGAGCAGATCCTTACAGGTGTCATCACACCAGGGTGCTGCAGGAATAGCACCAGGAAGATGGAAAGCCTGCAGGATAATCATCCATCTGGCTTTGGGATCCCAAAAATAGGTGCAGCCCCCCGGAGAAGGGATGGGGCGGGGCATCAGTACTTCCCAAGTCAAGCATGAAGTTATGGCAACATCCCACTCTTTCAGGTCCCACATGTCATTAATATGAAGATTTCTGTAGATAACCACTAAATATCTCCAATGTCTAAGGTAATTAATTAATTTAAGCTAAAAATTAAGGATCTAGTCTCAGTAGCCATCTCCGCTTCTTTTGAACTCACAGAAACTACAGAAGAGAAAAAAGTCACCTTCAAAGGACTCACCCAACCTGCTCCAGGCACTGGCAAAAACATGACAGTAATGATCACCTGTCTCCTTCCACCAAACCAAGGCAACCTGGACAACAGCTTGATTATACACCTAATATTTAGATGAGTATTACCAGGTGATACAAATCCTTTTCCAAACAAAACCCCACAGTTTACCAACTTTTTAGCTGCAGAGTAACTTGAAATGTATTATTTCCCACCTACATCAGATATTCATGGCAGACCATAAAAGAGAGGAGGAACAGGGACAGTAAGGGAAGATGAAATGAAGGCTTCAGATGAGAGAAGTTCAGGTTTTTTCTCTGAGAAGTCAAAAAATCTAAATGGTGCAATATAACAGTTCACAGTTACAACAGGGATCCTCCACCTCTACTCTGCCCTAGTGAGGCCACATTTGGAGCCCTGTGTTCAATTCTGGTCTCCTCAGTTCAAGAAAGACTGGAGAGGGTCCAGCAGAGGCCACAGAGATGATCATGAGTCTGGAGATCCCTCTTATGAGGAGAGATGAGGGAGCTGGGCCCGTTTAGTCCAGAGGAGACTGGAAGGGCATCTCAGCACCGCATACAAATATCTCAAAGGTGGGTGCCATTAGGATGGTACCAGATGGTTTTTGGTGGTGCCCAGAGACAGGATGAGGAGAAAAGACCATGAACTAAAACACAGCAAGGCTCACCACCAGACGAGGAAGAACTTCTCATGTTGACAGTGGCAGAGCACTGGAACAAACTGCCCAGGAAGGTTGTGGAGTCTCCCTCTCTGGAGACATTCCAACCCCGCTGGATGCATTCCGGTGTCACTGCTCCAGGTGACCCTGCCTTGGCAGGGGGTTGCACTGGGTGATCTCCAGCGGTTCTTTCCAACCTGGCTGTTCCATGATTCTGTGATCCTGTGAAGCTGTGATTCTGTGATATTGGTATTAAATGTCCCTTGTTTGAGGCAAAAACACAGACAAAACTGTGGTACTTCACGATACACCTTACAATAAAAGAAGTTTAATCACTGGTATTAAACCAGGAAGAGTTAAAAGGGGTGTTGGGCAATCCAGCATGCAGAGGTTACAGCAGGCTCGTACAGAATATGGCCCCTGCGATGGAAGCTGATTCCAAAGTGCAGCTACACTGCCATGTGACCCCAGCAGCAACTGCAGGCCCATTTTCTCTTTTTATGGGAAATGATGTCATTGGGAACAGCTTCATCGGGCTAAGCGTGGAATTTTCTAAATTGAGTTTTAATGAATAGACAGGACAAAGTCATGCTCCTGCCTGCAATAACTGAGTGTGCATCGGTGACAAAAAGCTGTTTATTTAGATACACAGGGGTTTATATATATATATATATACTTTTTTTTACAAATACTCTTGGCAATTACCATCCATCTAAAGACTTTTAAAAAGCTGTAACAGGAAATGGAATTATAATTGTCCAAATAATATTTTCTATAAATAGGCTGGGGAGCAGCAGATCGTTTTAAATATGACTATAATGCTAAAAGAATTTTCTTGTTCCAAACAGTGAAATATGATCCTTCTCAATAACTCATAAATGATTTATGATACAGGGTTGAGTTTCACAATGGTTCTTGTTACTGTGGTGCTAATGAGTGTGGTGACTACAGGTCCCAACCATCTGTATCACAACTTGATGTACAGCTAAAGAGAAAATAAATAGTTGTACGCTGGGAGGTGTAGTCTTATCAACTACAAATACATTTAGTAGAGGGATATTATATACACAGCTGTTTTATCCTAATTAAAAGTGATGCTTGAATTTCTTGTAAATATTTATTACTATTGTCAGTGCAACAGGCCAAGCAAATCTAGGGAGCTAAATAAAAGTTATGCTTTAAGAAAATATTGTAGTAATTCGACTTAGTCCAATTTCCCCTGAAAAATGTATAAATAGCAAATGAGAGCAGCAAACTCTCTGCTGTCATTACTTTC
Source organism: Motacilla alba alba (assembly GCF_015832195.1). Lineage (NCBI taxonomy): Eukaryota > Metazoa > Chordata > Aves > Passeriformes > Motacillidae > Motacilla > Motacilla alba. The sequence continues at coordinate 56,835,349 of NC_052020.1, read as the reverse complement.
TTGCAGCTTAAAATGAGGGCATTGCCGAAAAGATACAGGGCCATGTTTTCATTCAGTTTTATTTTTTTAAAAAGCACTCAAAACACGGATGTAATAACATGGAATCTAAATGAAATCCATGATTGTACATAATTCCAAATGCTAGGAGAGCTTTGTTCAAGTGGAAAAGAAGGGTGAAAAATTAAAGGGAGAGGGTAAAGGAATATGTCATGTGCCTGCAGGAACAACTCTGTAATCTTGGGAAGGAAAGAGTTAGGGCTTGCATTTAAATGTCTCTAAAGATCTGTTTCCATCAATAAATTTTACTGCATTTAACTACAAAGGCCTGAAATTTCTAAACTAAAGGCCCTTGATAGTTACCAGAACATGGAGCAGGACTGAGCAGCACTCAGTTTTGTGATAAGGATCACAGTTAGGCTGAATACAGGGAGATTGGGTTCAAACATTCCATCCAGCCACAGGCAGCAACTGGAAATGGAGATTCTGCAATTGGACCAAACATGGTCAGTTATCTAGCACAGAAAAGTCATGGAGCAGTGAGGTTTGGTTGTATTTTTCACAGCTCTTCTACCTCTCTTGGTAGGGTTTTGCTGTAAACTGCCCTGAGTCACTGATGAACTGCACTGATGGTTGTCGACAGTGGCAACACAACCTGCAGTTGGAGGCCTCTCTGAACATTCAGTTTAGGGAATGCTTGGGTTTGGAAAGGACCTTAAAGACCATCCAGTTCCAACCTCCTGCCATGAGCAGGGACACCTTCCACTACACCAGTTGCTTCAAGCCCCATCCAGCCTGGTCTGGGATCCTTCCAGGGATGGGTCAGCCACAGCTTCTGTGAGCAACCTGTGCCAGGGTCTCACCATCCTCACAGTAAAGAATTTTTTCATAATTTCCAATCTAAAACTACTCTCATCTTAAAGCCATTAACATATGGCTGTTTGCTGCGATTACTGTTCGAGATGGAAACTATCTAGACAACCTTGCCAAGCACCCACTTCACCTTTCCCAATCCTCAGCATCTCTCCCTCTGTATTCGATTCCTTCTTCACATCCTCAGAGCTACTGTGCATTCCTAATCCTCCCCTTGAAGCACTCCTCCTGGCACCCACTCCATCTCAGAAATCCCCAGCCACAAGGTTTAACCCTGGCTTGCTGGAATCAGCCATTCCTCCCAGAATCACCCCCTCCCATCGCAGCCTCCTTGAGACAAAAAAAAGAGGTTTGTCTAAAAGCTTCTCCTCTCAATTTGCTCCCCGCGGGCTGATGGGGGAGTCACTTCATGAACACACTCCCATGTCTTTTGTCCACAGGCCAGCCTTCATCAAAGGGGGCTGAAACCCGTGGGATTATTAAACCCATTACGCGTTCATTACTGGTAATCCGCTGCTGGTTTTGCCAGCGGTTGTGCTTCCAACGGGAAATCCTGCGGGGCTCCGGCTCAGGCGAGTGTGAGTCCCTCAGGAGCAGAGGACAGAGTCACAAGCTGTGCCAGCCTGGACATCAGGAGGGATCTCTTCACATAAAGGGTGATTGGACATTGGAATGGGCTGCCCAGGGAGGTGATGGAATCGCTAGGGAACGACTGGACACGGCACTCAGTGGTTGACGCGGTGGTGTTGGACTCGATGATCCCAGAGAACCTTTCCAACCTAAAGGATTCTGTGATTCAGGGAGGCGAGGCTGATCCCGCCAGCGCCTCGGGACCCACTGCGCGCTCCATCGTGCTCAGGTGGGCTGAGCTGCTGCCGCCACCGCACAGGCACCGGGATCCGGATGGGAATCGGAACAGGACCGGGATGGGGATGCGGCTCGGGATTCGGATCGAGATGGGGACCGCGATTCGGATGGCGATTTGGATCGGGACGGGGAACACCCTCCCCCGCGCTCGCTCCAGCCTCTCCCCCTCAGGGGCAGGGGCGGGGCCGATGACGTCACCGCCCCGCGCGGCGCGGCGCGGGACCCGGGGCGGAGGGTGATGTAATACCCGTAACGGCCCTGCTCCGTCCGACATCCGGGTACCCTGCCGGGGTGCTGCTGCTATTTTTTTTTTTCCGCCTTTTTTTTTTTTTTACTCTCTTTTTTTTTTCATCTGAAAAGCTCCATTTGCCCTTTTTTGGGTGTTTTAATTATTCGTTTTTGTTTTTGTTTTGTTTTTTTTTTTAACGGGGGAGGGAAGGCGGCGAGGAGGGAAAGGGCGCGGGGACGCGCGCGCGCGCTCCCGCTTCCCCTCCCCTGCGGCGTGCGCGCCTGCGCAGAGGGGCGGCGGCGGCAGCGCATTGCGAGTGTGTCTGTGTGTCCGCCCGTCCGTCCGTCCGTCCGTCCGCGGCCGGCGCTCCGCGCGGCGCTGCGCGGGTGGGCGCGGAGCAGCTCCGGCGGGGGACGGGGACGGGGGGGGGGGCCGGCGGCGGCGGGGGCGAGATGAGCGCTGGGCTCCCCCTGGGCACAGAGCCGCCCTGTGAATGAGCTGAGGCGAGGCCGCCAGCCGGGTGCCCCCCTCCTTCTCCTCCTCCTCCTCCTCCTCCTCCTCCTCGTCCCCCCCTCCTTCCCCTTCTCCCCCGCGCACCGCCGGGAGCGCGGCCCTGCCCGCACAGCCGGCGCCGACGCCGCGGCCGGGGGGGTAAGTGGCGCTGCGCAGTGCGGGGCCGGGGCGGGGTGAGGGGGCGGCGGGGCCGGGGCGCTGCGGGGCCCCGGGGCCTGTAAACAACCGGGGGCGGCGGAGCGCGGAGAGCGCGGGAGCTCGGCGCCATCCCCGGCGGCGCAGCTGGGAGCGGGTCGGGCGGCCGGAGGGAGGGAGGGAGGGAGATGGATGGGGAAGGGGACGGGGGGAGCGATCCCGCTGGGATGCCGCCGCCGGGAGCCCCCTGCGCAGCCCCTGCATTGCAGGCGCCTGCCGAGGGTGGGGGTGTCCCCGCAGCCCCCCGGGCACGGCGGGAGGAGGGTGAGCAGCGGGGTCTGGGCCTGGCCCAGGTAGGAGCAGCAGCTTTCCCTTTCTCCCTGCCCCCTCCTTTCCTCGCCCAGAGTTCATTTAATAAAGGCTATAAACAGCCTCCTCTCCCATCGCCACCCTGACGCTCGGGGCACGGCACTGACTGGGATGGGGGGGGGAAAAAAACCCTAAAAAAAACCCAAAAAAAAACCCCCAACACGCATCTATTTATAAAGCACCCCACCCTGGTGAGGGTCGGAGCATCAGGCGCTCCCCAAATAGTGACATTGTGAGGCGGCGGGCGGCTTTCCCTCGCCAACGCCTTTCGGGCGTTTAAAGTTTGTGAGAGATTTCGGTGCCTTTGAAAACAATGTCGTGAGCAAAGGTTGCGCTGACGATCTGTGATCTGTCACGGCGTGCGTGGTAAAAGTCCCTGGAAGAAAATGCTGTCCTCGGTGAGAAAGTTCTGCTGGGTATTTGGGCTTGCATGTGAAATGCCAGAGGTTCTGAGCATAGGTCTAACCTTTTTGTTGCATTAGATTGTGTTCTAGTAGCTGTGATACAACAGCTAGAGGTTGACAGTTTCAGGAGAATTGATTTTGCAGACATCTGTTCAATATGAGTTTGTATTTATTTGGTACGATTAAAATATTTCTTAGTGTTGCCATGAGGATGGCAAAATTTTGTGGGTGTAGAACTAATGTTTAAGTTTACAGTAGCACTTGGGAAAAACTAAATTTTTTTGAGCTGTATCTTCTGTCAAATGGAAAAGTGCTGTGCTCTGGGGTGGCCTCTGTGGTAACCCTAAAGTTTAAAGTCCTTAAGGTATTTAATCCAAAGGAAATTTTTATTTTGTTAAGCAGAAGGCAGTTTTAGATCACGAGAGCAGTAGCTGGAAAGAAGGTAGGTGATATGTTTTCCTTAGATTGTGACATTTAGCATCAGAGTAAGCATAATCAATTGATGAAGTAGAAGTTCTAACTCTTGTGATTCTAGGAAATGAATTTCCAAATATGAGCCCTTGTAGCACTTTCCTGAGCTGTTTCAGTGATCAGGTGGCTGAAGCAGGTTTTGTGAAGTACTGGTGGCACTAAGGCTGGATGGCTACTGTTACTCAGCACCCTGAGTTGCCAAATGACCAAGAATTTGGTTACTTCTTTTGCAATTTCTAGCCACATTTCTTCTCTGATAGCTTCCCATCTGTTGCTATTCATAGTTTCTTCTGTGAATAACATCAGAGAAAACGTGGGCCAGGGAAGTTTTGCACTCTACCTATCCATCACAGCAGTGTTCAAGGGAAGGTCTTAAGGGACAGCAGCTTGGATTGGTGCACCAGCATTAGCTGCTCCTAAAGTTTTCACTCCCAGGCCTTTCTGGGTCTCCCTTTTGTATATGAGACTGGGCTAAAAGGCTTGCTGATGCATCGTGCCAGTTATTAATGTTTTCCTCACAGAGATCTTTGTTAAAATCCTCGGGTGAACGTGGAGAGAGTTTGTCTGTCCTCTCGCTCTCCTGTGGCATAGCCATGGTTTTCTCACATACAAGCAAGCCTAGCTCTGGTGTACAGGTCTAGTCCTCTGCTTGGTGGTTGTCAGGTAAATCTCTCCCCTGGAGGTACAGTAGAAAACTATACCTGTTTTCCAAGTATTTCCTTAACTGTCTCTAGGTATGCTTGGGATACTTTTGTTGAAAGCGAGGAGAGATGGAAATGCCAAATGACTGGTGAAGCTTGCAGGTCCAAACAAGCAGAACTCACTCAGAGCAATTTGAATTCAAGCAGAATACTAAAAAGTTGCGTTTAGTTTTGTTTTTTTTTTTTATTTCTATAGAATTGAGCTGGTTGCTTCTTATCTGGAGTGCAGCTTATACAGTGGAGTTGAGTCATTCTTGCTGAGATAGCATTTTGAGAACTGTCGTTAAAATGCTTAGATATTTAACTCTGGCACAGTATAATTTGCAAACTTATGTAACTGGTGTGTTTTTGAATGCAGCTGTCAATAAGAGATCTTATTGCACTTTTCTTTTTTAGTAGAACTAGGGAATCTAAAGCAGCTGCTTTTACAAGATGACCTAAATATAAATAATTTAAGAATAGCATATTTCTTACTGAAATGTTGACATGGATATTGGCTTAATTTTCATGTGTTCAGGTCAATTCTGATGTACAAAATATTACGTAATTGGCTGAGCAGACCGGCATTGCAATTAAGTGATGGAATGATGCAGGTTGTGCTAAGAAATAAACAAGTTTTAGAATGGGAAGTACTGTAAAATAACTGTTTTCATTTTACCTCTGCAAACCAGAGACATTTTAAGGACTTAAATAGTAGTAATGTTTCAATTCAAGACAATAGTGGATTATCATGGTTAAACCTGAGCCAAACTGCATTTATTCTTACGATGGCATGTGGACCTTTGTAATTTTTGCTCCTCTTTTCTCATAAATCGTACTTGACTTGTAGTTTTTTATTTTAAAAAATTTATGTATCATCTGTTTCATTCTAAATGACACAACTTGAAGTCTCATTTGTTCTTTTGGAAATTAGTCTCTTTTTGGATAATACTTGGTTGCTGAACTATTACTGATCTCTGTAGTTTTATGATCCAAATTTCAGTTTAGAATAGTAGGATAAGAAATAAACTTCTGTAACATTTACACATGCTTAACGACAGTCCTCTTCATTGAATGAATGGCAAATGCAAAGTATCAAGTCTGTGTGTACAATATGTAATCCCTGAAAAAATGACAGTGTTCTTAGGATATTTAGAAGATGCAGAGAACGTGCATAAATGTACATTTTATGGCATTTTTTATGTGCATTCCATTCACCAGCTAAAAATATTTTTAAGGGAAGATTCGTATATTTGAGCCATGATGTGGTGCAGATCACAGTGGAGATAACATTTGCAACTTGGAGCTTCTTTATGTTGCTCTCAGTCTGTGAAGGAACAATTTAGCATTTAATAAGATTTAATGTTTCTAGAGTAAATCACTTGACTCTTAAGACTGGGAGGAATGTTTAGGCCAAGGGAATCGTAATCAGGGCAGGAGGAGAAAGCAAGGGTGATACCGTGGGAGTGAATAGGCTGATTTTTGTTCCTGGGTAGAGGCAGTAACCACTGGGTGTTACTGGTGTTAAGCTGCTGCTGCAAGGTCTGCTTTTCTGTATTTGTGTGCTAAACTCTGGTCTGTGTTAAACCACATACCAAGTTACAGATTTCTGTCAAGTTGCTATCTTTTTTCGTATTTATTTTGTTTGTGTTTAAACACAAATACCAGTACAATTCACTAATGGATATTTCAGCTGCCTGTTGGAGTCTACAGAACAGAGTGTGTTTATAAATACATGAAACAGTTGCTCAGATTTTTTTAACAGCTCTTCTCAAAAGGTGTTTATATGTGACTAAAACAACAGAATAAAAACTTCTTTCACTGACAGACAGTTCCAATGAAGTACACTTCTACTGTTTAGAGTGTAAACTTTATAGCAGAATATATCTATATGTTGCAAAAGAGCATCTAAGAGTGCTACAAAGGAACAAGCGAAACTGGCTAACCATGTTTCAGTATTGAAACACAGAGAAATGCAGTTTACAGAGAGAGGAAAAAGTACATTAGCCTCTTCATTGCTAACAGGTTACTTCTCAAAAGTAAGAATTTTTAGTGGAGGAAAAGGTCTCTAAAGTCTTCTAAGATAATAATTTACAAACCAAACAAACTCAAGCGTAACATGACTTGTATTTTGATAGCTGCAGTTTAAATAAAGCAAAGCACTTCAGTGTGCTTGTGGTGATACGCCACGTGCAGCTGAATGATGTGGGACTACTCAGATTTGTGATGTTCTCTCATCTTCAATGCCTTGCTGGATTGTGACCTAGAGAATGAAATGTGCTCTCGTGTTTGGGTCTCAGCTGTAACTTGAAGGATTTTCTGTATCTATGCGTGCAATTCATTTTTACTGCCAACTGTCCTTGTCATCTGAAATTCAAATGGCAGCCTGTGTTCTTCTTGACCATATATCATAGCTATTTGTCCAGTAAGTTCTGTGGTATTTTTTCCTTAGAAATGTTCTAAAATCCAGTAGCCACAAGAACTGTGTAAACTGTGCCTGAGCTCTTTGTGTTTGGAGATGAGTTTAAGGAATTCTCCAGCTGTTAAGTAAAACCCAGTCTTTGGAAAGGAGTGCAGAATGTGGAAAAATGTGGGCGGTTAAGCAGCTAGCATTAAATTGTAGGAAAATTTAATGAAGAAAGAATCAGCTGCTGTCACTAAATAACTTTCTGGTCCCCTCAGTCAATTACAGTAAGTATTTGGACAGACCCTTGTTAAAAATCAACTGCTGCTGCTCTCTGTAAAAAACCATTCTGAGGCTACAGAGCAAGGCCCTGTAAGCTTAGGAGATGCTGGCATTAGCACTGCTTTGATTTTTGAAAAACAGGTGAATTTGACAGTGTCCTCATTAAGTGATCAGAATGTTTGGAGCTGTCATGAACTCTGGTTTGGAGCGAGAGGAGCACCTTTACTGCCTCGTTTATCATGGGCAAATCACCTCTCTGCTGGTAGTGGTAGAAGTGGACTTGGCAATCAGTGTGCCCTCAGAGGAAAGCCTTCTCTCCTGAAAACTTCTGTCTGCATAAAAGGCTAAGAACAAGGATTGTTTTTTCCATTGGTTTCTTTTTTTATATTTTATGTAGTCTTGGGCGAAAAATCTGTTTTATTGCAGCAGTCGTTCTCTGTCCTTGTTCTTTTATTGAGATGGGAATGCTGAGGACGTGAGGGCAAAATAGCTTTGTAAATAAAAGCTCTGTGTATGTACAAATGAGCAAACTCCAGCTTTTCCTCAGCTTTGAGGATTTAACTTCCAGGTCTTAATGTGCTTCTGGCATAGTTTTGATGTCATTTCCTTGCAAGCAAAGCCAGGTTCCAGCTGTAACTTCAAACATTTCCTATTTTATTGCCATTTTATTCCCGTGTGTAGTCATCAGGTTTCAAGTCTCTCCTGTATGCTGTTTTTCCTATATCCTCACCAGAGTAGTGTTAATGTTGCTGAGATTAGAACCCCACAAATGTTTTCGTGTGAAATGAAGGGTCTGGGAAATTGCTTGTGTATTATTTCATAATATTGAGTGCTTGACTAAACAGGAAGTTTTGGGGCCTGCATGCAAACATCATCTTCTAATTATTGGGCACAGGCATACTGGTTGTGTTTTCTCAAAATAGTTTATTTTTATTTTACTCCCAAGCTCTATCTGTATAAACTTTATTTTCACTTGGGTTTCATTCAGCCGTATTGTTAAAATAAATTGCTCATAAGACAAACCATAAACAGTTGGCTGTTGCTTCTTGTTGAAGTTAGGAAGATCTGAAGTTTGAAAGCTTTAAATAATTAGTTTTTAAAAGAAGCAGTGACATTGGTGAGGAACTAGAAACACAGAGAGGAGAAATTAAGGAGCGGATAGAGGAATGATTCCATGTGTTCAGTTTTCTTGAACTATTTAGGACTGTATTAACTAAATTGTTAAGATGTTTGTGGTGAGGTTATCAGTGAAACCATACAGCAGAGGGATGGTGGCGTTCTGTAAGAATTTGTACACATTGCCACAGGCAACAAACAATATCAACGGTAAAAAAATGGCAGTTTCCTGAACTGAGAGTGACTGTGTGAGTATAAGTTTTTCCCCATATTTCAGGAATAGTTCAGTCAATGCAGTCGCTGTTTTGTTGATTTTAAAATTATTGTTATTTGAGCCTCCCTTTGTTTTTGGAGTCTCAGTGAATAATCCCATTGGGACCTTTTCCCATGGAGCATCTTTTTCCTGGTTTATTTTAACACTTAGCTAAAACACTGACAAAGTGGCAGTGGTTTGACTTCAGGTGCGTTTGAACAACCAGAACAGTCGTGGACAAAACCCATTCTGCTCTAGAGGCTCTTTATCCAATATCTTCACTCTTTTGGGTAGGGGCAGGATGGGCTAGGACACCCCAGTTGTCTTGATTTTTCTGAATAGATTTAGTTGAACTTGATTAAAAAAAAGTAAATGCTTTGTGTTTGGTTGGGTTTGGTTTTTTTTTCCTTTGACACAGAAATGGCAGTGGAATTATGTGAGCCTTCCTTTAAAGAAAACATTCCTCTGTGAATCTTTAACTTTCTTTTTTTGTGGCAGGTATTGTTTGATTGGTAAAACTGACAGTGAATGAAATTATTGAGGCTGCAAGCTGTGAATAAGAGATCAAAAAAAGCAGTTTAGAGAAAAGGAGGATTTTAGCTATTATTTGAATAATTTGGTATGTTCAGATTTGTTAAATTCTTGCACTCTGAGTGGCTTGTATTCGAGTAGGAATTTTCAGTTAGGCCCACAATGTTTAGGAGTGGGGAAATGATCTGCTGTGATGAGAAATGACAGTGGCAGAGCACTCGTGGTATTACAGATACTGGAAAAAATTGTAATTCAACTTTTATGACACCATAGGTCCATTCTTCTGGGTTGCCTCTTTCTGTTTCCTTTTCACCCACATTTTCTTTGTGGTGAAACTGTTGCTGTGTGGAGTTCTGTTGGAATGGCTGTGTAGCACTGTGTACTCCTTCTGTCATGAGCAGCTTGGTTGGAATCCTTAAATTCACTTGTTTGCCTTGCTCTTTCAAAAAAAATGAATCTTACTGCATCTCCTTGATATATAAACTGAAGCAAGGCCTTTCTTTCTCCCAAATTCTGTCTACACAGACTGCAGCTTCCTTGGATCTTCCAGTTCTTTTTTTCTGTTGTTTCAATGGGGCTCTGAATTTTGGCTGGAGCCTGCGGGAGTTTCTGCACTGTTAACAAAGCAGTTGTCTAAGCTTTTTGTCTCAAATGGGTGTCTTTTGTTTATTTCCAACACTTCTAAGTAAGAAACCTTTGGAAGATGAAGTATAACCAGAAAGGTGCTGAACTCAGCAGCAGCATGGGCATGTTTTCTGCTTATTAATGCTTTCAAGCAAGGACCTTGGTGTTTCATTCTCATGCTGTTCAGACAGCAGCACATGAATTTATGCAGAGCTACCTCATTGATTTTCATAGTTCTTGTTAGTGCCATTTTGGTTGTCTACATAGTTTTTCGTAGTGATAGGGCTGCTCATACTTTGATGCTGCTGTGGTTTTTTCTCTAATGCCTTCCCACTTCTAATTTGTAGTACAGATATTTAGAAAGAAGCAAGAATTCTGTCTGGGCCAAGAAATACTCACTTACTCGTGTTCTGAGGGTGCCAGTCATGCTAGGATTCCTGATGAGTGACTGGCACTCATGGATGCAAGTTGTGTCTCCTCTCAGAATCAGTGTAGTGATTTTTTTCATTCCCAGCAGTGCTCTTGGTAATTCTGGAAAGAACTTCGTTTCTTCCATAACTGACCAGATTGCAAAATTAACTCCATAAAAAAGTCTTGAAATTACATCACCATCTTTCAAACTTCTGAAGGAACAATTTGTTAGAGGTGAATTATCCATTTCAATGTCCAGGGCTTCCTTTTGCAAAAATCAGATTACACATGTCTCTGCTGGAGAGAGTTTGAACCTCAGCCAAAATACACTCATATTGAGAAGCTTCTCATTTAACCTTGGAACAGGTTTAGTTGTCTGCAGGAAGGGTAGGTAGGAGCAGAAGATAATGTTTGAAGAAGAAGCTGAAACATGTTGTTGGAGGGAGGGTGTTAACTTAGAAATGGTTACCTTCTGTGTTCCAGAAGGCTTTAATAATCCTCTCCCAAATCCTACCTGCCCTGCCATACACACCACGTGGGGTAAAATATTTTGCTGCTTAGTACAGGGAGGCATTTGGAAAGGCTGTCAGCTCCTAGCAAGGAGAAGGGATTTTAAGCAGATGTGTAAAAAAACAACTCTCCAAACAACTTAGCTCAGTGAAATGGCAGTGCCTGTGCACCAGCTATTAAGAGGTCAGAGCTCATAGGTGTTTGTATCAGAGTGCAGTGATTTAGTATTTTCTGCCGTGCTGTGAAGTTGTAATAGCCATCACTGTTGCATATTAATTACTGGGAGAGAGGGAGGGTAAGTTGGGGAAATTTGGAACAGTTCATACTTTCCTCCATACACACAGAGTTATTAACTTGCTCCCTCTGTTGTTTTATTTTTTGGGTTTTTTTTTTTAGTCTGCCACAAGCCATACCTCATACATCTGTTCTGAACCAAAAGTTCTTAATGTTAATAGAAATTTTCTTACCCACATGGGTAGTTTATGTTCTTCCTTTTGCAGTTCTTACGAAAGTAGAACACAGACTACAGTTGCATCCCCAAGAAACAAATGTTCTGGTGGGGAAATGGTGGGTTAGTCTGTGTTTACTGGAATGGCCCCAGTTCTGTATTTTATTTCTTTTACTTCTTTTACATAAACGGTTCATGTCTCCTAGCTGCCATGTATCCCTGTGTCTAAAAGTACACATTCAGAAACATCAACTGTAATTTTTTTGTGTTTTATTGATGTTTCGAACTGTGAGTGCCAGAACTCAGTCATATAGCCTCCAATAGCTTTTAAATAGTTTCATTGGCAAGAAGCTTTTTCATGACTTCATTCAGCCCATGACTGTGGTGTAATTATGTCTCCTCATCTGCGTGTTCTGTTTTATTTTAGTCATTCTTCCGATCCCTGGGATGTTCTCTGACATGTTGTTTGTTAAAATTAATTGATTTGGTGCATCCAGTATGTACTGTCAGTTTTTCATTCAGGAGGCTGTAACTTCTGAAAATGTTTCCACGTTTGCACTATTACATGCTGTCTGCTACTGCATCCAGCCTTCTTAAGGGAAAAGTACTGTGGATCAGGCTGCAGTTGAAGTGAACAAACACCCTTTTTGTAGTCAGTAGCAGTCTGTATGATTTGGTGACTTGCTCCGTGTCCTGTAGTTCAAGTAAAGGTTGTAATCTTTCTCTTTGGTCCTCATTACAACACATGGGGTGTAGTGTCACTGAGAGAATTTTTCCAGGAAATTGGAGTGTGGGGGTATTTCTCAGCTTAGTTAGAACAAGTGCCTGACTTCAGTGTGGTTCATGTAAGCAGCTTATCCTAGTGGAAGGAATACAGCTTGAACTTTGTTTAAAAAGGATTATTAATTTACATATTGTTCAAGGGAAAGTTTCAGATGGGGGTGGTTAGTTTTCTGGGACAAAATGATCAAATCTTTGTCCAAATTCCTTGGAGAAGTAAATTTGTATTTCTGTAGGGGTATGTGGAATTGCATTAACTGTTCTTTGTGAACAGTTTAGGGTTTATCTTCATTTGAACCTTCAGGTGAATGAACAGGCAAATAGCAAAGCAGTAAAATTTATTTGCCTGTGTAGCAGAAAGCATTACAGTTGTGCTGCCTGGATAGCACAATTTGAGGAACAAATGAAGGGGCAAAGAGATTTCATGCATTCCAGTGATGGATCTGTGGTTGTCCGTGGTTGTCCATGGCCCAGTATACTAATTACCCTCCTTTTTCTTTGCCACTCTGTTCTCCAGTTGCATCTACTTTCAAGGAGTTTAGCTACTGACTCTTTGGCATGCTCCATTCATTATTTCAGTTTTGTTTCTAATGCTGCAGTCCTTTGAATTTTGGCACTCTTGCGTTTTATCCAAGACCTTATTATTGGTGTTGATTTTTCTAGGTTGTGTACAGTGTTCTTACTTTTCTGTCTGCAAACTGCAACTTGAGTTTTCTGTGCACTTTCTGAAGAGGCTGTCCTTCGGTTTGACCTCCACAAAATCAGTGCTTCAGAAATTGGGGTTAAAATGCACTTGCAGATGCAGAGATGCACCCCCTGCACATTCATTTCTGTTCACAGGGGTCCGTTTTCATATCTAGTTTTGTTCAGATGCCTTTCTCTTCTTCAGAGCCAAAATCCAGAAACTTTGACTGCAGAAAGCTCTTCTCTTTTAGGACCTAAAACTAATAGAAGTCACTGATTTGGAAATGGTTATCCAAGAATCATCTTAGATTAAAGTTGAAGCTTGCTTGGCTGATGGCTGTGCAGTTGTAGCACCAGGTGACGTGTGAGAATCACCACTTATGAAGAAAATGTTGCACCTCTGACCTTTTTACAAAGCACCACCTTTACAAAACTGTTCAGAATGGTCCTGCTTTAAGGAAAAAAAAAATGGTGGTGTATTTTGCCACTAAACTTCATGATTAAAGTGCCTTTTCTCTTACTTTGCCTTTAAATGAAGAGGAAGAATGTCTGTCTCCTTCAGTACATATGTGCATCATTCAAGCCTTCCAAAAGTTGAGGCTTCCAGGGTAGAGGACTGGTTCTGTCTCCTACCATGAGATTGCAGTTTTCTGACGTGATTGTAGAAATGTGTGACTGGATTAAGAGAGTAAAATTCTTTGGAGAATAAAGATCATAAAATGAGGGCTCCTCTTAAGCAAGATGACTAAAGACATGAAGAGAGGCCGAGTTAAGCCGTGTTCAAGGTCTGGTTTATGTATTGCACGCATTGCATGCAGTCTGTTCTGGGTCTGTGTTTTTACATAACAAAGTCATGCTGTAACTTGGACACTTGCACTGCTATAGGTTAATCAGATTTGCATACAGAGTTGTGTGCTTAACCAAAGGTGTCATTCCAACTCAATCACCGTAGCTCACAAAGCACCTCATCAAAGAATGACAAATGTGCTCATAATTTAGGTAGACACCAGTGTGTGAAAGATGTTTCCGTAGATATGAACTCAAAACCAGGTCTGAAAGGTATTTTTAGTAGGAAGGAGGCATGGATTTCTTATGTCAGCGTTTCTTTGTGTGTGTCCATAGCTTCTTGTAAAACTAAGATTCTTTTTGTTCGTAGCTAAGACTCTTGAAATTCTTTAGGTTTTAATTACACATTAAGGATATGGGGGGAGGAGTAGCAGGTAGTCTCCAATTCATCAGAATTCAGATGGGTCAGTTTTAACTGAATTTTTTTCTGAATGAGAATTGGAATTCTGGGAAAAACCCTAAAGATCTGGCACATTCATCCTATCCACAAGTAAGCAATGCTTTTTCTGCAGATACAGTGAGGATTTTGAAAACATGCCCGATTCTCCTGCAGGTTTAGAAAAAGTCTGGTTAGCTGGAATATGGCAGGGAAGACAACTGCAGTCTGTTATTGCAGTTTCAGAGGGGGATCACTTCTTGCTGAGGGCAGCTTCTGAAGGAGTTGTTCCGTGGCCACACTGTGGTTTTCCTTTTGCCCAGCTGTATTCTTATCCATGGCGGGCAACTCTCACCCCTGAAGAATCCTGGATCAACATCTCACCTACAAAGCTTAGCTTCAAAGACCACCAGCTTTCAGGTTGCCTTCTGGGAAAGGATAAGGCAATTTGGTACTTAAATGGAGAGGGATTTGTTAACTTAGAAGGTGTGCTGGCAGTTCTGTAGCTGTTAGAACTTCACCCAGACTGTCTGTGGGTATTTATAATTTATGTGATAAACTACTGAACAGGACAAACAGTTTAGGAAGCACAGCTCTTAATGTTTTCCTGTTGTATTTTAAATACAGCAATGATGTCAAATACCTCACAAAAGTATATTTGCCAGGGCAATTCCTGCTTTTTGAGCTCTAAATTAAGGTGAAAAAGTTGAATATCTGCATTCTGTTTAATGCTCTCCTCAACAAAGAGAACGTTCAGTGTTAAACTCTGCTCCTATCATAGAATGAATTAAAAGTGTTATTCTGCAAAATAATTACCCACATGATTTATAGCAGCATTCTGTAATTATTTTGATCACTCTGACTTCACTAGAGTTGCATGTGAAGATAAAAAAGTCTTAAGTCGTATTTTTTTCCTAGCAACTGCAGTAATGTGAACCTCCTGCATGTGCTTGGGACACAAGACACACGGTGCACACTCTGTTTTGTTGGTTAGTTACAGCTTGCTTGGGCATCAATATTTTGCGTACTTGAGAAGAGGGAGAACTCCAGAGCAGGGTTTGGGGTGAGGGGAAGCAGAGGTGAATCACTGCTGCCATCCCCCTACAGCTGAAGTATGTGTTTTGTTTTTGTTAGCAAAGCATGTGAGCCAAGGAGTGCATAACCAGTCCCCATGCCTTACATTTGAATCACTGTTGTGGTGAGATCAAATATAAACATTTCTTGACTGTTTATTTTAACACAGATGTTTCAGAAAGGTTGACAGTGGCTGGAAGAGACAGTGTGAAGAGCTTTGTTGGATATATGGTGTCACTAATGGCTGGTGCTGTATTGCAATAAAAGCATGTTATAAAGACGTGATGTTGTCATTTAGAAAACTGATCAAATATATTCCATGGTCAAGTTAAACATTTCTGAAACCCCTGGTGTACTGATTTTTCTGCTAGTGCAGCTGTTAGTTGGGGCCTCAGGTGAAATCTGTTTCTGAGGTTCTTTTCACAGCTAATTTTTGTCTACAGTCTTCAAACAGAAAAGCTCATCGTTTGGTTCCATTACTTTGTATTGTATAACAGTGATTTGCAGACTCTTTGATGCTTCCCAAGGCATAATTTGCAAGTATGTAAAATGTGTGACCTATTTTGTATGATTTTTTAATAACGAATGCACAAATAAAGTGATGTGGATTAGAAGGGTGGGTTGAATGGTTAGGGTGTGAAAACCATGAAGATAAACCAGTCAGTTTACACTGCCTGCAAATATCACTTATTCTCTTAAGCATGAATATTCGCTGCATCACATCCCAAGGAGGAGGTGAAGGAGGAGACAGTGTGCAGTGTATGGGTCTGGCTTGAATCTTGATTCACACAAGAATACACAATACATGTGATTTTATTTCCAAACAGATTTCCTCAGATTTGTCCGGGGCAGTTGTCTTTCAGTGAAGCATGAATACACGAGGGTTTTAAGTAAATCTGCAGCGCAGACATCTGAGAAGCTGCTGCGTAATTTAACCGAAAATCTAAGGATGAGCTTTCACAAGATGGCTGAGCCAAACTAATGGCTTGCTGCTGCCTAAAGGGACAGCTGCTCTGTTCCTTCCCAGTCCTGCTGCTAGTTTATCCAGTGTTGCTTTTTTCCTTTGTGCAGACTCTGGCATCCTCTTGGGTGATTCTTATAATTTAAATGTTTAAAAAAAGCCAAATAACAACCGAACCCAAAAAACTGTGAAACCCCTGTCTTAAAAATCAGTTTGCTTTCATTTCCCCATCACTACCAGAAAAGCAGTGTTAGCAAGAATTTGTGGCCAGCAGGTAGGGATCTAGGGAATGCCAGTGTCCTGGAAACATTGAACTCTTTCATGGCTCAGTAGTTGCAGGGAACAGCCATTCAGATGTGTGCCAGTTAACAAGTCCTCTTTCAAATTGGTTTCATACATAGTTCTTTTAGAGGCTTTTGTCAGAACCATGAATGACAGTGAACATAAATTTTTCAAGTAAAGCAGCTGAACATACAAAATTATGAAAAGTGCAGTTCAGCTAGTAGTAGTGTCCTTGTTTCAATAAGATGAAAGCAATGCAAATTTGACTGGAGACACAGAAAAATCAGCTTTATAGCTGTGTACTTTGGGCATCTTAACATTACTTGTACCATTATTTAATGTCTTCCAAGAGGATTTTTAAACTAGGCATTTAAGAAATATCTTAATAATCTTTTTTTTTTTTTTTTTCCTTTGTAGAACTGAAGGAAGGTCACCATGGGAGCATTTTTAGACAAGCCAAAGATGGAGAAGCATAACGCCCAGGGGCAGGGGAATGGGCTGCGCTACGGTCTGAGCAGCATGCAGGGCTGGCGCGTGGAAATGGAGGATGCGCACACGGCTGTGATTGGTTTGCCAAACGGACTTGACGGATGGTCGTTTTTTGCTGTCTATGATGGGCACGCTGGATCCCAGGTTGCCAAGTACTGCTGTGAGCATTTATTAGATCACATCACGAGCAACCAGGATTTTAAAGGGCCAGATGGGCCACCATCTGTGGAAAGTGTAAAGAACGGCATCAGAACAGGTTTTCTGCAAATTGACGAACACATGAGAGTCATCTCTGAGAAGAAGCATGGCGCAGACAGAAGTGGGTCAACAGCTGTGGGTGTCATGATTTCTCCCCAACACACGTACTTCATCAACTGTGGAGACTCGAGAGGTTTGCTCTGTCGAAACAGGAAAGTTCACTTCTTCACACAGGATCACAAACCAAGTAACCCGCTGGAGAAGGAGCGTATACAGAACGCAGGTGGCTCCGTCATGATTCAGCGTGTGAATGGCTCCCTTGCTGTTTCGAGGGCACTTGGGGACTTTGATTACAAATGTGTCCATGGGAAAGGTCCTACAGAACAGCTGGTCTCACCCGAGCCTGAAGTTTATGAAATTGAGAGATCAGAAGAAGATGATCAGTTCATCATCCTGGCTTGCGACGGTATCTGGGATGTTATGGGAAATGAAGAGCTGTGTGACTTTGTAAGATCCAGACTTGAAGTCACTGATGACCTTGAGAAAGTTTGCAATGAGATAGTTGACACCTGCTTGTACAAGGTAGCCAGACTTGAGAGAAGGAGTTTACTGTGCTTTCCCTATTAGAAGTTTATGAGCAAGCTAATAATAACTTTGCTTCCAGTCTATAAATATTCAATGGTTTATGGTAACATGACTTTGACAGTGATGACCATGTTTCCTACAAAAATGATAGAGGGGGAATGAACACCCAACAGAAACAATGTTTTTCTGGGTGGTTTTGGTTAATTAAGGTGTTATAATCATGTACAGATACACTGTGATCAGTGGAAAACTAGAAGCTAATGGGAATTTATGGACAAGCTAAAGACAATAACTGCCCTTTTCTGTTTCATAATGTACTTTACAAAACCTCAACTCTTAAGTCTTAATCAGGCTAGAGAGTATATTTCCCCTTCCTAATCTTCCCCTGCTTTCTTGGGCACGTAGCATTAACATTAATGTCATATTTACATCAAGATAAATGCTGAATCAGTGAACCTTGACTTCATATTTTGAAGACCTGGCTTCCTAAGTTAGTTTTTTATTTTGATTTAATTATTGTGTTTCTTACTCGCTGTTTTGTGATACGGCTCTGAAACCAGCTCTAGTAGATGGAAACTATTTGGTTTAACAAAACTATGTAACTTTGTGTGCATTAACTTCTACTTTGTATTAATAAGTTGCAGCATTATGCAGTTACTGAGTTTCATAGCTTGATACTTATTTTGCGAAGGCAAACTGGCAGTCATAGAGCAAAAGAGCCAACTTTTTTCTAAAGAAACAAGACAACATCCCTGCTCTTCCCACATGGCTAACAGGATCATTGTTTCCCATCTGGAAAATTGTAATTGCTTACCAACACCTTGGCAGATTGATAATGGTTATAATTTTGGTTACTGTTTTTCTTTGGCAGTCCTAAAAGCAAATATCAGAAAAGGAACAGCGGCTTGCGGTTGCTGTAAGCTTTGCAGGAGCCAACTGTCAGCATCCCCCCACACCCATATACTGTTGTTTTGCACACTGGCTTGTTCTTGATCTTGCTGACATCAGTGGAGTTAATTAGTGTTAAAAGTTAAGCCTGTGGATGCATGTTTGTAGGCCAAAGCACAGGGGTATTGAAAGTAAACCAAACAGTTACTTTGCATAAGCAGAATGTGTTTGTATTTTTAAATATTCAATTATTGGAGTTCCTTCATTTGGAGTTTTAAATGTAAACGTTTTTTTGCAAAGATCTGGGTACCTTACAGCTGGTTTTCTAACAAATTCTCTCACTTTCAGCTTTTCTTGTTTTAAATGAAAAGGAGAAGAAAAAACCTAATAGCTGTGATTTTTAGTGGAAGCACTGTTTGCCTTCAGCACCTTCCTGATTAGTGCTTTTGAGCAGTAATGGTTTTGTTCACTCATTCAGCTGTTCTCCCAAAATGATTGGGTGGCACTTAAAACAAGATGGAGCACAACTTTGTAATTACACATCACTCATTACTAATGTCAGTTTTTAGATGCCAACGGGGTGTCTGTGACTGGCTCCATGTAGTCTTCAGACCATAAAAGTGGAAAAAACAATGACTGAAGAGTTGTACTGAATGAATGGGCCTGGAATTCTGTGAGGGGATTAATTCTAATGATTATATTAATCCATAACAGTGCAAGTTGGATTCTGATACCATACGATTTGTGAATTTCTGTATTTCAAATGCTTTGATGTGCTTTTAGCCTGGTGTGTATACATTTCTCAAATCATTTTTTCTTTTCCACCAGGGAAGTCGAGACAACATGAGTGTGATATTGATCTGTTTTCCGAATGCACCAAAGGTATCACCAGAGGCGGTGAAAAGAGAGGCAGAGTTGGACAAGTACCTGGAAAGCAGAGTAGAAGGTGGATCATTTAAAAAAAAATAAGTAACTTTGTTTCTAAACAGACCCCCTGGCCCCCTTCCCCTTCCAACAATTAAACCCTTAACACCTACAGGCTTTTTAATAGACCTTCAAGTGCCATTGGCCATCCTGTGTACCTCTGAAAAAGGCACTCATATATGTCCTGAAAAAGTTCTGCTATGAAAGTGCAGCAGCCTGTAACCCTGAGAATTATTCAGGATGGCAGAGAATTCATTTGTGCCCAGTGTTCTTCCTGAGTCTGTTGACAGCACTGACTTCAGACCAGTGAATCCTGGTTCCTGTCAGATGGAGTTAAAGAAAATAATCAGAATATCTTATGAAGTGTCTGTGAAGATGGTCATTTGAGTGCCATTTATAGTTAAGTACAAATCAGTTAGTTGTAATATTTTATTATCCAGTAATAATAGGGTTACAATTTGATTACTATAATCTTTAAGCACCTGCTTACATATTTACTTATTTGAAAGTACATGAGAAATTTGTCAAAGCTAATCTTTAAGCATTCATGACAAAAGCTGGGAACTCATCTTACTCTGATAGTAACTTAAAATTTTTTCTTTAAATTTGTATTTCAAGAGTTCTTAAACTTTAAATTGAAAAATTGAAACTGTGAGTCTGGGGCTTTTTGGATCACATAAAAATGATATTTGAAATCAATTAGATTCAAATAATTTCTGATTTAAACTGCATTTATAGTGCCTTTTGATATTTAAAACCAACTACATCTTGGAGTTTGTTTCTGAAATCTAAGACATGCTGTATGCATTATTTGCATAGGTGAAGTCTATTTTTGAAGTGGACTCCTCTATATGTTACAAGTCTAGTTATGTGTGTGTATACTTCCAAGAATCCTTAATAGCACCCAGGGCACGATAGGCAGAGTTCTCCACAGCTATGGTAGCAGTGGTTAGTAAGTTAGAGGAGTACATTATGCACTTTTTTCCTCCTTAACTTGCATGATGGTAACGCAGTGCAGCTCCAGAAATTTCACAGAGAACTTGCCTGCATGGGGATTTTGGGCTCAGACAAATCCATGTGCAATTTTTAAAGCACTTACAACCTGTGTAAGTGCTCCTGCAGAAATTACCACGTTTTTCGAAGGCCTCGCTCGCCAGGTCTCAGCAAACTGCATCTGTTCTGCCCCTGAACAAATGCCCAGGCAGACATTTCTGTGTTTTAATCTCCACACTTGCCTGAGAGGAGAGGTTGGTGCACAGTCAGTGCTGGTGTGAATCTCCCTGACAGCGTGGCAGGAATGTCCCAGTGCAGTCACACTGCGGGAGGGAGGTGTCAGCAGAGCAGGGAGCAGCTTGGCACCAGGCGTGTGAGGAGCTCGCTGTGTGTGCCCACCCACAGATCTGGTGAAGAACAAGTGTGCTGTACATTCACACATTGATTCACAGCGTGGTAACTCTCCTTATCTGGGCAAGTGCTGCCTTCTTATCTTAGATATTGTGTCTGAGCTCAGACAAACCCGTGACCTAGATTATGAAAATATGATGAAGCCAAGGCTGCATCTTCAGCTGGCCTCATCGTACCCCAGGAATGTTACAGTGAGGAAAGCTGGCATTTTTGTACAGCTGCTTCATTTTGTGAAGGAACAGCCTAAACACTGGACCTGCATGTGGTTATGGTACATACGAGCAATTTGGCTGCTGGTACTTTGCATTTATACAGATAGGAAATTTGCTGGAATGATGAAAGTGTGATAATTGCATAGAGGCAGAAGGATTCTGTATGTAGTTATAAAGCACTTTAATAATAATTTAATAGGATGATGTCTGAACAACTTGAGGAAATATATTGTACTTCCTCTCAAGGGTCTTTGCTTAATTTTTAGAGTTATCCTCAACCTTTTTGTCTGTTGTTGCACAAAAATATTATTTAAATGAATGAATATTTAGTAAACACTACTCAACCCAGCAGTGATTTGTATCAGCTGTTTGCAGAATGTGGCCTTTTAGGACTTATGCATGAAGAAAGTTGAAAGGCCTGAACTAAGGCAGAATTTCAAGAACAGGAGTTGATAACTTTGTTATATTTAATATATAATTAATTCATTTATGTGCCATTGCATTGTTTCTGAAGTGGATAATGCCTTGTTGACTAGTAAGGTGGGACTGCTGCAGCATCTGAAACTTTATACACTACAGTGAATAATCTTGCTCTTATCTTAGGATAGTATAAGAGTGGCAGTGCTTAACTCTAAAAGCCTGATTTTTGGCTGAAGGAACTAAAAATTATAAAGAGTACTTTTAGAATGATCTTACTAATCTGTAATATCAATTTAAATTTAAAAATCATTAAAATGGAAACTTGGTCAAAATGCATATTACATATTTTTATGCACTTCAGTACTCAGTGAAGTCCAACAGGTAATGACAGTAGATCCTTTTGAATGTGCATTTTTTTCTGGTTGTATTTTTATCCCCTTGGCCCAGAATATACCTTTATACTGTTAAAAACTAGTGCAAATTTTAAGACTGAATAGGATTTAATAATGATGATCATCTTGAATAAGGAGAGATAATTCAGATTTTTAAAAATGTAGAAACTTTTCTACCTACTATGTCAAGACTCTCCTGATGTATTTGTGGTCCAGATTTGTAGCTGCAACAAATAATGGAAGAAGCAGCAAGTGTGGAGAAGCATCCTTGTGCCATTACTTGCAATAAATCAATGTTACTCCTAAAGTATCATGTGGACTTCATGGTAGAACTAATCAGTCATTCCAAAGTGTGTTGCTATTATTTGCACTAATATGTGTTATCAATGTGTTGCCTCTAAACAGAAACTTGTCTAAGCTTTTTTTTTTCTGTTATTTTTTTTTTTTACATAAAACCATTCCATAATAGGTATTCCCTGCAATATTTATACCTTTGTAGAGGTAAATAATTTTAAGTTAGCTGTTACATGTTCCTTCCCTAATTTTCACATAAACAAAGTTCTGGCTTTTTTCTTAAACTTTGTATGGAATTCCCATTTTTGAATCCTTTATTTTAGGGTTGTGAGTACATTTTTCCAGTACTTGATGCCATGAAAATGTGTAGAAGGTTCTCAAAGTAAATTAAAGACTGGGGGGAGGGTTGAAGATGTATTGAAACAAGATAATTCCAATAAATTAAACACAGCTAGCAGACCGACTCCATTTGTTGTGTCTTCAGTGTTCATTCAGTCTGTATCTATAGTTTTATCAAAATATAAATGTATTCATTTAGTGGAGACTGTATGTTAAATGTACTGCAGTTACAGGTTGTGAAACTGTGTAGCATAGGTCAACTATAAATTCCTTATTTTTGTACAGCAGAACTTTAGAACTAGCACAATGTAGCATATTCTAGATGTTCAAAATTGCACAATAAAGGAACTTGGCAAACCAAATCTGAGATCTTGGCTTCTTATTCAGATTTAAGATTCATAGATTATTTCTTTGCTAAATGTAAGATGGTAAAATGAACTTTGGCTGTAGATTTTGAGGAAATGGCAAGTTTTTGAGGTGTCTCTGGTGTGCAGTGTCATGTATTTAAAATTCAGCTTAAAGCTTTGTGCTGCAGAGTTTGATGCTGGTTGAGGACTAGGCAGTGTTTCTACTATACCTTGCAAATAATTTACACAGCCTGACTGCAAAACAGAGCTGATGGTTTTTGTAAACACACACAGCCCTGAAAAACCATTACATACACAAAAAGTAATTCACAATTGTTTTTTAGGTTTTGTTTGTTTTGACTAAAAAGGACTGGATACATGTTGGTTTTAAAAGCTTTCAATGTGTCTTATCTCACAAATTATAAAATGGAAACTTGGTATGTTCTTCTGGAATTTAGGGCAAAATCTGAATGCTTGAGTATTTTTCAAAAGTGGTACTGATGAATTCCAACTACTTTCAAACTGTGTAAATGCTTTATTACATGAAGAACAGTGTGCATGTATGTACATGCATGTATAGATGTGCACATATGTACACATTATTGTATGCATGTTGCAGTATTCACTTGAGGGTGAAAAGCACCAGGTCTTAATAATTCACGTTTTGCAACTTCTGAGAGCTCCTGTTTACAGAGAAATGAATGAGATGCATTTTAAAAAATGTTCTTGTTCTTTAAATTTCATCAAATACCTCTTTAAGAAATGACTCTTCAGGGGTGGTGTGATCTTGAATGTCTTGAATTCAAATAAAACTGTGTGCTTTTGACTTGAGGAGAAAAGTGAAAAAAAGAAACACACACAAAAAAAAAAAAAAAAAAAAAAAAAAAACCAAACCCAAACCAACCAGGCCCAAGAATATAAAGGATTAATGTCTTGACAAATGTGGCTGTGGCTGCAATACAGAGTCTCTTCACCCAGAAGCTGGAGTGGATCAGCTTTAAGTTTCTGCCCTGAATTTAAATATCACCTGAGTGAAGGATAAAAGTGTCAATTAAATGTGATGTCCCTGGCTTTTAATTTATGTGTAATAGTCCTTAAAATTTGCATGTTGCTGTAATGCAGTGAGGTACAAGTATTGGTTAATACACATACAGCCATGGGAATTACTTCTGGCATGTCTAACCTTTTATTTCTTGAAAATACTTTGTTTTCTGTGATGGCAGAAATATTTTATCTTGTGTTGCAGTGATAAAGCTGATGTTAATATCTGCCCCGTGCCTTGGGCATACTGTGGGAAGATATTACATCTTCTGTCTAATATATAGCAGGAAAGCCATTAAAGATTTTTTTTTCCCCAACGTTACTAGGTAGCTGTGTATTTCTAAAACCAAGTCAGCATGTGAACAGCAGTAAATCTGTCAAATCTGTTACAGGTTTTTACTTATGGAACCAAAATTAACAATTACCATGTTGAGTACGGTCTGTCGCTTTAATTTTTTATTATTTTAATTATTATTATAACTTTTAATGTTAAGCTGCCTTTTTATAAAACTGAGTGTTTCAATCTTTTGAAGTTAAATTTGGACTGCACTTACAAAAAAAGTACTTCTGATTCCCAGAGATCATAAAGAAGCAGGGTGAAGGAGTGCCAGACTTAGTCCACGTGATGCGTACGTTAGCAACTGAGAGCATCCCAAACCTCCCGCCGGGGGGGGAGTTGGCAAGCAAGTGAGTTCACATCAGTGTACATGTGGGGTTTGATTGAAATCACTTTGTAACTGCAAGGCCACTCTTAAAAAAGTTGGGGGGCAGGGAGGGGAGGAAGGGCACAGGACAAAAAGTGATGATCTGTTCTCCAGTTTTGATTACTCAGTTGTTCTGGATGAAAAGGACAAGGCTGAGAATGGAGTTGATTATGAATCATTGCAAAAATTAAATGTCAAACTGAAGTTTTGGGAAGGAATGAGGGGTTTTTAAGGGTGGCCTGAGTGTCTGTTTTTTGTAATTAACTGGGGTTTCTGGGGGAATGTTACATTTGAACATGTGCAAATAATGCCCTGACTTTAATTACTTGGGTTGAAGTGTGATACATTTCAGCAAGAAGTGATATGCATAAAATGTTTTGCTTGGCAGCTTTCTTTTCTTGTCTGTAGCCATGTTGTAATTGCTTAAAAATTTGCTTTTGTTCCTCTCTGCTTGTGACAAATCTTCAAGCGAGATAGAAATCTATCAAAAAAGAAAAGTGGGAAGTTAAATTTGTAGCTTTATATAGCTGACTTTGTCCTTGAAGGGTTCGGTGGTGATGCTCTGTTGTTTCTCAAATATTCAGTCTTTAAGGAAGCAATGTGCTCAGCTTGTTTGCACCCTAAACCAAGTGCTTTTTGATTCAAAAGATTCTTCATGAGCCTCTGCTGTGTTAAAGTGGATTGGGCACATATGATACAGAGTGTTTTTGACTTTTCAGAGTGTGATTTTTGTCTTGTTACACCAAAACTTTAGGCACATAATTGAATAAATTAAAAAATTTAATAAATTATGAAGGGATAAATTGAATAATTTACAAAGTGATAACGGCAAAGATGGCTTCTAGAAAACAATATTGTTCCTACAGGAACTGTTTGACTAGGAGAAGAAGAGATGGCAATTTAAAGTATAATAGCATCTATTTAGGATGGGCTGCTGTAGTGTTGAAGTATGAGTGAGTCAGTTACTCATGAAATGCAGCATACAAATTGATTTTTCTTCATCTCCTTTGGCTGGAAGGAGAACGGCTGTGAAGAAATGCTGAAGTGATGTGACTTCAGCAGGATTTTGTGTCTCAGTGATGCTAGTTTGAATAGGGACTTGTAGAAATATTGATTTAATTGGATGTTTATGTAACTTAAAGCACTATTGCCAATTTGGAAGGAAAATAATGCTTTCCAAGAAACCTGCCTGTATTTAGAATCAAGGATACCTATTTCTTGAAAGATATGGGAAACTTTCCAATCCATGTATGTAATGTACCTTGTGTGTAATTGCTTGATTTTATTGCTTTAAATCCAACCTCTTCTTTCATGCCCTATAACCATTCACTATGATGTTTATACATGGTAGTTCCTGACTCTTCAGTGTTGCAGGATGATTACAGAGCTTGTCATCTGCTTTTTTTCTTCTCTTGCACTCCTTTGTGATTGCTCTGCATGCATTCATCAACAGTTTAAAGGTTGCTCTTTGAAGTTTGTTTTGCATCACAATCTGCTACTTCATCTTACTTGGTTCTGCAGAAGGGGATCCAAAAGAAAGTTGCATTTAAATTCAATATGTCATTTCTGGTTTTTACTCCCTTCTTTCCTTCCTGTTCTCCCTTCAAAGTTTTTTCCTTATATACTGGGAAAGGCATAGACAGCTTCTTCCTTCAGCCTCACATTCGCTTGTGTTTTGTTTTTTGGGGTTTTTTTATTACCTGTTTTCAAGGGGTTTTTTGACTCTCAGTTTTTCACCCTATGTTAAAAGAAATAAATAAAAATCACTTTGCTCATTTGCATGTTGATTTCAAATGTATTCATATTTTATGAATCTATTTCTTATCAATTTTAGAAAAGTCAAGAATCTCAGAGATTAAGGTTAATTTCAAGCTGTCTTAAGTGTGCTAAGCAGGGGTCTTTTTAAAAGGAGGTAACTGCCAAAATGCTTGAATAAATTTTTTGGTATTTTTTTACCAGACAAAATTTATCTCCTTCTGAAGATACAATACACAAACCTGCAATTTTTTTGTCATTGTTGTTGGTTTTTTTTTATTAAAAAATTGCAGGAGAGTATTGGCCGTGTCATGGTAGAAAAGTACTGTTCTAGATCTATTTTTTTCATGTTTGCACGTGGGAAGTACGTTTTAGGACATAACATAAACAAAAATGTACTTCAGAATGTAATTTTTTTGTGTCCAGAAAATAACACAACACTGTTCCCCTATGGAAGTAATACAAAATACATGCCATAATACATGAGGTACTACTGCAGTGGTTTTTGGGCACAAATGACCAGGACATTCAGTGTCCACTGAGGTTTCTGCTGCCCTTTTTCAAAGGGAAGACCTGACTGTCAGGTTGTGCCCTTCTCCAGCTGAACTCCAAGGGACATTCAGCCTTGTTTGTCTTGAGCCTCAAGGTTTTGAAGTTTTTTTTTAAAAATCCTTTTTTTTTTAAAGGTTTTTAAGTGCTGACTTGCAGTAAAAATGGTTCTGTGAATTTGGAATCTTCTAAAGTTTGCATTTAAATTAAAATTGGGAATTTGACTTGGAAAAAAAAAAACAAAAAAGAAATACACAGCCTTAAAATCTCGTGGGTTTTTTTTTTTCTTTGCTCTAGACGGAGTGTGATTGAAGCTGTGTATAACAGACTGAACCCCTACAGGAATGATGATGCTGTAAGTATCTTTTCTCTTACATTCTCTTTCTCTCCACCCCAATTATTTGAGCTGTTTCATAAAGAAAGGTATTGCAAATTCCTGTTAAAGACCCTTTCCCCCAAGAGAGGAATAACACTGTTGTGCTTTTTGGATTGTGTTTTGTAATTGTTTTCTGCTGCCTTCTGCTGATCATCATCTCAAAACTCCAGTAGGGTTGATTCATTTATCCTCTGGAATTTCATTATTTCAGTCCTGGTTGGGTTTCCAAGTGCTGCCAAATGGTGGAAAGAGTCATGGGGGGGCCTTTTTTTCCTCTTCTTTATAGGAGACATTTTTTCCTAAATATCAAGAAGAAAAATGCTATGTTTAAAGGTTAAATGGATGTGTTAAGAATGTATTAGTTTACCAAATGGACTGTGTAAACACTTTTATTCTTAAGCATAGAGCATCTTCAAGCAAGCAAACACTTTGGGTTCTTACGCGTCAGTGCTGAGAGAGGCATAAATCCCCTGTCAGGATGAGGGGAAGAGAAACCAAACAGTGAGCATGAGCATGATTCCAGTGGCAGTTTGACCACCAGAAACAACTTTCTGTCACTGAAAATACAGTATCTCATGGAGCAGTTAAACTGATCCTTTAACTATCAGCGGAAATTTCTTCCATGCTTGGATGTGACAGAAGTGAAATGCAGCCAGACATAAAGCTTGTGCGTTGGCCTTACAACTGTGCACTAGTTTTATTTGGCAGCCTTCGTTCTATTTTTAGCATTAAAATTCCTAAATAGGGGCTGAAAGAGGAAGCTTTACCTTCAAAATACATTCTGTAATATGTTGCTGTTCTACAAACGTACAGTACACAAACTTTGTGATCGTGTTGTCAACCGGGATACAGAAATTTGCATATGGAATAGTTGGCAAGCAGCTCCTGCATTTTTACTCATGCTGCTTTTATTCTTCATTCTTGAAACAACCATTTTGCTCTTGCATATAATTGCTCTCCTTTGCTACTTCTGGTCTTGAAGGAAAAGCTGGAGGTGGTACTTTTGCAAAGGGCAATTTCAGTTTGTGTTTTTTTAAGTACACCTCCGTGCCAACTGTTCCTCTCTGGTTTGCAATGGATTCTGTGTGCAAGTTTGAATGAAGGGTGCAGAATTTCAGTGCTAAGAAATTATCATGTGTGGCATTGCTTGAGACTTAATTAGCCTCTTTCCTCTCCAAGGAGTCACCAAGGCAGTGCTTTTGAAGAGAAGTAATAATATTTCTACCTCCTGCAGCCTCAGTAATGATGGGGAGGCGTAGCTGTGGAAGCACCAGGATGAGCTGTTGTAAAAGCCCATCCTGCCCCTTAATTGCTTAGGGAAAAGGAGCAGATGATGCTGGAACCACCGAAGTGGTGCACAGGAGCAGTTTGCTCTGACTCCTGTGCTGCTGATTCAGCTGTTACTTCAGCTGCAGAGCTGTGGCCCCGCTTGCTCGTGGTTAACCTGTGAGCCCACCTGACGAGGCAGAGAAAGCTGAATACAGAGCAGTCTAAGCAAGGGAAAAGGAAACAGGCCTGACACAAAGGCAAATGGATTAAAAAACACTTGGTAAAATTAAATACTGGTTAAACCAGGATTTGGTTAAACATTTGTCAGGCTTGTGGTAGTTATACAAAATCTGCTGTTGCCTGTGGGCCTTAATGGAATGAATTTTCAGGACACTCAGTTATTGGATAAGTTGAAATACCAAATGGTGTGACCATACAATTATGACTTGGAGCAAAGCATGCTTCTACTTTCAATATTTTTTTTTGTTATATAAATTTATTTTTTTCCCCTTGCAGTTTTATTACCATCCAAAATTACAATTTCCTTCAGTTGCCTAAACTACACTTCTGTAACCTTAAATTAAAAGTGTTAAAATAGCTCTGAGTTATAACAGGGTGTCAGTTGATGTCTGTATCTTCCCATGCAACGAGGGAGGGCTGAGAAGACAAAAGATGATAATGGTGATAACACATGACATGAGCACATCCTGCTCTTTTCTCACACCTGTGAGCTGAGTGTATCCATTTTGTGTTACTTCTTACTGCTCAGGAAATAGCTAGAAAGGCTCTGGAAATGCTTTTGAGTAACATGCCTAGGATCTTATTTTCAGGATTGATGAAATGCTCAGTCATATTTTGAAATTTCTTGATTCTGATGTTTTGTTAATTAAGAATATGTGGGGTTTAGATACTTTTTAAAAGCTGTTTATGAAAGGGGAGAGAAAAGAGACTCCTGAAATGATTTAAGTCTTTACCCTTTTCAGTCTGGATTATCCAGAAACTGCCGCAAGGATGGGCACTCCAGACTTTAAAGGGTTCCTTCTTTTTTCTTTAAGGATTCTGCCTCAACTGATGATATGTGGTAAAACTGCTCATCTAGCTGTGGAGTTCACGTTTCATCCTGCAAATGAAAGTGCAGCCCAACCTCAGTGACCCTTCTTAACATCCATCCTCAACCTTAATTAAAGAAGGGAATATGATGTGTTGGTGAGAGTGACTACAGCAGTACAACATCTAGCCCAGGAACTGATCTTTTTTTGTAAAACAGACTTCTGTAAACGTGATTTCAAACCATAAATCCATGTTGTAAATCAGACTCCAGCAATTTATGTTGTATGATTTTGTTTTTGTAAAGTGCAATTGTCTTTGTACAAATGCTCATATTTAATTATGAACCGCTTTAAATCACTATAAAGGTTAGAAGAAATGTTTTGGCTTGTGTGATGCAACAATATATATCCCTTTTAAAAATCATGTTGTGGTTTTGGATTGCAAGGAGCAGCAGCCTAGCCAGCTAGGTGCTCAAGAGGTGCACAAAACTGTTAAAGATAACTTTTTGGTTTATATGGAAGCTGAACTCATGGGCAACCTACCAGAAATTACAGTGTGTGAATTTCGCTTGGCAATGGAAAAATAACTTAGGAGTAGTGCACATTCTTCAACAAACATACATCATTTTCTTGGATGCACTCCTGCTCTCGCATTGAGTCGAAGGGATTTGTGATTTTGAGTTCAGTGGGAGTTAAATCATGCCCTGTTAACAGTATCCTGTTCATACACGTACCAATCTTGGGATTAGAACACCTTGGTTCTTTGCACCTCTTTTTTCATTAACCCTTACCTGAAACTACTAATCACTGAGCACAAAGACAACTTTCTACATAAAGTAGGAGTCTGCAGCATTTTTACAATCCTGATTGGCTGGGTCTGCTGCTGTTCCAAGAAAAATACTCTTGAATTCCATTTTATCAATAAAGCTTGATTTAACAAACAAGACATTTACCCATAAATGTGTAATTCCTTCTTTTCCTGCCTTTTAAAATGTCAGTGCCATTGTAAATGATATTTTACTTGTGGAAGAATATTTTTCTTAATTGGTAGCCCATTTTTAAAATGGGAAGGATTTTGATTATTGCCCAAGACATAGCCATATGCTAGAGGATGATGTGGGATTAATCTGTTACCCTATTTTTTACAAATGTGGGTTTTTTCAGGCTTTTTGCTGTTGGTTTTTTTTTTTTTTCCCTCCCTACTGAAGATGTGCATTGGTTTGAATTTGCCTACTGTTTGATAAAAATACATTTGTCAAAGCCTGACAATCTTTAACATTTTATGGTGTGTGTTTTTAATTGACCCACTTACTTAGAATGAGAGACTAGTGGTTAAACAGTACTTGTGATTTGAGGTATAGCATGTTGACAATATTTAACTGTTTGTTGTTTAAAATTCTAATTTAAAATTTTATAAGATAATAAACTAATTTGATTTAAGCTTAGCTTTCTCCCATTGAGCATACGAAAATTAAGTTTTCAAGTCAGTCGTGTTTGCAAAACTGCTGTTTTGTGCACCTTGTATTGTCTTTTTGGTTGAGAATATTGTATTTAATATGTAGTTTACTCATTTAGTAGGCAGATTCCTCAAAAGGAAAATCAGTAAAACAAGTAGATTGTAACATTTACTGCAGTTAAACAGAATCAGAACTTGGTGTATAATTACTTTTTGATAGGAAAATGTAGTACAATGCATTTTGCTATATTTGTCTTTCCCTAACTTTGACATATACATATTTGTATATATAGCCTTAAAACTAATGCAGAGTTAGGGAACACTGAACAGTGAAAAAGTAACTTATAGTGTCTTGGAACTAAGTATAGTATATACCAGCAAACTTTTATTTTATCCCTCTTGTCTATGTGGGGTGCTTAAACGTAACTTCATTGTATTCAGTTTGTAATCTGTTCAAGCATGAATGAAGAAAACATAAGCACTATTTGTATTTATAAATTTATAGCAATTTTTGCTTAAAGAACCAGTTCCTTACCTACCTATGAATAAATGCTTAAAATGTCTAATTTTGTTGTAGAGTGCAAAACTATAATGATGTTAAGTTATAGCTTCACAGGCACCTAATTAACGAGCATATTTAATAATACATGGTGTATTAGTGCGAAAAGCTAAAGTTAATTTAGGAGTAGGCAGATAAAGTTCTGTCCTTTTTTTTTCATAGAGACTAAAGTTTAGTTTTGGAAACTGCAAAACTTTGAACTGGACTGTGGAACCTTTGAGTTTTAAACTTTAAAAATCGGAAGCAAAACTGTGGTGTGAAAAGCCATACTTCAAACCATAATCACTTAAACTGTCTCAGTGACAAAGGAGATTTTTGACGCCTCTTCAGACGAGGTCTCCTGAAGGTTAGAAAGAAAATAATTCTGCTGTTGCTACAGGTGATGTGAGTAGGTTTGAGGGTAGTGGCAGAAAGCCCGTTTCAGGCCTTTCTCTCTCCCGCCTACGTTCAGCGTTTTGATGAGCTCAGAGCACTGAACTGTGATGTATGCATAAACACTGCCATTTTAGATACAGACTTTGATTACAGAATAAACGAGTTAAGTATATAAAGCGTCCTAGAAAAGAGGCAAGCTGTACTTTTTTCACTGCTCTGAAAAGAAAAAAGGCACTTTTGCACCTTTGTGCATCTCCTTCTTGCACCAGAAACTTTTTTTTTTTCAAATGCTAAAAACATTAGCACCTCAGGGGCAAGGCAGCAATTTTTATTTTGAAATATTGTGTGCTATTTATTTCCCTCTTGGAAAAAGATTCATGTGTGACAAAAATGAAAATTGTGTGATGTTAACAGATGTATTTTTAAATACATGTTCAAATAGGATGGTCCCGATTTGCTTGTTTTTAAAAGGAAATGACATTTGTAAAGCTACTTTGCTTCGTATGCCATGCAACTTTGTTTTCCTTCTACATTTGACAGTTTCACTGGCTACAGTTTCTGTGAGTTTTGTTATAGTCAGATTAAATGTTTGGCTGATCGTTCTGGGAGAATACCTGTAACTGCTTTATAGACAACTGTTCCAAATAATTCTCGCTAATTCAGCATTGAAAATATGTTCAAGACAGAGGCTTCTAAAATGTGCTTTAAACCAGTGTTGGATGAACTAAATGCAGTGACATTTAGTAGGATCCTAGGTTTGCAAGGCTTTGTAAATGCTTTGTATCCGTAGAGTCCCTGGTACTCTGCTGGGGCAGGAACAGAGCCTGAGCCTCTCAGCTGGGCTTGCTCTCAGCTGGCCCAGGAGCAGCAGCACCACCACCTTGAGGCACAGCCACCACTCAGTTAAACTTTGAGCTGGAGTCAGAATTGGAGAGGGAATTTCATCAGCTTGTGGTTCAAGTGCTCTGAACTGCGGCAGGCGTAGGTTGTGTCAGCGAGGTGCCTGGTGAATTCTGAGCAGCAGATGAGTCATGGGAGCATTACCTTGAGAGTCCCTGCAGGTGCCAAAGCTGATCTTTTCAACATTTACTTG
The DNA here is from genome assembly GCF_015832195.1 of Motacilla alba alba. Taxonomy (NCBI): domain Eukaryota; kingdom Metazoa; phylum Chordata; class Aves; order Passeriformes; family Motacillidae; genus Motacilla; species Motacilla alba. The sequence continues at coordinate 56,802,511 of NC_052020.1, read as the reverse complement.
TAGCAAACTGACTTCAATGTCCATTACATTATTTATTGCAAAGCTGGTGCTGTCACTATATAGGTTCATGTCTGAGCCATTTTGTTCAGTTCAAGGGTTGGAAGCTTAAGATGATTTAACAAAATTAGGGATCAGTTTTCACTTCAGTTGATTCCCTGATAAGAATCCCGCCTTAATTTTATACCGGGATAGGAGACACTTCCTCCTGCATTCCATTTTTAGTAGTTTATGGTTTAAGGATATGGTTTCATGATCTTAGGCCAAGACTAAACCATTGCTCCTCGTTTGCCCCTACTGCCTTTTTTTGTGCCAGTGCTTGTCCTTAAGTGCGTGTGCAGTTAGGAGAAAGGAAAAAACTGTCCTCTTGAGCTGGATAAAATGATAATCCAGCTGTGGGGTGCTGGTGCTAGGGAAGAATGGAGAGTGGGGAGACAGGACGGAGAGCAAAGGAATGCTTGCCCCACCCCTCCTGCCACAGTTTGGGAAACCACACCCAGCTAAATGATGGCTGTGTAGGGAGCATCGAAGCCTTTGCAGATCTTTCCCCACTTGAGACAAAAATATTTTTTTATAAACATTTCTTTTCTTTAAACTGGAACCATCAAACTTCAGTCTCCATGTCTTGTGTGTGAGTTCTGTGCTGACAACCTTCCTCTGTGTTCACATGCTCTGGAGGTTTGTAGCTCTGTCCCGTGGGAGACAGCATGGCTGCCACAATTAGGTTAATGATATGGTTGTTACAGCTTACCTTAGTTCAATGTACATCAGGATTTCATCATGCCAAGATGCTCACCTCCATCTCTGCCTGCACCTTCTTGAACTGCTTTTGTGCACAAATGACTTGGTGTGTTTCAATTCCTTGGTATTTTAAGTTGGCCATGGCTGAAAGGGGCTAACCTTTAGGAAAGGCAGTGCCCTTTTCCTCATCCTTTGGCAAATACAGTATTGGGTACAAACCCGATGGACCTTGCATTGTACCTTGCATAGGTTCAGAAACAGCAAAACTGTAGAGCTGCAGGGCTGTACCTGACATTCTTGTGTAGAGAATGAATTGTTACTTGGTGCCAAGCTTTACCAGCTGTGAAAATAATGTCTGCTAGATAATGAGTGTGGCTCCTAGTTACTACAACTACCTGTGTCTGAGGTGATCATAGCTGAGCCTGGATGGACCAGTTCAGGGTGTAAACTCTCCATCTGGCTGGAGAGGTTTTTTGACTCTCTAAGTGGTGAAAAGAGGCTCCAGACATGAATTTCCAGGATGCTGTAGCGCAAAAAAATGAGTGTGATTCCTGCTATAAGCTGTAAGAAAGGAGCAGAATTTAAAAGTATCACTCTGTGGCTAAATAATTTTGACTGACCTGTCTGAAATACTGATCAGAGACTCCAGTCTTCTGTGAGCTTTTTCTGTGGAGTGCTTGCACAGTCTGCAGCTTTCTGCAGACCCAGGTGTGCACATCTGAAGCACTCTGTGGCCTTATTTTGCTTAATAACGTTGCTTTATAAATGAGGTAGCAGCCACCTGGGCTGTGGCACGTGTTCTCAGGAGGTCAGGAAGCTGTAGGAAAACTTGAAGCTTCTCTTTAGCATCATGGACCACTAAATGCATCCAAGTAGGAAAAAAAAAATAGACATAGACATGTTAAAAGTTGAGTTTACATTGTCTCCCACTGACAATTTGTTTCTAGAAAAATGACAAGTGTTTCTACTGTTTGCTTAATAAGTGAAAAAAATGTCTGGAGCTTTAATCTCCTGATTGTGTCAGAGGTGTTGACTTGTAGTTACTTAGGCTTTGTGCATATTCCTCATTTGCCCTGTGTTTTTGTTTGATGTTCCTTTTGAGTAGCAGTGATACAGATCTTTCTTTTCCCCATCTCCTGTACACATTCTTCTAATGTCTTTGCTTCCAGGCTAAGGGAACAGGAGTGATATTGATGTCTTAGGAAAGTGTTTTGAGAGAGGTTTGCTTTAAATGCAATGACCACAAAACCCCTCAACTTTTACACCACAGGAGTTGGGGAAGTGGGCTTAACTTAACAAATGCCTTTTATAGAACCAAGAAAATCTCGAAGTGTCAAAACTTGGGTAGAAGTGGGATGACAGGTGGTTTCTAGAGTGGTTTATGCATAGCCAGATTTTTACACATAACTTGAACTGATTCCTGCCCAAGTACTTTTTAAAATATCACTAGGCACCTGCTTTTTTTTTTTTTTTTTTCCTTTTTTTCCAAAATGGGAAGAACAAAACCAATGATCCTTACTACTGTGTGACCAGCCATTTGTCTGAGGTGTGGGTGCTGTGTCAGGCAGTACCATTTTCCTTCAGGAGCACGACATCAGCACTTCTCAGCTTGCTCAGTAACATCGAGGCAAAGCTGAAATGCCTTTTTTTTCCCTTGAAGTGTTGGCTCTGAAGAGCTTGGTGGGAATGTGGGGTTTTTCCAGGTGGACAGGACTCCCCATGTGTGTTGTGAGGAGGCCTCTGGAGTTGAAGGAGCTGCCATTGTTATTTATTTTGAGAAATACCTTTAGGAATAATGAGAAAACAGACTGGCAGGTCCTCAAACATTCAATGCTTTTATTCTGTTGATGCCTGTAGAGCAAGGGCCAGAGTTTCAGTTCAGCTGTTACTGAATTCCAGCCAGTCTGAGCAGTGCAAATACTGAGTACCCAATTTCATTTTCACTGTTGGGATTTCGGGCTGGATCACAATATTTCTGTTCACACTACAGGGGAAAATTAGAGTCAGATAGGCTTGGGAAAATCAGGCACAAACCTAACTTTACATCCTGCTGACGTCGATGGAGCTTTTGCTCACAACATTCAAATTCTGCACATGTTGTTAGAGCCTTAACTATCCCACTTCTCTTGGAATGAAAAACAAATGTAATCTTTATTCAGTTTAGGTTTTGAAAAAGCTTTTCAAAGCCAAAGGGAAGACAGTGGTAATGTTAAAGCAAAATGTTTGGTTAATCTGAGATAATTTCTTAATTCTTTAAATGTCTGAGAATTTTTTTGCTTTTTAAACCTCAGAAGAGCACAGTTTTAGAGATTTGATCTTTGATGCAGTGCATTTAGCTGTAAATAAATGAAATCCATAATGACATATCCAGGATGGAAAGACAATGAGACCTTGAAAATGTAGGAATGAATGTCCTGAATATACATAGAATTATATCCATGCCCAGTGATGGACTCCTGAAAGGTTGGAAGTAGATGATCTTTAAGGCTCTTCCAACCCAGACCATTCTATGGACCATTCTGTGAAAGGATCTTTGACAGTGTTTATAGGGGAACTTTCTATTCTTGCTGAGTGACGCCAGACTGAGAAGTCTGCTGCAATTTGGAATTTCCAGCCCCTTAAATTGGAAACTGGGCATTGCACACCAGAGTCCCCATTGCTGGGATGCTGTTACCCCACATTCCATGGGTTAATGCCCTGCAGCCCGTGGGAGTTGGGGTTTCCCAGCCTGTTCTTGCTGATGACCTTGGGCACCAAGAGTTAAATTGTATTTATTAACCAGATCTAACTCTTTGGTGCCAGGAATCCACTTTTGGGAGTAAGTGCTGGATTATGCAAATGTTCTCAGCAAATGGTGCCGGGTATTTCACTGCTTGGAAAACTCAATTATTTGTGACCAAGAGTTGATAGGAGACAAAAACTGAGTTTCTCCCAGCCGGGGAGTGCTGCATATCTGAAACGTGTGAGCTTTGACTTCCAGGACCAGCTGTTTGATAAATCTTTATAAGCAGAGATTTTGGGTTCTAGCATCTGTCTTGTTCCTAAGACCACGTACAAACATGCTGAATTAGAGAGTTTTCACCTGTCTTCTCACAGAATTGACTCCACACCGTACCATAAGAGTCTCGTTTGTAGTGACATGCTGTGCCTGTCTTTTTAGAAAATTCATGACCTCTTTATATCTATTTTGTGGAAAGTGTAACTTTTTTCATTGATGACCTGTATAAATGTGTGTTACGAATGGAGAGATTTAAGCTTGAAAAGCATGTTTGCAGATTACACAGCTTCATTATGGAATTTATAAATTTAACAGAGTAATATACAAGAGCATAACTATTTTCCTTAAGTAGAATGTATAACAATATATAATAAATTATTCTCCACGTAGTTCACCCACTATTTACAGTTTTACACAATTCAAACTGTGTGTTTACAGAAAGTTCAATAAATGTATATTTTGTACTATGTACAGATTCCTGGTCCCAAAGAAAATGTGTGAACTTAGTTTCTAACTTAACTTTTGAGATTGTACTTTTTTTTTTTCTTCTTTTTTTTTTTTTTTCTTTTTTCTTTTTTTGGTTTGGAATCAGTTGAACAAACTGCGTTACGCCTGTCGATGGTGGAGGCTTGCATTGGAGTAAACGGGAATTGGAAATATTTCTAATCTACAAAAGTGATTCCACTAAATAAAACAGGCAATTACATCGTGTGTGTGTATTTGAGTGCTACACAAACCATCCTCGCATCTCTTTTACTGTCCCTGATTTACAAACTTTCCAGGCCTCCTTCAGTTTCCTGGCTTAAGGGAGTTAGATTAAAATGAAATACTGAGGGCTTATCGTGATCACTTTTAGTTACAATTATTAAAATCCCTCCTTTTTGCTGTTTTTTCCCTTTCATGTTGAAATTCCAAGATAAAGCTGCATGTGCTTGGCTCCAGCCCCAGCATTCCCCTGAGGCCACCTGGTCTGGGGCTTTCAAGAGAACTAGGGATGGATTAGGATGCCCAACTTCTGGAATACTTCATCACGCAGGAGCAAAATACATTTGTATCTTTTGCCCTGATTCGAATTCAGTACTGTAAAATAAAAGCTAGACCTTTGTGATAGAATTTCTAAGAATTTAGGGTCGCTAAAGGCTAAAATAAATATGGCTTTAGCCTTTATGATTGGAAGGAAAAATGAGCCTGGATGTAACCAGTTCACATTTGTCATCCGTGGAAATCTTTATAGACAGAACTGGAAGGATTTTGGATTCAATAAATTAAATCTGGGGAGGGGGCCGGAGGGGATTCTGCTGTCGCCTGAGACCTGGAGCAAACTTGTCTGTTATAAGAACTTAAAGATTCAGCCCCATCCCTTTAAGGATTAAAACTCAGAACCACTGAATTGTCTAGCAAAAGAAAAGAGTCTTTTCTGTGGATTAAAAAAATGGAATTGCTATGATAAGATTGACTGTTAGCCTTGGTTCACATTAATGGAGCAGACGTGGGAGACAAAATATATCCCTGCATTTTCCAGCTCAGAGTGTACAAAAAGACTGGTTTATCTGATCTAACTGAAAATATGCATTTTATGTGTTTTCCCTCAAAGCCAAAGAATAATATACCCCTGAATAGCATTGTTGGTTTGTTTAAATGGGGTTTTTTTAATCCTGACATGTAATAATAAATTTCAATGCCATCCAAGCTGTTTAGATAGAAATATTAGGTCAACTGCAGATGTTCATCGTGGCTGAATTTCATGAGGCTGCATTTATGTGAGCTAATTTAAAAGAAGCAGAACCCTGAAGCCTGGTTAAGTCATTGAACTCATTTCAGTTTTAGTCTTCAGCAATTTTTAAGAATATAGGAGATTATTCTAACAACTTCTGAAGGAACAGAGGTGAATTTGGCAAAAAATAGAAAGATGATCTTACATTTACTGAAGGTTTGACTCGATCTCAGAGTCTTTTCCAACCTTCCTGATTCTGTGATAGAAAATACTCAGACAATTGTCCCTGCAAATCCACATACCCAGGAGAGGCTCTGGGACTTGGGTGAACATGCTGCTTGGCTGTCATTTGTGAGCTTGCAGGGCTGGAAGTTCACCAATACAATGAGAATTCCTATATTGATGAAGTTAATTTGCACATACCAATTTTAGTGCAAACTTTCCTGTGTTTTTACTGGAAGTAGGAGAGCTTAAAATTATCTGTAGCCTTTCAAATGTCCTTCTTAGCCACAGCTGTGGGAGAGATTTATTCTCTTTTCCCAATTAGCAGCTTTCTCTGGGGTACGTGCTCTACTTGAAGAAAATGCTTACTACAGGTTTTTAATCCTATTAAACAGGACTGAAAACTTTGTGACCTACAACTTAAGACTTGTCTGGAATTAAGGATTTGCTGAACAGACATTTGAAACGGGGAGTTTATTTGAACAGTAGAGCAGATATGATGAAAATACAATTAGCTCTGTGTTTTCTTGTCTTTACCTCTGCTCCTCAGCAATAGAAGTGTTTGTGGCACTGTCCAGTGTCCTGCTGGTCTCTTTATAGGTGTCACCTTGCTGAAGCTGCACCGTGGCTCTCCCCTCTTGCTCTGAACAGAGCACCAGAGTTTGCTCTGGCTCGTGAGCACCAAGTGGAACTCAGTGAGAACACTCACCTTCCTCCTGTCCCATGCTATAAGAAGGTAGCAAAACAGTTCAGGGTATATCACAAGCATGCAATAAAACATTTTGTTAAAAGGCTTTTAAGGAAACAAAACATTTTCTGGTCTGTTTTGAAAACAACCTGTGGAGTCTCTGGGCCAAGAGGAATAGGATTATTTGAACAAGTCTATCCTCCAAGTCTTTTGAGCTGTGGGTTTGTTTTTTTCCCCCCTGCATTTCCCTCTTATCCAAATTACCTTTTCCAAAAGGCCAGAAGCATTTTGAAGTATTATTTTAGAAGAGTAATTTATTCTTCTGGCGATCATCCCTGTCAGGGCTAGAGGAGTCTGTTACCTGAAGAATATGAAGTGACACCGTCAGCTTAAATCAGTCTTAATCCTGAGAATGTTTTAGCTCATGTTGCAAGTATCTGGAAGTGTGCACTTCAGAGTGGTTTTTGGATCTTTGTATTTGCAGTTGTTATGAAGTTTGGTTTTTTATTTGGGGGATTTTATAGCTTACCTACAGCTGCCTTAGCAAACTATATGTAACTGGAATAGGAGAGCAAGTGAAGTCACCCCCCAGCTGCTTGTTGTTAACTCCCAGTAAAGAACTGGAGATTGGTCAGATGTCAAGAATCAATTTCAGGGAGAAAATAAAACCAAAGCAGAAGGCTGATTTAGAAGGCTTTTAGTGATAGTAATATCAATGAAATGTGCAGCATGAATTTAAATAATGTAAATATTTAATTGCAGAAATGTATTAACTTAATGCTTCTACACTCTTAAAGCTCATGGGAATTTCAGTATGAAAACTTTATTGTTCTGTAAGGAAATGTTGATAGGTGCCAGCCCTATGGGCCCTGTTTCAGATATTAGGCTGAGGGTCTCAGTTTGCCTGCACCCAAAAACCTCAGCATGGGCATGAGTTCAGTGCCAGAATAAACCTGCCCCAGGCCACAGCCCAGCTTTTATTGTCAAATAGCCAATGCTGAGCTTTCATATTAGCATTTGATAAGGGGTGTGCTCACCTTATCACCTGGTTTCTAGATAGACTGTAGCCTTTAGCCTGATTTTTATATTCCCTTTACCCAGGGATCAGCTGGGTCTTGTCCTGTGGCTGCCTCTTGCCCTGCCTGGAGTGAAGCACCTTCCTCCTGCCCCCTCTCCTGTGCACCCGATCCCTTTGATTTTTCTCCCTTGTCCATCTCTTTTTGGCCTGAAGCTGCCAGACTATTCTGTAAAAGTCTGAAAATCCCCTCAGTGTTGGGAGCTGTGTCCCCTCTTGCATCCTCTCTGCGTTTTCTAGGAACAGGAATAGTTCTAGGAATAGTATCATTCTACATGTTCCCACCAGGCCGCGGGTAGCTGTGGAGAGTGATCAGGTTCTCCCCTGTTCTCTGCAGGCTGGACCCTCTCCCAGGCTTTGAGGCACTGCTAAAAAGCCAAACTGAGTTTCCTGCAGGCAGGTAACTCACACCGTGGTGTGAGCAGCCCTCCCAGCCCATCTGTGCCCCTTCCCGCTGGCCAGATCCCTGCTGGCAGAGCCCTGCAGCATGTGCTGAGCATCCATTCCCAGCTGGGGCCAGGCAGCTCCTCGCGTGCTCAGGAGTAAAACCCTTGAGATGTTTGTGTGCCAGGAACTCACAACTCATTTCCTCTGCTGCTTCTGCTGCTCTGGGGGATTTTTCTGAGAGAAGAAAGAGAAACAACAGAAGACACAGTTGCACAGTCTGTGTTAGCTGACGCAAAAAAAGATTAATGGAGCTGCTTCTGACCCTTTTTGATTTTTTTTAATTTCAGTACTTGCTTGACTTCAAAAGTTTTTTTTGCACAATTTCCTGGGAAATGTTTGTCTGGTGAACTGGTGCTGCTGTATCATGTTCTCAGTGTTTGAAGAGCGTGTGGCTTTAAGTGATGTAATCCCTGTGCTCCAATTTATGAGTTCTGTGGAAGTAATGCTCTCCAACCTGATTCTCAATTCACTGGATCATAGAATCATTTGCATTGGAAAAGACCTCTAAGATCACCAAGCCCAGCTGTTTACCCAGCACTGCCAAGGCCACCACTCACCCATGTCCCCAAGTGCCACATCCACACATCTTTTAAACACCCCTGCTGTTGGTGACTCCACCCCTTCCCTGGGCAGCCTGTTCCTGTGCCTGACAACCCTTCTGATGAAATTTTTCCCTAAAACCCAATCTAAATCTCACCTGGCACAACTCGAGGCCATTTCCCCTGTCCTGTCCCTTGTTCCCTGGGAGCAGATCCTGACCCCCACCTGGCTCCACCCTCCTGTCAGGAGTTGCGCAGAGCCAGAAGGTCCCTCCTGAGCCTCCTTTTCTCCAGGCTGAGCCCCCACAGCTCCCTCAGCTGCTCCCCATCAGTTCCAGACCTTTCCCCAGCTCTGTTCCCTTCCCTGGACAAACTCCAGCCCCTCAATGTCCTTCTTGTCCTGAGGGCCCCAAAATTGACCCAAGGATTCGAGGTGCAGCACTGATGGAGAGAGCGGCCTCAATGCATGGCACTGAACCAAAAACTTCACCAGTCCTCTCTCTAATGAGGATGATGGAAACAATTACCAGAAGCAGAGTATCTGCCCACCAGAAACGCAACCAAACTCATTTTTCTGTGTCTGTTGGGAGCATCAAGAGTCTAAGAGTTGCCACTTCTTTGCTACCCAAATCACCATTCTATTCTCCCCAGAGAATGACTCAGGGTTCTCTCCTGTGTCTGACGGTTCTGCTCCCTGGCACCAAACCTCATCACTGTGTGCTGGTCACAGCTTTCACTGGCTGAGCAGAGCAGCTGTAACTGGCCAGAAGTTACAAATCCTGTAAGAAGAAGTTACAGATCCAGAGTAACTGGCCAGAAGTTACAAATCCTGTAAGAAGAAGTTACAGATCCAGAGTAACTGGCCAGAAGTTACAAATCCTGTAAGAAGAAGTCACAAATCCAGAGTAACTGGCCAGAAGTTACAAATCCTGTAAGAAGAAGTTACAAATCCAGAGTAACTGGCCAGAAGTTACAAATCCTGTAAGTGCAGACCCTGGCAATTGGACATACCAGCTGAAACTCACCCCATTTCACCAGTCCCAGTTCTCCTGTACTTGTAGCCAGAGAAAACCTTAAGACAAAGGCACAGGGCAGCCCAAGCCTTCAGGCCAGCTGTCTCTTTTGACATGTATTTCACTAGGCAGTTGTAGTTCCTGAATTAAACACATTCTTTGTCTATTACATCCTGACCCCCAGCACAGCTGGTGATGTTTTCCCGAAGGGGAAGAGGAAAACTGGGGTTCATCTGTTTTGATCTCATGGACATCAAATCTTTTTGCAAAGAAAGCCCATGTTTTCATCTCCTGGTCTGAGGAAGGATAGCTGGGAGGGGCTGTTCCCATCATTATCCCCTTTTCCTTGCCACCACGAGGGTCTTGGGCTGGGACCCCTCGTCTGTGTGAGCTCAGGGAAGATGTGGCTGTTTTCTGTTGCCGTGCAGGGAGAGGGTCATTGACTCCATTCAGCTGAAGGCCTTCTGTAATCGATTTTCAGAACAGTCTGAGGTCGTTGCATACTGTGCCCCGCGGCATCGCAAGGATTTGTACATTGTGTGCTTTGACCTGATTCTTTTTCCCCTCTCCCCCAGCATCCTGAGGTAGATCTGCCTTGCTTTGTTGTCCCTAGCACGCATCTGGAGGGGGTGGGGTGGCAGTGATTTGATTTGATTTTTTAATTAGTGCCTAGAAATGTTCATGCAGCACCAGCTTTTGACTTTCCACCGCCCAACCTTTGGTGTCATTGCCCTGAAGTGCAGCCCTGGTGGGGCCTTTTGCTCAATGTCTGGGCCTGCTCTGGAGCACATTCACAAAAAATGTTTATGAAGCCACAAGCCATGGGTTTCTAAGATGTAAAAAAAATATAAATTTCGAGTCATGCTGCTTAGTTCATTGCAAGACCCAGAGATACAGCTTTGCTTTTCATAGATCCTTGGTCTCAGCCAATTAACTGAGCCTCCAGGAGAGTTTCTTTGTCATTGCAGTCAGCTCAGAATGTTTTAATTTGATACCTGGAGCAGTTAAAATGTTTATATGGATCTGCCCATACATGTGGCTGGTGCTGTACAGTCAGGCATAAACAGGAGATACCAACCCCAGCAGAAATTTAGAAACAAAAGAACTTCACTCAACATTAAGTGCAGGGAAAAATTTGTGGTGAAAAGCACCTTAGAACAGCAAAAGATGATTTTATTTCTCCAGATTAAATGTTAATTAGTTAGATTCATATTTGTGCATATTGCATACTTACGGCTAATATTTGATTAAAGTATGAAAGTAGGATAAATACTTCTTTTAATAAAGTTTGGCAAACAGCTCAGCCCTGTATAAATGTCAAATACAGTCTGTGTTTAAATGAAGTCACTGCTGTCAAAAACAGACATAAAAAGTCTCAAGACATTACCCAAGCAAATCCATGCCTATGTTCCAGTCTCATTTAGGAGGACAATCTCTAATTGAAGAAGTGCTTTGGAAAACTGTATTAGGAATTTTCTCCGCTGGCAAATCAGCGATTTTCTTTGCAGAAGCAAACAATGGAGAAGTGACCTAAATACACACAATTATGCAGGAGATTTTGCTTTGGGGCACAAAATGGAATTGTAGGCCGGGTATGAAAGTTAATTTGAATTTCAGACTGAGTCCCAACTGTTGCAGAAGGGAGAGTCAAAGGAAACTATATTTGAGGGGTTTTTCCAGCCAGCTGTGAACACCGAACTTCCCTGCAGTAATCTCCTCTTTATAAACAAGACTTGTAAAAGCTTGTGGAACAACCTCTCTCTCACTGCTGAAGTTTCCTCACCCCTTTCCCTCCTGTGCTTCAAATAATTTCTCTGTGTGCTCTCAGGGAGGTGTCCTAGAAGAGGATGGCCTCGTTCTCCTGGTTAGTGGGGAATGCTGGATCTGGGATGCTGGCTGCTGCTGAGCTGAGCAGTAGGAAAAGCAGCTGATGTGAAGACAAGGTCCAGACATCTCAGCAGTAGAAAACTGGAGAGAAATCTGAGGGTCAAAACGCTGCTCTTGCCTTCTCTTTCTCTTTGCAGACAGGGTGTGATTTCCAGAACAAAAAGAGAGAAAAAAGGTAATGAAAACCAAAACAATCCCATGTAATCAATGGGAAGAGGCCAGAACTGTCTGTTCATCTCAGCTGATTATAAAGCAGAAAGATGAAAAAGCAGCAGAGGAAATTAATCAGAAAATCAAAACAGGAAAACTAAAAAAACTAAAACAAAATAGGAAAACTAAAACTAGAAAGATTATAGAAAAACAGATAGAATTAATTAAAAGTTAATAGTAAATCAAATGTAATAAATAGAAAATTAATAGACAAACAAAAGCTGGTGATCTCCTGTTTTTATACAGGCTATACCTGTAGTCTTTGATTAAAAATTAAAAAAAAACCTTGCATTTTCAGTGTGCTCAGAAAATCAGGGTGTTGCCATATGGTAAACCCACACCTGTGGTCTGCAGTGCTTCTCACTGAGCAAATTCCTTCACTCAGGGATGTCAAAGCCTTTCCATGATGTCTCCAATTCTGCTCCTGGGCTGGAAAAATCCTCTTCTGGGAGAGGCAGGCAGAGGGAGGCAGTGGGGTGGGACAGGCAGACAGGCTGTTGTCATGTCTGGGACCCAGGTGAACCTGAAAACTCCAAGAATGCTGCAGAGCAGCCTCTTACCCATTCTGTGCTCCTCTGCCCAGCAGCTGAGGAAAACCTCCAAGGGTCATTGTGGGGTGACCTGGGCAAACCATGGAGAAACAGGCAAAAACCTGGGAGGGCTTCACATGGAATAAGATCCTCATCCCACTGGTGAGCCCGTCCAATTTGGAGACAGGTTTTATTACTTTCTTTATTTTTCTTTTTTTTTTTTCTTTTTCTTTTCTGGTGATTTCCAATTTAGAATAACTTGTTCATGGGAGAAATACTTACTGCATCAAGTGGCAAGGCTGAGACTGCTGTTTCAAATACCCAACAGAAGGAGTGTCCCTCAAGAGATTTATTTCCCAGTGGCTCCCTGTTTTAAGTCACACCGGTCTCAGTGAGCTCACAGATGGTCCTGGGCATGGCCAGGTGTCCTGGGAGCTTTGCAGGTAACTGCAGGTTTGTAGGGAGGAGGTGAAGGTGGTAGGAAAGAGGGACCTATCTTCATTTGGCCCAGAGAGAAGCCAAACTGGGAAGATTCCTATACTGGGGTCTCCACCTTGATGCTGTGCATGTGCTCGTGCCTTCATTTCTTTAGGAATAATTACACTTGGCTCCACTTTGTCCTACAGTTCATACAGATGGAGAATGTAAAAAAAAAAAATGGTGATGTAATGTCTCTGTTATAAATATCTGCCCACTTCCTCCTCCAGCCCATGGTCAGAGGGAGCCACGGAAAAAAGGACATTCCTCCTGCCTCTGGCTGATTTCGGCCTTGATAGGGCTCAGACCAATGCTGCTTCAATTAATTTATTTTCTTTTATAACACATGTTTCAGAGCACTTCAAAAAGCTGCGTTCCCTAATCTTTGGGAGATCAGCATGAGTCAGAAGCATCTGCAGGAAGAGCAGGAAGGTGCCTGAGCTGAGTTTTCCTGAGCCAGCAGCAGGCGCGCTCCTGGCAGGGGGAGCAGAGCTCTGGCAGGGGAAACTCAGGGGCTTTAGGGGGAGCTTGTGCTCAGCTCAGCAGAGCCCAGAGCTGCTCTCCTCGTCTGCTGTGAGCTGCTGCCTTAGGGACATTCAGAGAAAGCAACTTCAGTACTGCTGCCCTCCCCTGGATCACAGAACCATGGAATTATCAGATGGTTTAGCTTGGAAGGGACCTTAAAGATTGCCTTGTTCCAACCCACCTGCCATGGGCAGGGACAGCTTCCACTGTCCCATGCTGCTCCAAGCCTGGCCTTGGGCACTTCCAGGGATCCAGGGGCAGCCACAGCTTCTCTGGGCACCCTGTGCCAGGGCCTCCCCACCCTCACAGGGAAGAATTCCTTCCTAATATCCCACATAAACCTACTGACTTTCAGCTCAAGGCCATTGGGATTTTTGTTTGGATTTTTCTGTGATGGAAAGACAGGACACACCTTTGATTCAGGTAGGTGCAAAGAAATCTCACATGCAGTGGAATGGCCAGGCCGGGTGGAGCCCTGAGCATCCTGGTCTAGTGGAGGATGTCCCTGACCATGGCAGGGGTTGGAGATGAATTTTAAAGTCCCTTCAACATAAACCACTTGTGATTCTACGTGCCACAAAGCCAGGGCTAACAGGGGAGCACTTCATCCCTTCATCCCTTCAGCCAGGGCTAACAGGGGAGCACTTCATCCCTTCATCCCTTCAGCCAGGGCTAACAGGGGAGCACTTCATCCCTTCTTCCCTCGTTCATCCATGCCTAGACTTGCTGCATCAAACCAAATCCAAGGACAGAGCTGCAAGCCTAAATCATCTCAGTTCTCACTTTCCTGTGATTATCATGGTCCCTGTTAATTTGTTTTACAGCAGAGCCCAGGGGCACCAGCCGTGGATCAGCCCTGGCTGAGGAGAGTTCCTGCCACTCAACAAAGGGATGGCTCCTGCCCCGTGTGGGTGCAACAGGCAAATTCCAGGAGCTTCTGTGAAACAAAGAGGCAGCATGAAGCAGCCAGGGAGGCACCCAGAGATGGGAAACCCTGCTGGCAGGGGCTGGGAGGTGTGGGAAATAGCAAAGGTAAGATGATTTATTAGTAAAGGTAAGATGACAGTGAGGAGGGAGAGGTTCTTTCATTTTAAGAGAGAATCTGTGTCGTTTTAGTGGCCTGATTTTCTTAATCTGGGGCTTCTAACACTGACGGCTGAACAGTCTAAGGAGGGGTGTAAAATGAATCTTCTCCTTTAAGGGGCACAATGTGTGTTAGATCAGGCAGGTGAACACTGCCTGGGCTGAGCACCCTCCATCAGCAGCATCCTACAATGCACAAACATCAGGGGTTTATGTCCAAAAAGGAGGCAGAGGAGCCCTTTTACTTTATTCAAATAAAGGGAGAGGCCATGGGGCATTCCCCTGGGGTCTCTCACGTTTTTGGAGGATGCAGCCTCCCTTTTTATCCCAATTTCCTGGCTGTATTTCATTTCTCTTTTTCCCCATTGGCTGAGGTACTTGAGGGGTACAGACTTCCCAGAATGCCTGATACCAAAGATTCCCCTCTAATGTATAATCCTCCCTTTTAATTTTTAATTCTTACGGAATTTAGGGGTTTCCCCCATTGTCTCTTTCATCTTTCCATGTCGAGTTTCATTTATCAGCCAACCTACAGTTTGTTTGTAAAAGCAAATATCGTTTTCCATTCATCAATCAGTGGAATCCTCCCCATTGTTTCTTGTTATCTCCCAGTGCCAGTTTTATCTACCAGCAGACCCACAGCTTGTTTGTAAAGACAAATCTGTCATTCCTCTCAAACCTAGTAATTCTGTGAACTCTGTGACTTCTGTGATTTAATAGTAAAGGTAAGTGAGGAGGGAGAGGTTCTTTCATTTTAAGAGATTCTGTGTCGTTTCAGTGGCCCGATTTTCTTAATCTGGAGCTTCTAACGCTGACGGCTGAAGAGTCTAAGGAGGGTTCTACAGCGAATCTTCTCCTTTTAGGGGCACGACTGGTGTTGGACCAGGCAGGTGAACGCTGCCTGGGCTGAGCGCCCTCCATCAGCAGCATCCTACCAGGAAATTATTCAAAACAAACAATTCAAAACAAACAATTCAAAACAAACAATTCAACAACTTCAGCAATGACAGCTTGAATGGGCCGGGCAGTGTTTGCCGCAGCGATGGCACGGGGGGCTGTGGGCCCCGGGGTCGCAGGCAGCTGTGGCTGCCGCAGGTGTGGCTGCCTGCCAGCCCTGCTGCCATCCCCGGGCTTTTCCCTTCCCCGAGCCCTGTCCCTCCCCAGAGATCCTGCGGGCAGCTCTGCGGGTCACCTGGCAGGAGGCGGGGAGCACTAATTCCCTTTGTTCCGCGGGAAATTCCATTTCCCTCCCCTTTGTGCCGTGGCCCTGTCGATGCAGCCCTGCGGCCGGGCCGGGACAAAGCCCTGGGAACCGCAATCCTTCGCTGTGAATGGCGAGGCACCAGGGATGGGCTGCAGGGAGGCTGGGAATCGCAATCCTTCGCTGTGAATGGCGAGGCACCAGGGATGGGCTGCAGGGAGGCTGGGAATCGCAATCCTTCGCTGTGAATGGCGAGGCACCAGGGATGGGCTGCAGGGAGGCACCTGGAGCCGGCAATTACGGGCTTGAAATGCGGGGGAAGGGCTGAAGGCAAGCCAGAGGCCAGGTGGTTGTTGTGGATGGCAAAGGAAGGACTTTTCCTGCTGGAAGAACAAATGGACCGCTCAGGAGTCTGCTGGTGATGGAATTTCTCTTTTCCTCCTCCTTCTTTCCTTGACTTTTGGGCGGCTTTGTTCATCCTCTGCTACCTCCCCCTTTTGTTTTCATTCCCAGAGCAACAACTGGAGGTAGGAAACCCTACAGTGGCTTATTCCAGCTGAGATTGAGTTTCAAATAACCTGTGCCTTAGTTTTCACCAAGACCCCTTTGATCTGCAAACTGGCTGAATGACTGAAGCAGGAATTAGCTCCACCAGCCACCCAAGCTGGATTTCTTGGACCTGCAGCAGCTGTGGCACTAAATTAATGCTGTAAGTGGTGGTGGTGATTCTCTGCTTGTCAGAGATGTGCAGTGCTGCTGAGCTCACCATGGTCAAAACTCTCTTTTGGCAATTCTTTGTACTTTCTGCCACCGCAGGAATCAAATGAGCTCGTGTAGGTGAAACATGAACTAGAGAAACATCTTTAACTGAGAGAGTAACACTGTGCTCTTCCTTTGGAGAAGGAAAGGAGAGTGGGATTTCTAGGGGTCTCTGCATAAACACTGAGGCTTGGAAATGTGTGTGCAGGCAAATGCTCATTCAAGTTTAGTCTCTCATCCCCACACAGGTGGGAAGAATCAGAGAACCAGGGAGTGGTTTGAGCTGGATGGAACCTTAAAGATGCGCTGGCACAGGCTGCCAGGGAAGCTGTGGCTGCCCCATCTCTGGGAGAGTCCCAGGTTGGGTTGGGTTGGAAGGGACCCTAAAAGCCATCCAGTCCCACCCCTGCCATGGCAGGGACACCTTCCACTGTCCCAGTCTGCTCCAAGCCCCAATGTCCAATGTGGCCTTGGACACTGCCAGGGATGGGGCAGCCACAGCTTCTGTGGGCAGCCTGTGCCAGGGCCTCCCCAACCTCACAGGGAAGTTTTTCCCAGCATCCCATCTAGCACTGTCTTCTGTCAGTTTGAAGCCATTCCCCCTTGTCCTACCCCTCCATGCCTTTGCAAACAGTCCCTCTCCAGCTCTCCTGGAGCCAGTTTAGGCCCTGGAAGGGGCTTTAAGGTCTCCCTGGAACTTTTTCTTCTCCAAGCTGACCAGCCCCAGCTCTCTCAGCCTGTCTCCTTAGCAGAGGGGTACAGCCCTTGGATCACCTTTGTGGCCTCCCTGGACAGTGATGTCCCTGTACTCACTGTTCTCCAGTCCTGGGACTTGTGCTGCAGTGAATGACCCCTCTTCTTCCCAAATGTTATTTTCAATCATGCCAATTCAATAATACATGTACTGAAAGAGAAGACTCCTTGGGCAACAATCCTGCATCTCCAGAAGAGCCCACGAAGAGCTGTTATTTTGCTTCCATGCTGCTTCCAGCCACAATGATCCAGGGAAAGGCACCCTGAGGCCAAACACACAAAGCCTGGGTTGGTTTCCCAGTGCTGGAATAGTGTAAGGGCTGGCAAACCAGGAATCTCCACAAACAAGCCTCCCTGCATGGACCTTGGGGAAAGCTGCTGGCTGCTGCTGGCTTTTCAAGGTGGATTTTTTGACCCTGAAATGAACATGATGAAACAGGCATTGTGGAGATAAGACTGATGATGGGAGGTAACCCAGCCCTTTAGGAGGGATTATTTATAACTCCTTAAACCAGAGGAAGGTAAACTCTGAAACAAAACCCTTAATTTTTTTATCTTGTCTGCTTTAATCCATGTGCCTCATTTTCCAAATTTTATTATAAACCACCAGAACAGCAGTAGTCAGTGTACATTTTACCACTGTGTGTGGGGGTTTTTTGTTTGTTTTATGCATCTCTTTATCTATTATAGCTCTTCCCTCTCCCTTCCCCCTTCCCCTCTCCCCCAGTAATCGCCATAACTCGAGGGGAAAGCGTCAGGATTCTGGCAAAACCTGTTTCTGACTGAACAAGTGAAATCCTGCCCCCACCAACACCAGGGGCACATTCAATTTGCCCTTGTTGAGGCCAGAGTTTCAACTCTTCTTTTTGTTGATCATTTTGGAGAGGTCATTGGGAAAGAAAAGAGGAGAAGAAGAATTTGATTAACAGGGACCTCTTGCCCCAGAGCAGGTGTAAGAGCACACACAGGCTGAGGGCTGGAGTTAAGTGTTGGAGATGTGAAAAATATGTATTTTGTGATTGGCTTTTTGTAAATATTAAAATGAATATTATATGTGTTATGTTAGAAAGTTATGCTGTATTAATTTTCTTAAGTAGTGTGTTAAATATAGTTTTAGGTTATAACATAATGTTAAAATAGAAACTATGCTATGTAAGGTACTTTTTTTTTTTTTTTAAAGAAAGGACTCTCAGTGAGATAGCAGCCACAGGATACCTAAATCTTTCAGAGAAAAAGAATTAATTGCTCCATTATCAGAAGAAATTAATTTCTTCCCACCTCACTCAGCCCTGAAGACGCCGTCAGGATTCGGAGGAAGAAGCTGACACTGAACAGACAGAATCCTGTGTTTGAATGGAATTTATGCATCATGTATGAGATGTATGAATATGCAACAGGCTGTTGTTTTTAAGGGTTAATATGTGTCCTTTTTTGGGTTTATTTTGCCCAGAAAAGGTACCTGGACTGTCTGTAACTCTTTGTTTTTATTGTCTCATATTTTCCTAATCTGAACTGTCCAAATTACTATTACTCTAATTATATTGCTATTTTTATAACCATTTTATTATTATTAAACTTTGAAAATTTTAAAAACAAGCGATTGGCATTTTTCACAGGACAGCAGCTGAACACGAGCCACCCGTGGATGCTGTTATTCATCGTGACACATCCACCTCCACACTGCTTATTTCCAAAAAAAGAGCTGTTTCAAAGGCAAAATAAACCCCGTTTAAACGCATCTCATAGCTTTCCACGTTTTAAAAAGTCTGGAGGAGCAGAGGGGCTGGGGGAACCCTGGCCCTTTCCCCTCTCCGATGTTATTTAGCTCTTGTCATGCTCTGTTTCTTCTCGTGGAGCCACTAATGCGGCACCACAGCCCGGGCAGGGCTCTCCCCGGGGCTGGGGATCTCATGTCAGGAGGGTACGATCCAATTCACATTCAGATGGATACATTAAATCTTTTTACTCCCTGCCTTGGCAGGAGAAGCCGATCTCTGTGCGGGGAGAACGCCCCAGCCCATAAACAGCAGTTTTGTGTGCTCGCTGATACAGAAGGGATTGTCACTAAACCTTTCAGGCATTGTTGTCAAGGTCAATAATACTGATCTGGTTTAGCACAACAGGGGGGTGGGAAGGGGAATTCTGTCAAGATATGACCTTTAAAAGACCTCGTCTTTGGAGAATCAATTTTTATTTTTTTTTATTGTGGGAAGGATGTTATTTTTGTACCTTTGGGCTTATCTGAGCTGGGAGTAATTATCCATGCTAGCAAGAGAACAGCTTGAGAAATTTCATGATCCATCCGTTGAGGCAACCAGGGCACTAATGTGGTGAGTTCACCTAAGGATGTTTAAGCTTCATTTTTCCAGTGGTCATTTTTAGCAACATTCATAGAATCACGGAGTAATTAAGGTTGGAAAAGACCTTTAAAATTGTTGAGTCCAACCATTAACACAGCACCATCGTGTTCACCATAAAAACATGTCCCCAAGTGCCACATCCACACATTTTTTTGAGCCCTTCCAGGGATGGTGTTTCTACCACAGTCCTGAGAAAGCCTGTTCCAATGCCCAACTTCCTTTTCAGTCACAAATTTTTCCCTAATATGTATCTCAAACCTCCCCTGGTGCAAGTTGAGGCCCCTTCCATCCCTCCTGCCCCTGGCTACCTTTCCCTTGGTAGGATACAGAGGTGGCACACCCAGCTGCCCTCACCCTTCCCTCCTGCCCCAGGTTACCCTACACCTCAGTTCTGCAGGTTTTAAACCAACCAGCTGCCCTGCACAGCCCCTGGGTCTCAAGTGGTGACATGAAGCATTTGTTGGAGTCACACACGTGTCTACAAATTGGACAAAGTCTTCAGCCACAGAGGAGGCAAAGCAGAGGCAAGGCCAGGAGTCAGACTTTGGTGATCCTTGAGGGTCCTTTCCAATTCAGGATCCTCTGATCCTGTGACCTATGACATATAGACCAGAACAAGACTTCACAACCTTTCTTTAGGCACACACTTTCATCTCTGCTTTTCCTCCCTTTATCAGAATGATAACTGGGGATGGGTTACAAGTCTTAGATCACTGGGCAGTGAATCACTGCTTAACTCACACATCTGGAACCTGCAAACATTACCAGCAAAATGATGTGACGTGCAAAATTACCAGGCTGGTTACCCTTACCTGGGGAGAGCTGTAGGTAAGAGGAAAACAAGTGTGTAGAACAAGCAGTTTTTCCAGCCAGCATAAATAAGTTGTTGCCTACTTTGCTCCAGGGAGCTAATTTTTCATGTGCCACCAACACTGGCTTTTTCGCTTGACTTGATCTGTATTGTGGCATATGCACAAGCCCTTCTCCCTTCCTCTGTGTTACATTTATTTTAGACCAGTATAAATACATCTCTGGAAATCTGGAGAGAGTCTAAAGGTGCTTTGTGCACTGTTTGAAAAAGCTGGGTTTGTGTAGTGTGCTCAGAGCCTCCATCCTGCAGCCTGCAAGCAGAAATCCCACCTGACCTGGGGTGTACTGTTTGCTTCAACAGCAGCCCACCCCATTTGCCTTGGCTGCTCTCTTCCAGTCTCGTCCTCAGCAGCAGCAGTGGCAAACACAGGTCTCATGTCCCTAGTGACAGAGGATTAAAGCAACTGCTCTCAGAAGTTCGTTTTTAAGGAGTTTCCCAGAGAGATAGCTCATAACACTTTAAACTGACTTTAAATGTGAGCAGTGCTGGGGCTTCAGAAGTGCTGGCAGAATCAATCTAGCAGGAGATGGAAGTTCCTTTCACCATCCCAGAGTTACTGTGAGCAGCTCTGTCTGTGTCCATTCTGCACACAAACTGAGGAGTTTTTTTCTGAACAGTTCCCCCGTTCTGGCTGTCCCAAAGCCTCCACCAAATGTCAGGTGGGGCACGACTGAGCATGGAACTCCCTCAGAATGTGAAACTTTAACTGCAAAAAGGGAATTTTTGCCATTATTTTATATGGAAGCTATCAATTTCCTGCCAGTAGTCATCAGGGATGGCAATGATTTGATTCCTGCTCAGATGACAGGAGCTTCGGGAGACTAAAGCCAGAGAGGACCTTCCCTGCTGCACCAAGGGAGATCCAGGCTGGAATTAAGGAGGAAGTTTTTCACAGAAAGAGTGGTCAAATACTGGAATCATCTGCCCAGGGAGGTGGTGGAGTCACCATCCCTGGATGTGTTTAAAAAAAGACTGGATGTGGCACTTGGTGCCATGGTCTAGTTGAGGTCTTGGAACATGGGTTGGACTCGATGATCTTAAAGGTCTCTTCCAACCTAGAAATTCTGTGATTCTGTGATTCTGCTGCATTAGGAGCAAAGTCCTACTTTGTCAGAGTTCTCTGAAGTGGAGAATTCCTTCCCACTTCCCCATCTCATGGTATAATTGGGAGACACTGAGTGTGTAGGGCTCTGTCTATGGAGAAATTTGGTTTTTTGCACAGTTAGGCAGTACTGAATGTTTCCAGCAAGAAACTGGCCAGGAATCCCTGTGCCACCCCTGAATGTGAGGCTGAATTGAATTTCCATCTGCAGTCCTTTGCTCTTGGTCACGTAAACATCTGGAAAAGCAGGACTCAAACTCATTGCTACTGATGCTTTACAGCTCTTCGCCTTGGCTTATCCCAGCAACAAAATCCCTGGCCCAGGATTGTCCCATGCAAGGTTCAGTTCTGGGCTGTCCTGTGAAATTCCTCTGTGTTTACCTTTGGAGCAGGGCAATGGCAGAATCCAATTGGAAGGTATTTCTTGGGTCACTGAGCTGAGCTTTCCACCATGGGGACCTAAGTCCTGCAATCCCTTTGACAGACAAAGGCACACACAAGGCGTGCAATGGCTTTTAGTCTGGTTGGATTATCTCCTGGAGTATAAATGCACAGACACATAAATGGATGACTCAGTCAGAGCAGTGAGTAAGCACAAGATAGCAGCATTTCCATAGCTTGGGGAAGTCCAGACTGTGTGTGCTGTTTGGTGTCAGCTGAGATGAAAAATGGTGGGTTTAGCTAAAATACATCTGCACAGGAACATGGCTTTTCATAAAGCAGGCAAACACAGGCAGTGCTGCCTAACAGAAATATTCCATAAACCCTGTGCATTATACTTTCAAAAGAGGGACCATATGTACAATTATACGATAAAGTTTAACAGAATCTGTGAGCTCTGCCAGTGTCCTGAACCATGAAAGCTGCAGATATTTATAAATGTCAGCAAGATCTCCAGTGAAACTGTCACACTGGTATTTACTTTGGGACTTCATTACTATTTATTAATGTATAAGATCATAGATTTGAAAGTATAAATAGATGGAGGAATTTACAGCAAAAGCATGATTCGGAATATATGTGTCTGGGAGGCAAGTGGGATATCTGATGCATAGGAAACATTAAACAAAGGCTTTTTCTTGGAAATCTTTTTATACCCTCTAGTTCAGTTTATATTTCCACCATCACTAGCAAGGCCCAAGCACAGGCAAGGAGGAATTGCATAACTTCTGTTTATATTTCTGTTATTTTAGTTGATGCATTTAGAACAGCTTGATAAATTAATCATGACTCATGGTCCAATTCACAAAAGTTTGTTGGCCAGTTTGTATTCCTGCATTTACAGAACCCAAAAGGTGATGCACTTAAACTTGGGACACTCAGCAAGTCCTTTCTGTGTTAAACAAACCTGTGCCCTAAAATACCTGCTCACAGAGGGCTGTAAACCAGGAACTCAGAGGCAAGAAAGGAATTACCTTAGGTTTATGCAAAATGAAAGATTTGCCTTTTCAGGGAAGCTTCTTCCTCACTGCTGTCTCCTTCCTGCCCCATATTTGCTGAAAAAACCCAGGGTGACGGTCGTGTCACTGAGAGAATTACACTTCAGATCTAGCCATGCTTGAATGCATCCGGGTATATGGCTGGGGTTTTTGAACTGTGAGATATCTTCTGCAAATTTTCTTAAATCAAAAGAAAAATTCCAGCAGCATTGATCTCAGATCCAAAATTATCCTTGCATTTTTTTCCTCCGCTACTCATTACCCACATGTTTCTAAAGGGATGCTCTCTTAGTCTCCTGGAATTTCTGCCTTAGCCACTGGTGTGCATCAGTCCTTCTGATCCTCTGTCCCCAGAAGTAAATAAGGTTCAGCTTCAAGAAGTGCAAAAGAACTTGTCATTTTTCTCTCCAGGTTTCCAGCTGCTTTAGCTCCTTCAGACTATCTCCCTGACCTCACTGTCAATTCTCATGAATTCTGCAGGGCCCCAGGAGCAGCAGCAGCAGCAGCAGCCCGTGACATTGCAGTGCAGTGTCACTGCTGCCCCCACGCCAGCCCCTGCCTGCCTTCCCATCCCACCACTCCCACTGCAGAAGGCTCCTGGAGCAGCAGGAGCCTGGGAAGAGCTGGGCACTGCCCCACCACGGGCTCTGGGGTTGGTTCAGCTTCACAGCCCATGGCATGGCATCCTGTGGTGGATGGTGTCAGCTCGTAACCATCTGCACCTCTAGGAGGGGCAGAGAAATTGCACGCAGAGCCTGAGTTGGCCACGGTCAGCAGGTTCCAGCAACGTGTTCATCAGCACTGATCTCCTCAAGACAAGAGTTACCCATTTGCAGCCACCAGAGACAACCCTCAGCCATCAAATTAGAATCACAGGCTCAAAGGGTTTGGGTTGGAAAGGACTTTAAACATCACCCTGTTCCATCCCCCCTGCCTTGGGCAGAGACACCCTCCACTCTCCCAGGTGGCTCCAAGTCCCATCCAACCTGGCCTTGAAGGCTCCCAGGAATGGAACAGCCACAACTTCTGTGGACAGCCTGGTGGAAGGTGTCCCTGCCCTTGACAGGGGTTGGAATGAGATGATCTTTAAGGCTCCTTCCAACCCAAACTATTCTATCACTGTGTGACACACAGCTCTGAGCTCGAGAGCTCAGCAGCCTCCTCAGGTAAAAGAGGGAGAAAGATTTAGCTTCAGAATGTCTCGACCAAGATGAGTATCTAATGAGTAAACAAATAATCACTGGTTGAAATATTTCAGTAAGTTATAAATCATATTGATGCAATTAAGCTGTTAATAAAAGCCATTTTGCCATTAGTAATATTAAACATTTTTATTTCCATGAGAATTTTTAATTTTAAGGAAAACTGCATCAAGGAACTTTGAGGAAAACAAAGGATTCCCATTTCAAGTTAAACACAAGATAAAATTAAAACCACAAACGACAATTGCAGCTTAATGAAACCCTGGCTTTTTATAAATGCAGGCTGAAATCTGAAGGGATGGAAGGGATGGGAAGAGGATCAGGCCCTAATTTTCCTCTGGGAAGAGGATCAGGCCCTAATTCTCCTCTGGTCCAAGACCAGCCGTGCAGGGGCTGAGCAGGAGGAGCTCCATCACAAGACAGACACCTACAGCCCCTGGCCCACTGGTGCTGAAGCCAACCATGATTTAAGAAGGTGAAGGTGGTAGAGAGAGGTGTTTGGGACAGGAGTTGTGCAGCAGCAGGAGGAAGAATGGATGCTCTCATCTGGATGTGAAAGGAGAGGCTGGATTGCAAAGGGTGTTTGGAGAACAAAGCTCTGCACAGGTCAGGGAAGCAGCAGAGTGTAATCTTTAATGATTTAATCATTATTATCATCACACCCATCTGGGGCTGTTCTGACTCAGCTGGAACATGAGTGCTCTCCAGGGCCTGTGTAACACAGGTTATGGTGCTCTGCAGCCAGTAGCGTGTGCAGTTATTAATATTAGCTCTTCTTTTCCATTATGAGTGGGTAATAAAGCATGTTGATTGCTCTAACAGCTACAAACCCAAGTGTTAGCTCTTTCCTGAGATCAGTAGTGCTGCCTACAAGTGACAGGTGACTTTGTGCTGACCTTGGGCTTGGGACAAGCATTCCACTGCCAAAGGTGCATCCAAGAGGTAAATGATGGGAATGCTGCTGCAAAGCTTGTTCTGAGCTGTCAGGTTTCCACCAAGGGACAAAGTTTCTATGCACCCTTTTTAAATTTTTAAGAATAAAACAAATGGAAAAATAGTGTAATGTGGGCGTGTTGGCTTGTCTCAAATTGTATTGAGTGCAAATATCTTAAATATGGAGTTGTAAATAGGGTCATGGCACGCAGCAAGGAGGCTGAGGAGTGTTTAACATGCTACTTTATTCAAATCAGCAAGTCCCATTAGAGCACATTACCATAATGTCTTCTGTCAGAGCTTTCCCTCCTTGCTTTGGCTCAGACACTCAGCTGCTGCTGGCAGGAGGTATTAAGGACTCTCTCTCAGTTAAAGGTACCATCAGCATCAATTATTTCCATTCCAGCTGTGCTGGGTGGGACTCAGGCACTGCTCACAGCAGTTCGGGCCCTGATGGCTCTGAAACCCAGAGCATAAAAGCTGAAATACAAACCAATCACCTCTTCCAGGTGCTGCCACAGCAGTCCTGAACCATAAAAGATCATTTTGTCTGTAGGTGTTGTGTTTAACCACAGGCAGAGGAAATGCATCACGTGCCAAAAATGCTTTTGTGGCAGATTATAATCAAGGGCTTTGACATGAGGTGAGAACCAGGAGGCAAAATGGAGAAGGATCAAATATGACCTTCACCTGTACTGAATTTATCTGTTTCCAACCAAATGCAGGCAGATTTTGTTTTAGTGATTAATGGTTGGGGTTTTTGGGGTTTTTTTTTCATAAATAAACAATTGGAAGCATCTTAAATGGCCTGAATTTTGGGAGGGGTGGTCATAGAAAGCCACATCCCTGTGTTGTCCTACCAGCTCAGAAATCTCCAACTGCTGCAGATACATTTTTATCAGAATGGTATTACAACAAATATAAGTATCTCCAAACACACAAACCTAAAGCAAAAATCATCCCAACATTGAGCAAATTAATGATTGTTGTTGTTTAATTAATAACTTCTCAAAATAAATCCCTGATGCTTCTATTTGAAGTGGTTTCAATATCAGTTTTCACTGTCAAGCTGCTATTACTAAATGAGGCAGAAATGCATTATTTATGCATAAAAATAATGAAAAGTAACACCAAATTTGCATCAGTTTCCAATAATCTCAGAAATTCTCAGCCATTAGGGTGCTGCCCCTTCCCAAATATGTGTGCTGTTCTACCATAGCCACAAAGTGGAAGATCAGGTTTAGGCAAACTGAGTGGAAATCAGTGGAAATCAGTTATTTTGCACAGCTCTGTAGCAGGTGTGAGCAGATTTAATTATCTCATGCACCTTTGAAATTCGAGTGAAATTGCAAATCCTACAGCCATCTTTCTAGCACATGCTTCCTACCTATTGGGAGCATACTGTACCCTATTAATTAAACAGCAGGGATTAAAAAATGGACCTGTTGGAGCAAATCCAGCGGCCATGAGTATGCACAGAGGGCTGGAGCCGCTCTGCAGACAGGCTGAGAGCTGGGGGTGTTCACCTGGCGAAGAGAAGGCTCTGGGGAGACCTTAAAGCCCCTTCCAGGGCCCAAAGGGGATCCAGGAAAGCTGGAGGCACTTTGGACAAGGGTGTGGAATGGCAGGACAAGGGGGAATGGCTTCACACTGATAGAGGGCAGAGTTAGGTTAGATTTTAGGAAGAAATTCTTCTCTGTGAGGGTGGGGAGGCCCTGGCACAGATTGCCCAGAGACGCTGTGGCTGTTCCATCCCTGGCAGTGTTCCAGGCCACATTGGATGAGACTTGGAGCAACCTGGGATAGTGGAAGGTGTCCCTGGACACCTTCAGGGGGGAACTGGATGATGTTTAATGTTTCTTCCAACCCAAACAATTCTGTGATTCTCTGAGTCTATGAAAACACACATTTTTCAAAAGATCGGATTAGAGCAGGAGGGCTTTTAATCATAGGATTTTTATTTATCTTTTTATAATTAAACACTTGGCTTTGGAAGCTGAAATCCATTTCCTCCCATTATTATGTGCAACATTGTCACTGTCATATTTTCTGAAAAATCCCTTTGCCAGGACTTTTTCTCCTGGGAAGGTGGGAATCTTCAGCTTCTCCATGTTGTGCTGCTTTGGAATGTGATTTGGAGAACTGTTTATCCTGCATGTGAACTGTTTTTTTCTTAATGACCAATCACAACTAGCTGTGTCAAGGTTGTGAGCAGTCACGAGTTTTTATTATTTTTTCCTTTCTAGCTTTCAGATGTATCCTTTCTCTCTATAGTTTAATATACTTTTAGTATAGCATATATAATATAATGCAATATAATATAATATAATGCAATATAATATAATATAATATAATATAATATAATATAATATAATATAATATATACTGTAATATAATAATGTATACATTAATAATGTAATGTAATGTAATATAAATTAATAATGTAATGTAAAATTAATAATGTAATGTAATTAATATAATATAATATAATATAGTATAATATAATGGAATGTAATATAATATAATATAATAGAATGTAATGTAATATAATATAATGTAGTATATACTGTAATATATACTGTAATATAATAATGTATAAGTTAATAATGTAATGTAATGTAATATAAATTAATAATGTAATGTAAAATTAATATAATGTAATGTAATGTAATGTAATATAATATATTAATATAATTTAATGTAATTAATATAATATAATATAATGTAATGTAATATAATATAATATAATATAATATAATCTATAGAATGTAATGTAATTAATATAATGCAATATAATATAATATTCATATGATGTAATGTAATCTAATCTAATAATGTAATGTAATATAATGTAATGTAACATAATGTAATGTAATGTAATATAATATATTAATATATAGAATGTAATGTAATTAATATATTGCAATATAATATAATATAATGTAATAATGTAATATAATTAATATAATATAATATCAGCCTTCTGAAACATGGAGTCTTATTCCTCATCTCTTCCCTCTGTCCTGGGGAGCCTCGAACACATCGACACAGCATTGCTACAGAAGCAAAGACAAGCAGCGCAGATGGGCTCCTATTAATAGCAGCCCGCCTGCAGCATCCCGGTGGAGCTGGGGTGGCTTCATCCGAGGGGATTTCCGAAGGGATCCTTGCAAGCCGCAGAAGTCAACACAAGAGGGCTCCAGCTCCTTTTGTCAGGGGAAAAAAAAATAATAATAATTCTAGCTGGAGAGAAGAGCGTAGCGAGGCTGAGCGCAGCAGGGCTGAGCGCGGTGACAGAGCCGGCAGGAGAGGCCGTGTCTGTGCCCGGCTGCCCCGGGCATGGCAGCGGGATCCCCTGGAGCATCCACAGCGTGAGCGCCTCTGTGAGACCGAATAAAATCCTGTGAGAACCTCGGGTTTGTGCTCCAGCACCGCAGAGGTCAGGAGAGGTTGGCCCGGCTGCCCAGGCTGACCCAGCCCCGTGTCCCCCTCGCACCCCAGGCAGGGGTGTGCTGCCAGCAGCCCGGCCCCGCAGGACAGCGGGGGATTCGGGGCTCTCTGGGACCGGGGTCCCAGCTCGGGAAGACACAGAATCCCTCGGTCAACCCGGGGTGCTGCTCAGCCGTGGCTGAGGGTGAGCCCAGGTGGGTGAGAAGGCCACTGGCGCCCGGGCTGTGGCAGCAGGAGCAGGGCCGTGACCGCGGCCCGGTGCTGGCACTGCTGAGGCTGCGCCTCAAAGCCTGGGGACAGCTCTGGGCTCCTCGGTGCAAGAAGGACATGGAGGGGCTGGCACTGCTGAGGCTGCGCCTCAAAGCCTGGGGACAGCTCTGGGCTCCCCGGTGCGAGAAGGACATGGAGGGGCTGGAGGTGTCCAGGGAAGGGAACAGATCTGGGAATGGGCCTGGAGCACCAGGAGCAGCTGAGGGATGTGGAGGGGCTCAGCATGGAGAAAAGGAGGCTCAGGGGGGACCTGGCTCTGGACAGCTCCCTGACAGGAGGGTGGAGCCAGGTGGGGATCAGGCCCTGCTCCCAGGGAACAAACAACAGGACAAGAGAAAACAGCCTCAGGTTGTGCCAGGTTAGTTTTACTTTGGGTGTTAGGAGTAATTTTTTCACTGAAGGGTTTGTCCAGGACTGGCACAGCTGCCCAGGGTGGTGGTGGAGTAACCATCCCTGGAGGGATTTAAACTTGTGTGGCTGTGACACTTGGGGACATGGGTTAGTGGTGGCCTTGGCAACGCCAGGTTAATGGCTGGGCTCAGTGGTCTTAGAGGTGTTTACCAACCAAAACAATTCTCCAGTTCTGTGATTCTGAATTTACTAGAGTGGACTTCAGAGGAAGCAAGGAAAGACATTGTCATCCACGTCTGAAAATAGCCCACAACAGAAGGAAGGAAGCGGATGTCAGTCATTTCTGCTGCTCATCTCTCATTTCCCCCTGGAAAATTTTATTCCACATTCATTACAAAGTAAACCTGCTTTCTGGAGGAGATATTTAGAGCCTTCCACTGCTTTTCTGTGCTCTAAAGCATTTGAATTAAATGTTTTGATTGATACCAGCATTTAAACTATTTCCCTAGGGGTGTGTTTCTAGCCTGTGCGTCCAGGACAACAAACATCCCATGGAAGTGCTGCATTCCAGCCAGGAAACTCAGTGCACCCAGTGGGGGAAAAAAAGCAGCATTTCCTTCTGTATATGCTGGCAACTGAGAGTTGCCTGCAAAAGGTTTTATTGGGCTAAAAACTGTAGTGAGTTGGAATGAAATCATACAGCACTTTATTTACAGATCATGAGAATATGATAAGGCTGGATGTGAGCAGGGATGACAGTAGTAATAACATACCTAATAGAAATAGGTATTAATTATTAATTTGAAGCACTGCATGACACATGGTCATGGTACTTAGAAGGACACAGAGCTGGACTCATGCTCACTGTTGCATTTGAGGCAACACAGATTTTAAATGCTTTCTGAATATTCTCAACCATGAGGAAAGCCCCAATTCCACTTGTACTTGAATGAGATCTTCAAGTTGTCTTAATTATCACTCAGCTTTGTTCAGTGCTTTGCCTCTTTATGGTCTGTATGCTGCACACCCTCAGCACCAGAACTTGTCCCTGGAAGGTGAAATCTCTGCCATCTCCTGCTGTCTCCACGGCAGGAATCATCTTCCCGCCCTTAACAGAGCTTCCCAAACCCTTTCCTGTGGCTGTGAACCTTTAGTTCACAGAAAAACCCAGGGAAGTGGGGGGGGAGGGCTGAGGGAAGGGCCTCTCACCCCAGATGCATCCCCCTGACATGATTCAATGTACAGACGAGTGTTGGCACGAGGCAGTGGATATTGTCAGGATTTTAACATGCTTTTTACAAGGAGGCAAGCCCCGGTGTCTCTGCTGGGAGGGATGATGTGCACTTAGCAGGTTGCTGGTATTACGACATGGACATGTACACATGGAGCTTGCATGGCTGAGCGTGTTGTGTCACGGGCCATCTCCTCAGCTGGGTAAGCAGCCGCAGAGCCACTTCACCGGCAGAGCCATTAGCACTTCATTCCTTAAGAGCTTAATCTTGCAATCCTTCCTGCTGCTGGTAGCCCTTACTCACGTGAGTAAGCAGATCTTCCACTTCAGCCCCTGTAGCCTGTAAGCTGCTCCCTGTTCCTAGAAAATCCTCGGTGCCAGGAGGCTTTCCGGCCATAGTGGGGTTGTTGTCGTGTTCTTTACAGCTGTAATATTTATTCCCTAAAAGCTGCCTCATCCCATCCGTTCTGGCGTGGCTCTTCAATGGAGATGTGGCACAGAACCTGCAGGCCTCATTCCCGTGGGCTCAGGGGCTTTGTCCAAGGAGCTGCATCCTTTGAAGTGCTGAGCATCTTTGTCATGTCCAGGCACTGGCCAAAAGGGGAATCACACACAGGGACTCCAGTGCCACTCCTGAAAATCATGCCCACGCTGAATTCCTGCAGACAGCTGGGCATTGTCCAGGCTTAGCTCTGGTCATCAATAATTTGGGGGATTTCATAGCACAAGCTGGGAACCTTCCCAATTTAGTGGTTCTGTGCAGTCCCCAAGTCCCTTAAATATCACCTCTGTGTAAACCACATGCTCCAACCCTCAGAAAATTCACATTCTTAGCGAAATCCAGCTTTAGAAAATGCAGGTGTTACAACACCTGTTTTTACTCAGGGAACACATTAATGCAATTAACTTCCCAAAGCTTTACTGTATGGGGAGGAGTGTGCATGGGAGCTGTGAGCAACAAGTACCTCTTTTTCTTCTGGTGTCAGAATTAGGGGACAAAAAAGTTCCATGGGTGGTCCAGAGGGAAGGGAGGAATCTTTTCCTTTCTTTTTCTTTTCCCTCCTCCACAAACAAGCAGGAAAGAATACACTGCCTTCAGCAGGCAGAACGTCTCTGTTTGCTTTTAATTGCACCTTTCAGCAAATTTACCAACTGGTCCTTTGGCATTTTTTTGCCAGGGGCTGGGGTGTGAAGGGTGGTTATCCAAAGTGTGCTCTGGGAGGGTGGTGATACCCAACCCTGGGGTTTGTTTGATTACATCCATGCCCTGTCTAAGAGGGATGTTTTAGCCCTGGATTGAAAATAAAGCCAGGAAGCCCAATGACATTTTGTTTTCTTGGTCCTTAGAGAAAGCAGCTGCCCACATTTGGTTGGGTTTGAAAGGAATTGAGTGGTTTGTGCCAGCAATACAAGGTCCCAGGCTCACAGACCTTTCTGTTTAATTGACGCCATCTGATCCGCAGGTACGTGTACCTCTCCAGGCAGGTATCAGTGATCACACCAGAGTTATTCCCAGTGCCAGTCCCTTTAGCTGTCCCCTAGAGCTGGGTCCCCACTGGAACATGCTGCTGGATGACCTGGGCACCGTAGGAAAAGTCTTTTTTGCACTCTGATGTTTCAGAGTGTTCCCATGAACGGTGAATGTCTGCGCCCAAGCCCAGGCGGATTTTGGCTCCACGTGAGGAGAGGAGCAGCTGGCCCAGTGGGCAGCCAGTGATGCTCTGTGGCTGGCACAGATGTGGATTGGGAACAGAGGTGGAGTTTCAGGAAGCTGGTTCATCCTTGGCTTTGCTGCAGGCTCCCTTTGGGGTCTTGCCTGTGGCACAGAGGTTCCTCTGCTGTGTCTGAGCGTCAGGTACTCCGACCTTCTCTGGGACATTCTGTGTAATCACTTCTTTAGAATAAGATGTGGGCAGATGAGAGAGGTTCCTGCTTCCCCTTCAATGTTCATCCCATCACAGACACCAGAGGGGAGTCAGCTCCATCTCCCAGTTCTGTAGCAGAAGTAGATTCAGAGCCTGCAGCTTGTCCTGGGTTGGGGACAGTGTGACACCCTGGACAGTGTGACACCCTGGACATCCTCTCTGCTTGCCTTGCTCACAGCCTTCAGAGGAAGGAACCTCTGCCCTGTTCAGACATAGCATTGAACCCTGTAAACCACAGCTGAGGATGGGGATTGGGCCTTTTCAGGTCCCTTCCAACCCAAACAATTCAGTGATTCTGTGAAACCCAACCTTTTGGGAGTGGAACCTGTTCAGAGGGGTAGCTCAGGTCTGAAGTGTTTCTGCACATGAAGAAATTGCCATTAACTTCTGAAACCATTTTGAAAGGGAATTTGCTGCTTGCTGGAGTGTTGGATTAGCAACACCTTCAAGACTAGTGGTCCCAGTCTGAGTATGATTTGTACACACATAAAAAAGTTATATATAAGAAAGTAGAAAAAGGTCGACAGGGTAAACTTATTTTTTCACCACCAGATCAGCTGGATATTAGTGTTGAAAATGTTTTCAGGTGTGTATTTCTTCCTGGGAAAGTTAAGCAGTTACAGGTGTGACTTTAGCATAGTTGGCCAGAGATCCAAGGTAGGTTAAGAGCCAAAAAGGGTTTCAAGGACAGCCACTGCCAGTGCCCTCACCAGGACTGACGGTGCATCTCTGAGAGAGCATCTCCAATAAGGCTCCAAGTCCAGGGGTGCCCTGCCAATCTGCCATCCTTCTGGAACCTCACTACCACCCTTACCTGAGAGACAGCTGCTTAAAACCCTTCTCTGCCTTCTTTTTTATATTCCTCCAGTACTACAAAATACAGTTTCCCTGGCCAAATTTATATATATGCTGCATTTCCATTTAAAAAATGGTAAATTTAAAATGCTTACAAATACAGGCTTGTATTTTATACATAGCTACTTTTTAGTAGTGTTGTGTTTTCAATACTTTTTTTTTTAATTTCTCCTGCCCTGCATGTGTGCTCAAATGTGTCATTTCCTCCCGAGGATTGTAAATTTTGCACTATGGGCAAAAACCTCAAAAGAATAAGGTTTTTCAGGCAGAATATCCAGAGGACAATATCTGCTTTCATAAAGCTCTAACGTGCTGTTTGCCATCTCCTAATCTTATTCCTGTTTTTTTCTTTTTTTTCCTTTTTTTTTTTTTTTATGCTGCTGGAGACTAACTTCTGGTGGCAAAGTCCTTGTACAGAAAAAAGTGACTATTTTAACCAATAGCCTGAAATCACACATTCTTTCATTGAAAACAGTTAATTAGGAATTGAGCTCTGAAGTTAATTTCACCAAGGTCATTCCCTGTTCTATTGGGTCCAGTGACCCTGTCTTAAGTAATCACGGCATTAACATACAAGGTTATAGCTTTCTTTTCAGTTGATGACATAATCTCTTTAATTGGTGTCAGGAGGCCTGCTTATGAAAGGACCATGGAAAACACCTATAGACTATAATTTTACTTTCCCCATTCACAGAGCAAATGAAACAAGCCTTAAGAATGTACTAGAGGCTCATTACATCTCCCAGCCTGTCAACACAAAGCCCCTCCGTTCCAGCCAAGGCATTAGGAATGATCAATTCTGTTTACCCCCAACTCCAGCCCGTGAACTATTAACCTTTTCAGCAAAACTGGTGAATAGTAAATGTCAGATAATCCTCTCTGAGAAAGTTAAGAGGGTAGATAATGCATTTTAATTGATTAAAACTTGCATGAACAAAAGTTTAAAATATCAACAGGAGAATCCCTTGCGATTCCTATTTTTGGTAGGATGTGATCCAACTATTCCGGGTTGACCCCGGTGTCCACTTTAATTTCAGCTTTTCTGAGAGAAAACTTCTCTAAAAACTATACCTGAAAATTCATATCCTGCTTAGCAGAAATTCTGCTTTTAGGAGACAAGATCCCCTTTGCAGTTGTGTGCTCGGGCTACCCAGGGCTAAGCCAGGGCAAGATTTACACTGGTTGTTACTGGAGGTGCATTTCAACAAATATCCCTGCAGACCATATTTAAAAACTCCAGAAACTGGTTGGAAATACATTTTTGTGCGTTCTTTTAATTATTTATTGCTAAGAGTTACTGCTTAGGGTTTTTTTCCTTTCTTTCTTTTTTCTTTTTTCAGTAGTTTGGAACTCTTGCATATTCTAGGATTGATCCAGCTCCCTCACAGGGAATTTTCTTTGTCATGTCTATGAAATCTGTCTGAAGCACACTCTGAACGACAGAGTCTTAAATTCTATAGTAACCAACACTATATTGTTTATGAAGGAAACAAGATGTATTTCCCCTGCACCACAATTATTCACATCTTCATTTTTTTCCCTATTGCATTCCTCCAAACCTTCTGATATTTCTGATTTGTATTTTTAACATCTCTTGAGGAGATTCACAAAGCTTACTTTCCTACTGCTGCACATTATCTTCTGAACGTTTCTAGCTCCTGAAGACCTCCCTTAAGTTCATATTTATCAGTTGAAATAAATTCTTGTATAATTCATATTTTCTGATTGAAAATAATTTTTTGTTTTGTTTAAAAAGGGGGGGGAGAATAATTGAAAACAATTTGATTGTTTCCAAAGGAATAAAACCTTTTAAGACAGAACTTTAAAAAAAGGGATATTTTTTCTTGGTTGTGTCTGAATAACACATCTATGTCAGCCCTTCCCAATCCTTTAACTGGAACAGACTTTGTTGTATTCTGTGTTATATTCAGGGGGCAGTAGGTACAAGTGGGGAATGCATTTTGCCATCTCTGGAAATACATAATTTACAGGGTAAATGATGGTCTTTGCCCTTCATCCCTTTCTAGGAGAGCTGAGGGTAGAAACTGCTGAGCTTGAGGAAATTCCAAGTAGGTTTGTTTTCCTGGGATGAAGTTTTGTACTCATCAGCCTTACCCTGGCCAGCTGCAGTCTCCAAGTGATGCTGCTCTGTGAACTTCATGTCATAAATCATACAATCACCTTTCCATTTTCTCTCAGTTGGAGCACCAAGGGGTTTTTCCAGTATTTTGTGTCGCTTTTTGGAGGAGAAATTGCACAGCTACATTTCCTGGTGCACAGCCACCTCTCTGTTTTTGATACTGTGAACCAAAGGATGGTGACAAAATTTTTAGCAGTGGTGGTTTTAAACTAAAAGAGGGTCAAGTGAAATTGAATGTAAGGAAGAAGGTTTTACAATGAGGATGGAAAAACTCTGGCACAGGTTGCCCAAAGAAGCTGTGGATGCCCCATCCCTGGAAGTGTTCAAGGCCAGGTTGGACATGTTTCAGAGGCACCTGGTCTGGTGGAAGGTGGAAGAACTCCAGATGGTTTTGGGCATTACCATGGGTTCATCTGGAGTTGCACAGTTGCAGACTCAGCTGGTTGATGTCAGCAGAAGAGCTTGACATGATTTATTGCCATTTTCTGCACTTGTGGAGCTCCCAGGATGCTGATTCTTGGCTGTGTTAAGCTGCTCTACAGACTGAACACACCCACTCCCACCCCAAAGAGCTGAGTGTGCCAATGGGACTCAGACCCCTCTTCAGGGGCTTGTTTTCTTCTGCTGAGTTTGTTCTTCTGCTGTGGGCTTCTGTGTGAGCTGCATGGGGCTTTAGCTTCTCTGCCATTACCTTCTCTTGTTCTGCTTCCTTCTGGACTCCAGATGAGACCTAACAATTAGTCTTAGGAAGGCACTGCTGGTCCAGCTCCCTCAGCTCTCCTGCTGGAGCAGCCACTCTGTGAGGAACACTCACCCAAACTTCTGCCATGGGCCACAGTATAGTTCATTGTGTCAAAACTCAAGATATTTTAAACTCACTCCCTTTTTTATTCTTGGTATTTAGATAATTGTTATCTCAGAGCATGGTCCTGACTTGCTTGCAGAGGTAGGGGTGTGTGTGTCTGGGAACAAAATCAGGGAGCCAGAGAAGGTTTAGCTTGGACATGAGGAGGACTGTGAGTTTGGGGAGGCACTGGCAGAAGCTGTCCAGAGAAGCTGTGGCTGCCCCATCCCTGGGATAGTTCCAGACCAGCCTGGATGGGGCTTGGAGCAAGCAACCTGAACTAGTGGGTGACATCCCTGCCCTTGGCAGGGGGTTTGGAAAGAAATTATCCTTAAGATCCCCTCAAACCCAGACCATTCTGTGATACTTGAGTTTGCCGATAACTCGCTGCATGGATTTGGGAATAAAACAACTCATTTCCTCAGACAGTGCTGCTCCTTAATCAGCCAGAACAATTATAAAATACACTCTGCCCTCCACACCTCAGCTTCCATTCAGAAGTAAGGAGCTTCCCTTCAACACAGAAACACTCCACAATTTTCTTATTTGTCTCCTCTTTTTTTTTTAACTTGTTTAAGTCTTCAGGAGCCCATCTTGCCCATTTAGCCACAAAATGCGTGTGCGTGCATGCGTGCGCGTGTGTGCTTCCAGTGAAAAGAAGGGAAAAAAACCCACAGGTTTGAGTTTGTACAATGTTTGCCCCTTTTCCCAGCAGGGATGGGTTTTGAGAGCCAGGAGACAAAAAGCATGGCCTCAACAAGCTGAATTTAAAAAAGAACATCATTTTCGTTATGTAGTCAATCTCAATTACAAGCAAATGTTTTCTCTGTTGAGACTTTTCTCTTTTCAGAGCATTATGCAAGGCTCTTTTGTGGGTTGAGAGAAAGGATCAGTGGTCAATAGGGAGCAGAGTGTTGTGTACAGTGGATTTTTGTATCCTTTAGTCTACTACATAATGCGTTTTGTCAGGAGAACAGCCCAACATCCTGAGCAGATTTGCTGAATTAAAGAGCACAGCAGGGATAGGAAACTTGTTGCTAGGTGACTGACAACTGCTGCATGTCACTATCTCTGTGCCGGAGGTTACTCTTCCCTTTTCTTCCACCACTCAGTCTTGCCTTTTAATCTGCATCTATAATTAACTCTCTTAATACCATGCAGCCATTTCTCTCCCTTTTGCTTCACGTGGTTCCCTCGATGTTATTTAATCTCAAAAGGGGAGGATAAAAACTATTTAATTTTTGTGCTTTGCTTGGCGGGGAGAAGTTGGGCGCTTTGGGCGGCGCAACGTCTCGTGGCGGGGCTGGGATGAGATGGCTCTTAAAAGGCATTTCAGGAGATGTATGCTCTTTGTTCATCCTAATGCTCAGTGAAACATTGCTGTGTTTACCATCCTCTCTAAAGCCTGTTTGTTTCAATTCATCTTAATTGAAACGTGATTGCTTTTAACTGTTTAGGTTTGGTGACCTTCCAAGCTCTTTCACTTGTGTATTTTCCAAAATAGATTTTCTTTATACGGGGCTCTTTCTTCAATGACTGGAAACCCAGGGCTGCATCTGGCCTAGATTTGTAGTGGCAGAAGTCAACCAAACAGCAAGTGTTTACCCTGCTTCTTTATACTCTTATTTTTGCTCTTATTTTTCACCCACTGATCAGCCATTAGCTGTATCTGTGAAGGTCCGTGTTGTTCTGAGGATGGAGCTGTGTTTGAGAATTACACCCCCAGTCTGCACCCATCAGTCACTCTGGAAATACATTTATTTTAATTTTAGGTTTTATTGCAGCAGCTAATTCAAAAGACAGGGTATTTGATGAATGTTCTAATTGCAGGTATGTGATTATTTGCTTGGGTTTTTATCTAAAAAAGAATGACAAGAAAATGTGTTCCACTGCTTATTCCTTGCACTCTTTCAAACAGCACCTTTTTTTCTTCATTTTCTGTGCATGTGTTTTGGGGAAGCTCAATTCAGAAGTTCCAAGGAATTAAACCAACAAAAGCTCTTTTTTTCCTCTCACAGGTTTGTAATAAAGCTGCGATCATGGGAAGTGTGTACCTTAGACACTCTTTATACTGAAAATTAGACAGCAATTTAAGAAGAATGGCCAGGCAGATGGGAGAAGTGCTGCTGGTGAAATTAGGTGGCAGTTGTTGCTTCTGGGGGACTGTCCCCTCTTTGCTCAGTGGAGTGCTCAACTTGAGCAATTTAAAGGAAAAGGAAGGAAAAAAATCCCAAAGACTCTTAAGTAGCTGCTTCTAAGCAGGAGCTATTTCTTCACCAGTGAAAAAGGTTTTACTGACAGCAGGAACTGTAAATTGTGTCAGTCTCTATCAGCTTCTCTGAAAGGGGTCCTCTGGGGGCAGCCTTGGTCACGGGAGCAGGTGGATTAATGAGCACTACCTGATTAATGTCCATGAGGAAGCAGTTTTCACAAGGGCATGGAGTGATAGGACAAGGGAAAATGGCTTTAAACTGACAGAGGACAAGGTTAGATGAGAATTTAGGAAGAAATTCTTGACTGTGAGAGCAGGGAGGCCCTGGCACAGGTTGCCCAGAGAAGCTGTGGATGCCCCATCCCTGGGAGTGTCCAAGGCCCATTAGGATGAGGCTTGGAACAACCTGGGGTAGTGGAAGGTTGCAGAGATCATCTGCTAGGGATCATCTAGATCCAATCATCACCCCAAATGATCCCTCCAGGTCATCAATTTCTAACCCTCCTGTTGGAGCTGGATGGTCTCTCAGGCCCCTTCCAATCAAACCATTCTACTATTCTGTGATTCCACGAGCTTGGACCTCAAGTTTGTAGCCTGGGGATGTGAGTGGAGAGACTTTCACCCATAAATGTGGCAGAGTCTGAGTTGAAATATTCACAATCACAGATGATTATTGAAAACTTGGTGATTAAATTACATTCTTTTAGTGACAGGGCCAAGCTCATAGCGCCACCCCAGCCTCGGGCTCATGCTAGGAGCACAGAACAAGTTCTTGCCTTTCTCTCCCTGACTCTGAGGGTGATGGACACACAAACGTTCTGGCAAAGTAGAGGGAAGTTCCTGCTAAGTGTCTAAAAGGCTGTGATTGTCCTGAGTGCAGGCTCTAAGCCCAGAGAAAGCCCCTGCAGCATCCATTCATGTTCACCTTCAGCAGCTCCTGAAGAATGACATTACTGCAGGAAAACTGGCTCTCCAGCAGGACAAGGTACAAACCACCCCCATTGTCACCTGATGCCTTTCCTCCTCACATCCTCAGCTTCCAGCTCCCTCTGAGCTCTTTCAGTTTTTAATGCAGCCCTTGTTGGAAACGCAGCTGTTGCCACAATCTGTCTCTGCAAAGCAGAGCCCTTTCCAGGCACCAGGCATGAATGGGAGAAGAGTAAGGAAGGTGAAAGGGGACAGCGAGGAAGAAAGATGACAGAGAGGGATAGCTCCAGGAAATGCCTGGCCCCTCTCACAACACTGACCATTCTCTGGACACAAAGTCTTCCCAAAGTGTTTTTCCCAGCTGCTGCACATGAAACTGTGATAAAACCCATGACCCTACTGGCTGTAGCTGTGTTGCCATTGCAGAAGTTCATTGTATGGGCAGGAAGATCATGAGGGAAATGGGGGATGTTCCTCAAGGCCAGGTCTTGTGTGCAGAGCCTGGAGAAACTTCCAGGCTTCTCCAGGAAGGTTGGTGTCATGCCTTGTCTGTGAAGTACAAGGAGATGATGAAGAGCAGGAGGACAGACAATGGTATTAGCTATGCTGAGGTGATACTTGCTTGTCTGTTCTCCTCCCCAGGAAGATGAGATTCAGTTCCTTTCTCCAGTGAGGGGAGTGGATTCCCCATTCACGTCCCACCTCTTTCTTTTCCCACCTTGCCACACAATGGCTGTAATTAATTGGCTCTACCCTTCTTTGTGCAGCACTGGAGGCAGATCACTTGTCCTTGCTGTGGGTTTGTTTTCTAACCTGGAAAAATGTGGGAGAAACCTTCATACCACACCTGAGACAAAAAGTTAGGAATTGTGTGAGGAATGTGACTGAGCATCAGCCTCCACACCTGCTCTGCACAATAATGCAGGTGCCTGTGTGGGATTCAAACACACTCCCAGGGACTCCTTTGCCAGGGAACACAAAGGAAACCTTCTTACAAAAGATAAAATATAGAGATAAAAATATAGAAGTACTACTTATACCCTCTCTCTGCTGGAAAAGGCAGGAATCCTAAGGGTAGAAGGAGAAGTGTGGAGTCACAGGTCTGGAACAGGCAGCCCCTCAGCAGGGGAAGTTTTTTTTTCCTCCATTAAGGTTTTTTTCATAGTTAAGAGCATAAATCCAGATTTAGACATGTAAATTGGAGAGTACAATGTGTGTTTCATACCCCAAACTATCCTTGACCCAGTAAAAGGAGGAGCAGGTCTGCATCTCAGGGATTGCTTCCTGACTCATCTTGATCTCACTTATTAATAAATTTATGGACTTTGAGATGACTTGGCCAGACTGTATTCTTGTCTAAATTTAGCAGTCAATTTGGTTTATTGCTTCAAGGCTGCATGGAAGAAGAATCAACAAAAAAGCATCTTTTTTTTTTTTTTATCACTGGAGTTACAAGTGCATTTGTGTGAAAATGGATCTGAGCTTGGAAATAACAGCAATTAATTATTTATTAAGCACACGTCTGGGATGGGCTTTTTAAAAAAAAAAAAACCCACCACATTGCACCTCTTTTCCTCAGAGTCTCTTTTTTCTCCTTTGGCTATTTGTTGTCCGTATTTTGCACTAGGTTTGCCAACACCATTCCCTGGACCCAAAAAATGCTCCTGGAGACCGTGGGGAGGAAGGGGATATCTCTGAGCTGACACAAGGAAAAGAGGTGCTCTTGGTGAGGGACTGATGCTGGAGCTTTTTCAGGGCAGGTTTCTGTCATTTCAGGGGCCTATAAAACATCTCACATATTTTAATCTGCTCTGCTGAGAAATAAAATTAAATCGTGCAGTGAAATCAATAGGACCAAGTAAAACATATCTGGAGCCATCTGCTGCCTAGTTAGAGCACAAAGAGAGACAGTTTCCCAAATTACTCTTTCAATGGAAAATGAGCAGCAGGTTTTA
Source organism: Motacilla alba alba (assembly GCF_015832195.1). Classification (NCBI taxonomy): domain Eukaryota; kingdom Metazoa; phylum Chordata; class Aves; order Passeriformes; family Motacillidae; genus Motacilla; species Motacilla alba. Next base: position 56,761,585 of record NC_052020.1, on the reverse strand, counting down.
TAACAGAATTTCATCTTGTGGGAAACCAATCAGAAATGCTTTTGTACCCGAATTTAGTGACTGACTGCATCCCTCATAATCTCTCACTGAGGCTCCAGCTCTGGCAACTGTGAAAGAGTCTGCTGTTTTGTTTTGTTGAAGGAAAAAACCCAGTGGGAATTGGGTTAAGATCTCCCCTCCTTGCCCCAGTTCTCAGTCATGTGAAGAGTTGTTGCTTCAGTGTCTTATTTTAACTCATTTTCAAGGCTCAAGTCTGTAGCAGTGATGAAAACTCTCACTGTGTCTCCCCTGCAGTCTCTGGTCCCTCTTTCTGAGCTACCAGGTTGCTCAAAGGCCCATCCAGGTGGGGCTTGGACTCTTCCAGGGATGGGGCAGCCACAGCTTCTCTTGGCACCCTGTGCCAGGGCCTCACCACCCTAAAGTGAAAAAAAAAATCCTAATATTTAATCTAAACCTGCCATTTGTCAGGTTAAAGCCATTTTTTTTTGGCCTATCACTCCACACCCTTGTCAAAAGTCCCTCTCCAGCTCTCCTGGAGCCTTTCAAGGTACTGGAAGGAGTTCTAAGGTCCCTTCAGGGCCTGGAATATTCTGTTAAGCTCAGTTTTTTCTTGCTCTTTATTTCAAAACACTCAAGAATGACAGAAATGCAGAAAATTATCAAAACTGGATTTTCCATTCATTATTTTCCTGATCAAACATTAAATTCTTTAGAAAGGTAACCAAACTTATGTTTGTTTATGGAGTAGGGAGCTCTGCTGCCATTAAATTAGTTGTGACATTTTAATGTAATTAGACAACATTAGTGTCAGATAAGATTCATTAATGGACCTTGATCTTTGGTGGTTGTTCAAAATTGATTTTTGCAATGGAAATCTACGTTGGATGGAGGGAAAAAATCATAAATTCACCTTTCTGCTAAAATGCTCAGCTAATTGACATAAGCACATTAATGAGAGCAACACACTAATAGGATTATATCAATATTCCCCCTGCATCAGTTAGAGACCCAGCAGCAATGGTCATTAATTATTGCTTTACAGTAATCCTTGGCAGATTTTGTAAGAGGTGGATTGCCCTTCCTTCAGAAGATCTTTCTGCTTTGTTATTTTCCACAGATTTGGGGCTTTGCTGTTGTTTCTACCAATGTAGAAAACTTCAAGGCTGGCTGCCTAAAATTAGTCTCCTAAATCTATGCTTTGATAACTGTCCAAAACAGAGTTGTATTTTTCCCTCTCAGGACTGAAATTCCAAGACATCAGATGAAACATTTTAAATACTGATGCTTTTGAAAGTCAGAATGTAACTGTGTTTGAAGAGGATTTGCAAGACCAGGGAAGATATTGGTTCAATTCTCACTAAAAGTCAGGTTTTTCTAAAGAACTATACGTAAATCTGTTTTAAGATGTTCAGGCTGAAATTTTTATCTAAAGATTTTAGCAGAATTACTTCTAATTTCGGCTAACGGTTTTATATCCTTTGTTTGGCTGTATTAAACCAAAAGAAAATGTTTAAACTACTGAGTTTTAAATACAACCCAAAAGTGGTAAAATCTTCCTGATATTTTAGAATGAACTTGGTTTTATAATGTTAAAAGCAACAGTGATATTTAATTTTTAAACACCATGGGTTTAGTGATCCTTGTTTATCATGTCATTCCATTTATTTTTCACTCCCAATAGTGTAAAATAAAGCAGCCAGCACACAGGGCGGCTCACAGTGCAGAATTTAGCCACATTTCTCCTGCTGGGGTTTCCTGAGAGAGCAGAGAGAATCTATATTCATATAAACCAGCAGAGTTAGGGACAATAATCCCACTGCTGTGCACAAGGATCTGCAACTGAAATGTGCAGCCAATTGCTCTCTGCAGCTCCCAGAACCTCTCCTTCCAAGTAACCAGGGACAGGACAAGAGGAAGTGGCCTCAGGGGAGGTTTAGTTTGGATATTTGGGGAAATTTCTTCATGAAGGGGTTCTCAAGCACTGGCACACGCTGCCAGAGAAGTGATGGAGTCACCAGACCTGGAGGGATTTAAAACTTGTGTGGCACTTGAGGACATGGGTTAGTGGTGGCCTTGGCAGTGCTGGGTTAACAGCTGGGCTTGATGGTCTTGTAGGGCTTTTCCAAGCTGAATTATTCTGTGATTCACAATCCAAGAATTATGCAATGGTTTGTTCAGGCAAATGCATGAGCCAATTAAATGCAGCTGAAAATGCAGCACAGGATAATGAAGCAATGCTGTAACATGAGGTCGTGATGTCTCAGCTGCAGTGGGGAGTGTGTCCTTTGTCCCCCAAATTTCTCCCCCACCTCACCTCTGCTCAGCTGAGGTGCTGCTTGGCCAGATGTTCACATCTGGGCATGGGGAAACAGCTGTATGCTGCCTGTCCTTCCTCAGCCAGGGACTCGCCTGCCTCTCTTCTGCTCCTTCTCAGGAGAACTGCAAAGAAATCAGCATTTCAGAGGTGATAGAAAACAGCCAGTGACATCCAGAGGCTGGGCCAAGCACAGTGTGGTTCCCTCAAAAACAAACCCAATGAAAAGGTGAGGTTTTCCCTTTCAAAAATTATAGTGAAGGTCAGACGTGCCCAATCAGCTTCACTGCTGAGCTGTTTACAAAACCAGCTCAGGTGTTTATTGTGCTGAGCCCTGAACGTGAGCTTTGAAAAAGGAGCTGGCAATGAATGACACAAGTTCAGACCAGATCTAAAAGAGTGCCAGATCCAGAGAGGGGAGGGGGAAAGAAAAACTTTGCTGCTTTCTCAGTCTGCAAAAGATTTGGTATGCAACAAAATGTCTGGGTAGGCAGGTACTCGGATAGGATGCCAGGGGAGCCTGAGGGCTGAGGGCCAGAAAGATTTGCTGCTAAGAGTATTTAGATATTTGCTTTTCATGTGTCTTGGGTGATGATTCTAGTTAGAGCATCATCTCTGCAACCAATATAATGGCCAGTGGGGCTTTTACTGTTGTCTTATAGCTTACACAAGTATCTTGCATGTGTGCAAGGGAGCATGAGGAGCAGCTGCCTGGCTTTAAAACCACTTTCAAATCCCCATGCAGGGGAGATCTCTGCTCCTTGCTACCTCCAGAGCACACCCCCAGCTCACACAAACACCTCTGCTCAGGTAGCTTCAATAATTTGCCTGGTCAGAGGAAGCCAGGGAGTGAGTGGTAAACACTCTCCCATCAGTGGCCTGCAGATCCTCAGGGACTCGTGTGTGATGCTTCAGAGACCCACCAAGGGCAATTAGGAAAAGTCAGCCTTTAAAAGGCATGAAATATCAGTGCTTGCTCCTGCTGGAAAAAGAGACATTTATCAGTCAAAACAAGCTGAAAGTGGTTTTGCTGAAACAGCTTCGCTTTGGGGTGTCCCTGACCTTATGAGCCACATCCCCAAATTCTCCTCTGTTCAGGAATCCCCAAGCACAAATCCTGTCCCAGGGAGGTCTGTGGGCAGCTGATGAGACACCAAAGGCTTCCTGCTGTGGGCAGGGGACCAGCAACTATCCCAGGCTGACCCAAGAATCATGGAATCAGAGTGGTAGGGGTTGGAAGAGACCTCAAAGACCAACCAATTCCACCCCCTTTCCATAGGCAGGGACAGCTTCCAGCAGACCAGGTTGCTCAGAGCCTCATTGGACCTGGATTTGAACATTCCCAGGGATGGGGCATCCACAGCTTCTCTGGGCAAGCTCTGCCTGTGCCTCACACCCTCACAGGGAAGAATTTCTTCCTGAGTCCTAAATCATGGCTACCCCTCACCCTTTCCTAGCCTGATCCCCTCTCACCCACCGTGCCCTGCTGCAGGAGCCACAGCTGGATTCAGAGACACCCAAATCTTTGTTTTTCCTCACAGGGCAGGTGAGACCCCTCTGCAAGTCACCACTGCCATCCCACAGAGCCCAAAAATGACTCCACAGCAGGCACTGAGCTGGGTGGGCTGGGGAAGCAGGGACAAGCACAGCAGCACTGAGGACCCCCATGTGGACAGGCTGCTGCAGAGGAGGAGCAGCAGTCCCTGTTGTCATGTGGTAAGTGGATGAAGGTACCAAGGGTTTTGTTTATTTAAGGTCATGGAAGAAAAGGGTCTTCAAAAACTATTCGAAGTCAGTGAGGGGATGACTTTGTGAAGCACCTGGGGAGGGCTGTGAGTGGTGGCAGGAGGGGAAAGTGCAGAGGAGGTGGTGCACAGGGCATGGAAAATGCGGGGGAGAGCTGGAATGATTCAGGGCACGGAGACAAGGACAAGGAGCTCGAACGAGATGCAGCAGAGAAAGGGGGAGTTAGTGAGTGGTTGTAAAAGGCTGGGCTGATCTTGGCAAAGACAGAAAAGGATTTCAACAGCTCTGTTCTGACTGGGTGTCAGGGAGGATGGAGAAAAGAAAGTTTTATTTAATAACTAATAAGCAAATCATCAGCGGGGATTTTTATGAGTGCAGTTTGAAAGGCAGAATTTAGCCCCTTCCTTTGGTTTCTCCACACACACAAATTTTGATTCCTGCCATTTCTGGGAACAGCTCTGGTATTTTATTCAGCTTTGCTGTTATTTATATTGAACTTTTCTTCCTCTGCCACATGTGTGGTAAATGTCTTTACTGCATCTTGACTCAGAAATGCTCAGGACTTACTCTGAGCTCTCTTACTCCAGCTCTCTGTTGCTGCAAATCCATCAGTAACATTGTGGTTGCCCCCAGTTTTTTACAGATGTAAATGAAAGAAGAGTTAAGCCTTGTATTTGGATTAGGAGGCCTGACTGCCTTTTAATAGAAGCATAATGAAGCCATCAAGAGTTTTCATTCAATTAGACTTTTTCTCCCTCTGGCAAATGATTATAGCACATTTATAGTGTAATGGGCAATTACTTTATACTCCTTGTCTGTTGACATCCTATTAAGCCTGCATTTTCTGTCCCTAACAAAGAGATCAGATATAATTGTTAGGAACTACAAGGAATACATAAGAACTACCAGAATATATTTAAGCACAATGAATATGGATCTGTTAGTGAGATGCATGATGTGCAGCGGCAGATTCCTCCACTCCTTTCTGCTCTGGGGAAATATCAATTACCTATTCTTCCATTCCTTCATACATTAGCTTTTCCTCCCGTGTCAAGAATGATCTTTGTGCTGAGTGGGTGTTGATTCTACATTGAATCCTGTACTCATGAACCTGAGCCTGAGAGGTGCAATGAGGACTGCAGAGGAAAGTTTTGCCCCTGGAAGATTTGTAAGATGTGTATTAGTGGGGGATTTTTAAACCTGCAGCTGGCAGGCAGGGAAGGCAGGGCAGGGGCAGGAGCTGATGGAGTCACCTCCTTTGTGAAGCACGGTGGGTGGTTGTAGCAATGCTGATGTTTTCTTTAGCTCAATGACATTTCTTATCCAGCCTCTGAGGGACATGGAGCTTCCAGCAGTGCTCTGCCACCTTGGGATGTCCTGTCAGGTAACAGGCAGATGAGTTCAGCTGAGTGGGTGTTGGTGGGAGCTGTGAGGGCACATCCCTGACAGCACAGAGTCAGCAAAGCTTTTACAGGGGGGTTTTAACAGGAGAAATCCAACAGATTCTCACTCAGGAGCAGCAGCCTGTAGCATCCACTGTGCCTGCACAAACTGCTGCTGCTCTGGGGCTCTCCTGTCTCAGCACCAGAGATCTTACAGGGATGGCAACAATTCCCTAATCCTTCTCATCCTGCTGCAGGGCTCAGTCCCAGGGATGCTGTTAGGTGGGAGGCCAGGAAGCATCTCCAAGTTGCACTGTCTCTGGTTGTGGTCATCACTGTGGAATTATCCTGCCTGGAGGTGTGCTGTCCAAGCATTGGCTGTGGCAAACTGTGTGAAATTCTGTGGGACATGTACAGGTTTTGCAGACTGTGGACCTTCACCTAAATTCTTCTCTCACAGTCCCCATGGTGCTCCAGCTCATTCCAGCTCCTGGTAGCAGCAGCGTGGCTGTCTTGTCACTGACACTTTAAAGGGTGACAAACTGCACACAAAGCCCTTCTTCACCTGCCTGGCTTTGTGCTCTTGCATTATCCTCAGTGATCACACACCCATGATTGGGACAGGAGAAGCAATGCCACATCCTGAATTCACCTGGGAATTTGAGCACACGCCAGTAATTCCTGCCTGGCTGTGCAACAGGATCAGTTCCCAGCTCAGGAATCACCTTACAAAGAGCAGCTCTGAGCACCAGGGATGGAGAAGTCACCCTGAAAGAGACATTACTCAGGTGCTCCATCCACAGGGTCAGGGGAGTGGGACAGAGCTTGGGCTCTGACCATTTCCATGGCAGCAGAATCTATGTCAGGACTACGTGGGTTCTGAGGAAGGTGGTGAGACCAGCAAGTAGGACAAAACCATTTAACCTGCAGGTCTAAAAGACCATTTCCAAGACTTTTTTCCACAATTATTGACGGCTTTGGGATGTGGGGATGTCAGCTTCCTTTGAAACATCCATAGGTGGATGGATTTTCATGCGAGTTGAGTTGTTGCCTCTGCTGATCGCCAGAAAGCTCTCAAGCAGTGGGGGATTTATCACAAAGTCAGCTTAAACTTAGGACAGGCTTGAGGTAAAGAAGAAATCTGGGCATAAATCAGGCAGATATGTGCCATTGGTTTAGGTCTACTAACTTTAATTTTTTTTTCTCTCTAACTTTCAGCTTTTAGCCACAGAGTGGGGTAAAATATCCTCTCAATGTCACCCAGGTCCTCACTGCCACACAATAAAGGTGTTGAACATGCTGAAGGTGCAAATTTAACACCCTGGGGGTGTTAAAATCACTGTCAATGTCAGAGAGGCAGGCAGGGACAGTCACTGGCATGTGGGGACTGGCTGTGTGCTGTGCTGGGAGCCCCTCTGAGCCTGAGTCTGTCACCACACTGTTTGTGATCCCAGTGGTGGACTTTGAAGAAGTGGGGATCCCTTTCCATGCCTTTTCCTCCATGTTTCAACGCACTTCTCTATAGAATAAGAGTGCAAACGTCTGTGCTTCTGCCTGCTGTTGGCTCTTGTCTCTTCTTCCCAAAGGTTTAAGCATTACTTTTTTTCATGTTCTACCTAAATCATCCATTCTGCAGCCATCTGTCACAGATTTAATTTCTAAGTCAATTACCTGGGTTTTCTGAAATCAAATACCTGTGTACCTTCTGTTTTCAGAGTAAATATGAATTTCATTATATTTTATTATTGTTTAATAGCACCAGGGACACGATGTTTGGAGGCAGCCTGAATTTTGATTCAAAATCACAGTTCTTTTTCTGAATAGCTCCATCAACTGGAGACCTTCCCCATCAGCTCTTTCATAAAGCAAAAGGAGACAAATGGGCAGATAAGCTAACCAGGGAAGAAAGAGATATTCCTTCCCTTGACCTAGAAGCCTGGCAGGACCTTTCTTCAATGCATTGCATTATGTAGTGGTTTTCACTATTATGCATATATTTAGCAGCAGCCACTCACCAACCTGCAAAGGAAGTAGGGTGGTGGAAGATGGAATTCAAGGGAGGAAAGAAACACCAGGGATGTTTTGTCTCTGCTTTTATATTTCAAAGATTGCACAGGAATATACATGAGAATTTCTCTCCATTGTAACGTGGGACTTCTTGTCTTTTAATACCTTTGGCATCTCTCCATTAATATAATTTCTGTGACATTTATGAACAAAAACCCACTTCAAACTGCTGTCAAGATCAATCCCAAATAATCTCTAATTATAAGCAAAAGTAAAAAACGCACCACAGTGCAATGAGGAATACAGGGACCCACTGGAGAACATACACATGAAGAGTCTCATCCTCCAGCTGGAGAAAGATCAGGAAAGACTTTGCCCAGAAGCTGGATTTCACCATCTCTTAGGCAGGTTGTTTTAGCTGGGTTCCTGCTTTGCAGTATTCTGGCTCACAAAGAGCTTTCTGACATCTCGAGTGCTTGGTACCTGCTGGGGTTTAGATTCTCTGATTTGAAGACCTGCTGGGGAAAGGTACCTATAACTGTCCATGTGTTGTCCTTTTGGTTCAGCTCCCATCTGGCCAAAGGCAGTTCATTCTGAATATTGAAGTTTTGGTAGCAGAGAATTAATCCCTGGATTAACCTGAACCTTCAGGGAGTGTTTGATCTTCTGCCCTCCTCCTTCACCACCAGTCCTGACCCGGCAGAGTCCTTCTGCAACTGCAGCACGAATTCCTGTGCAAGAGGATTGGAAATCCAGTTTCTGGACACAGAGCAGCTGGTATTTCTGTGGCCTGAGACCAAACATAGGAGGCAGCCCTCAAGCAGCCAGACTCAGAGGGGAGCTGAAGTAGAGCCACATGCAAAGCTGGCATTTATGGTGTCTCTTCACTGCGTTCAGCACTGCACACGTCGCAGCAGATGAATATTCCTGTGAAAACATCAATAAATGGAATAAACAAAGGTCTTACCAGGTGCCTACTACAGACCCTGTCTGTGCTCTTGTTTTGTCCAAACCCTGAGTAGTGAGGAAAAGCCTCCAGGTGAGCCCCCCACACCTCCCAGGTTCAACAGCTCCAACTGACATTGTTTCTTCAAGGACATTTTCATATTAAAAAGAAAGCCCAACTCACTTACAAGGTGTTCAGTCTTTTTAAACAGCTTTTAGAAGCAAGAAGTGTGGCTCAAGTTAATTCTGTCCTTGGCTCTGTACTAATCCCAGAAATGAGACCATTCCCTTGGTTATCCACCAATTGTTGCAAGCTCTGTGTCAGAAGTGACTGAGAAATCCAAAAAGCTTGGTAGATGGAGCATTCAGAGCCCAACCTTTCCACAGGGGGGTAAAAAAAAATCCAAATATATTTTTCTTTGTCAAAGTGATTATTGATTGGCTTAAGGCAAAGCTGGGGACTAACCATATGGGGATGTCTGTTATACGATTGGATTAGTGCTTGGACCTAACCCCACTCCAGCCCTGTCTCCAGGATCAATAGAAGATGCTAAAGAATGATTAGCCTTGCAGCTGCGTTGTGTCCTGTGCTTCTTCAGTCATAGAGGGGAGGAAAAAAAAAAAAGATAAACTGATCAGGGGATTTAGAAAAATTAACATCATGTCTATAAAATACCATTTTATTACTTCCTATACTGGGAATACTCAGCAGTAATCAGCCTCACAGAAATATCAAACATTGGTTCTTATGTAGTTCAGCTTGCTGTTCCAGCCTAGCAGATGCAAAATCTTAAATGTTTTGGCTGTAACTTTGCTTGTAAAAATTATCAGAGAATTAGATCAGAGTAATTTCTTTCTTAAAGGATGGAGATGCACTGATTTCACTCAAAAACACAAATTCACGGGAACATTATAAAGCTTTCTCTATTTTTTTTTCCAAAAATATACTACCTTCCCTTTATTCTGCTTTTAGAATGCAGCACAGGGCTTCCCTGCTTGCAGATGAATGTGGAAAAATAGGGTTTAGTACAAAAGGACCCCCTACCTTCTAATACTAGAGATGGCTTGGGTTACTAATCCCTATTTCTAGGAGCAGATGCTGATTGTCCTATTAATCAAAGCAAATCATTAGGCATTAATTACACTTAGTAACAGAATAATTGCTTGGTTTACCTAAACTGTGGTAGAAATGAGTTTTTTTTTCTTTCTGAGCAGGATAAGCTTATTTAAATGATGTCACAAGCACACACACAAAGCACAATGAAAGTAGAGCAGAATCTGGTTTGTTTTGCTCGTGCATGAGGTGAGCTGCTCTTGGAAACAGCATCTGTGGGGCAAAGAAGAGACCAGTTCAGAGACGTTCTGGGACAAGGAATAGTTGTTGAGATATAAGAGAAAATAGTCAATAAATCTTGTATCTTGATTGCTGAAAATGCTGGGAACTGGGGGTTTTTCTGCCTCCCCAGCTGAGGGTTGGATGCCGGGTGATTCAGACTTTCCATTACAGCATGGTAAGGTGAGAGGCTCAAATACACCCCCAGCACTGGCAAAATGCCTTCCCTGATCAAAAAAGGGAAATAAAGACCCAGGGGTATGGTCTGAGAGTGATTATCATCTTCAGTGTGTTCTATTATCAGAGTTTATTTGCTGGGGAGAGGGGGCCCCTTTCTGAGAGTCTGGGGCTGTACCAAAAAGCTGATGTGACCAGACTCATCCCCACAGCACCCAGAGCAGCAGCTCCAAGTGCTCAGAAAGGGAAGAGCCCCAGCATGAATGCACACCTTAAACATCCAAGTGAACAGTGTTGGCTCTTCCTGCCAACAGCTGAAGAAAGACCGTGTCTTCCCTGGAAAGAAGGACTGTGCTCCTGGTGAATAAAAATAAAACTCAAAATATTTTTCTCCACCAAAACTTAGAATTGCTTGCAGCAGGTTTTCACCTGAAACTCCTGGAGCTAAAAGCTCAGCACAGCTTCAGAGTATTTATTCCCCATAAATGTTCTATGACTGTGGCATTTCAGTGGCATATGGGTCTGTTTTCAGTGGGAATCCTGGGGTGAATCATGTTTGTGCATTATTAAGATCATAATTCAGCTTTATCAGAATCATGACTCCATGCTCAGAGGATAAGCCTTTATGTAAGAGACACTCAGCTTGCTTCCAGGAAAATATTTATTGTACCCTGTTCAATATGCAGCTCAAAAAATCAAAACATGCACCATCACAACTGAAATTAAATCAAATTTACTAACTAATATTGGAACAGCCTGCCCAGGGAAGCTGTGGAATCACCATCCCTGGAAGTGTTCAAAAATTGTGTGGGACCTTGTAGCACATAAAAGTAACAATGATGGTGACAAAGCCATTATTAACATGTTCATTTTCACACCCTTTGAGAACAAGAGATACTGGGAGACTGTCCAGAGACAGGCCCAGCTCTCCAGAGGCTACATAAAACAGATAAATTGAGAGATTTGCCATTGACCTAAATAAAATAAGACTGGCCCCAGAAATGGTGACATGGTGTTTATAGCTGTTCCAATTATAAGTTTATTTAATGGCACTAGCACACCAGGATGTCAGTGCCCCATCCCTTGAAGTGTTCTAGGCCAAGCTGGATGGGGCTTCCAGCCACCTGCTCTAGTGAAAGGTGTCTCTGCCCATGGCAGGGCTGTTAGAATTGTCTTTAGATCATCTTTAGGGTCCCTTCCAACCCAAGGCATTCTGGGGTTCTGTTAGTGCCTTAAATCCATCAGCAGTTTATTTGGACTGTGCTGATCCCACACCTTTCTGTACCCACATTGCTTTGGGCAGCAGGAGGCTGACAGCTGAAGTGGTGTGGAGCAGGGATTGTGCTGCTTCCACGTGCACACACCTCTGCTTGCACATTCAGTTTATGAAAACAAATTCCTTGTGCTCATAAAAACACAAACAGCCAGACCTGCCAGACACAGGAGTTTGTGAGTGGGGCCTGTACCAGGCTGTAAGTACCAAGAAGGGGAGCAAAGATGGAAAGCAGCATGTGCTTTGTCCTTGCCCTGCTTTCCCTGGCTCTGGAGTGCAACCAGACTCAGTTAACACTTGACGTTGTTAAACAAGCTCTTCATACAAAACAAATTTATCACATGATAAATATTGTCACTTATGGACAACTGTCTCAACAAAATCATTTGTTGGCATTCAGCTGGTAACTCTGGCTGTCACAAAGAGATGGAGAAAAAGTGAGCTCCAGGTTCAGGGCTTTGGCTCCATCCTTTACAAGAATCCCACCCCAGTGACAGGGGCATCCTCCATTTGTAATGCTCGAGGTGTCCTTGCAATCCCAAGAGTATATCCAAGAAGCTGGCCAGCCACAGGTCCTCTTCTGCAGCATGTCAGCAGCTCAGCTGCAGCCACTCATTTCCGTGGAGCCTGCGGGGCTGGAGCAGTGCCTGGATTAAGTGCAGCCCACTTCACAAACCAAGAGCGGCCGCTTTGGCCTGCCCAGGTCAGCTCTGCAGAACAACAGGGCACGTTGTCAGCAAGCACAAATGAAAAGATACTTTATGCCTTGGTCAGGCCAGGCCAGTGGCAGTGCTGAGTGCCAGGGCTGGCACTTTGCACAGCAGAGGAGTTACATAAGTGGGAGCACACACACGCTCGGGCATTTCTGCACCACGGTTTCCACATTTCTTTACTCCTGACTGTCTCAGCAATGGTTTTACTTGCTGAGTCTTTACTTCAGCGTCTCCTCAGATCACTGCCCATCTAAGTTGATGTAATCAGCCATTGAGGTCCTCACAATAAGCTGCAAAAGCAGGAGGAAAGCAGAGGTCCCTGCCTGGCAGGATTTGGCCACGTCCTCAGAGTGGTGCCCGGCGCTCGCTGGAGCCAGCACCCAGCAGGGAGGAGACACTGAGGAGATAAAGCATTTGGGTCAAAGAACAGTGACTCAGCTGGAATTAACAGGGCCCATTTGGGGATCTATTTTCCCACCCAGTGTTCCTTCTTCACGCTTCATGATCCTGCTCTTTTTCTCGTATCCTGCTTTCTTGCTTATTTTGTGTTTTCCTGCTCGTCCTTCCCTGCTCGAAGCTCTGTCTCAATGCCCCTGCCTTCACTTCGTGTCTGTCATTCTGCTCCAGATCTTACAACACATGCAGGAGCTAAGGTTGCAGCCAAGTGATTGGATCCAAGTGGTTGTATCCAAGTGATGTTCCCAGCGTCTTGAGAGCACACCAGCAGTGAGGCTGGAGGTGGCATCAGTAAATTTAGTGACACACACCTACTTTCCAAAATGTATTTTTTCTCCCAGAGGATGGAAAAAAAATTAAAGAGGTGGCCTAAAGGAGTGGCCCAAGATGCCTTCCTGCAGGTCCACTCTGGCTTCAGTCCCATTGTTTTGGGAGAGCAAGTGACAGCAGCATATGACCCCGTGTTTTCCACAGTATCCTGTGCACATCTGCGGCACTGCATATAATGTAATACAAACAGAATTACCAGGGATTAAGGTTTTGTTTCTGCTCCTACTAATAAATGCCAAAATCCCTATTGACTTTGCCGGAATAAAATCAGGCCTGAAGTGACCCACCAGTGACATTTGCAGGGATCCTCCCGAACGCCGAGGCACCTTTGCTCCGATGCGCTCGCCATATGGGCGGCCTCCTTTCCACCTCCCTCAGCAGCTGCCAGAGGCTGCAGTGCTGACTGGAGTAATGACAATAAAAACGGCCCCAACAGAGCCAGTGTTTATGACAGGAGAAACAAGGCTGGTCTCCCAGGCCACTGACCTGGCATCTTGGGGCTGCTTGGGGTCCTTCATGCTGTGACTGACACTGCCCTGCACAGGAGCTGCTGATGCAGCCCCGGATAAAAGGACTGGGGATGTGCACCTGAGCCACAGATCCCACTTCCTCTGCTTGAATCCACCTCTGAAAGCACTGAAACATGCAGAAATTGATCAAGCCTGCCTAAAGCCTTACTACAGTCTTGGGGCAAGCAGGAGGAAATGTTGCATCTCAGGCACTAATTGTCAGTATGTCTCTTTTTTCCCATACATCTTTTTCCTTCTCACCATTTGCCTCTCTTTTCCTCATCAGGATTTCTCTTTCATCATCTTCCTAGGCTGACAAGCACTTGAAAGGACATTCAACACTTTGAAAGCTGCTGTTTTTCAGATTTTATAAATTTCTCCCAGCTTAAGTTCCTGATGACAACTCTGCTCAGAGCACGGCTCGTCAGGAACATTGATCTAGTGGAAATGGCCTGGTTTGAAATTGGTGCACAGTGCCTTCCTTAAATATCCTCACAAAATCTGACCAATGAGAGGTATTCCTTTTTTTTTCAAACTAGAACAATTTCCAAAGGCTTAGAATTTAGTTTAAGAATTTCTCCCTTCTGCAAATGCTATGAGATTAGTGGGAATTGTTTATTCTTTATTATTTTAGCTGATACTTTCTTTTTAATGGAATCTACACAGCTCAGACTGACTGGTACTGCAAGGCACTGATCACATTTGATTTCCAGTCAAGTTGCTTAGAACTTTTGGGAAGCACTCAGCATTTTATCATCCAGCCCTTCATTGTCTGCCAGTCTTTTTAAACTGTAAAATGTTTAAGGCCAGGACTCTTTCACTGTGTGGAACACGAAGCCCTAAACAAAGCTGTGCCCTGTGGGCACTCTAATATAAATGATAATTGCTGATGGCTCTCCCAGCTATAACTGCACAGTAATTCAGGCACATCCCTACTTCCACTGACGGGGAATGAGAAGGATTGATCACAAAACAATCTGTCAATCATAACAGCAGTGATGTTTTTCTAACTAGGAGTATGTAAACAAGATTTACCCAGTTCTCACCTGCAGTGATTTAAAAAGTCAGCTAATTATTTTATTTAGGAGCAGCTGATTGCATAAAACTGAGTTGCACTTAGTTTTTTACTTTTAGTTTATTTATTACATGATTCCTGAAATCTCAGCCACATTTATCAATATGATCCAGCAGTGACTATTGTTTTCTCTTGCCCAGACCTCAGCACCACTGATTATACTTTACAGCTCCACAGGTCTACATTCCAAATAAGCACAAGGCAGTTAGTTGTGTGCCTTGATACTTATTTATCATTTTGGCATGTGAGTGAACAGCTATTTTAGACTGCAATAATTAAAATTTTCTGTTCTCTCTCCCTATTTTTTTTTCAATATAGAATCACAGAATAATGGAATGGTTTGGCTTGGAAGGATTCTTGAAGTCCATCTAGTTCCAACCCCCTGCCATGGCAGGAACACCTTCCACTAGACCAGGTAAGTCCCATCCAACCTGGCCTTGAACAACTCCAGGGATGATGCTCCACAGCTGCTTCAGCAAAACTGCTCCAGTGCCTCACTAGCCTCAGGGTAAAGAATTTCTTCCTAATATCTAATCAAAATCTACCCTCCTTCAGCTTAACATCACTCCTCCTTGTCCCATCGCTACATGCCCTTGCAGTATGCTGGTACATTGGTTAAACTCTATTCATATCACAACCTCAGTGACAGAGCTGCCTCTATAAGGAGCAGTGCTTCAGCTCCAGGGGATACTTCATGTACAGTTAAATGTTACCTGTGTGGATCATTAGGTTATAAAGCTACACTGATGACAGAGTCACTGTACTGTGACACGTGGCAAAAACAGGTAATAAAAACCCACACCTGTTTTAATAACAGCTTCCACTCAGGAACTTGTAGACATCTAAATATTTCCATAACACTACAAGCTTTCAAGATATATGCTCAGTGTAGAACTTTTATCTTCCCTACCTAAAAAACCAAAATAATAAAAAACAAAACAGACTCAAAACCGCCCATTAAACCCAAACAATATCTTATCTAAAGTTGTTCTGCACAATTTAACTACTACCAAAAATTTTACCAAGTCTGGAAATAAGTAGATGACAAATAATCCCATGGAATTAGCCTTGTAAAAGTGGAGACATGCATTTGCTGCTCCTAACTTCATTTTGTAATTCACAAAGACAATATGTAAGCACTGACTTTCAACTGTCAGCCTTGATCTGATGATGGTAACAGATAACTTCACTATTTCTGAAGCTCTGGAAGAAATCACTAACCCAGCAGCACTCCCTTGTCAAAAGCATCACTGTAACTGACAGAGTAATCCACAAAAGACAGAAAACAGAAATTTGAATCATTATTTTACTCTATGCCAATACTTGCAAATGATAAAAGCACTCTGCCCAGCCTTTGACAATCTACTTTATTCCAGTAATGTCAGCTCAGATAAAACTCACCAGAGGAATCTGAAACATATACAGCATCCACTGGAGCATCCTCCTTTTTTTTTTTTTTTTTCCCTTCCTTTTTGTGTTGTAAAGTGTTCTCTGATAAAATATTGACACTGCAATATGTGAGCTAGCTGTGATAAACATTCAGGGCAGCGTATGCTGCTGCCAGCCCTACACTGCTGGAAACAAGGCAGTCACACACCAAAAAAAAGACTTGTGCTTCAACACTCTGACCCTCTGCTTCTGCTCTGGATCACAGAGACTCCCAAGGTAATTCCAAGGAAATTCTGGCCAAAAAATATTTAGAACAATCTGACCCCAAACTCTGTTCATTGCTGTGTTATTGAGGATCATGGGTGCTCAATGACTGTGATAATGTGGCAAAACTCACCTAAGGACCACGTATAATTGCAATGCAACCCAAGACAAATAATCTAAGTGTCACGTTGATAAGCAACAAGAATAATTCAGCACTATTTAAAAGACAGATTTGGAGAATTCATCTCTTCTGTCCATCCAAGTATTGGCTCTTTCAACAGTTCTCCCAAAACTTGTCATTACAATTGGTAATTTTGACATCACTCTGTCTACAAGTGATAAAACAGAAAAATCTACCCAAACTTTGATCCCCCTGTTTATGTGATCAGAATGTTTCTCCTGTGCTAGAAATGTATTAAGGATCTATTTTTTAGAAAGCTGGGAAGAACACAATCTCAGATGAAGTGGAAGTTTACATGAAGTCATGACCTATTTCACAGAACCAGCTTCACTTAAGTGCTCTGGCTGGATGGACAGACTGGGTTCAAAAGCATCCCTGAAGTTGAGTGGTGATTTACATGTAATCTGTGATTTGTATCTTTTTTATCAGAACCCTGCTGCTCTTTACTTTCTGATGATGAGCCACAAGTATTAGGTCAAGAAGAAAAATTTTTAAAAATCGAAGAACCACGGCTCTGCATCACTCTCCTTCAACAAAACAGCAGCAGTGGGAGCACTGGGTCTGCCCTGAGCAGAGGTGCTCAGGCCTTGGTTCAACACCTCCTCACTAAAGATCACACTGGTAACAACCTGTATGTTTTCCAAGAGCCTTTTCCAAATGTGAGGGAGAAAAATGAATAAACAGCTGCCTATGATAACCCCTTCAATATATGTAGAGTGAGATACACAAGTGGTGGTGTTCATTCCCAAGGAAAAAAATCCCCTTGAAGAATGTATTGTGCCCAGGGATTTTTAACACCCATGTGGCACAATTTGAAATTGTATTGTACAGCTTGGGTAATGACTGGAGTGTTTCAGAGGCTTGGCACCTCCCTGGAATGCAATGGAAACAGCACTTCCAGGGGTTTTGTAATCATTAAGAAATATTTTTAACCACTTTTTACCCATAACTTCTGGAAAGGAGCCCTTTGCAGCTGTGGCAGTGAGCAACATCACTGACCACAGCATCAGGAATTTTGTGGAAATAGTTAAAACTTGCCACATGTGCCTCAAGAAAAGGAAGAGAGCAGCAAGAGACCACACTTAGCTCAAGGCAGTCCTGCTCTGGCAGAAGGGAGCAGATGAGAACTGCAGGCTCAAAATTGAGTTTCAGTCTGGACTGTCAACTTCCAAGCTTCCCACCAGTCAGAACAGCTGGTTCCCCACCAGCAAGAACTTTTTGTGACTTGATCCTCTACTTCTTTCCCTTCCCCAAGCCAAGCCTCAAAGCATTACGGATCAAGTCCTGTGCCGTACAAAATAATTTTGTGGAAGCTTTGTGGACTGTGGTATGATACAGAAAATTAAGTCTGTGTTACTAAAATTTTTGACACTATTTCTCCTATGGAGTCATAACAGTCAAAGTATTTTCTTTTTGTGTATGTCTAAACATTCTATTAGCATGGTATCAGCATCTTTTGATATTTCTTTCATACCCTTGCTTAATTTGAATGGAACCAAAACCTATTACTGCTGAATTCAAGTGATTCCTGAAAAGAAAAAAATCTGGGATGTAGCAAGGTGAGGGCAAAGATTTACCTTTCCAAAGGTAACATGTTGCAAGTGCTAAAAAGAGCATCATCTTCACATCAAATCAAGCAAGGTACAGGATCCAAGAAACAGCGTGCCAAGAGGCAATTTCTCAGCAAGATGTTAGCATCAGAACACAAAGTGATGTGTCTGGAAGCAGAACTGCTGAGCTGCAAACAACCTGGGTGTGAGTCAGAGAATATTAGGACAGTGCCTGTCCACCAGGAGTACAGACTTGATTGCATGTGACTTGTGTCAACTCCGGAGCCATCAAGAGCAGAACATAAAAGCAAGGCAAGAGAGATATTTCTAAATGAGCCATTCAGCCTCTAAGGCAACGAATCTGGCAACAACTCAAGTTTCAGGAGGAAAAAAGTCAGCATTCCAGGTTTGTGCTCCACCGTTTCATCCTTCATTCGTTTTTCTCAGGCAAAAGGTCACCAAGACATCATGTTTTAAATCATTAAAAGACACAATCAATCTCCTTTCAAACTAGCCCATAACTTTGAAACCAGAATCCAATTGCCTGTTCAGGCTCATTAGTGTCTTTGGATCCTAATGACCCACTCAGTAGCAGTAAATGAAAAACTAATCCTTGTTTTATGCCATTGGCCCAAAAGGATTAGCCAACTCTTGCTACCCCTGCAATCAGCCTTGCACTGGGGGGATTATGACCATCTAATACTGTAAATCTACACATTCCAATCTGTTACAATATGTAGCACTTAAAGCTTATTTCCTTGAAATACTTAAACGTATTAATGCTGTAGTGTAAGGTTGTTTTCTTAGGATGCAGTGATTCACCTGCCCCTGCCCCCACAGCCTGCATATACCCACAAACATGCAGAGATGTCCTGTTACTCCCTACACAAAGTTTTAATTGTGTTCATGGTTTTGAAATGAAAAATTCCAACTATTTTTTTCTTTGCATGGAGCCCAGACTGGGGATGAAATGATGTCTAGGATTTCTACGGGGTTCAGTGCTGTAATTTAAGAGGTAGCCAGCAATAAAGCCACTACCTACATACAATGCTCTCTGATCTGCTCTGTGGGTTGTAACTCCAGGTTTGTACCATTTGTGCCACTGCAGTTTGTCCAGCTCAGAACTCTGGTTGCTCTTGTTAATCAGGGAGCAATCAGATGAGCCTACAAAGTCATGACGTAAAGTTTTTGTTTTCCTTTTGTTTTGTATTCACATGTTGCCATTGACAATTCCGTGTAGTTAAGAGACAATTTTAACACTCTCGGTTGCCCTATTCATACAGTTTTTCTGATATAAAATAGAAATAACTCTTGTGGTTTTATCACCTGAAGTATTATACATAACATAAACACAACAAAATTTGTCCTGCAGAGTGTTATGCTGGGTATATGCACCGTAGATTGATATTCTTGGACTGAAGTTACAGAAAATTCATAAATTGCTCTGAACATGATTTTTGAGTGAGAACAGTTTAATGAATGACTTATTTCCTATTAAAAGTGGTGTCTGAAGGCAGAAAACAGCAGTACATTAAAATAAATCTTATATTCCACAACCCCTGGAAGTCATTACAATAGTCTTTACCTCATGGTTTCTAAATTAATTTTTTAATGTTAAACTTATACAGCAGTTGCTTATTTGTCAGCCAAATATCCCTAACTGTTTATAAATGTGCTTTACATTTACATTTCAGTAAAATTACCAGTAAAATAGTAGATGGTGCTTCAGATGTTATGTTATTTTACAAATTATGTAATGTTATGTTATTTTACAAATTAAAATCATTTTTTTAATGGAAGACCACTTTGCAGAACAAGACAGGTGTGTAGAAATGTTCTCTATATTATTTCTGATCAGAAAAATGACATTTCTATATAGCTGTTATTTCTGTAGAAGAAAGAAAACCGAGGCATCCATGTCTTCCTCACCGCAGCAGCAGCAAAGAGTGTAAATTTTCTTAGTAAGCTTCTGTAAAGTTTTTTACTTAACAAATTCAAAAATTTATTTATTAGGGTATCATATTTCCTACAAGGTTGGTGACACAAAATATTTATTATAATATTTATTTAATTATAATTATAATATTTATTTAACCTAACCTTCCCTAACCCTAATGGAGCGTGGCACATTAGCTTTTACAAGCAGTATTTCACGTGAAGTGGTTTTCTGTCAAAACTTCATTAAAAACCTAAGTGGAACAGTAAAGATATCAGGGCTCTAAATAAACATTTACCTTCTGGTTGGGATACTCTTATGGGATTCAAAGTCCAATCCCTGCCCTGCTTATTCAAGAGGGGTTTTTGCTGTTAGTACCTTCGGGCTTGGCTGTGAGCCTGAGCTCTGTTTTACTCTGTGCAATCCAAGGAGAGAACAAAAAGGCACCCCCACCTGCAAGGACTCACAGCACAAGTGCACAGTGTCACCATATTGTCACTTTGCTGGCAGCTGCATAGCTTTTAAGGGATTACAGCTCCCAGCTGCTGCTTCTGGAGGCTCCTGGGCTCCAGCTCAGCTGGTCACGTGTGGGATACCTGCGGTACCTGGTGTTTGCTCTCTATCAGCCCTTGCTACACTGACAGGAGAGGCTCTCTCCACTCAACTTTCAGGCTAGAAATGGGTGTAACATGCAATGGATGAGTGTGTAAAGGGCTAACCAAAATGACATTGGGCAGTGAGAGATGTGCCAGTGTCAGCAACCCATCAGCACAACTGCTATTGGTTTTATAGGCATATCCAGGGACCATTTCTAGGTGGAATGTGACAGGCACCAATGAAAAAATCCCAGTGTGTCTAAGAAGCTCATGGTCTTAGGCCTCAGAAAAGTATCCCAAATGCTGGGAGGTTGCCTCTTCTGAAGCAGCTTTCTCTGCTTTGTTGTTAATCAGCCTATCCAATTTGTGTCAGTAAACATCCAGCAAGACCTAGGACTGTGGTTTCTCCCACTTCAACTGCAGCCTTGACTTCTACCCTGTAACATCTTAGGCACAGATAACAGAATTCATCAGGAAAGATCTTTGTTTACAGAATAACTGAGCAAACAAAATTAAACTTTTGGCTTTCTAAATGATCCCAGAATATCAGTCAGCAGTGTAAAATAAAAGGTAGAGACTCAAACCTGCCTCTACCTTAGGTTTTTCAGATTGACAGGTATGCAGGAGATTAGAAAAGCTGTGTCTCACTTCTTAGTAGCTAGACCTCAACAGGATTTTACTAAAACTTCCTGATTCACTTCCAGTTAAAAAAAAATATCAAATTTTCACAAATCTCTGGCATAAAATTAGTCCTGAGGCATTTAGGAAATTGGCAGAAAAGAAACAGTGGCAGGGATAATCAAACTTTTGGTCATTAAGGGTTTTGCAGGGCAGCAGAGGGGAAGAGACTCTACTCCTCTTGGGATTTTGTCAGAAGAAAAGGAAAAGGAAAAGGAAAAGGAAAAGGAAAAGGAAAAGGAAAAGGAAAAGGAAAAGGAAAAGGAAAAGGAAAAGGAAAAGGAAAAGGAAAAGGAAAAGGAAAAGGAAAAGGAAAAGGAAAAGGAGGGAAAGGAAAAGAAGGGAAAGAGAAAGGGGAAAGAGAAAGAAAATGAAATGTTAAGTATTACAATTGCATCATTGTTCCGCTTCAGATATTAAGAAATACCTACAAAACTTTAACATAACATTAACAAAAATGTTTATTTCAAATATTTTATGAATCAGCTGTTATACACAGAATACTCAAGAACATTGTCTTTAATTCAAATTCAGCTTTAACTGCTACAAGTCATTTTAACTAACACAAGTAATTTAGTTTACATCAGAAGCTGAATGCTCTCAAAGACATTGACTTAACACTCTACCTTAAAATTATATTTCTTGAATGCCAATTTAGCAAGAGCATATAATAACAGTTTATGAACAAACACTTTTCAAAGACAAGTAAGAAAATCTCAAAACGTTTGTTGATGAATACGCATTGCAGCAATTGCAGTTATGTATTCTTACAAGAAATGGAAGGAGAAGAAATCCTTGGTACTCTAACTCAAGAAACTGGAAACATTTGTCAAGGCTAAGTAGGAAAATAATTTAAAGGAAGTCAAAGGTATTCAAAAGAATGTAAATGGCTTTGTATTTTGTGTGGAAGAATGAAAACCTTTCATAGAAGGAGACTGTGATGATCTCTGATCCTGTCCAAAGGCAAATGAAAAACTAACATCATCTTTTCCATCTCCAAACGCATGAGAAGTTGATTCCGAGGGGAAGGGAAAGACAAATGCGTCCTCATTTTCTGGTTTCCCAAAGAAGCTTCCTATATGGAATACATATAATATTTGTGATTAGATTAAATCTGAGTGAATATTGCATTCAGCATATGCTTCTTTATTAACATATTGTACCAAATATCCCACTGAGAATCCTCCTACAGTTGTGTGTTTATTGCTGCACCAGAGATGATATTCCAGGGAGTTGTTCTCAGAATTGACATGGAGTAAAGTGTGGAGCACTTGAATGGTTTAGAACAACAAAACACTTCTGCATGATACATTTTGCACCAGAGGTATTTGTAAATAGAATCTGGTAAAGTGTTTATTTAGAGAAAAATGTGATCACTCATTGAAATGCTTGGACTTTGTCCTCTCCCTTGCAAGTCCTCTCATTTTGCTTCAAACACACTGAACACTATCCCTATTTCTTTCTTTCTCATATCTCTTCTTTTCCGTGATACATAAGATGTTTAGAGCCCAACATGCAAGGGAAGATTGAAGCTAAAAATTTTGTTAAAACACAAATGAGCACAATAAACCACTGAGCTACATGATCACAGCTGAACATCTTTTCAGACAGCCAAAGGAGCTCTGTTAAGCTGGATCATGAGCCTGTGAGTCACAGGAGCACAAGCAGAAGAGAGCTGATACACACAAGTACATCTGAGTTTCAGACTTACCAATATCTTCATGTGGGGACAGAGGGTTCAGGTTTCCCACAGAAAAATTTTCCTCTGTCTGAAATGCAAACAGATTTTTTTATTTAACAAATGAGAAAGGCAAAAGTAAACTTTAATGCTGATATGTATTTGCTTTTTTGTGAGAAAAACACTGTCTCAGTGAATGTTAGCTGCCTTTACAAAACCTGGATTTAAAGGCGTTTATCAGTTACAAGTAAGTTCTTTGATCAGATGGATTTTATGGTATTTGCATGCAGATGGGTTTTATGATATTTATATGCAAATGCTCTTGCTCTATTCTTCTAGGAAAAAAACAGACTGATAACAGACCAAAAGCTGACCTGACTTAATGCTGATTTTTTAAACCAAAACTATTCAAAATTATTCAAATCTATGACATTTTATAAAACCTCCAAGCAACAACAGAAATACTTCCTACTGAATAAGGCCTCATATTGCCAGAGAGAGTAGCAGGATAACCATTTGTTACTCTTAAAATGAGTTCCTAGATTTAAAATAGATACTGAAGTACTTCAAAACCCCCATCTAACTCTAAAGAGTCCCAGATCTGCTACAGCCTGGTAAATTCTTGGCTTCTGCTGCTGGGCAGGCACAACATAATGTGGGTTCTGACAGCACTGGGTGACTTAAAACCCTCCTCATTCCTAAGCAATTCACAAACCACACACCAGCGTGTTCTCTCCTACACACAGTTCATGCTATGACACACCAGCCACAGGTATCTTGCCAAACCCAGAATGAAATGGTGCTCTCCCTCATCCCTGCTGCAGCTCCCAGCCAGTAGCCACAAGACTCAGCACAGCCTCTGCAACAGGAGCTGCCTGGCCTCAAATCCCTCATTTGCATAAGGACTTTTGGATCTACACTCCCCAGTGATACCTAAGCCCTGTCCTATGCACACATCTACCCTGGATCCCCAATTATCTACCTAATAGCCCAGGAGAGGAAAAATTACAGCACTGGAGTTAGGGAACCTGCAGAGAAAATGGAAGACCTGGATTCCATTCCCTGTTCCATTCAGTTGCCTGCCTCCATTTGAGTATAGCTAATCCATATTTGCTGTTCAGTAACCCTAATAGACTGTGCTCTCTTCCCTTCTCACTGTTCTTCACCAAGACAAAACCACACAGGAGAAGCATGTGAGTTGTGAAGTCTGCTAGAGGACTTGAATTTGAACCGTAACACTGAGCCAGAAGCCTTTTGGTGAATTGAGTCACTGGTTATTTGTACATGATCCATATGAGAGAGATTCATACTTGGTTAAAAGTCATCACAGGGGGGTTGCCAGGAAAGGGATTAAATGTTTTCAAAGAACATCAAGCTTAAAATTAACCAAGACATTAAAAAAATGCTTGCTGCAAAGATAACCAGTCTGAAAAATCTCATTCAGCGTAAATGCTGTTTTGTTCACATATTTTGCCGTAATGTTCACAATTAATCATTTTTACCTCATCAGATGAATTTTGTGCTCCAAAGAGAGAAGAATCAAATAAATTAAAGCCAGGTGACTTCTGGGAGAAGTTCATGTGAGAAAAGAAAGCAGGAGATTTTGATGTTCCTTCTTCACAACCTAAATTTTGAATGCTATAAATACAGAAAGGTAGAAATTGTATCAATAGTTTTTTAAGTGATGTAGATGGCCTTTTTCCTTCTATTTTTTTCATTTTCCTCTTTTTTTTTTTCTCTATTTTACATCCCCATAGCTTCCATAAATTATTGCTTTTTGCATCACAGAACAGATTATACAATTCTTTAAAGTAAAGGGAGGTGGTGTTCTTACCAACTCCATGCCCTCTTAACAAATAAAACCAAAAAAGCCTGTTAAAGATTGAAATCAGAGTGACAAATATTACTGCTGGAAAAGACAATGTGTCTCATATACTTCTAAGCAAAATACTGATCTTTCAAAACAGCTTCAACTGGAAATGATACTGTAGGAAGAAAACTTAATAAATATCAAGCACAACTCAGGAAAAAATTCCAAATATTTTCAGAAGAGCTTTCTAGAAAATTATTTTGCTGGTATCTTTCAAAAAGAAAAGAAATGCTTATACAATAAGTGTGAGTACAACTTTTTGCTCGGAATCAAAATAAAAGTTGAGATCATACGAGTCAAATAGAGGTGTTCTTGAGAAGTGTGGGTTTTTCCCCTTCAAGTCAGGTGTTTTAGGTGCTCTTAAGAAAGGTTCTGCACTTTCTTCTTCTGTGTCAGGATTATCTTCATTTGGCTTAAAACCTGTGTGCACATCCTATTAAAAAGAAATAAACAATGATGTTTGTAACATACAACATTTCCCAAAATACCATTAATCCTTTAAACCGTAAATATGTTCTCAGTGGAGGCAGCGCTGAGCCTGTTTATTTATTACAGTGCTCTGCAAGAAGTGAGTTTTAAATGCAGACTTTTTTCAAAACATTTCATCAGCTGACATTAATGAAAATGTTATGCACCAGTTGACACTTTACCAGTTTCTGAGACTTGCCTCTTGCCAACTGAACCAAGTATGTCAAAATACTTTGACTATTGTAAATAAACTTCTTACTTATGACATAAGAAATGCTTTTCTTACTTGAGGTACATACGAACAGTCCATGTGCTCATCTGCTTCTTCATCAACATGTTTGGCCTCCTGGCTTGCTGCACAAAAAAGACAGCACTGCCTGTATTGTAACAGCATTTTAAACAGACACATAAAAATGACATTGTGGGAAAGAATCCTTGAGAAAAGTTCACTAGCTTGGCATTGCTATTGGTAAGGAAGTGTTCTGACTGTGGTTTTCTTAACAACCCACTTTGTGGCTCTGTCCATAACAATTACCTCTTGTTCTGCCACTCGTTGCTGTCAAAGCATTACTGAGGCTGCTGCTTGTAGTTTGGTGTGTTCTTCAAACCTGCCCATTGTTCCCTGAGAGTGCTGTGTTTGTCTACTCCAACTATTACTCTCTGAGAGGGCTAATAGTCAATAGAAACCAGGTGGGAACAATATGAAAAGCACATCCATGTGACAGTGATGAAGTGTAGTTTAAAGAACTGGGCAAGAGTCAGGAGGAGAAATGAGAAGAAACATTATCAGACTTTCTGCTGTCAGAGTTTCTGCTCTAAGCTTCAGACTGTGCTATATCTCAGGCACTGCGGGTTAAGGTCCTACGTTTCAGTGTTCTCTTTGAAAAAAAATTTAGGCTATAATCTTTTACATGCATCTAAATAGGAAGTTCAATTAGAAAAAGAAATATTTAAACTGAAGCTCAGTTCCTTGTGATTTCGAAAAGTACAGGTGTATTTGTAACTACCCTGGCTTTTTTCTGTAAGCATTTTGCATGTTTTTCTCCAATTAACTTTCATCTTTAACAATCTTGATCTGATTCTTCAAGATACCTAAATTCCTGGGTTTATTATATTTCTTTTCTTTGCATTTACTCGTGCCTTCTGGCTAGATGTTAAGACCAGATTTCATTTTACCCAAGTAATTTGAGACTCGGGTATGAATTTACAAGAGATGTTGGACAGATCCTTTCATTCACTATGGTCAGTGCAGACTAAATCCACATAACTGAGCAGTTAAGTCTCTATTTTAATTAGGACTCTGCCTGTCTGCTATACTCAAATTTTGATGTAAACAATCAAGGTGGAAAAGAAATGCAAATGGTGGCCCTCTCGATGCCAGAAATAAAATCTGGTCCTTAGAATTTCCTAGTTTCTAACTATTTGATCCAACCTTATCAAAAAAATTACAGTAGTACTTTACCCATTACTGCATTTTCACTCTCAAAGTGTTGATTGGAAGTCAGCTGCTTTGGAAGATCTGACCGTCTAAAAGGCAAAGTTCAATGTTCATCTAAATGTGAACTATTTCCATAAACCCCAGCCTCAAGAAGGAAAAGTATTTTATTAAAGAAAGGTTACCTGAATTTCACTTGGTTTTTTATGCTTACTATTGATGGAACTTGGGCTGTTTGTGGGTGTTTAGTCCCTGCAGTGCCAATAACCATCTAAAAGACAGAAAAAACCCAAATGAGGCAGCAAGTGAAATTGTCACTTCAACAATATCACTCTGATTTCTCCTTAGACTGTGAAAATCCCTTCTTTTAACCAGAAATTAAGGATCAGACAATGTAAAAA
Organism: Motacilla alba alba; assembly: GCF_015832195.1. Taxonomy (NCBI): domain Eukaryota; kingdom Metazoa; phylum Chordata; class Aves; order Passeriformes; family Motacillidae; genus Motacilla; species Motacilla alba. The sequence goes on along the minus strand of NC_052020.1, from coordinate 56,734,879 downwards.
CCTTTTCTTTGTTTTACCTACATTTTGACAGCGTGATACCCTGTATTCTGTAATCTTTTAATATCTAGTCACAGCACTGCTAACTAGATGTTATTAATTAGCTTTTCTGTAACACAAATAATGCTATGCCATTTACAAACTTCATGCAGGTTTGCTGCTGCTGCAGCCTGGTGGCACATGCTTGAGAGGACAGAAGGGGCTGGGGCCAGGCCTGGCTGTGCCTCTGGAGGCCAACTGAGCATCCCCACAGTCTCAGTCAGAACAGGTCTCATGTGGGGATTGAAAAACTGCAGAAAACTTGGAAATACTCTCACCCTCACAGACTTTCATCAGAGCAGAAGCCATCACTCTTCTATGTAGCATGTATTTGTGCCTTAAGGGCAGGGTGAGGAATCTATGCCTCAGCATCAAATAGCACATTATTTTACAGGGAATGTATAGTTCTTGCTTATTTTTAATTAACAAAATGTATCAAACTGAGTTCTATTCAGGGTAGGGGACAAAAGAGCTGGTTCTGCAGAATCTGCCTGCCATTCAACTCCTGTAGTGTACAGCACACCTTTTCTGAAGCATAGCAACCTTCTTTCTTCCAATCTTTTTATTTTTACTCAGACTCCATCTTCTTTTCCTTGTTGCCATCACCTTTTCTTAAAGTTCTCTTAACCTTGACTTACTGCTTCCTACAATTGTCTAAGTGCAATTCTAGGCCCCAGACTCCCAGCCTCATCTCTAGATTACCCTGGCAACAGCCCTTCCATCATCCTCATCATGTCCAACTCCCTAAGACACAAATCAGAATTGCTTGAAATTTCTTCTGGTCTTGCCCCACTCAGTCCTGTCACTGTCCTTCATCTTGTTTTGTGTTATGAAGGCTTTGTCTTCCACACAGACTTCACGCTAAACCATTTAGTGATTACTCATCTCATTCTTCACTTCCCTTGAAATTCTTAAGAAAATCACAACTGGTTATGCTAACTTTTTTTACCTGATTTTTTGTTGTTCATGACATTTTGATTTTAATTAGATCCAGTGAAATATCCCTTAGAAAGATGGTTTAGAGGTAGAAACTTCCCCAGGTTCCTGCACAGCAAACACAATTATAAACACTTCCATCCCTTGTGGCCTTACCGCCTCTGATTTCTCCATTTAATGCTTTAACAATCTATGGCTCCTATGAATGGTCTTGCACTCCATGAGACTATTGGTGGTTTTCACAACTTTGCAAGTTGTACCTCCAGCTTTCTTCTGGATTAGTTTATTGTATTTGAATAAAAAAATATTGTATCTGGATAAAGCTGCAATTCACTCCACCATTTAAAAAATGTCACAGTAACTATATTCTTATGGCTGAGAGACAGAAAATGGAGCTGTGGGCTCCTGCAGTGCACCAAGGAGTGCTGTTCATGGTTTTATTCCTCTCAGCCCAGATTTCTGTTTCTGGTCAAACCTCAGAATGGAGCTGTGAACTGCGGGCTGTCCTGTACACTCAGTCCTTTATGAAACCCTTCATTATGGAGTAGATGGCTCATAATTCATCAGTAACAGAAGGATCTGATCCTCCTTTAGAGTTCCAAATATTTGCTACATACAGAATCTACAGAGGTGATTTTAAATGCTAAAAACTGTTATACAAAAGGAGTTGGTAAGATGGTCCACCTCGATTTTGGCATTAGAATGCACTTTGTAAGAAGACAGATATTTTCAGAATGAAAAGGCACCAAAGAAAGATTTTTGCTGTGATTACCAAGAAATTGCAGATTACCATGATTAGCAATTTACAGTGCTAGCAGGTTTTATGTAAGATATAATACCATGAAGTGTATTTGAAGTGTTTTAAATTTAAACAACCACATAAAACAGATTATATAACTTCATATTTTTACCAGTGGGAGAGCAACACACCTGTGATAAATTTTCTGCAAGGCTGGAGGAACTGCTGGTGGCCACTGAAAGTTCTACTGATTTCTCTTTTTCTTCTTTCCCTAAATTTACCAATATTACATGATATTGTCAATAAGATTAGATATCCAAATTATGGCATTGTTAAACAGAACTTGGGAACAAACCTTATAAATTTTCCTTTTAATAGAGAGCAAAAAGAAACTTATCACAAAGTATGAAAGTACAAAACAAACAACAGCTGTTTAATATTTACTGTACTAATGCAAACAATGTTAAGGTATTTTAGATTTGAGATTAAATTCTTTTCAGATGTTTCTGACACCGCACATTGGGTGTATCTGTCATGTTACTTTACTCATTGCACAGATAAGGGAGAAATCAGACATGCAAGATTTACAGAACATAAAAAAAGGTAAGCACCCAACTTCCATTGAAAGCCTGGCTTCAACTATAAGTAGTTGAGCATTTCACTAGATTTGTTATCATCACTTACCCACTCTTTTGCACAAAAATAACCCCAAATGCTCACTGAAGTCATTAAACACACTGCACCTGTTTCTGGTCTTTGCTTTGAGAATCTAAAACTCTGTACAGACTGGACAAATTTCCGAGGAATGCATGGCACATGCAATGTTTTATACAGCTGATGTTTCCCCTTTGGCAAAGATGGTTGTTCACGCTCTTCAAACACCCTAAACAAATTTAAATTAAAAAAGAAAAAATACTTACTGCAAAAGAAAACAAATCATAAAATATAGCTGCTTCAAATAAGTGGAATTCTCAAGGGCATTTGATGTTGCCAAGGAAGTTCTACCACTTTGAGCACCAGCAGTTGACAAAAAAGGGGTTTTCTTTAAATAATATCAGAGAGAGAATATCTCTGAAAAAGAAGCCATAAATGAGTAATAAGCCAATCATAAGAACATTGTTGGCTTAAATTTTGTCAGTATCAAAGAAAAGTATTATTAGTGTGGAGTTTTACACTTTAATCAAAGTGCCTCATTATTGTAGTTCTGAAATCCCATTTTCACATTTAAAACCACTTTTTCTCTCTCTGAGATTGTCTGGAATAGTCACACTACACATACACAAAAGAGAAAACTGCAGCAAGTGTTTTCACTTGTGGGGTAATTATCTGTGTAGGCTAAATAGCCCTTTACAGTGCAGAAAAACAAAGGTTAGAAGAACAATGAAGAGTAAAGTGGCTGTTTGGCACAGGAACATTTATTATTTTTTAGAATAATGAGTTCTATTTTATTTTCTCTCTGGCATTCCTGCTTAGTGCCTCTGTGCTTCCAGCTACAACATCTGGTTCGTAGTTGATTGAACAATGCTGTTCAGAACAAATGAAGAACTGAGTCAGTCTTTTTGTTCTTCTTGAAATTCTCCACAAACAAAAATAAGATAAAACGTAGGACACACTTTATAAAACAGTGTGGAGTAAAATTAGCAACACTAATTAAAAAATTCCACTGAGAATCACTGGCTAAATGTAAGGACCCAACACATTAAACTCGTATACATACATATGTGCTGTGCTCTCATAAAACCCTGAAAGCACCTTAGCCACATATCTCTGATGAAAAGGACTGTTTTCTCTTGCAGTTCTCTTGCAGTGCTGGACTGAGACTGAACAAACTGTACAAACATCTACCACCAAAAAAACTAAAAATTAAAGGAAATCTTTCAGTTACATTAGCTCTAGATAAACCTGTGTCAAGAATGAATGCTACAAAAAACAAGATGTGTGCGGCTGGTGTATCTGTAAATTCAGATACAGGGAGTCAAAAGCAAGGTGAAATCAAAACAGAGCTAAGCACAGAACTCTGGTTGAAACTGTTTCACTCTGTTCCAAATGGCTCATTTTACCACAATCATCATTCAAATATCAGTTTAAAAAGACTATTGTGGCTGAGGTCATCAGTTAGAGTGCCATAAATAGGGGGGGTTTTGTGGTTGGGGTATTTTTTGTTTGTTTTTTTCCAGAATTTAAGGTGTCAAACTCTGTTTTTAAAAGTTCCTGGAGTCAGTTTCCTTGTGCTTCTGTAAAGCCTAGAAGACAACTCTATAGTTCTAAAGACTTACTCTCCATCAAATAAAAAATCCTCTTACAATACATATCTATACAGAATAATGTTTCAAAGGCAGAGTTACAAACCAAACTCAGAAGTTCTTATGATATTCATTCTTTAAGTAACAAAGCCTTCCAAAAGAGCCTGCAGTTAAACTCAAGGCATATGCATACACCTGCTCTCTTCCCTCCACAAAAGCACTAATGAAATATAAACCATGCACACCTTCTCTGACATTAATTAATACCACTGGAAGAAAAATAAAAGTGCATCATGAAGCTGAAAACAATCCAAATTGCAGCAACAAGAATAATATCTTTCTTCTTTTTCTAATTCATTGTTAGTAGACACCTGAGTGGATAAAACCTCTTAATCTTGATCCCTGCTGCAGGGGTTTTTAAGGAGCAAAGAGAAAAACAGATATTCTTAAGCCAAAACAAATTGCCATTTCCTTAGTAGTATTTTCTTCTTTGTAGCATAAAGAAACCCAAGGATTAATATTCATTTCCACTACAGGAATCAAGTATATCTCATTATATTTTTGAAGAATCACAAGTACTTCTTTGGTATTTACATTTATTGAAACCATGTCCAGTATTCTCATCAGGAGCATTCTTTTGAGTTGGCTCTTCGTAAATATTTATATTAGAAATCCAGAAACAACTTCATAAGTACTTTTCTACAATTTATATTAGCAGTTTTTTCCTTGCTCAGTAGAAGTCAATCACTTTTGATGCAAAGATGCTGCAAGTACTGCAATAATCCACCATGGAATCTCCTTTATGTGGAGATGTAGCAAAAAGCTCTCACTTGGAAAGAGGTGGAACTAATACATGACCAAATTGGAAAGAAAAGAAATAAAGAATTAGAGTAATGGAATTAATTCTCTCCCAACCATTTTACAAAAGCAGAGAGATTGGACACTATATATGACATCGCACAGTTCAACTACCAGCCTTTCTATGCAATAAATGGAATATCTAATTGAGAAATCAAGACCAAAGCTTCAAAAGAGCTGAGTCCTGTTTGGTGATTAATGAGAGCTATTGCTTTGGAAATTAAACTGTGGTGCTTGTCAGAGTAACTGCTGAGCTGTGAATCAGTGACAAGAGCTGGTAAGAGCAGAGGAATCTGTATTTTACACTCCTAACCAGCATCTGACCAGACTCAAGTGACTCAAACAGCAGTGTTCTAGGCTTTTGAAGGAACAGTTCCCCCTGCCATCCTGCTGCCCAGGGCAGAACATGTATATCAGCACCGATTACTGGGCTTGCAATTTGGCTTCTTGTATTGAAGCCTTCTAAAGCTTTTCATGGGTGTCAATCTGTACAGTGTTCTGCCCAGTGCTTTCATTGCTCTCTTTAGTTCTTTCCCTTGCTGCTGCTGGTTTCATGCTGGTCTGGACCACTTCATGGAGATTCACAGCACAATTCCTTTTTATTTCTTCTTCTTTTGTGGCAGAAGATGAAGACATCTCCTTTCTTCACAAAGATCTTTTTGCTCAGTAGTAACTTTGTAGTGGCTGCAGGACAGCTCGAAAGAAACTCCTGCCTTTGGCACCCGCATTCTGCTGTTGTATTTTTGTACATTTCTTTGAGTCTGCAAAGGTTTTATTTCTATGGCTCATTTTCTTAATATACAGTTTCTGTCTGCGTTGTTGGATTTTTTTCCCCAGAGTTCTTTTTTGGGTTTGTTGTTTTTTGTTTGTTTGGGTTTTTTTCAGCTTCATGTTACACCCATTTTTAACACCAATAGTTACTTAAGCAGTCAATTCCACACTTCCTAGTGAAGACTTTTTTTAATATACTAATGTAAGATAAAGATACTAAGAAACCAATTTTATGCCATTTTTACAATCCTTTATGTTGTGGAACATACATTACTCCAGGTGAAGGTACGAGCAGACTCCATGACAGCAAAATAAATGCACAAATGGCAGGTCTGGCAGTGCATCCTATGGATTCCTTACCACGAGGAGCCTCACTGAGAGATTCTTACACCTGCATACCCAGAGCAGGGATCTCTGCTTCTTACAGCAGGTCTTTAACTGGTGTTTTGTGTTCTGCAGACTTAACACACATGGATTTCTTTGAAAATTCAAAGAGAGTGCTTTCCATCTTTTTTTTTACCTTGCCTTGAAACTAGGGGGATTTCTTGCTCCCCCATGTTTCTGTTCTTGCCAATTACAAAAATCTTACATGAGAAGGTAAAATGGCTGCAAAGGCTACACCACAAAGAAATTATCATCTCAATGATTTATAGGTCTGTAAGAAGATATTAAAGACCTAAAAGGTCACTGTGAAAAGAATCTTAGGAATTACTAAAATGACACTTTTTTATAGATATGTTCCACTAAATGCCTGTTTAAAGCCCTAAAAGGATTCTTTTTCAAGCACACCATAATATAAAATCACTTAAACAAAGTATTTCAGACGTATTTTTGCTTTAAAATTGATTTTGGTCTAAAAGTGCCAGCTCAACAGATGTTTCGACATTCCCAAGGACTCCAGATAAGTGTAAGATAGTCCTCGTGGTGATTTTCAGTCATTGTAATTGAGCTCAAATTAAAGTGAGTCCCAGCTGTAAATGATCGCTGACTAATTTACTAAGCCATTAATCCTGTCTATGAAACTTTCACTCATGCTTGTTTTTAAGAGCTAAATCAAGAGTTAAATTTCTTAAGTAGTTCAGAGGTGAAGACAACTGACATGTGGAACCCCGAGTCCTTTTCCAAATACATATCTTTAGCAGAGTTAATGTTATTTTATCTCTGACTGCACAGTCACTGTAGCTGTATTCAAAACAACTCACACAGATCTCTCAGCAGTAGCTGAGGAGAAATTGCTTCTGCAAAATACTTTTATAGCATGTGTCCAGATACATTGAGCTTCCAAGGATCAAAAGTTGTCACTGTCTTAACCCCCAGAAATATAAAACATTTTTAATTACATCATTAAATCACATGACCAGGATTAGAGAAGATTGCCAGCGCTTATTTAACATCAATCTGTGTTTTGTAGCACTCTTTGTGTAAATTCTGAGGTAGTACTCCAGATAAAAGCAGGAGGGAAAATAATTTTGAAGTGTACCTTTCTTGAAACTCTTCTGGCTTTTCAAGACTTTTTTGATTTTTTCCTTCAATCTTTTTGGAATTATTTTGATCTTCTTTAGTCTCTTTGAAGCTCTTAAAAGATAAAGAAAAAATGGCATAAAAACTGGCAAAACTTGAACTATTTTAGCTACATGCTGCAAAAGTTTTCTAAACCTGATGAATCAGTGCTCAGTAGTAGTTTCTGTAGTCAAGAGGTTCTGAAGAAGTTAGGAGAACAAGGATGAAAAGAGGCAATATTTTTTGTTGGGTCAACTATAACAACTGGAATAAACACAGAAGTTTTGGTGCATGGGTCTAACCTGGAGCCCTTTACATTGTCTCCTTCATAGCTATAAACAAATTCACCACATCCCTTCTTTCTGTTTACACAGCACAAACCACATTGGGAACTTCAGTCTGGAACCAGGAGTGTCAAACAGGATCACAAAATATAAACAGAAAAACCACCTGTGCAAAATGTGCTGCTGTCAGCACCCAGATGCAATGCCATAAAAAGTTACTAAACCTTTACAAGATTGAGCTACTCAGGCTTAGAAGAGACTTTTTACAGAGGAGTAGGTCCAAAATCTGTACTGATAAAATCCCTTTGATTGTTTTGAAGATTCTCCCTTTGGAATCAGCACTTCTCCTTGTCAGTCAAGGAATATTGTTACATACCCACACATGGATTTTGAGGAAAAAATAAGGAGAGAAGGAATTTCCATCATTCTTATTGTAAAGCACACTTAGTTAAATACAAACCCTTAAAAACCCAGTAGGAAAAAGAGCGTGCAGCTTTCACCCAGGTGTGAAAGCTGCGCACTCAAGCCCTGGGGCTCACTGAGGAGTGGCTCTGACCTATTTTCAAGTGCATCCTCCTGAGCTGACACCAAAGTCATCGTGACACGATGCCTGAGCAGAAACTGTGGCACTGAGGTCAGCAGAAAGGAAGCTGTAAGAACCTTCACATTCATGGCCCCTTCTCTAAGAAAACATTTGTGATGTTATAGAAATGTAATTATAAGGCTGGGATCATCCTGTTGGTCAGTGAGCTTGAAAATACACTACTTTTTTGATGTTTCAGAAAATGTAGCAGTGCCATGTATGACCACATATATAACACATATTTATAGAAAATAAAATTAAGATACAGTTACCTCTTTTAAGCAGTCAGTTTTCATTTGTAATTCTTCTGCCTCTTTTTCCAGTTTGATGGTTTCCTGTGCAGCAGTTTCAGCAAGCTGCAAGGTTTCCTGTGTTTTTTTCCTCATAGAGGCACTTCCAAGTCATGGAATATACTTTACAACAATATATTTTTTCAAGCAAGGGATGCCACCAGATCCCTGACCTCTCTATGCCATTACACAAATGCTAAAGGTGCAGGAAGCTCTGATAAATCTGCATTTCCATGGCAAATCTTCGACTCTAACTTCTATTAAGCTTCTCCTAAATGAAGCATTTTGATGGATATGTTATTAAATGAAATTTTGTATTCTTAACCCAGAATGCTCCCCTAAATTCAAACTGAATAGCTGAATTTGACCTCCAGTTTTCTCACAGAGAAATGCCAATGCTGCCACTCTAAACATAAGTATGTAAATATATAAATATATAAATAATTACTATCTTTTCTAATAGAAAGTTGTGAAAGGTAAATCTAAAACTTCTTTCCTGACAATGGAACAAACACTAGAAATCAAGGATACATGTGCACAGCCCAATCATTTATGGATGTAAAAGGAACAGCCTCTGCAAAAATAAAATTTACCTTCAGATCATTAATTAACAAATCAATTTTCTTAAACAAATACAAGGTAAACTAATAGATCAGGAGCATTTATATTGGCCTAGTATCGATAACAAAAATTGCAGTATAACAGTAATGGCATTAAAAACAACACTAAAAAGGGATGAAAATTGAATTTATAATTTTGAGGGGCTCGATCTAAAGAAATTTTAGAACTTTTTCACCCCAAGAAGCTCAATGACAGATCTCTCCCCATTACGTTTATGGGTTGGAAGAAGCAATATCAGTATGTATAATCTAAATTGTTATTTACTACAGATTTATTTCTTTTTTCTAAAAATGGTGTGACAAAGAGAACATATTTCATTAGCTTAAAGGAAACTTTGGAAAATTGGAGGTTTTCTGTATAGCACCTTTAACATGCAGTGCACTTCCAAAAGGCTTTATTGCAAAAGCATTGACAATAGCAGTACCCAGAATATCCAAGCAAGCCTCTCCTTTCCATTTGTATTTTTCAAGGTGCTTCAAAATTCTCTTTTGAATTTCTTCAACTTCTTCCTTTTTTTGGTAATACTTCTGGGCAAGAGCAGTTTCTGTATATTTTTTGCGGTGTTCCTCCAAAGTCGTTCTGCACTGGGTTATGGAATCCTCATATATTTTCCTATAAAATACATGTAATTTAATTTTTTTCACAGGAAACCATTGTTTATAAGGGAAAAAACCCCTATAAATTCATGGCATCAGCTCCATTAATTTGCTGCTGCCATAGGAAGAAAAGTCAGATTATATTTAACATGGCAATATTTGGCTTTATTTTTTTTTCCAGCTATATTCAAGGAAGACTATGCTGTATGCTGTATGTAACAAAGAATAGTCATGATGTACAAACCAGCCAAACCTCCCTGTTCTGAAGGGAATGTAGACCATACCATATTCAAAGGCAGCCTGGCAGATGACAAATGTGGTTTTGCCTGTAATTACCATGAAACTCACTGCAGGCCAAAGCCTCTGCTGGTGCATGCTGGCACAATTCCGTCAGTTTTGGTGGAGCTGGATCAAAGTTACAGTGGGAGAGAATTTGGCCAAACCTCCCGTATTTAGAGCAGCCTGGTGCACCACTGGATGAAGAGCTGCCTCCAAGGAGATGCTGAGTAATCTCTGTGTGACTCAGGGAAGCCCTAAACACACACATCAGTCACACTGAAACAACAGGAGTATTCACACTTAAGGTTAAGCAAACACTTAAATGTTTAAGTGGCAAAGAGCCAGAATGCTCAGCTTCTTGTGGGGCTGCCCTGTAAATTAATGTTACACTAAATGTAACTTCACTGACATCATGTGAGCACATAGCTATGAATTACTGAAGTAGGTAGTATCAATTAATGCAGGAAAAGCTCATGCGAACAATGGAGAGGCAAATTTTAAAATATTAAGTTATTAGTACACCCAAAGATTAGCAAGAAATTCCTTTATGGGAAAAACTATGGTACATAAAAGCAGTCAAAGCCAGAAACCCACCTCTTAACCTGCCCCTACATTAAGGAACAGCTCTCACCATTTGCAAAGCACATGGGACTTCTCTTTAAGGAGCACATTTTCTCTCAAACTATTTACCATTTAAATGCAGCATGACTGAAAAGCTGCATTTGAGAGTCCTGGCTGCCCACCGGCTGTGCCAGGCAATGGGAGAGAGACAAACTTGTGTCTAAATTCAATACTAGAATCTTCTGCTCTTACAAAAGGAAAACAAATTCACAAGGCAAAACACAGTCAGATTCTAATTTTCAAATCAAACTACTCTCCAGGCAAGAGTTCCTTTTAAACTGACTGTTAAAATTTAGGGGAGAAAAGTTGTAGGTCAACACTGGGAATCAAACCTAGAAATTGGTATTTCCCAAACTCCACACAGAAAATGACACTAATCTATGTGCTTTTCTACACAGATGGTCTCAGGAATCTAAGGGTTTTTTTTTTCCTTCATTCTTCTGTATACTGCACAAAATTTCTCAGGTATGAAAGATGAAAAATATTCAGTTGTGTTTAATTAAATAGGTGTTACAGCAAGAACTGATCAAAAATAAATTTGCTAATAAACTTAGAATGCATTACAAATAGATTTACATAACATGAATAAGTAATTTGTTGGAACAGGTACATTTCAGACTTATAAATATAATCCTAAAACTTTATATTATTTTCCCAAAATCTATTTTTCACGGATAATATTTGTGGCCATATATAGTAGAGTAGTCTTGAGTAATCATCACTATTTTTAATATTTTCTCCAAGTAATTTGCATCCTGTAGTTCATGCAGATAACACAGACTATTCAGAGTTCACCACTGTTGATATTAATCAGAAAAAGTTTTAATCTAATTACAACAGGAAAAGAGCAGCACTCATGACCCCCCGAACATTATGTGGATAGCAATTTATTACTTTTTCCTTCTTCATATCACTTATTTTCAGGATTAACTTCCAGTTCATAAATGCCTTCCTATATGTTCTTGAAACCAATAACAACAAAAAAAATGTGGAACATTTTATAAACCTCCATTTTAAGTGCCTAATTAAACATGAACTGATCTGCCCATCTTTAAAACACATTTTTCCATCTAAAGCAGCATGTCCTCAGTGCCCCCAAAGCCAGGCTAAAAAGAACATTCAGCTCATAAAGTTCTAAAGACACTTATTTTTCTTCCTAATTCAAACATTTAGAATTTACTGAGTGCACATCTTGCTGACTTGAACATATCATCAAACGCTTTGGTGCAGAGAAACTATATTTGGGGCATAGTTTTGAAAAATACATGAATTAAATTTATTTTGTGATTTGTACTCATGACGTCTTACAAATAAGCTCAGGAAAACAGATCAAACACTTTCATGTTGGAACTGAAACTAGTTATCTAAAGAAGCAATTTAAAAGTAATGCTTCTTTGGCTTGTCAGCTCAAATTAGTGAAAGCCAAAAAGGCTTAATCATATACTCATAGAAAGCCAATTTAGCCTTATTTTTCACCAAATTTAGAGCTCTGAACAGGAAGAAGAAAGATAAGCTACTAAGTGAGTTAATTAAAGGCTCTCAGGCATGCTGTTTCTGCTGTCTTGGACAACTGGCAAAAAGAATGATTACAAAAAACTCAAAGCCAATGTTTTAAATGACCTAAATTTATAACTCTTAACTGGTATTTAGGTATCTGGAGGGGTCTGCCATGACTTCTGCACCACAGGGCCAGCAGCCTCCACCCCCTCACAGGCAGAGCAGTGCAGGTCAGCAGCCTCCCCAAAATGGAGATCAGTTTTACTTTGTTCAGTAGAACTTTGGAGGGTTACCTTGGCACAGCACATTTGGAACATTTTTGTGAGAATCTTCAGAGTCTGTTTGTTATTTCATCGACTGTAGGCAGCTACATCACACAATTAATAATTGATTTTAAATGCCAAGTCTAACTAACGAAGATAAAACACATGAGATGCCACTCACTGAACAGAACTGAATTTGCAATTAATGCTGCCTAGAAACTTGGCCACAACTAGTCTTAAAATGGATTTAGACCAGGCTTTTTTGAGCCACTTATTCATTTTTCAGGATCTTAGACTGAATTTGCATGTTTTGTGGGGTTTTTTTAGGAATATACAACAGTATACAAAATCTTGATTTGTATATCCTGATAATGCTATGCAATTCCTATTCAAAAATTAGGAAAAGCATAAATTATCTGAATGTTTCTAACTGTTACCTGAAAACATTAACTGTTTTTATTTATTAGGCTTTTCTTGAAACAGTAGGCAATCATACAATTTTCTGAAAAATTATAATGGGCATTTGGGAATCAACTGATTTTCAAGAATTCATATTTTATCCCATTTCTTTAGCAATTACAAAATAACATATGATCTCATAGTAATGTAAACAAAAAATTTTTTCAATTATTCAGTCCCGTACAAGTGACTATAAACTGAAAAGTTTGCAACAATTTTTCCCTGCAGACAGCACTAGTTTTGCTGATCAGTTTAGTCAGTACCTCATCTCATGTATCATAGATACCTCTCATTTTCTGTAGCTTCCTCAAAAGCTTTTATTTCATTTTTCACATATTCTCCATGCTTTTTAAGAATTGCATAGGTGGGCTTCCAGCTGTGGACAAAGTAAACAAAAAATAAAAGCATATTAGTGGTAATAAGCTTTCTTACGAAAAACAAATCTTTAGAAAAGAAAACACCTAGTTACTTTAGTTAACTTACAAATGATTTATTAATTTTTTGAAAGTTAAGTATAAGTGGGTTTAGTACAGAAATCTTTTGCAGGGATACATTTATTTTGTTAATAATTTAAACCTGCAAATTCAAGAAAAAAAGAAAATATTTAGAATTAAGAAACATTACAAAACACTTTTTAAGAAATTAATGGGATGAACTTCACAAATTTTTTGAGCTAATGATAAGTAATGAGGCATCTAAATCCACATTTCAGGTCCTCAACGCATCACCATCAATAAATCCTTCAGATATGTTGAATCTTCCTGTTGGAGACACCCACAACTTCATTCTCAGCAGTATCACCAGCCCAATCTCACACCCAAATGCACTTAGAATTTCCTCCATTTGCTAAGCAAGTCCTGCTCAGAAGGCATCAAGGTGACTTTCCCGCAGCAGGATGCTGTAGATGGCCCTGAGAGCAGAGCAGCTTCACAGAATTCTTGGCACTATTGAAAGAGCAGGACTTTCTCAACATCCAGGCATTAGAGATACCTCTGCCTTGGCTCTGGGAATACCAGAAAACAGGCAGATAGACTTGCTGATTCAAGTGAAATTCGGATGTGATCTTTAGGAGAGGCATATTAAAAAGTTTTTGAAAAGAAAGAATCCTGTCTGGAAAAAAAATACATATATATATATATATATATATATATATATATATATATATATATATATGTATGTATATATGTATATATATATATGAAGCATGAACGATGCAGCACTTCTGGCACAAATTCCTGGATACCACTGGTGATTAAAAGTGGAACTACAAAATGTTACTTCGCCGTATCTCCTGTAAATTCAGCAGAAAGCTGAATGTCAAAAGGGTCAGATTTTTTCAAAAGCAGAAACCAACATCCTCATATAAAAAAGTGCTTGCACATCAGACACTATTATGTTCTATTATTCAGAAAACTCCATTACTTTCTATGGAGGAAAAAAACAACTGAGATGTAAAATTCATAGAGATTTTATCAATCAGAGCACAAGGCATGCTGTGAATTACATTTTTTTCCTTCACATCTATTCTGTGGACATGAAAAAAACATGTGGTACAGGAACAGTGGTTTGTGAACACAACCAGGCATGCAGGATTCAAGCAGCTCATTTACTTGTTTGCAAAATGCATCACTGTCTCATGGATGTCCTTGGTAGCCATCACATTTATTTGTCCTTCCTTTCATCAGCCAGGGTATAGAAAAGATCTTTAACCACACTACTCTGAAAGCAATAAAATTATCCTGCAGTTTGTCTTGGGACAAGACAACAATTTCTTTTCCTAACTAACAACATTCTGAGTTCAAGTGGCTTTTTTAAAATTATCTTCTATTTTCATTAAATCCCACCATCCTTGCATCCAAATTTAAAACTAGTAAGAGAAACAATAAAATTGGAATAGGTTCCATCCGCAGCATTTCACTACTTCTTACTGCTCTGGGATCAACATTTCTAGTTTGAATCCTTCAAGAAACTAAATATTAACAAAATGTCATCACTTGTCTAAAAATATGTTTTATTTGGGTCATTTTCTGCCTTCAGGTCTTTTTTACGTAGACCAATATGGATTTCTTCAGAAAACACAGTATTATCCCAAAACATCTATCCCACAGATCAGATTTTCTCTAGACTTGTTGAATATAAGAACCCTGTATTTTGTTCAAAGTCTTCAAATCTGCTTCAATATACTCAGAATGTCTTGCAACCCAGACAAAACATTGCTTCTGTGAGAGCTCTATTGAGCTCTATCACTGGCAATTAGTCAGCTGTGAGGGTGATTGTGACTCCGAAACAGTATCTGAATTTACAAAACCAACATTAGAATCATGTCCAGTATAGATGGAGTGTCAACTAGAATAAATTTTAGAAGTTTGGGGTGATTCTACTGTGTAAGTGCTCTAATTGTCTGATCTTATAGCCAGGGCTTGTTTATTGCAGTTTTCAGTCTGTCGTTAAATGACATTTCCAATAATTTAAGACACAAAGTCTCTACTCTTCTGCAAGCATTGTCCTCCTATGAATACATGTATTCATTAATGAGTCACTTCTCATTTTCAGTCTCTTTACACTAATGCCATTAATTATTCTTTGGAGGACTTGAGCCAAAACCCATTGAATTCAATGATTAAAATTTAGATCAGATCCTTAGTTCTACCCTTAATTTTTTACTCCTTCATTTGCATCACTTAGCAGTTTGTCATTTGCAAACAGATTTGCAGCCTCAAAAAGATATCAAAGGAAGCAGTGTGGATAGTTTCATAAACTTGTGTAAGTGTTCATTTTATACTGCATTGGAGGCAAGAAATTATTGTGATGGAAAAATAGAATTTCTTTTACCAAGGTCAGATCTTTTCCCAACTCATTTAATGGTAAACCTACAAATCAGTATTGAATGGCAATTCATTCAAATAAGCCAGCCACTACACCCACTTTATTCACTAATGATTCCATTCTTCCTTTTTCTTTCTGAGAGTTCAAAATAAACCTAGAAAGGACCCCAATGTGATCTTTACTTCCCTCTTTATTCTCAGAAACACCCACGCTCTCCATTCATATTGCAAAAAAAAAAATTGAAATGAATGCCATAGATATTTTTATTGAAGTATTTTCCTTTAGATATAGAATTGCAAGAAAACAAAACAGAATTTGCCAAAAAATCCTCACTCCAGCTTCTGAGGAGCTAGTCAGATTGTGGAGAAATGGAAAACTCTGGTGGATTTTATCACCTAGGACAAACTCTCTGTATTCTCAAATATAGATTTGCCTTTTCAGCTACCCTTGCAAACACTTGAGGCTTTAATTTTTAAAAATGACACGTCAGGAAGATAAAACTCCTTGTAGCTAAATTGTGTCTTGAAAAGCTTCTAATTATTAAGATCCAAAAGTGATCAGCATTTAAAACTTGAACTAATTATCTGACACAAACATTTATGTAAGGAAAACTGTGAATGGCAGCCCATTGCATTCATCAAAAGATTGCCCCCAGAAGACAAATTCTGCAATCTGGAGCAAAACTGATACTGGAATCTGCCAGCAGAAGCACACATCTGTATGGAGAGGCACATCTTGTGTAAAAATATGTATAGGACAAAAAGTAACTTGAAACATGTTGTGAAGAAAGAATAGAAAGATGTTCAATTTTAGGAAGTCTTTCTTTTAACAGTGTTCTTAATATCGGTTTTAACAGTGTTCTTAATATCGGTTAAATTGGACAAAACTCAGGTGGATCCAAGTGTAGAAAAATTATGCTTCTGTTACCTTGCTATATGAATACTTCAGCATGCTGCAAAGATAGCACCTGTGATCTTCTGAAAACTGGGGATTTTAATAAAAAAACAACCCAAAATTAAACGTAGTCTACTTTTTTATAATTCTTTTTCAGCAGATGGGAAACACTGTAATTTTTATACTTCAAGATTTGCAGCTTAAAAAAACCCGGAGAATACTAAAGTTTTCTTTAACATCACAGAGCACACCCACACGTAATTTTCCCTTCATTCCTCAATGACTTAATGCCAGCCACAGCTCAGAGCTCAGGCCCTTTCATACTCACGCATCGCAGTGCTTCTTACTGCTCTCGTTCTGCTTTTGCAAATCAACAAGTGCCTCATTGCCTTTCTTTATATTTTCCTCCAAACAAGCAATTTTATTCTTTTTTTCTGTGATTTTTGCAGTGTACACTGAAATTAAAAAATAAATTTAAATGTATATTAATGTATTTTCAACAAATCCATGAAACGAAAAGTCTGTATTTAGAATGATTAAAAATTCCTTCCTAAAAAACTTAATCTCCATAATGCCAGGTGAGTGGAGAGCCTGCGGTTAAGCAAGGTAACAACAAAGTGAGTCAAAACATAGGGATTTTCAGCTGTGTGGTGAGTACCTTCATTATCATCTAATATTGTGAGACTGCCATGATTTGTGCTGTTTCTGAAGCCCAGTCTGTACAGAACTGAAGTAACTGTTAGAGGTATTCCCCAGTTCAGTGTTGCCACTGAAACACTCCTCACTCTCTAGCCAGAACCAGGACCCTCTTTCAAACATTTGTATTCTTCTGCAGAAGCCCAGAATGTCAAATTTTCTGAGTGGGAAAGCTGACTACCATAAAGGAAAAATAAAAAACATCACGAAAGGCATATAAGCAATTAGTGGAAAACAGAGAAAAAATTAAAATATAAAGGAATTATACTGAATGTAGGAATGTGTAATGTATGAAAAATTGCATTACACAATAGAACACAGGTTAATGAATTAAAAAGTGCATTATAATGACAGGTTCTCAAGAACTATGATTTTTGGGGAGATTCTTAAGGCAAACTCTTAATTCTGCCTCTTCTGATGGCAGACAGCTGGAAACACTTTCTGAATGAGTGGCTAGAGAGAATCCATGCTGTTGAACACGATCAGTGCTCTCTTCACAAGTAAAAGCTGTGAGAGCTATCATGCATGCTTATCTTGCAGTGCAATAGGCACAACTTGGTGAATGCTTTTTCTCTGCATTTTTAAATTCTTTTCTTTCTATGCAAGATTTCAGATTTATCAGTGCTAAATCATCCCTTGCTATCACTGCTGCCCTGAAGCAATAAATGCCAGAGCAGGTGGCCTTACACTGAAGTCAATCACATCCTGCCCCTCTCTCATCTACTCCACAGGGAAGAGCATCTTAGTGATGCAACATGGGTCTTGAGTTGTTGGAATTACTGTGCTGGAGTTCATCCTGAAGTTCAGCTCTGGTTTTGCACTATTTGCTATACATTAATTGTCAACAGCATCTGCCTTTATAGCAGAAAATAAACCACTCCTCACAGAGAAATGTCAGTCTGAAAAGCAAAAATTTCTCAATGTAATTTAATGTCTTGGGTCATCCTTGGGTTATCTTCAGTCCCTTAATATTTTCGATATCTAAAGTCAGTAACTTGCCTTTACTTAGCATGAAGCATAAATGTTGGACAACTGACATGGCTTCATTTCTGTAAATAAACAGCTGACTATGGCAGAACCCTGTAGACTTTTTGAGATTTACCAGAATGTAACATAATGTTATTAACAAAATGTACACTTCACATCTCATTTAGTATTTTTTACAGATAAGCACTTCTGTGAGCTGTTCAACTCACCCTGTGCTTTCACAAGGACCTGGTGGGTGAGATCCATCTCACCCCAAAGTGCAGGGACCTTCTTCAGAACAGCACACCCGTGGCTGCAGCTACACCCCGCTGAGACAAGCTGACACTTTGAAAGTTTACTTTACCTAACCCACTTTAAACTGATTCTTCAGGATAAGGTAAATCACATCCTAAAAGTGCCTGTTTCCCTCCACTGGTAAGAAAGGGACTGGAGCCAAATAGCCTGATGAATCTCACACCAAAAGTCTAAGGCTGAATGCTGCAGCTGTTCATCTGCCAAGTAATACTCACATAGAGACAAAATTACATCAGTGTTACTATTTTTTGCTGAGTTTTTGGAAGACTTAACTAAAAGCCTGAGTGTTGGCTGTGTGTTTACACATATTCAGGTATCTCTGAACACAAAAGCAGCTATGCAATGTTACTACACAGCCTTTGGATTTTCCCTAAGAGCATCTACCCTAAGCCTGCAGAAATGTTAAGAAAAGCCTTATCTCTGAGGTTCAGTTGTGTGACTGGAGAGTTAAACCAGAATCCAAGGTGTGCCAGATTTAGTGGTACAGATGTTTTCGTGTTTAAGGTGCTTCAATTTAATTGTAATAATCTTCTTAATGAATAAGTACTTGGACATATCAGTGAAGATTATTAGAAATGTTATCATCAAAAAGAACACCAATTAGACCAGAATTTTCTCTTCTGATTTTTTTTTTTTTAATGGAGTTTATGTGCTTGAATATCCACCTATAAAGTACCAGAGGTGAGCAAAGATGTTCTCAGATTGTTTGTGGTAGAGAAACTGTTATTCAGGCTTCACGAAGTGATTCCACATAGTAGCATGGTTAAAAGAATCAGTCCAGACATAAGTCTATAGCATTGTGTTGTCTGTAAGCCCTGGGAGAGAGCAAATTTGATGCAGAGCAAGACTTTCTCTTTGGGTTTACTGTTTTGAATTTCAAATAAAGTAACCAGCTGCTTGATTGCAAAAAAAGAAGAACAAGGCTTGAGTACGTAGTAGCAACTGAGAGAACTTTCATTATTTCAAGAAAACAGAAAGAGAGAAGATGCAGTGAGGCAGAGGTCCAAATCTGGAAAGAACAAAAAACATGAAGAAAGAAAGGGAGGCAAGTGGCAGATGCATTGAGCAAGCACAGCTGAATCAAAGGGCTGCCAGTGACTGCGAGGAGCTGCAGAGTCAGAGCAGGAAATGGCGCAGCATGAAACTGGCTGTCCATGAGGCAGCTGAGCAGCCTCAGCTAAAAGTGGCGAGCAAAAGCAAAGTCTGCTGGGGAGAATGAGCAAGCATTGATGGCTAAAGATGAGGCAGGGTGAGAGCAGGACACGGGACAGCTTCCATTGTTTATCCTGCTTCCGCCCCCGAGACGCAGAGCATGTCCCAGGATTGAGGAAACAAAATCAGCGTTCAGCATCCAGTAAAACGATAATTCATCACTACTCACAATTTATCTGATGATCCACATGTTCCTTAGCACTGCGATTTTTTTCTATCTGGGAAGCTTAAGAAGAAAATTAACTCTTCATTATATACATACACATGAGTGGAGCTGTGAAACAAACACATGCTGTGCAGCATTAATTGCACAAACTCTGATTAACAACTATTTTAGCAACATATCTAAATAGAAATTTTACTGTTAAATAGCTGCCAGGACTCCTCTCCACAACCTCCCAGCTAACATTATGTAGGCAAAGAACAAAAAAGCTTAATATTATACGTTTATTTGAAGTTAATGTAACTGTTTAAAGCAGAAAATATGACTGTATGCAATGCATAAGTAATTGTTAATAAAAAAATGTATGATATAATGACCTACCAAGCTTGACCAGAATTTTGTCCAAGTTGATCGAAACCTTGTCACTCATTGCTTAAACTTCAAAAGAAAAATGCAATTCACGGATTTACACAGTCAAAAGCCTTGTTGATACAAGAAACAAGTCAAAATTGCAAGACAATACCACACATTTTAACATAAAAGGGAGAAAAGTAGTTTTAACTGCATTTGAATTACTATCTAGTGGAACCAAGTTTCTCACTAATGGTATAAAGGACTTGTAAAAGTCTAAACCACAGTTAGGGAAAAAGGACATTTTTAATTTGGGTAAAGCGTTGCTCCTGCAGCAGTTCTGTTTGAGAGGCTTAATGTTCTCAGAAGGCAATGAAGAATGCAAGGAGGGATGTTTGTGTACAAGATGTGTAGCCTGTACTCCAGCTGGTTACTAAGCCTATGGACTGCAGTGCTGCTGATGGAAAAGCTCCTTCAGCATCCTGCACATTGCTGTGTCCGCGCTCCACCACATCCATCTAAATCAAAGTTGTGGCAGTGCTAAGTGTGATTAAAGACAATTCTCACTGAATGGAAAACGGCTTGTTATAAATCCTTTCTTCTGTTTGTACCGTGTTGCTACGTGCAGAAATTCAGTTTTTAGAGCTGGGGGGTGACAGCGATCTCTGAAAGGGGTGCAAACACCGTCCATCAGGACGCCCTGGCCGCAGCTCGTTAGCTCAGGTGCACTGATGAGCGAAGCTGGCCGGGCTTTAACTGTCCCACAGCGGCTCCCCCATGGCACCGCGAGAGGAGCAAAGCCACGACAAAGCGGTGCCGAGGAGGAAATCCTAATCCAGGATCAAGTGCAACAGAAAACAAGTGCAGAATTTAACTAAAGTGGCATTAAGGCTACATCCTGCAGCACTGGGGCTGTGGGAGAGGGAGGGGGCGGAGGCAGCGTTTAGACGCTGGGTGTTTGACAGAAATGAATTTGTCTCACAGTTAAGGGAGGATCAGAACAGCTAATCCAAGGGACTGGATTAGCGCAGACTGCGATAAAAACTCCGAGAAAGAGAGAATAGTTTTACCAAATGTATTTAAAGGATTGAAATCCTAGTGCCTGAAAACACTTAAGGTAGCAAATTTTAAAAAATCTTCTGGAAATACTACCTCAAGCCACAGATCAAGGCAGAATATTTTTGCTTTCACACCATATGAATAAAAAATCCAAAGTAATTTCTTAGCATTAAAAAAAAATAGTTTGGAGCATGTATTAAAAATGTGTTCTCAAGAAACAATTTAATAGTGTTTATTAGCTGGTTTTAGGAAACTTCCCATAAAAACTATAAGATATTGGGGTAAAGAAATTTTATTTACTGTTTTATAAACTGTAACACAAAGTTCATCAATAGAGCAGACTGTATAGCTGTATGTTATTAAGATAGAGACTACTGTATTATCACAAAAAAATACAAATAATTTTACCTTTTTAATATTTTTGTAGCAGAGTACTAATGTTTTTGTAGAGAGAACTAAAGTGTTTCTTTTCTTTTACTGTATTTTTACAACAAAATTTATCAAAAGGGTAAAGTTGCAGAAAATAGTGCTTTTATTATTTATTTTTCTGGTATTATTAGAAAGAAGCAGTGTAACTGCAAATGTCAAATGCTATTCTGTGCTGTGAACTATGAGGAATACAGGTGTCACTAGTAGAAAACGATGAGAAATTCAATGGCACATTCAATGGTAATATAAACGGTGTTTGCAGACTTTAAAAACAGAAGGTAACACCAGCCTGCAACAAACTTTTGACATCTGATGTCTTCCAGGGTATGACTGTAGCAAAGACTGATTCTTGGACACACTGCAGAAAAACAGCATCAAACCATCAGCCAATCCAGGATGTTGGCTAATTCAGAGGAAATTCTCCTATGTGGCTGATATTTTTGTTAAAGAGAAATATGTAATACACGCGACTGGGTAAACCAGCTTCAGACTGGATCTCCTCTTTCTAATGGGGCTATTCAGAATGCTGCCAGGAGAAAAGCATTGTCATGCATTTTGCATTTTTAATGTAATTACACGGAATTCAACCGCGGCAAAAAAGTTTCATCTATTTGAAGATTGTATTGGGTGCAGAACCCACAAGCAAACTGCCTGACGTGCTCTCAAGCCATTATAGCACTAACATTTATAATGCCACTTCTCATCTGGCAACAGCCAGGTTCTTCATGAAAAGCTGGAAAATACCCATAACCTGTGAGTTAAATATTTTCCTTAAAATCCACATCTCGATTCTAACAGTAGTAAACTGTGAAATAATATTAATTCCAAATGGCTCTATATGAATCACTTTCATTTTAGGGAGACTCTTTTGGGAGTAAACCTCTGCTTCTCCCGTGCTATTCATCACTGTTTATGACTGTAAAGGGACTGGTTGTTCGAATGTTCTTGAAATTTAGAAGAGCTTACATTTCGTGATTTTTTTTCTCTCAGTTAATAAAATAAAATAAAATAAATGTGCCTCTCATCGTGTTGTTTATGCTCCCCAGCCCTTCTCTTACCGCACTGTTTTAGGAAACCCTGGAGAAGACCTGAACCCCGTGAGGAGACCTGAACCAAGAACCCATTGGATTGCCCCAATTTACTTAGTCAGGACATACCAAACAAAAGGCTTTGACTGCAGATTATTCCCTAAAGTCTTGAGATTTAAAAATTAAAACTGTTTTTTGTTAAAAGAAAAAAAAACTGGGGGAAACCCTGTCGTGTGGGACACCACAAGGGCTGCGGAGGAGCGCCACAAAATGGCGGCGTGAGAACCGGGGCCCGAGTCCCTCAGGGCAGAGAGCGCGGCCGGGGCGCTCAGGGGATCCTCTCTCTGCCTTTGGGGGGCCATCGGCACTGGGAAAGCCACCAGAACGCGGCGGCTCCGCATCGTCTCGGGCGCTGCCAGAAGGAAAAGGGCGAGGAGCCGTCTAGAGACTCACCCAAGGACGAAGGGGCCAAAACCCCCCTCACGGCCGAACGCTGCCCCTCAGCGCCCGCCGCGCCCCGTGGGGCAGCCCCCGCGCCCCGGGGCACCTCAGCCCCGCCGAAAGGTGCCGAGAGGGCGGCAGCTGCCACCTGCCCGCCGCGCTCCGTGCCGGGGGCAGGGAGAGTCGGGGTAGTCGGGCAAGCCCGAAGCAGCTTCGGCCGTCGGGAGAAGGGGCTGAGCCCGTTCACCCAGCGGAACAGCCGCAGCGCCGGCCGGGCGGGTTTATCGCCAGCGGCCGCGGCGCTCCTCTTCCCCAGGGACGCATCGGCGGGGCGCCTGTGCCCCCACACCACCCGTTTGCCTGAACAGCGGGACTTATGAGGGAAAGACTAACATTTCTGAGGGCTTCGGGCGAAAAACGATGAGGATGCTCCATCTACCGGGGGCAGCGCGCAGGTGGGCGGTGGCCGGGCGGGGAGAGGAGGCAGCGGAACACGGTCTGGAAGCCTGCTGGGGGTTATTTGCACACGTACACGCTCTGGGATGTGGCACAAAAATAAGGAGCTGCAGAGTGTAACGTGCTTTATCCAACCCTCCAGGTCCCACTCGTGTTGCTCACCCATCTGCTGGAAATCAGCCTAAATCCTCCTTCCCTCACTCCCTCACCGGCCCGGCCCTCAGATAGTTCTAAAAGGTATTAAAGCATCTCTCTTCTCATCCCGGAGCAGTGCTTCACACTAAGGATGCTGTGGAATGCTGCCGCTTGCCTCAACACGAGTTGTGCTCAAAAATTTATCGCGTTTGTCTGTTTATGAAAGGCAAAAATGCACAGCCCGGGCATGCGAGAAACTAGAACATGATGCTTCCCTCCACATTTGGTTGTATTTTACTCCCAATTGAGATTACTGAGGCAGAGGATGGATTTAAAATTATCAAAAAGCAAAGGAAAATAAATTTGGGGGAAGGGTACGAGTTGGAGGAGGGGAAAAAACTCATCAGCTTTCTTCAGAAAGCTGAAATAGAAACAGGACTGAAGAGAGCAACACCCAGAAAACTCTCTCTGCCAGCTGCAGCCCAGGCGTTAGTCAGATGCGATGCTGCTTTCAGAACAGTCAGCTCAAACAACAAGAAATGCAGCTTTAAAGAGAAATAGCTGAGCTACCCGGCTTCTGGTCAGCCACGAGGAAGGGAAATGAAAAAGAGAGGGATATGGAAAGTAGCGTGTTCTTTTGGAAGGGAGCTGTCTGCGGCCTCTGCTCCGTGGTGAGGCTCTGTCCCTCCCAGGAACATCTCCACCTATCTCCCTGCCTGTCCCGGAGGGTGAGAGCCGCCTCCTTGCCCTGCTTCCTCGGGACACTCGAATTCCTAGATGCCTCCTGGGCTCTGCATTTGCCACTCCGTCTTCCCAAAACATTCGATGTTTCCCCAAGGAGAAATGGCATCAAAGCTTTATCCTACCTCAAGCAATTCCTTAAAGACTCCCTAAACTTCTTGAATGAGTGGGAACTTAACAGCAGAGTAGCAGGTAACTTCAATGATGCTCATTAACACCTCGCCGTGTCCCGGGGATTTAAGTAGTGCCAAGGGAGGCTGAGGTTCCCAAGGACCCCAGTTCACCCGGAAGGTGGTCAGTCAGTTCAACAGGCTTTGGATAAAGCCGGCAGGGACTTCCCGGTTAATTCCCCCCAGGGTCTGTTCCCACCGGAGCTTGGCAGAGCCAGGGAGCTCCTTTACCCATCTATTTATTATAAGGACTCCCAAGCCGAGGTTATCACTCTGTTCCCACAAAAAAAAAAAAAAAAAAAAAAAAAAAAAAAAAAAAAAAAAAAAAAAAAAAAAAAAAAGCCCTTCTGAAGCTGCAGAAAAGGGAATTTTGTGTGCCGCTGGTTCTGACTTGGTTTTTATCTCTTGTTTCCCAGCAGAATCCCTCTAAAAAGTCCCCAGCTAACCCCAAAGCCGTAAACAACCACTTTCATTACCGATGGCAAGAAGGAAGGGCTCTTTCATAGTTACAATCTCTAATCAATGATGAATGGGTTGTATTGCTCTGAAAAGAAACGTAGTCAAGTCAGGGCTCAGAAAAGGCTCCCAAACCTTCTCCCCACTGCTGGCAGACCCCCAAACCCATCATCCTGTTAGCGGATGGCCCCGGGGCTTCCTCTCGTTGAGCTCCATGCCCCTCTCCTGTGCTCTGGCGGCTCCCATGGTCCTGATTGCCGGCTCTTTCCTGATGGAAACCCAGGACCTTCCCCGCAGAGAGCCCAGGGCACCCAGTGCCCCCAGCAGCACCTATGAGTTAGGGAAGGTGTTTGGAGAAGCCCGGCCAAATACCCCCAGAAGAAAGCAGGGAATTGTCGTTGCCTGATTTATGGAGATGAGGGATGGAAGATTCCTGTCCTCATGAAGCTGCTCCGAGATAAATTTTCTCCTTGAAGCAGCGCTGTAATGCTGGAGCCCAGGCAGCGTGCCCCAAAACCTGTGCAGCCGTGGCCCCAAACCTTTCCCAAGCCCGGGGTGGCATCTGACCCCCCACATGGTACCCAAAGCTGCGGAGGAGCTCCCTCCCAAGAAAAGAGCGACCCCAATTCCTGAGCAGCCTTCAACCACAGCGAGTCACCTCCAGGAGGGGCTGGAATCCAGCTCAGTGCCAGCGCCCAGGCCAGCCTGGACACGGGATTTGTCCCGCACTCGGCCCCAGAAACATTTAGACACCTCAGCATATCTGAGCATGGTTCTTCACCTCCCCCAAAGCCGCGAATTGTCCTCATTCCTGCTTTCTGCTAAATAAGTGTTTTTGTGACAACCCTCGTCCCTGTTCTGGGAGAAGTTGTAATATTTAAATGACTTGAATGGGAGAGGAGAGGAGAGGAGAGGAGAGGAGAGGAGAGGAGAGGAGAGGAGAGGAGAGGAGAGGAGAGGAGAGGAGAGGAGAGGAGAGGAGAGGAGAGGCAATGTGGGACAAAAACATGATCAATCAAAAAAAAATCTATTTCTATGAATACTTCATGATTTTGTTGCTTTTGTTGAAATTTTCAGTGAAATCCTGATGGAAGCAGACTGAAGATTGTACAGGAGTATCTCATAGTAGAACGAGATTTGGCAGTGTGTGTATTTACCTGCAGGTGAAGGCAGCAGCCAAACAAACCCCAAAGGATTTGAAACTTTAAAACCAGGTTCATAGACCCGAGAAACCTTTCATACATCCGAAAGAAAATTAAAGATTAATCTTGGGCAGTAGATCCTTTCTGTCTGCAACCATGGCCTTGACCAGAGGCCTGTACAAGGAATGTCTTTCCTTACCAATCTCGAAATAATTTAGATATTTTGAGTTTTCAGTGCATCTTTATTTCAACTTCAGATACACCAGCCATTGCCTGATACTTCTTTTGACAAGTAATTTAAATAATACACCAAAGAACAAAGATTTAATGAATATATGGTGTGAGAGTAGAAAGTGGGTGAACATCTCTCTCTCCAGCAGCATTTTAGGGACTCTTCGGTGCTTTCAACAGGTATCAGGAGCTTAAGTGAGTATCCAACCTGCCCACTCTCTCTAATATTAAGCACATTACAGCTTTAAATGCAACTTAATTTTAGGAAGAAATTAAAGGATTGATAGCTCTTATTTCAACAGTGATGGCACCCTTAAAAATAGTAGGGCAAGCACGTGAAGCACGTGGAAACACAGGTCGTTTCCCCACCCAGTATCACCCCATCCTGAGCTTGAGGTCCACCACCAAAGCTCCGGGATGGCTCTTTTCCGGGTGGGAAACGCTCCCGAAAACCCCGTCCCCGCTCCCCGAGGGGGGCTGACATTTCCAGTAACCTTTTCTATCCGCGGCACTGTCCTCGGGCTGAGCATCCCCCGCCTGCTCCGAGGGAGCGGGGTAAGAGCCAGCCGGGGGAGGACAGGGAGCCTCCCGCTCTCTCCAGCCCCGCCCGTCCCGCAGCGCTCCACGGCACCGGCCCGAGACCCTTCCAAGGCCGGAAAATCCCGGCTGGTTTCCCAGATATCCGCCCCAGGGACCGCCTGCGCTCTGGTTCTCCCCGTCAGCATCCCTTAATGAACTCCCACATCTCTGACAATCCTACCGGGACTTTAAAGAGAGGCTTCCCCTTCCCGAGGGTATTTTTTAATACACTACTTAACGCCAATCAAGGGCTTTAAGAATGTATTCGCACTTCTGCTGCGTTTGGAAACTCCGTCTAGATAAATAATCCCCAGTGGCTGAGATTCTAGGACCCAGGATAGCTGAAAAATGCTGAGGCAAAGGTGTATAAATATGTTGCTCAGTGTATTTTTGCTTTAAGGTTCTGAAGAGAGGGGAACTGTGTCCTATCCTGAGGCCAGAACCCCTTGTGTCCAGGCAGGCTGCCGAGATACTACAGATGTCTGGTCATATTTTTGATAAATATTTTTTCATGTACAATTTTATTTCTTGTTCTCCGGTGGGTTTGTCTCTGCAGGGTTAACTCATCGCGCTGCCTGTAGCAAGGGTCAAAGCTGTCAGCTAAATCAAAGTAGTTATAATTGCCGGCTATTAATGTCACAAGCAGTGTTTCTATTATATGGGAGGACGGAGCACGATAGAAGTAAATGGGGGGAAAGGGCCGAAATGAAGAGGGCACGGCCAAGTGCACCCCCAGGCTCGGCCGCAGCTCTGGTGAGACACGGGGGCTGAGGCAGGAGCTGGGGCACCGCAGGAATCTCGCGTCCCATGGGGATGGGGTCGCTCCTGGGGTCGCTGCCATCGCTCCGGGTCGCGCCCCGGAGGCAAAGCCCGGTCCGGCGGCAGAGCTCCTGTGGAGCGGCGGGGAAACGGGGAACCTGTCATGGTGCCGGCCGTGGATAAAATTCCCTGAGAGCTGGGAAAGAGATGGAGTGGCCCCATTGAAGCTGATCGCTCTCGGCCCTGGTGGAACAAAGCAAGGAGCCCCAAGAACCTTTCCCAAACAGGGACAATCCAGTCACTCCGGACCGTGCCACTTCCCAAAACCAGAAGCCGTAGCTCCCAGCTGGAGAGGGTGCAAAACTACTGAGGCTGGGCTGGTTTTCCGCCTTGCGTGACCCTTCCAATGGTTAACACGAGGTTCCTGGGTCCATTTCGGTGTCGCTTTTCTTTCTCTTCCTCTTCCCTCCCAGCAGTGCTGCCAGCATCGCCCCATCCGGGCCGGTTTCTGGGGAACAAAGGCTGGGGACCTGGGGGACAGCCCCTCGCCCCTGCGAGCCGCGCTTAATGAGGATTCATTTCTTTAGCCTACAGTCCTGGCTTTCATTACGGAGCCTGTCTCGCTCTGTTCATGGTCATTAGGCTGCAGCCCAGTAACTCCCCCGCCAGATCATGTGCATGATTTTAAAAAAATAACAAAAAATTAAAAAATGACCCCTTCAGTAATATTAGTAATCACCTCCATCATCACCATCACCATCTGTCCGTTCTAAATTAGCTAGCCATCAACACAGATTTTCTATCCTTCCCCGTCTCTCCCAGCAGAGGTTTTTCTCCCCCAGCCCCGTCCCGGGACGCTGCCGGGTGGGCTGGGGGGCGGCGGGGCAGCTCCTGCCCGCGGGGACGCGCCCGGAGCCGCCGAGGTCGCCGCCCTCTCACCCGCTCGCTGGGGAAGCCCGATGCTCATGCCGAGAGGGTCTGGAGGCTTTTTAAATTCCTACCCGGAAAGGTTATTTGGGATCTTTCGTTGACTTGGTCAAATTATTGTTTTTCCCTAAGGGAGAGGACAGTGGTGGGATGGAAGGCTGGAAGAGGACTTTCGGCAGCATTTATAGATTATATTCTCCTCTTCTATAATTTTTCTTCTTCCCTCCCCCCCTTTTTTTTCCTCCTAAGCAGATCGGCAAATCAAACCTGGAGGAAGGTGAAGCCGAAAAGTCACTCCTTTTATTTTTTTAAGTTTCTGTGGAGTGTCTCTGAACTCGTGAGTTTTGTGTGCGCTTTTATGTCTCCCCAGCTCTGTCGGGTTTTATGAAAATGAGCAGTATTGAAAGCTTTTCCATCCCGCTAGCTGTGAGCCTCACATAAATGATGTAAATGGCTCGAAGGGTTTTTTTCAAGTGAACTGTGTAGATCTGTGAAAATAATATCAGGGTTTTCCGTCAGAATGAGCTTAGCACTGTACTGAGGCGTACCGTAATCTGACCCGACACCTCCGACCATCTGCGCTATCTATCTGCCTTCTGATTTACCAAATCTTCACAAGCAAAAGACAAATTGTACTTGATACTAAAGAAAAGACGGCGAGCCTCAGTCCAGCTCCATTTCTGCAGAGGAATGATTGGAGAAAATGTAAATCTGTTTAATTTCGGTCTACAGGCAACTAGCAAAAGAGCTTTCTTAAAGAAGGGAAGAAAGGAAAACAAAAACAATAGGGGGAAAAAAAGAACAAGAGGGGGGAAGAGAAAATAGCAAGATATCAAATTAAGAAGGGATTTTTTTGACAAGCATTCTTGAAAAAAAAAACAAAACATTGCAAAGAGCAGAGGGGAGAACATATTGAGCTTAATTCAAAATATATGCTGCATTTCCGAGCATAGTCCCTAATTCCCGGGAAGAAATTACCACTGAGCAGCTATTTGTAGAATAGAGTAGCTTCTTGATCATCCGCCCGTTCTCTACGGAAAACAAATCGTATCCTCGCAGCTCAGAGGAGATTTCATCCCACCCCGAGACGTCTGGAGTTGGCCCCGCTCCTCCGAAGGGGCGGCCGGGGCTCGCCTCGCACCCAGCCCCGCGATCGCTCTCCCGGAGCACCGAGGGGGGAAAAAACCCCCGGGGAATGATTACTACAAGGTGATCAATATTTCAAAAGATTCCCGAAATCTGCTTTAAGTCGCTTTCCTGACCTACAAATGACTTCTCACTCCTCGCGACTATTCTCGCCAACTATTCAGGACCATTCAGCCGAAAACAATAAGGGTTTAAATGTTGAAAAAAGAATTTAAAAAAATATAACGCTTTGGTTGAACGGGAAAGGGCGCTGGGCTCTTTGCAGATAATTCCTCGTCTTAACCGAAATGGGAAGTCACCTACAGGGGGAAAGGGGAGAGTTTTTCCCTAAATCTCGGCTGTTCCTGCCGTCCTACCGCTGCATCCATTGTCAGTGACACTCCCAGCATCACTGTCAGTGTCACGCAGCCAATTTTTAATCTGATTTCTCAGCTCTGCCTTATCCCCCTCTCCGCCCGCGGGTGCGAGGAGCTCTGTGCGAGCATCACCGGGCCGGACCCCGCAGCTTTACCGGGGAGGATGTGGGGGTCCCGGCCATCCGATCGCTGGGACCACTCCCTCCAACCTGCCGCCGGCACCCTGAAGCGGGAGCCCCCTTCCCTCCCCTCAGCCTGCCTTCCCCGGGCCGGCGGGGCGGCTCTGCCCTGCCCGGGTCGGCGGGGCAGGGCGGCGGGGTCGCGGTCCCCGGGGAGCGGCCGCGGCGCCGCGGGGAGCGGGGCGGGGAGCGGGGCGGGGAGCGGGGCGGTGCGGAGCCTTCCGCCGTGATTGGCAGCGGCTGACAGTGAGTGGCAGCCCCGCCATGGAAACCCGGGAGCCAATCTGCCGAGCCCGCAGCAAATCAGCCGCTCCCGCAGCAGCGCGGCGGCGGCGGGGAGCTGCGCTTGTGCCTTTTCTGGTTTCCTTTTTTTCTTCTTTTTTCCTCCTTTTTTTTTTTTTTTTTTCCCTTCCCTCCCTCCCCCCCGCCCGCCCTCCCTCTCCGCTCCATCCTCCTCCGCCTCGCCCCTGCCCACCGCCCCCAGTTGCCGGAGCTGCCGAGCGGTCCCCATCGCCTCTCCGCCCTCCGCCGTCCCTCCCGCGGCAGCTCCGCCGGCACCGGCGGAGGCAGCAGCGGAGCGAGGGGCGGCCCGGGGCCGCTGCCCCTTCCCCGCCGAGGGGCCGTGCGCGGTGGCGGCGGGCATCGCCGGGGGTGCGCGGAGCGCGGAGCGGAGCCCGGCGCCGCCTCCATGTTCCAGCTGCCCATCCTCAATTTCAGCCCGCAGCAGGTGGCCGGGGTATGCGAAACCCTGGAGGAGAGCGGGGACATCGAGCGCCTGGGGCGCTTCCTCTGGTCCCTGCCCGTGGCCCCCGCGGCCTGCGAGGCGCTCAACAAGAACGAGTCGGTGCTGAGAGCCCGGGCCATCGTGGCCTTCCACACGGGGAACTACCGGGAGCTCTACCACATCCTGGAGAACCACAAGTTCACCAAGGAGTCCCACGCCAAACTGCAAGCCCTCTGGCTGGAAGCGCACTACCAGGAGGCGGAGAAGCTGCGGGGCCGACCCCTGGGGCCGGTGGACAAGTACCGGGTGAGGAAGAAGTTCCCGCTGCCGCGCACCATCTGGGACGGCGAGCAGAAGACACATTGCTTCAAGGAGCGGACGAGGCATTTGCTGCGGGAGTGGTACCTGCAGGACCCTTACCCCAACCCCAGCAAAAAGCGGGAACTGGCTCAGGCCACGGGACTTACCCCCACGCAAGTGGGCAACTGGTTCAAAAACCGCCGGCAAAGGGACAGGGCAGCAGCCGCTAAGAACAGGTAAGGTGCCGCCCGTCCCGTCGGGACACAGCCCCTTAGCGAGGCTTCGCCCCCGCCCGCCGGGGCCGGAGGCTGCGGGGAGGCGGTGCGAGACTGCCGGCAGAGGATGGGGGAAACGATCCCCCGAGATTTCTCCCCGGGAAATGCAGCGAGGTAAAGCAGGAGCGGCGGGAAAACACTAAGGCTTTTTAATTACTTCGATTTAATAGGGGAGGATCCCCGCCCTGGGCTCCCTCTTGGCTGCCCTGTGGGGGAGCGGGACAGGGGGAGCAGAGAAGCCTGCGGCTGGAGCTGGCCGTAGAAGGGCCACGTTCAGGGGCTGAGCGGAGACAAACACCCTCCAAAGTTTTCCCCGGACATGTAAATACTGGTTTGAGATATGTCCTTCCTGAGAAGAGCCAGCCGTGCCCTCTGCGGGCCCTGCCACAGCCGCCGTGCCCTATTCTGCCACCGGAGCCATCCGGGAACATTCCTTGGGATATTGTTCTTGTTTCTATTATATATTAAAAATTTATCATAGAAATACAACGTGAAATATATATAAATATATATATATAAAAATTTTAATATGTTATGGAACAAAATCACGGCTCTAAATGAGCAGTGTTATCCCAACACTAGTGACACAAGCAGACGCCCCGGCAAGCAGGGGAGGGAGCAGAGTTCCCCCTTTAACTCCTGCCCAGGATCCCGGGGTGGGGAAAACTCCCCTTGTCACCCCTCGGCCGGGCTGTCGCACGTCGGGGACGTGGGTACTGTCACCCGGAGCCCTTTTTTATAGGCTAAGGGAAGATGCAAGGCCTACTGCACGGGAGACGCCGCCCGGGAGCTGCTGCAGGGCATTACTGACCCCTGAGACGAGGCCCGCTTTGGGGGCAGGCTGCGGAGGAGGGGGACAACTTTCCCCTGGGTGTGCCAGCCGAGGAGCGGGGCTGACCCTGGGGTGGGCACCCTGTTTTTCAGGCAGAGCTGAGGAGCCGGGTACCCACCCAGCTTCTCCTCTCTCGTATCGCTGGTGTACGTGGTGAGAGCCGGGGCAGCGGCGTGCGGGTGCCGGTCGGGGGAGCCCCTGGGGGGACACAGGGGCTGCCGGCGGGTGCGGAGGGCGGGCGGTGATGCTGTGTGTGCCGGTTCCTTGCAGGCTACAGCAGCAGGTCCTAACGCAGGGCTCGGTGCGCTCGCTGCAAGCGGAGGAGGAGAGCGGCGGCGAGGCGGTGGGGGCCGCCTCCAGCCCCGCAGCCAGCCTCTCCAGCAAAGCGGCCACCTCCGCCATCTCCATCACATCCAGCGACAGTGAATGTGACATCTGACACCACCGCCATGGCAAACCGGGGGAGCGGGAGGCCCGGCTCACCGGTGCCTCCGACGCGGCCGGAGCGGCGGGGCTGGCAGCGCCCGGCGCGGGCGCCGAACGCGGGGTACGGGGCGCTCCCCGGCCACCCGCCCGCGCCTCCCTCCCAGCCCCGCAGCAGACTGCATTAAAAACGTCATTAAAATCGTTGTCGCCTTTATTTCGAAGGATTTGCAGAATTGATGCCTAAAAAGAAATAATTAAAGAAAGCCCAGAAAACGTAAAAAAAAAAAAAAAATCATCAAGAAACTGAATGCCAAGTTGCAAAATGTCTGAGCCCCCGCCCTTATCCCGCGGGGTTGTTTCATGTTGAAAAGACGCTGTTCTTTTGGTTGGGTTTTGCTTTACTTTAAAGGGTTTTTTATATATATATATATAATGTTTATTTACTTATTTAAGGGATTGCTATGGTAGATTTTTTCTATTATTATTATTAATTATTATTATTTTTGGCTTGTTCTCTATGTGCACAGGTGACTTGTAGAGCATGTGCAGGACGAAACTGTATGAAGCAGCCTAAAACCATAATAAAATATTTGGTGAACGACACTCGCATCTGCTTTGAAATGACGGCGTCGCTTTCAAGCCCGCCAGTTTACGCAGAGCAGATCTCCGAGGCCACGGGTATTTCAGCAGCAGCTCGGCAGGAACCGATCTAGCCGGTCCCCGGGACCAGGGGTGATGCCTTTGCCAGGCAGGGAGCTGGGAGGAGCCGGGATGAGGCGAGAGGAGCGGGAGCGGGGCTGGCGGGGGATGCGGGTGCCCGAGGAAGAGGAGGAAGCGGCATCGCCGCAGCTTCTCTCTCAAGGGCTGAAGCGCTGGGGATTTTCGGAGGCGAATTTTCTGAGAGGAACCAGGGAAAGAAAAAGAAAAAAAAAAATAATGTTATGGAGAGGAATGGTTGGGGCACAGTCCCGCCGAGAAAACGAAGCTTCTTGCCTCACCTGGCAAAGGCGAGGAGAAGAAGGAGAATTAACAGTTCTCCATGCCAGTGAAAGGCCATAACGGGGGCTAAATTACCCCAAATCGCGACCTCTGCGATGTGCCCGTGGCTGTCCCCACCATCCGCCTCCCTCGCTTTGTTTTGCGGCGGTTTTGCTGGAGGAGACCAAACGCCAGGTCCAAGGAGCGTGCTAAGCTTTTTTCCCCAGCAGAAGGATTTTATATTATACAATTTGACATTGATCTTTAAATCGCCTGAGCTGTGCTTTTTTTGTCTTCTCGGTCTCATCGCGTTTACTTCCCTGTCCTCAGAGAGATGCCTCCCCGGTAAGCTGATTGCTTGGCTCGATTTATTTAGCAGCCGAAGCCTGGCACTGGGGGAAGCCGGGCAGCGCTGGCAGCGGGAGATGCCCCGGCTCCCGCTCGGCTCCGGCTGCCTGCAAAGGGCAGGAGCATTTCGGCTCCGTGATTGTTTAATTCAGTCCTGCTGCCTTTTATCTGGACATAAATTCCCGTCTAGGCAGTGATTTTTGCCCCTCTGTTTAAGTTTGAATTTAAAACCTGGATTCAAGGCGTTTACACCTCCCCATGCCCAAAGCTGCTTTCTGTCCTCAAATGCATGTGCCTTGGTTTTCCCTACAGACTATTCCAGGGATGCGGCGGGCAGCAGGAATTTTTGAACTGTTTTTTCAAGTAAATTTACAGGCAGCTCTTTCCCTGGTGGAGTGTAACAGGCAAATAATCTACATTTTGGGAGTGCAGAAGGGTCGGATCACAGGGCGGGGAGCGGGGCAGAGTAGGGGTCTCCACCTGCGTTTGGGGTACCCACCTACGGGAGGTCAGGAGAGCACTTTGCACCCCAAACCCTGAGGTTGGTTGCCTCCTGAACCCCACTGGATTTAAGCCGTGCAAGAAGAGCCCGGCTGTGCTGTTTAAGCATCAAACGAGGTTGGAGTTTTACCTTGGGTTTGGGGTTCGCTGATGGGCAGCGCTTCCCACCCACGAGGTTGTTTTGGGAGCAAAAGCGGTGTTCGCCCTCAAAACGCAATCTGCTGAAATACATCGTGCTCTTTTCTTTATTTCTTTTCTTCCCCGGGAAATCGGTGAATTGGATTCAATTTCTCCATCGGCTTCTGCGGGCAGAGTAGCAGCGCTTATTGTGGCGAATTAAAGATATAAAGAGAGCGGAGAGCACATGCGCTCAGCGTCTGCTACCGCGGGATTTCTTCCCAACTAAAAACCACCTGGAATTTGTTCAATAGGCAGCGGGGATGACATTGTCTCTTTCGACAGGGGGTTTGAGAGTCGTGAAGGATGCGGGATCTCCCGAGTGGGCAGTGGAGGGACCCTCCCGCGGGTGCTGGAGGCAAGAGCACAAACCAGCCTTTGCAAAGAGTGCCCGGGGAGGGGAAAGGAGCCCGGAGCCCCCGTGGGAAGAGCAGCCCCGCTGCCCGGCCTTGCTTGTTGTGGGAGAACGGGAGAACCGCGCGTCCTCCAGCTCCGCTTCTTCCCCGCCGGAGCTCTGCAGGGGCCGGGGCCGTGGGGCTGCGGCCGCGCCTTTAGCTCCGCCAAAAAGACCCAAAATAAAAAACCTCGTTTCACCACCCCGTTCCCCCGTTTGTTATTTTTTTTCTCCCAACCGCCCTTTCCCTTCCCTTATTGAAAGTGAATGTCCTTCCCCCAGGTTTTTCAGGAATTTTTTTCCCCCTAAAGATCAGCCCAAGCCGTCCCCCTCCCGAGCCTCTGGTTGTTTAAAAAATAATAATAATTATGAACGGGTAAGAGTGAAGGAGCTTGTATTTACACTAAACAAAACGCTCCGAGAAGGGTCACTAAAAAGTCTGCCTTGACCCCTCTCTCTCCGGTTTAACAAAGAAGGAAAATATTGTATCAAAAGTGAAGTGAATGGGGAAGGCGGAAAGGAGAAACAGCTTTTCCTCTCTTCAGCTGGGAAGGGGGGAGAAATGTTTGAATGTTTCCGTTTCTTTTGAGAAGCGGGGCAGCCCCGGGCAGGGCTGAATGGGAAAGTCTTGTAAGCGGGCTGGGAGGCTGTCAAACTGCTCAGAGGTAATCACTGCTAATGAAGGGGTCTCCAGCCCTCCCTGGGACAAAGGATGCTTACGAGTACCAGCCGGGACTGAATACCTAATAAGTTTGCAAGGGGGGAAAATGAGTGAGCTGTCTGTAAATTGATTTTGTAAGAGGAAAAAAAAAAAAAAAAAAAAAAAAAAAAGAAAAGAAAAGAAGAAGAAACAAAACCAGAAAAAAAAAAAAACCTTGCAACAACAACAACATCAAAAACAACAAAAAAGCAAAAGGCTCGCAGGTTGGGGAGAGAGCCTGGCTCTGGCACAGCTGGGGACAGAAGGCCCACTTATCCGGGCAGCATTGTCCCCGTCCTGCACTGCAGAGGAGGACTGCTGCTTGCAGTGGAAACTGCGGTGGAGGGAGGGCTGGGGGCTGCAAGAGCCTTGGAGAAGCCACACAGCTCCTCCAGGCTGGGGTACCGCCCCAGCTGCTGCCTGGCCCATGTGGGTGCTCCCTGCACGCCCATCCTCACACCCCAGTCTGCACAAGCCCTGCAGAGCATTCATCCCATCCCCACCCCACAGCCCAGTCCCACAAAAGGCACTGTTCCCTGCTTGCTCTGCCTTTTGCCCCTTCTCTAACCAAAGGGTTTTCTTTGCAGAACAGAAAAAGGGGGTGTCTGGAAATCTATTTAACATCACACCACCAGCAGCACTTCTCTTGCTTGGGAAGGCTCCTGTACAAAGGGTCAGCTTTAGCTGGCCTGGAGCTGGGTGCTGGGAGATGTAGGAGGGGGCTGGGTTCAGGGGGAAACACCCTTGTGTGACAAGAAGAGCATGTGTGTGTGCCATAGCTGTGGGAAGCAGGAGAGTGAGCCGCATTTTGGACCTTTCCCGCATCCAATTAAGGGCTTGGGAGGATCAGACTCTCGAAGATCCAGTTACCCCTGGCCACTGAGGGGGTAATACCGTGAGAGAGAGCGTAATACTCCCCAGCCGTGTCTGCCCCGCCTCCCCGCAGTGCCAGGCACCCGCTCTTCCATGTTTCTGTTATTTCTTTCCTCTCCAGGAGAAGATCCACGTGTGTTTGCCGGAGAGGAGGATGGAGGCGTCAGAGGCCAAAGGGAAAGGGCACTGCGGGGTGCAGGAGCTGCCAAACTTTGACCTGTCCTTTCCCTTGTCTCTTTCCCAAGGCTGCCCTGCAGCCCCAGCACCCCAAAGGAGCCTGAACCCTGGGCTGACCTCGGTGTGCCCCCACGAAGGGGACCCAGAGGGTGAGACCTAGCTGAGGATCCAGGGAAGAAACATTTCCTCTTAGATCCTCCGAGGCTTACAGCACTTTGCACTCTATCAGCATTTATTCTTGGCACCAGGGTGACAGAAAAAGCCCGTGGATGTATATTCCCTTCTGTCAGGACTGGCTGCAAGACCCCCAGCCAAAGGCTAGGGAAAGGCTCCCTTTCCTTCATCACTAGCTGCATCCAATTTAAACTCCCCCAAATTGCAGAAATTCCCCAGAAAGGCACATTTTAACCCCGCTGCCTTCTGATCTGTGGCATAGGCCTCTCTGGCACACACTTTCCCCCGCAAGAAATATGGTTTGGAAGGAAATTTCCAGCTTCAAACCATGTTAAAGCAAAGTGGGTTCACATATTTGTCATCTCTGCCTCTTCCCAGTGGTGTGAGAGAGGCACTGTTGCCCCATAATCCTCCACACTTTGTTAATTTTCTCCTTACACTTAGCAGAGCTGGTGCCATTCCATCCCACTGGAGTCAGCCCAGAGCATCAGCCTCAGCACTGTTTCCACTATTTCTGTCCCAGAAATCCTGAAAGTTGTGCCAGTCACCCAGTGCTCTCCCTGTTTGGAGTAAAACCCAGGGGACTTGTCTTTTATCTGACAGAGCTGAGCAAAACCCACTTCTGTGGGTGACCCTCACACCCAGCATGGGTGGGATGGGATCCTCACCCTCCCCACTGACTGCAGAGGGAAAAGCATCTCCTTCCCAGCAATGCCCAAGGAGGAGCTTGGTGGGACCTCCAGGACTCCCTCCCCACCGAGCAGCCAAATAAACGGTGTCAGACAGGACTTGCAGCTCGCTATCCCCAAAATCTGGATTTGCAGCTCATTTTCAGGCAATCAGGACAGCCTCATGAGGAGGGTGTCCATATGGGGACCAGACTTACGGGGTGGTCTCTTTTTTCCTTATCACACCTTCATCCAGCACCCACTCCTGACTGGAAAACACCTGGCAGGGTTTTAGGGCACTCTGCCATGTCTGTGCTATTAAATTACTGGTTCTGACACTGTTGGCTGCTGGTGGGGTCACTGCTCTGTGCTTTTCAGCCCCCTCACCCTCCCAAAAAGGTGGCTGTGTCCATGGGAAAGGTCCTGCATGCCATGCTGGCTGTTGAGCTCTTCCCTAGGGATCGTGTGAGACAGCTCTGCCTGGTCTGAGGCAAACCCGAGCCAGGGACTCTTCTAACGTTTTAATAGGATAAGTGATGAACCTCAGTGCCCTCATATGCTTTAATGTACAGATACAGCCAGACTAAATCACTTGAGACATCCCAAACAGCCTAAAGGATTTAGACACATCTCTTTATTTCCATTTAAAGCTGTTCCTCTTGATACCTCCTTTTTTTTTTCTCCTTTTTTTTTTTTAGCAGTCTAATATAAAGCAAAGGTGTGAGAGGAGAAGGTCTAATAATCTAGAGGTAGGAGCAGAATGGAAGCATCTATTTGTCCTGAGCACCCACATCTTATTTGCACTGGTCTCAGAAGTCAACCCCTTTGAAAACTCCACAAAAGCTGGATAAAGGTTTCAGAGTGGAGCCTCTGAGAGACAAACAGCCACTGCTGAGATCTGCATACACACACAGGTATTGATCAGCAGAACAAGCTCCTCAGCCTTTATTCAATAACTCCATAGTAACCTCATAGCACACTATTTGGGGCTTCTCTAGGACAAGCAGGAAGTTTTAACCCAGCACCACCTTCTCTTTTTCAAGACCTGTTGATTTC
The DNA here is from genome assembly GCF_015832195.1 of Motacilla alba alba. Taxonomy (NCBI): domain Eukaryota; kingdom Metazoa; phylum Chordata; class Aves; order Passeriformes; family Motacillidae; genus Motacilla; species Motacilla alba. Next base: position 56,696,043 of record NC_052020.1, on the reverse strand, counting down.
AACAAGAGCTCTACAAGAGGAGAGTAGGACTTGGGTGGTTTTTTTTCATTTTTTAAATCTATCTTTTCTTTTTTTCCCTTTTTTTTTTCAGACCGACCTTCTGCTGGTCTGAACATTCTTTCAATGCCATTAGTGGTTCCATTCAGGACAAAGCCATCCTGTTCCTCCCAATGTCACTGGCTGAGATGCATGTGCTTCTTCAGAAGCTATTCTTGAAATGCTTTCTCAACACATGGCTGTAATACCAAGGTAACTGAGGATGGAATGAGAGCTCTTCTTTGGATCTCTGCATGGGAGGGTAATTCCCTGTTAAATGGACAGTGAACCAGCCACACACAGGGACACACAGCTCCAGTGTCTTTCAGGAACCTCAAAGAAACACAAGAACAGCCAACCATCCCTCAGGGAGCAAATCACTGTGTCTGCAGGCTGGGAAAAAAGCCTTCCCATAAATATCTCTATCAGGACATTTATACTGGAAACTGCTCTTCAGGCCAGATCATTTCTTAAGTCAATTTGAAGACTTTAGGGGTTGTTCTTCAAAATTACCTTGGCTTGCAGCCATTTTCCCCACCACACCTTCCACTAGTGCAGGTCAGCAGACAGTCCCTGCAGTCACCTTGGGGACAGATGTCCCCAAAACCGACCTGGAGGGGGTTGATCTCCCGACTGCCTGTGGTCAGTGGGAGAGAGCAGTGCTCAGGTGGGTGTCTCAGGGTGGTGTGGTCAGTGGGAGAGAGCAGTGCTCAGGTGGGTGTCTCAGGGCGCCTAATCCCGCTCGGGTTCTGCTGGCGCAGTAATCCAGCCCCGTCAGTCAGGCTCTGTTGCCCGGACAGCCGGCCCCACCCTCCTCCCCCTCTGTCCTCAGCAGCAAGGAGATCTAGGCAGTTTTAACCAAGATCATCTCTCTAATCAAGTTCACTGTCTGCCAAGGCTCGGCTCTGCCCATTGACCGCAGAGTGAGAGGAGACTCCTGAGGCCAGCGTTGATTTCTGTGAGTATTGTTCCCACTCAGTCCGTGATCCTTTTTATCCCCTGAGAGCCCCAAGTGCTGAAGGAGTGCAGATGCAAACCAATTTGGTTGTTAAGCTTAAACTGCTGAAGTGTTTCCTGGCAGACTCATGTGGCAGGTCACCTGTGGGTCAGAGGGACTTCAGGGCTCCAGTGGTGAGATGTCCTCTGCAAGGAATGGTTCTTGAAGCAACACTAGAGCCACATTGCTACTTAAAAGCACAAAGCTCATGGCTTCTAGGTGGATCTCACTGTTTTTCAACTTTTAAAAAGATATTTTCCCCAGTAATATTTCAATTTATTACTAGTTAATCTAATAAACACACCTATTACCGTATTTTAGCTGTTTTCTGCCATTTTCTCTAGGCTTTGCTTCTGTTGGAAAATCATTGTCTCTTTGCTGAAGAGGTGAGCCACAGGACCTCTGCTAAAAATCTTCCCCACAGAGGCATCCTTGGTGCACACCAGACTTGGTGGATATGGTTGTTTACAAGCATCAGGTCTTGCCTTTCGCCCTTCCTTCATCACACATTGGCTTTCAAATGTCTCATCTCAAAATTAAGTGTTTGTAGGACAGGGGCTTTAAGCAGATGAAATATTAAAAATGAAGTTTTTTAGCACAGCTTCAGAGTAAAGCAAACGAGCTGCTCTGCCCGTGGCTTGCTTTTTAGAGACAAAGTATTTGTTCTATTACTTATTGATGTTGCTAATTGCCATCTGAGGGTTTGGAGGGGCAGGGCAGCAGGCTGCATCGCTGGATGTGGAGCCCTTCTGAGATAAATGAGCTCCGAGAAGCAAAGCATTTGCTGCAGCAGCCCTGGAATATGTGCTGTGTTTTGTAATATGTGCTGCGTTTTTGCAAAGGCACCCAGTGCTCTCCATCTCCTTGCAGAGAGAGAGCTGCTGGTACCCAGCTCTTTTTTTTTTAGGAAGCCACAAAATGCAATTGCCTCATTTTAAAAGCCTGAATTTAAAAATGCTGACCCAAGAACTTAGGTTTGGGCCATGCTCGAATGCTTGCATGCTCACTTTCCTGAATCCAAACCAGATTCTCCTCCCTCCCTCATGCCCACACTCATCACACACAGCTACACACACATAGGGAGGAGGCTGCAGAGGAGAGAGCTCTTAGTGTTCTGCCTAAACTAAATGTCCATTATGGAAATAAACATGCTAGAGGAAGAAAAAAAACCCCTGCATCCACATTAGCCATTGAATAGGTTATTGCTTTACAAGTACAGTATACAACTTTTCATAGAGCTGCTACCTCTTGTATTGGAGCATGAACATTAACCTTCTACAGTTCACCTTGGTTTGCAAACTGCAGGAATCAATTCTCCTAAGATGGATGTTCACATCTAGTTAGCTTTCTGCATTATCTCAGCTGGAGAGGTCACTAAAAATAGTTGTATAGCACTTTAAATTTTTAACAGGGAGACTTTATTATCGTTTAGATCCATCATCGCTGCTTTACCTACCACGGCTCTTCCAGCTGAAATAATGCACAGAGCTGGTAGTGGCTAAGTGTTTTCAGAGTTCATGCACTGATGAGCAGGACAGCTTGGACAATATCTGAATTGCTTGCAACAGCACACTGAGCAAGCTGCATGGACAGTGTGACACCGGTTCAGTAAATCCCCACTGCTTCAACTATTTCAAAAAAATGCCTTTTTTTTTTTTCCTTGCTCTCCTGCACTGCAGGAGCAGGACTGATCTGTCACCGTGCGCTGCCCTGATCCTGCACAGTCATCTTCGTGGCCAGCAGTCCCCAGCCTCCCCGCAGCCCTGCCGCAGCCAGCAGCAGGGTGTTTGTGGTGCAGGGAGCGCCGAGGGGCTGCAGGAGCACACCCACATTGTGTGGGACTGGGTGACAGAGGAAAGGCTGTCCTTAGCAGCGCTGCAGCGCCGTTTCCATTTGCTATCTTTACTGCTTTTAACAACTTCCTGTGCTGTGTATAAATAAGTCACCTTGCCAAGGCCCTCACAGCCTCCCAGGCATTACAGCTGGCTGTTCTCATGTCACCTCTTATGTGTCACTACACGCATGGGGTTGTAGGGATACATTTTGTCTGTTGAGGTTTGTCTGTGTTACAGAACTAACCCAGTCATTGTGAGGTTCCTGAGTTCCACCTTCCAAATGCACACACGTGAGAGCACAGTGCCTTGGCCCAGGGCCTTGGCCCAGCTGCTCACACTGCCATTGGTGGTCTTGTTTTCACTTTTATTTATTTATTTTATTTATTTATTTAAGCCATGAGGGCAAGGCTCAGAGCAGACATGAAATGCCTGGCAGCACAAGCAAAGCATCAGAAGACACCAAGAGTGGTGGAGCAGGATCATTGCTTGGTTACATTGCAAAGCAGGCGTAATTAATGAATTGCTTTCATTTCTTTAATAGAATGGTATTAATTATTTGTTGCATAACTAAACAAACAATACTTCCTTCAGTATTAATTGCTGAGATCTACATTGCTGTCAATTCAAGCCAGAACCAAACACATCTTAAGACCAGAAGACAGCTCTTGTTGACTTCCACGGCTATTAGATCAAATCCTTCTACAGCAGCATGAGAATACAACACTCGGGGCTTTAATTACCTGGGCATTAAGAACTTTGTAACAAGCTGCACAACAGAACCTAAGAAAAGTTCTTTTTCCACCTTTGCAATTTTGCTTCAAACCTCCAGAAGAGGCTGAGCTGCTGGGCATTAAGAACATCCAGAGAGTAGCTCTCACTGCTTTGGACCTTGAGGAGATGGACTGCAGATGGTTCCCTTCTGGAGCAAGAAGGAATCTCTTGTGATGGGTAACAAGGTGGATAAAATCATAGAATCATAAAATGGTTTGGATTGGAAGGGACTTAAAGCTCATCCGGTTCCAACCTACTGCCATGGGCAGGGACACCTTCCACCATCCCAGGCTGCTCCAAGTCCTGTCCAACATGGCCTGGAACACTGCCAAGGATGGGGCATCCACAGCCCCAGTCAAATTAAAATTAGCCATTTTGCAGAAGTCTAGGATTATTTTCAACTGCCAGCCTTTTCATCTTGCTGAGGGATAGAAGTACACAGAAGTACAGACAGAAGAGGGACAGAAGTACACAGCTTTGGGTGTTGTGTGGTGTTATTCCTGTCTCTCAGAGAAGTTTCAGAAACTGGTCTTTGAAAAATGAGTTACCCGTATTTTTTATCTTGCAAACTTTAATTCTGAAGGAGAGTCCTTCAATGGGAGCTGTTCTTAACCAGTCAGGACTGATCATATCCAGCTGGCATCTCCTAGCAACCTGGGATGAAAGCTCCATGTTCCAAGGGAGCTGATGGACCTTTAGGTCAGGGATACACCAAACTAACCAAGCTTTCAGTAAAACTCAGCAAATGCAGAAGTCTGTGAGCCGAGGGCTTTGCTGACGTGGTGGGTCAGTCATGGCTCTGGCGTCCCATGAGGACAAAGGACACAGACATGCTGGCAATGCCCACACTCACGGGACAACAGTGACACAGCCCCAGCCCACACCCTCACACCCTCAGAGTGCCACCCACCCCGGGGCACTGTGGTCCCTGCAGCACTGAGGCATTGGAGCTGCCAGACCCCAAAACCAACAGGATTTGGGGCGAGTCTGAAGCACTCGGAGGAAGTACTTGGATGCTCTCATGTTGGCTCCTCTGCCCTGCAGTGTCTGTTTGCTCATCACAAACCCTCCCTTGCCCATGTGCTCTTTGCTTCAGCATCTTTTCAACGCCTGTGGTACCCTCCTTTCTGCTCCTCCTCTTTTGCAGCCCTGTCCCATCACTCCTGGACAGCCCCTCTCCCCACATCCCTCTGGAGCTGATCTGATCCCCTCCGAGGCTCACAGAAAGACCTGGCACCAACGTGGACCCCTCTGCTAACAGGACACCTTTTCCACAGCTCCCAGCTGTCCTTGTCACACCAAGCCCAGGGGTGAGCATGGCCTGGCAGCAGAGGGAGCTGCCAGAAAAGAGCAGAGCACCGAGGTGCTGGGGGGATCCCCACAGGGAGGGACTTTTTGAGACAGAAAAGGATTTCCCACCCACGAATGTCCTTTTGGATTGTGAAAGCTTTTACCACCTAGAGCATCTCATGTCTCAGCACACCTAAACGTGGTGCTAATTGGCACAGCATCACCTGTCTGGAACCTCTGCTGTGAGCACCTTTTCTTGCATCAAATGTAAGAAAAAAAGCCAGCAAAAAAAAAAAAAAAAAAAAAAAAAAGGCATTGTTTCTCTCCTGCTGTAAAAGTCTCTTATCTCAGAAGCATGTAAACCCCCTGAGTCCTTGAATATTAATTCAGAGATTTTCCCATTCAGGTATTAACAATGAAGGCATTGACTGTTTTCCTCATGGATGTCTTCTGGGTGTAAAATTTAAAAAGAGATGTAAAGGCCACCACACACGAGAGGGATCCGATGTTGATTCAAATGTGTCATTCACAGAGTTTATGGGCATGCTGGGACACTCCATGGATAATGCATTTTTATCCTAGATGTTTAGGGCTGCGGGTGAAAGGTTGGACCAGCTGGAGAAGACCCCAACAGCACTGAGAGAAATGCAGGATTTCAAAGGAAAGGAGACATTTTCCTAATGGGTTTTCAGTCTCTACCCTCACTCTACTGAAAGACTCCAATTTCTGTGTCTTGTCTCAGAAGAGCATTTTCACACTGAATTGCCAGCAAGGTGAGCATGGGACTGCAGGTGTCCCAGTCCATGCTGAGTGCAGAGCGTGGCAGACCCTTGAGGGTGGCCTAGGAGGCACAGAGGAATGGACACAGAGGATGGTGAGCAAGGTGTGGAGGAGCCTCTGCCTGCTGTCCAGACCCTGACAGGCTCTGTGGCACACTCAGATGTGTTTGCACCCTCCCTTTCCATCTGCAGTCCTCTGGGAGCCCCTCTGGGTGTGCCCAGGGGAAGAGGTTGGCACTGCCCCCCACATCTGCGCAGCTGATTTCAGAGCCCAAAGCCAAAGTTCCATTTCCCCACTGACATGAGCAGGTCCCTGGTGCTACTGCTGGGGCAAAAATGGGTAAATTGAGGCTGAGGAGAGGAGGTGGTGCTGGGGCACACAAAAACCAGCCCCCAAGAACCATCCCTTTGCCTTTTGGGAAGGGGCAGCAGCCTGGATTAGGGCTAAACGGATTTGTGCTTGCAGGACCCCGGGTCTCTAATTGGGTTTTTTTTTTTTAATTCCTGTAATCCTGGATGATTTGGAGCAGATGCTTCGAGATTACTGCTAGGGCCCAAAGGTGACTGCAGGAAAACACAGCCAAGCCTGGCCAAGCAGTGCAGTGGGCTGGGGGTGCTGCTGTGCTTGGGGGGCTTCTCCCCTGCTTAGAGGGGCCACAGCACCAGCAGGGCTTGGCCTGAGCTGGGTTTGGCCCTGCACCAGGATTTGGGGTTACTGGAAGCTGCTTTGCTCTTTTTCTGGTGAATGATTTAATGTTGTGTCCCACAGGCTGCAGGTGGGGGAGGACGGAGCCCATTTCCCAGGAGATGGCTGATGGGAAAGACAAAACCATACGGAGTTGCCAGAGAGAGTTCATTTTTCCTGCCTGCTCCTGAGCATGTGTGAAAATCCCCTGGGTGTTGGCAGCAGCCCTCACACCTGAGAGCCCCATGTGAAGCTGTGAAGGTGCCCTAGCAGCCAGCCATGGCTTCAGCTGATCCCATGAGCCAGATCTCGCTGTGCAACCCACCAAAGGAGGAGGATTCGGCTGCTGGTGGATTTAACCCATCAAATACTGGTGGAGGCAGACTTTTTAAAAGGCAATAAGACAAAAGGTAATGATTTTAAACTAATGGGGAGTACATATGAGGAAAAAACTGGTTTTGATGAGGGTGGTGAGGCACTAGCACAGGTTGCCCAGAATTGGTGAATGCCCCATTCCTGGAAACATTTAAGGCCAGGCTGGAGAAGTCTCTGAGCAGCCTGGTCTGGTTGAAGATGTCCCTGATCGCTGCAGAGGGATGGCTGGATGGCCTTTCAATGTCCCTTCCAGCCCAAACTACTCTGTGATTCTGTGAAAACCTGCTAAACACGGGCTTGGTCCTGGCCTGGCACCATCCTGCAGCTCTTCTCCAGGGCTCTGGTGGAGCTGAGAGGATCCTGCGTGGCTTCCCCTGGAGACACCAAGGGACTGCATTGAGCAGAGAGACAGCGAGAGGCCTGGGACAGGAGGGCAAGGAGTTTCATCCAGGGGATGAGTCAAGGGGTTGCTCAGCCTGGAGGAAAGGAGGCTCAGGGGGGACCTTCTCCCTGTCCACAACTCCCTGACAGGAGGGTGCAGCCGGGGGGGGGGGTCGGGTTCTTCTCTCAGCTAATGAGTGACAGGACAAGAGGGAATGGCCTCCAGTTGCACCAGGGTAGGTTTAGATTTAATATTAGAAGAAAAATTCTTCACTGAAAGGGTGGTCAGGCATTGGAACAGGCAGTGGTGCAGTCAACTCCCCTGACATATTCCAAAGGTGTTGTGGATGTGGCACTCTGGGACATAATTTATTGATGAACATGCCAGCGCTGGGTTATCAGCTGGACTTGATGGTCTTCAGGGTCTTTTCCAACCTTAAAAATTCTGTGATTCTGGGAAAATTCACTTTCCTCTATACCAGCTCAGGGAATTCTGAGGATACTTCAAAAAACCCCAGCCTATCACCACCCTCTACACAACGTACAAATTCATTGAGGATGATGCCCAAGAGCGTTTGGATTTTCTTGGCCCAACAGGACTCTGCTGTCCATTCATTATCTCTTCCTTCCTTTGTCTCTTCACAACTCCAGGTAGGATGAGCTGGAACCCACACTTGATCTTTGGGAAACAGCTGCCTAAGCTCTACAAAATGTTGAGAGGCTGGATCCAAAAGCAAACCTGTGTTTATGGGTTCCAGCAATAATTTTGCAAGTCTCTAATGCTGCAGCTTCAAGCAGTCATTTAGGCTAAAATCTCTTCCTCCGTCTAAATTATTTAACAAATACCATACAAAGACATGTAATATCTGCAATATTCATAGCCTTGGCAGCAGGCTGAAAACACTTGGCTTTGCACAGGGTTATTCAAGGTTTTCCTTTGAAGACCAGTAGATTTCCGTTGCTCCTCTGTCACTGAACGTTGCCATACAACATTAATAGCACATAACTGATGATTCATGGGCCATTTGTGAGAAAATGATGGCTCAGAAGTGGTTGCAGTAAACAAAAGCATATCTTATCAAGCTTCAACAAGATGTGTGTGCAGGCTGACTTGCATGAGGCAGAGATTAACGATGATTATTAGTAACTACAAGCCCCAAGCCAGGGAAGCACTTAAGCACAACCTTCTGCCCCATTGGCTTCCTAGAGTGGCCCCTAAAAAAATGCCTGGGATACTTCAGGGTGCTCGCAGGCTCAGTGCTGGCCCGTGGTGTGCAGGAAGTGGGACTGTGGTGCCAGGGCTGTTATGACCCTCTCCCATGAAAGCTGAGGTGGATGGCAGCAGTGTCTTCCTCTTGGGACAGGTGTCGTCTTCCTCCACTGCTTGGAAAGGAAGGGCAGAGTTGATCTGGCAATGTTAACATTAAGTGTTTGGATAGAAAAGCTTATAGCCAGGCAGTTTTATTGCTGCTTGGCAGAGCCAGCTGCTTAGAGACGCTTTGGGTCAGGCTATTTAAAGGCACCACTGATCTCCAGCCTGCTCCCTGCAGCCACGAAGCTGTGGCTGGAAAGGAGGGAGACCTCAGACCTGCTGAGGGTGGCAGGGAGAAAAGGGGTCCAGAACACCCCTGCTGCAGGAATGCATGCAGGTGTGGATGAGGATGGAAGGTGCATGGGATGGAGGATGAGCAGAGCTGTGTCCCCTGTGCAGCTCCAGGCTCTGGAGCTGTCTCGGTGTCAAGGCAGGGCTCCCCAGGCTGGCCCCAACATCACTGCACGGGTCAGCCACACAAACACTCCCTGTACCCATCCTGAGCTGCTCAAGGCCTGGCCCAGCTGAGGTGGCAGCAGGGACAGGCAGCAGGAGCAGGGGGTCCCTGTGCTCAGGGAGGGGAGCCCATCAGAAGGGCTGCAGGAGCAGCTGGAACCGTGGGGATTTTTAAATTTAATTTTTCTCTAAATAGTAATTTTTATTTTTTTTACCAGATAGTAATAGAATTATCATAGAATGGTAGTCATTTGGATTGAAAGGGATATTGAAGACTATTTTGTTCCAACCTCCCTGTCAAGGACACCTTCCACCAGACCAGGCTGCTCCAAGCCCCATCCAAGCTGGCCTTCAACACTACCAGGGATGGGGCAGCCACAGCTTCTGTGGGCAGCTTTGCCAGAGCCTCACCACCCTCACAGGGAAGGATTTCTTCCTGATATCTAGTTTAAATACCTTTTAGTTCTAATTCTCTTTTAATTTAAAACTACTCCCTCTTTTCCTGTCACTTCCTGCTTGTGTAAGAAGTCATTTTCCCACTTTATTAAAAGCCCACTCTAGGTGTTGGAAGGCTCCCATAAGGTCTCCCCTTCCCTTCTCCAGGCTGAACATCCCCAGCTCTCTCAGCCTGTCCCCACAGGAGAGCAGCTCCAGCCCTCTGAGTGTCTTTGTGGCCTCTCTGGGCTCTCTCCACCAGGTCCAAGTGTACCTGAGGCAGAGTTCTGGGTAAGATCTGACCTCCAGTTCCCACTTCAACCCCCCTCTGCCTCATTAAAGCCTCTCCTGTTAACTCAGCCACTTGTTCAAAAAAACCCCTTAAATTTGGCTGGTGGTTTGGGTACCTGTGCTTGCTGTTGTGTCCCACAGCCAAATTCCAACTTTTTGAGAGGAAAGTGAGCTCTTGGCTCTCGGGGTGGGGGTTGGAGCAGGGCTCAGGGCACTACCCATTGTTAGTAGATATTTAGAATAGAGACCTGACAACGTAAAGGCCTTTCAAGCCTCTAAAGGGGGGAAATGATGTCTTAGGTTTTGGCTTTTATGTTTTTCAGATTCTGTGCTGCTTTAGTGTGGAGTTCTGAGCTTCATATTAGGGGATGGTGAGCTCTCTTCACTGAGCAGCTGGGGACCAAGGACAACTGACCCAAATTTCAGGCCAAGAGTGTAAAAAACGGTGGAATGAAGAGAGAAAAACAAGAAGGATGGGGCTTCATAACTTAAGCTATAATTGACAATTAACTGCAATATGCAAAAGGACCAGAACTTATTAAAGTGAGACCTTGTGACCGGTTGTCTGTTTTGTGACTATTTTGGTTTTATTTTGGGTGTAGCCCTGGCTGGGCTCTTGTGCTGCCCAAGATGTATCCATTGAGGCCTTCTAATAAATCCCTGCTTTATTCTTTAGCTCAGTCTAGGCTCTGTTCTAGGTCAGCCTTCACTCGGCATCACCCGCGGCTCCTGGAGCAACAGCTCCACCGTGCGAGAGCCGGGAGCCTCCAGGCACCGACTGCTCGGCTGCCACAGCCACAGCTGTGCCTTTATTCACTGCTTAATTAGCATTGTCAGACTTTTTTTTTTCTTTTTTGCAAGTGTGAAAATATTTTAAAATATAAAATATAATATTTTAGTATAAAAATATTCAAATATTTCAAAAAGCAAACCAACACCACCCCTGCACACCGATCCACGGGGCAGCTTCTCCTGGATTCCCACACAGGACACACTGATTATGGCAGGGGTGGATGAGACATTGTTAAACATGGCAGCCTGCAATATTGCTGCACTGCAGCTCCTGGGAGCCTGCAGTAATTCCAGCGGGCCCGTGTGTGACAGACCCTGTGGGACACAGCCTCCCGCTGATTCCCCTGTCCTGCTTCTGCCCCAAGCACGGGTCACCCGCTTGGCATTTTTGTGGTTTGGCTTGTAGTGTCTCCGAGGGCTGCAATGGTTTAATAGCCCCACTGGAGTCTGCCTCTTGCCAAACAGTCCCAACACAGCAAACCGCAGAGCTGTGTTTTGGGTTTGCTCAAACATTCTTACTCAGGGTCCCGTCCCATCCTGCCGAGGCTCCTCTCAGTGCTGAGCCCGGCCAGGGCTCACCCAGGGCTGCCCCAGAGAGGTGAAGAACTGGGTGTCACCTCCAAAAAGCTTAGCAGTGTGGGGTTTTACCCCCGGATTGGGGTGACCCCGAAAGATGGAAAAGTCTCTCCTCCAACCCGTGCCTTCGAAGAAAGACTCAGTAGTCTTCTGTTGTCTGTTCTCAAGGTTGTTTATTGTTGGTTATCTAAAAGATTCTTCTCCTGAGCTGCTGTGGCCTGTTCAGCAGGTCAGACAAAGGCACACTGCCCTCCCAGGGGCTGGTGCCATCTTTTATATCATATATTACGTACTACATGTTTATACTTTTCCCCAATACCTACTATCTATATTGAATAGTGACTTTCTACTCTAAACCAATCTGTGAGTGCCAACATCACCAAAGACATGGAGGCTAGGAAGGAGAAAGAAGGAGGACAGGGCACACCCAAATCCCTCCATCTTAGAACCCCTGACCCCCATGTACAAAACTTGGACCCCTGCGTACAAGGCTTAAAACCCCCCTGTACAGCACTCAGAAATCCTTCCTTTCACTTTGTGACTACTTCTACTACAATATCTAAACTTTTGTGACTTCTTGTTCTTCCTGCAAAGTTGGTAAACTGTTCCATGGGTCAGATTCAAAGCCACAGGGGTTTCTGGCTGCATGCCAGGGTCTCAGATGCTTTTGACCTGGGTCTGGAACATCCGAGAATGTCTGTGGAACGTTCTGAGTTCCGACAAGCAGGAGCTCAGGCACGCCCCTGAGGGATGATATGTGTGGGATAAGGGCTGGCAAACCTCATCTTCCACGCCGGTGAATAAAACCATGGGGTTGTTCCGGAGCTGTGTGAAAAGAAGGCTCTCTGGGCTCACTCACAGGCTGTGTTTGGTGTTCCCCCCTCCCTGGGGATTCTCTCTGGCTTTGCTGCCCTGCACAAAACAAACCTGGCTCATCGGGATACACCAGTCCCGGGCCAAGCTAGGAGGTCATTCTTTCCTAGGGTTTTTGGTACCTGCCGCCATTCCCCATTGCTCTCTACTCCTTTTCCCTCTCCACCCCCCTTACTGCAGATTTTTTGCATGGAGGGGAGCACACTGATTTCCTTAGTGATCCCCCAAGTGTTTGCTGTCTGTGCCTGCCCTTCCCTGCTGAGGTTTGATGGACAAACACCCCGGCAGCCCCAGTGGTGTGTGTCAGGTGTGTGTCAGTATGTGTCTGACCCTTAAAGGACAAATCCCACAGCCTCCCCTCTTCCCTCTCCCCAGAGAGGGCTTGTCGGAATCCAGAACATCCCTCTGGGTGCCCTGGATGGCCAGAGCCGCTGGCAGGGGGCTCTGAGACCCTGGCATGCAGCCAAAGACACACGTGGGGTTTTGATCTTAGCCCGTGGAGCAAATTACCAACTCTGTATGAAGAATTACAAGCCACACACACAAGTTTAGGTATTGTAGTAGAAGTAGTCACGAAGTGAAAGGAAGGATTTTTGAGTGCTGTACAGGGGGGTTTTAAGCCTTGTACGCAGGGGTCCAAGTTTTGTACATGGGGGTAAGGAAATCTAAGATGGAGGGATTTGGGTGTGCCCTGTCCTCCTTCTTTCTCCTTCCCAGCCTCCATGTCTTTGGTGATGTTGACACTCACAGATTGGTTTAGAGTAGAAAGTCACCATTCAATATAGATAGCAGGCATTGGGGAAAAGGTATAAACATGTAACACGTAATGTGTGATATCAAAGATGGCACCAGCCCCTGGGAGGGCAGTGTGCCTTTGTCTGACCTGCTGAACGGGCCACAGCAGCTCAGGAGAAGAATCTTTTAGATAACCAACAATAAACAACCTTGAGAACAGACAACAGAAGACTACTGAGTCTTTCTTCGAAGGCACGGGTTGGAGGAGGGACTTTTCCATCTTTCGGGGTCACCCCAATCCGGGGGTGAAACCCCACATCTGGCGTCCCTGGGTGAGCAGGAAACCCGACAAGGGCTCTGACTGCAGCGGATTCCAAGCCATCCCACGAAAACCCTAAATCCTGTGGGATCTGAGCTCTGCCAGAGGAAGCCCAGGTCTTTTGATGCCACCTTGTGGAAACGTCGCTGTCCTGCCGGCACCTGTGCCGGTGTCACCAAGGGACGGCGTTGGGGGCTGCAGTGGTGGAACCCTGGATGCTGAGAATTTGAGACTTTCTGTGCTGACAGGCACTGACCCCCAAGAGAACCCTGCATTGGACCTGAGGCCGTGGAGAAGGAGTCCAAAACTGAATGATAGAACTGGGATTGTGGGTGTGAAATAGAAATGTGTAACATCACAGAGTGGAAAGCATAAAGGTTTTAGAGTATAGTAATTTATATAAAGCAAGATGAAGGTTTTAGGGCAGAAGCTGGTCCTTCTTCCTCACCTTCTTCTTCGTGAGTTTGGGTGGTTTTGTGTAATTGGATAAAAAAGTTCCCATTGCAGCCATGGGTGGTTGGTTATTGGGTTAAAAGTAAAAATAATTCAGGTGTCATTTCTTAATTGGACAGTTTATCCTTAAAAGGCCTTGTAGAGAGAGATGGGGCTCCATTTTCAGTTTGTAAGAGTGAAGTGCTGTAGAACTCAGGGTTTGTGAGACTGTGACAGAGATAAGAGCTAATAAACATCTGAGTCCCCACAAGAAATTCCATCTCAAGCATTTCATCCCGACCCTGGCAAAAAAGAAGTTAAGGCTCCATTGAAGTGCAGGTGGCTGGGGAATATTTTGGGGTGAGGCTGGGTGCAGCTGATCTCACTGTGGCTCAGGTATGCCCAGAAAAGCCACCCTGGAGGGACAAGGATCCCCCTGTGTCAGGGCAGCCCAGGCATCTCCTGGCAGTCAGTGTCATTTGTGTTGTCACCACAACAGTGGCAAGAGGTGACAGGAGGATCCTGAGTCTTGTGTCACATCAAATGACACAGTCAGGAGAAAAAACAGATCAGCTGCTGGGCATGTGAGTGCCTGCCCTGGCTTGTGCTCCATCCTCCTGTGGCGAGAGGAGCAGCAGAAAAGCAGCTGCTCTCAAAGGGATGGACAGAGCTGGAGCGAGCCTTGGACAAGCTTTAGGTGAGTAAACCCAAAACTGCCAGGCAAATTCATTCCTGCTCAGCAGCCAGCCAGCCAGAAAGGTGAAAGTTCCTGCCCATGTTGTCTGGAACAGAAAATCCTCCATGACTGCACCGCAGGCCAAGCCTGCACAAGTCCTCTCCCAAGGATAAGGGTAACCTGGTAATTCTCATGTCTCCAGGTGTACCCTTGGCATTTTAGTACCTGGACAGGATCAAGGTCCTTATTAAATTGACTTATAGGTGTTTTGTGTTCATAAAAAACACCCAGAAAAGAGGATCTGTGCATGCCTCATCCGCTGCTGCTGTAAGAACTCCAAATGCATCCCTCCCAGGAGAGCATCCTTGCCAGCAGGCTGCAGGTTTATGGATCTATTGGAGGATGCCAGAGGGAACTCCTTCCTCGTGTTGAATCTGGACAACAGCAAAGTCAAGACTTTTCCTCTGTTCTTGGTTCACCAGGCCCCTGCTTCACTGCCTCCAGCAGGAAAAACTTTTGTCTAATCTGACAGATAAACTAGTGCCTGAGTGGCTCTTCTCTGAAAGACAGGCAGAGCCTTTCCCTGACATCACACAGCATCACACATCCCACAGAATACAAAATTTCTACAATCTGTGCCTTAAATCTTTCTGAATATCTCCCTTTAAGCCTCTGTACACTGATTTCAGCCCCTATCAGTATCTTCTGATTCCCAATCCGAGCATCTTTATTTGGGAAATGTGGGCAATGAACAAGTACCTTTAAAATATGAAAATAAATAGATTATGTATCATGGTGTGTTGTTCTGTATTTAAATTTGTCTTTGCCTTATGTTGGTTCTAAACTGTCTTACAGTTCAGAAATCACAAAAACTTCTAAACCAGCAAAAGCTGCAAATGAAATGACCCTAAATCAGGTAACCACATCAAATACAATTAGTGGGGTTAATATCCAGGTCATAGTTCAGGATATTGGCACTTTCAAGGTGCTCTTGCCAACTTGTATTACCTCCTGGGGTACTTTGAAGGAGTAAAACTCGCATAGGAGTCAGCAGCAAAAAAATGTTTGTTTTCCACCACTGCTTTGGGAGGGGAGCCCCAGGGATGCTGCTCTGCCATTTGCATGGTAGAAAAAAGGATTTATGGAAAGAATGAGGAAATATTTTCTAAATTGTGTCCTGTATCATAAAACTTCCGTTTGGATACTAACAAGTGTGAAATCCCAGGGAAGGAGTCATAACCAATGCCAAGAAAAAAAGCTGTGAAAATGTGACCCTCTGAAAAGTCAGGTTAGGAATTTTTTCCTAGCAGCAGTTTTCAGCTTGATATAAACGTTATCACTTGAGCATGCCTTGGTTTGTACCATTGGGATTGCCTTTGAAAAGGCATGGCACGATCTCATGTTTTTCTTTCCTTTCAAAACCTTTAGGGTTGAACCACAAATGGCATTCTCCCATGAAATCCAGCTCCTCTGCCCAAGAGGCCACATAGACAGGCAGCAACACAACATTCCTTCCCAGGTCTGAGGGAAATACGTCTGCATTCATAAATTTAAACATCTGGCTGCACTACAAAGTAGGTCAGAGCTCACCTCTCAGAGAAGGATTTGTCAGAGATACAGGAAATCGTGTTTTGTCCCTCCCGTGTCATTTGTACAGCAGCAAAATCAGAGCAGCTGTTCCCCCCATAGGTGCTGGGAGGTGGTGGCTGTGCCCAGAGGGTGTCAATGTTCCCCTGCAGGGGAATTAAAGTGTGGCTGATGCCCTGTGTGTCCTGCAATGTGGCACATTGGTCTGTGATGCCACACCAGTGTGCGCCAGTCTGTCCCTGAGCCTGGGCAGGCCAGTGGGAATGAGGAAACCTGGGGGAAAGTTTGTGTTTCAGCCAGTGCTGCGGCTGCTGCTGGGTGTTTGCAAACGTGCTCCAGGCAAAGCTGTCACCCCGAAGTTTAGGTGACATCAGGTGTGACCATGGCCAGCTCTGTGCTGACATCTGACTCCTCTCTCTTGAACCTGAGCACCGTTCCAGCCTGGCAAAAAAGGCTTTCCAAAAATGTATGTACCTACAGCAAGGGACGAGAACAGTTTCTTGAAGCAACATCTGCTGGAAAGTCTCTCTGTGAGACTCCTCTGGTCCGGGTGTCACCTCCACATCTCCTTGGTGTGCTGCCACTTGGTCAGCACTGTGGCACCAGCCTGGTGACACCCTGCCCCACCAGCCCCTGCCCTTCTATTGCCACACGTCCGGGGTCACCATCTATTACCACGAGTCTTCTGGGCAGTCTGGACTTGGTGAAGCGAAGGAGAGATCTTGACTCCATTTCAGAAGGCTGGTTTATTATATTATGATATATATTACATTAAAAAGACCACACTATAACTGTACTACAAAGAACAGAGAGAAAGATTCATCAGAAGGCGAGACAGGAATAGAAAGGAATCAATAACAAAGTTCTGTGACTCCTAGAGAGTCCGAGAGCTGCTGCCTCCTGGATTGGTCACCAAGTAGAAACATCCCACACTGACCAATCGAGGAAGCACCTGCTGCATCCCACAGCAGCAGATAACAAATTGTTTACACTTGAAGCTGAGGCCCTTCAGCTTCTCAAGAGAAGAAAATCCTAGGAAAGGGATCTTCACAAAATATCACAACCACACCCTTCCCCTGCTGCCAGCAGATCCCACCCTGCCGAGGCACAGCCTGGTCTCCTGGCCAGAAAGCCGCAGGGGGAACGTCTCAGGCTGTGATGGGGGATTTTAGTTTGTTGGAGCCAGGCTCGCTGCCAGCCCCGCTGCTCCTGCCTCCCCAGTCGCTGCTCCAGCCCTGCCCTGGGAACAGGTCCCAGCAGCCCTCCAGACACGTCCCAGCCAAAGGAAATGCCCCAAGCACAAGCTCCAGCCCGGAGGTGGCACAGCGGGGACACCGCTTGCCACCAACCCCGGTAATTGAAATGCTCTGCCGGCAGCAAGGGACACTGCGGGTCCTGCGGGGAGAGGAGAGCGCCGGGCTGAGCCCCCCGGGCCAGGGGCTGCTCACAAAACACCCGGGAAACAGCCCCGACAGCCGCAGAGCTGTCCCCAGCTCCGGGAACAGCCAGC
This sequence comes from Motacilla alba alba, assembly GCF_015832195.1. Classification (NCBI taxonomy): domain Eukaryota; kingdom Metazoa; phylum Chordata; class Aves; order Passeriformes; family Motacillidae; genus Motacilla; species Motacilla alba. Next base: position 56,678,900 of record NC_052020.1, on the reverse strand, counting down.
CAGCAAGGGCTGGTCTCTGTCCCCTTCCTTCTGCGACAGCGCCATCCCCGCACGGAGCTCCCGGGGGAGGCTCATCCCACTCCGCATCCCTGGGCTGGAGGCCGGGATGAGCTGGGGCAGGGTGGCAGGGGGTCAGCAGGGCTTTGGATCCAGAGCAGAGCATGAGCCAGTGGTTGGGCCCCGCTTTCCTGCCAGAAAACTGGCAGGAAATAGCTGCAGTCCCAGCCCTCCAGGAATGGCTGTCCAGGTAAAACCGGAGCAACAGGGTGGGAAGGATCCCAGGATCCCAACAAAGAGTTAATGATGGAAGCAAAAATGGGGGAACGTTTAAAGGGGCAGGCAAAGACATGAGATGGAAGAGGCCAATAAGGAGTAATTTTATTTCTCTCTACAATTAAAAGGGGTCAAAAGTAAAGATGGAGCTGAGCCTGGGTGTTACACCATCCATCTCACCCATACCACAAACAGGACAGGCTGCCAGGCCCATTTTCAGCACCATCATTCCTCTTTGAGACTTCATTTGAATATTTTTCCAAGGATTCTGGCACTGCCTCCCTGCTCTTCACCAGACCAGAGCCTCACTGTGCTTGCAGGAAGAGACAGAACCTCCACTGTTGCTTCCCCAGCCTCTGCAAACATGGCTGGCACAGAGCTCCTGGAATTGCTTCCTTTATTTCCATTTAATGAAATACCCTGGGAGGAGAGGCTGGCTCTGCCCTCAGGCCTGTCCTGGCTCTTTCTCCCTCCTGTGCAGGCAGGACATGAAAATTTCTTGGCACATCTACAGGCACGTGTGGGTGGGTCCTGCTTGAGGGTGGGAAGCAGCTAAGGAGGAGCCTGTTTGGATCAAAGTGTCCATGGAGCCAGCATGCAGGGATGCTCTTTTAGGGGCTGAACCCCACAGTGGTGGGTTGGAAAGCAGAGGAGGAAAAGACCAGAAAAAAAACTGTCGGGTCTCCTGCCCACCCAGGGACGCCAGATGTGGGGTTTCGCCCCCGGATTGGGGTGACCCCAAAAGATGGAAAAGTCCCTCCTCCAACCCCTGCCTTTGAAGAAAGACTCAGTAGTCTTCTGTTGTCTGTTCTCAAGGTTGTTTATTGTTGGTTATCTAAAAGATTCTTCTCCTGAGCTGCTGTGGCCCGTTCAGCAGGTCAGACAAAGGCACACTGCCCTCCCAGGGGCTGCTGCCATCTTTTATATCACACATTACGTGTTACATGTTTATACCTTTTCCCCAATGCCCACTATCTATATTGAATGGTGACTTTCTACTCTAAACCCATCTGTGAGTGCCAACATCACCAAAGACATGGAGGCTAGGAAGGAGAAAGAAGGAGGACAGGGCACACCCAAATCCCTCCATCTTAGAACCCCTGACCCCCATGTACAAAACTTGGACCCCTGCGTACAAGGCTTAAAACCCCCCTGTACAGCACTCAGAAATCCTTCCTTTCACTTCGTGACTATCTCTGCTATGCTATCTAACTTGTGTGTGTGGCTTGTAATTCTTCATACAGAGTTGGTAATTTGCTCCATGGGCTAAGATCCAAACCCCACGTGTGTCTTTGGCTGCATGCCAGGGTCTCAGAGCCCCCTGCCAGTGGCTCTGGCCATCCAGGGCACCCAGAGGGATGTTCTGGATTCCGACAAAAAACCATAAGGCTGTCAGAGATGGTCCTCTGCAGGTGTGGCTGTAACTTTGCAGCCCTCAGCCGCAATGGGTGGTGGCAGTCAATGCATTCCCTCCCAGGGATAAGGGAAAATTCAGGTCCCTGGGATGGACCTCTGCCCATGCAGGTGTGCCCCTCTGCCATGGAGTCCAAAGGGATGGCAGAGAAACCAGGGAATCAGATAAATGAGGCTTTTTTGTCCTGAGGAAGGGCAGGGGAGGATGTCTGTGAGCACGCTGCCTTAGATGTCCTGCACGGCGTGTGATTTCCTAGAGGAGGCTTTTTCTGAATGCAGAAGACCCAAATTTCCCCAGGTTAAAACATGAATGAAACATTTCCCATGGTTTTCTAGCACTTGCTTTCACCCCAAGCAGCAAGCAAGCTACAAAGAAACAGCTCTGCCTGTAGAATCAAAAATCCAGGGGAAAAAAAAAAACAACAAAACAACCACACATGCAGGAAAATCAGATTTATTGCCAAGTTTTGATGCAGGAGGGACAGGACCCAATGCCCACGCAGTGAAACATTTGCATTTCTTCTGCTGAATCAAATTCAGGCTGGATGTGACCCTCAGGAGCCCCAGCCCTCGGGGACAGACCCAGTGGGGAGCCCCCACCATGCCCCCACCAGCCCTCAGATGGGGCTCCCATCCCTGGCCATGGTCTGGGGGAGGCTGCTCAGAGTGCACAGAGATGGGACCTTGATGTCCACAGCACCCAGACTCCACCTCTCGTGAAGCCCTGCAGGCTTTGGCCTCAAACTGATCAAAAGTTGCCACGTTTTGGTTCCTTCCAGCCAACTGAGTGCTTTTAATTTTGATTTTTCTCCCTCTCCCCCTCTCCACCCCAAAGCTAAAAGATCCTGACAGCTTGGGCCATTGTGTCAGCTGACTTTTCCTTCCAAAAATAATACTATTTTTGATGCAAACTCCTCAGCCTGCTCTGTTTTAACTCTCTCCAGAGCCCTGTAACAGTGTGTGTGCAGGGATGCCTGTGTGTCCTCTGGCAGGCTTTTGCACATGGAAAGAAAGAACTTTTCCCTACCTGAACGCTCGTTCCCGTTATTGAACCTCTTTGAAGTGGAGCAATAAAAAGTCCCCGTGCCCATGTGCAGAGTTCCAGACCAGCCCTTTAATGTCTCAGATGCAAATTTCACTGTAACTGTACCAAAACTGTGGAAGGCTGCTCCAGATTACTGCACTGGTCTCATGACTGAGTCGTTCTTCAAATAAACACCTACAGATCAGAGAATGTCCTCATCCCATCCTCCAGCTGGGAGTGTCTCCTTGCTGGGAGCTTCCTTGCCCCATGGCCATGTGGCTCTGGGCACCTCACTATCAAAAAGGATGGAAAGAGGAACAGAGAGGATCACCAAAAGCAAAAAATACATAAAAATCTGTGCCCTTGTATGGGAATAAGTAATTTAACAAGGGAATCCCTGACATTTCTGGCAGCAAATGCAGTGTGTGCTGTGTTTATCTGCAACTCAGCAATAAAATACCCAGAGCCACCATGGCTCTTTGATGTCAGATATTGCAGTGCCTTTTTCACCCTGCATCGCTTTTCCTCCCAGCGAGACAGAAAATAAAGCAAAAGCCAGAGGTGGAGTGATTATTGTTACCCTGCTGGCAGAACTGAGGGCAAAACCTCATTCCCATGGGATAGGTGCACTTAGCACCCACCTGTTTGCCCAAAAGCACCCTCCAGTCCATGCCCTCAAATGGGGGGCAGTGGTAGACCTCAGTCATTGATGAAGGAAGAAACTTCTCCTTCCACCTGCCTCACGGGGATGTGTCTCAGCTGGAGCCCCAAAAAAACCTTGAAAATCAAAAATCACTTCTGGGTGAGCAGAGAGAAGATGCACAGAAACATCCGTGTATGGGACAGTGGTGAGCATGGAAGAAACAGAGCCAGGTTTGGGTGTATTTGTCCTCAAAAGGAAAACTTTCTGGGTTTTAGTAGGCAGGGGCACTGACTGGCCCAGCCTGGTTTTCAAGACACCTCAAGGCACAACCATAAAGAAGTCTGCATTGAGGGGCAGGGGTGGTTGGTTATGGGGTTAAAAGTAAAAATAATTTAGGTGTCACTTCTTAATTGGACAGTTTATCCTGAAAAGGCTAAAGAGAGAGAGAGATGGGGCTCCATTTTCAGTTTGTAAGAGTGAAGTGCTGTAGAACTCAGGGTTTGTGAGACTGTGACAGAGATAAGAGCTAATAAACATCTGAGTCCCCACAAGAAATTCCATCTCGAGCATTCAATCCCAACTCTGGCAAAAAAAAAAAAAAAAAAAAAAAAAAAAAAAAAAAAAAAAAGTTAAGGCTCCATTGGAGTGCTGGTGGCTGGGGAATACGTCGCTGGACACGAGGTGATGTGGGTAAGGCAGCTCCCAGGGCTGCTGGAGATCCTCTCTGTCACCTTGGGTACATTGCTGTTGACCTCTGGCGTTCCTTAGAGATGGGATAACTCTTTTTCTCCCCACTTCCTTCACCCTGCTGCCAGCTCTTCTGCTACAGGAGCTGCCACAATCCTACACCAGCCACGTTCCTGCTTGGAGCAAACACTGCCCAAAGCTTCTCCCGTCCTGGACCAGGCTGGGGTCTCCAGATGATGGCCAGGTCCCAGCCCAGCTCCACGAGAGTCCTTGCCCAGTGCAAACACAGATCTCTGCCCAGCCACAGCCAGGAGGCTCCTCGGGAAAGCAGAAAAACAAGCAGGGAGAATAAACATCCGGATGAGGGCTGAGGAGGGAAAGCAAAACACTGAGGGGAGCCAGGAATAATAAGAACCAAAAACAAATAGAAAAGAGCTAACAGGAGCAACAGATCTAAAAATAAAATGAAAGAACAGCAGCAAGGTGGAGGGGCTGGGATATTTTGGGGTCTGGCAAAGCACGTAGGGTTTGTGGGGCTCGGATTTGCTGTGGTGGGGCTCAGCCCTGGGGCACAGCCAAGTTCTCCTCCCACTGCCTTCTCTCCCTGGTGTGGGGGAGGATGGAGGGTGTGGGCTGGGACTCCCAGGAGCTGTTTGGGTGGCAGTGGTGACAGCAGGCTGCTCTTCAGCCCTGCCACATCTCCCCTGGGGGCAAAAGTGTTTGCTGCAGTTGCTATCCTAGGAACAGATGTCCCACCCCAAACCCTCCTCAGCTCCCAGCAGAAGTTGTTCATCCCTCCAACCTGCCTCTGTGCTGGCCCATGGTCTCTGTGAGGCACAGGCCACATCTGCTCAAGGACTGGGGGGAGAAGATGTGTCTCCTGGACACCCCAAATCAATGATGTCCTTCCAGGAAGGGAACCCTGGTTATCCCAGGAACTGCCCCAATATAGCTCTGCAAATCCTGCCAACCCAGAGCCATTCACTTGCTCCAACATTTACATCCAGAGGTGAAACCACTGAAAATCAAACCACTAAAAACCCATTTGTTGGTTCCCATTCCCCGAAACCCCCCAGGCCCAGGTCATACAAAATCAGTAGGGGAAAAAACAGGTTTTTTTCTTTTTTTCCCCCCAAGGAATTAGCTGGCAGAGGGAAGGCTGTGCAGGTCAGACTCTGAGATGGGCTGTCCCAGGAGGACAGGGAGCACAGGGTTCACAAACCCTCAGCAGTTTGGAGATAGGCAGGGAGCCATCGGAGGTGGATCTAATGCTCCCCCTGGGAAGCCACAGCCAGGCAGGGACTGACCTCTGCTCTCTCCAAGCTGACCACAGGGCTCCTCTGCATCAAAAACTTCCTTCACTTTTCAGACATTTGCTTTTCCTTTGTGGTTGCCCCCACCCCATTATTCCTCTTCTTAGGGCTGGGAACTTGGCCCCATCTTCTTTCTCTGCCACCAGTGCTCTCCTCGCCCTGGCACCTCCTCCAGGTGCCATTTCCATGGTGGGACCCAGGAGCTGCAGGGAGTCTGGGAGCATGCTGGAATAACAGAAAACAAAACACTTTGGCCACCTCTCAGCCCCTGACTCGCAGCTGCCCTCTCTCAAAAGCAAGATAAGCTGGGTTGAGGCACTCCACGTCAGACCTCCCCTTCCCTGCTCTTGGAAGCCCAAGGGCTGCGAGCCCACAGCACCTAATCAAAACCGATGGTGAATTTTAAAGATGAGGAAAAATAAAACCATGAAATTAGAAGGAATCAGTCTGGATGGAAAGCCAAGGAGGCCACGTGCCAGGAAAGTGAGCTGCCTGCCGGTTTGGCACGGAGTGAATGCTTGGCCTGTTGAGATGAAATGCCAGAGCTGGGCACGCTGAAGAGGCACTTAGCATCTTCAGGGGGGAAGGACCAGACAGAGCCTGAATGACAGATGAGTCCCAAACACACGCTCGAGCTTGAGGATGGGTGTGGGGGAGGATTAAGGCGTGTGCCCACCGGGGACCTGGCTGGTGTTTGTCAGCCTCATAAATGACAATGGTGCAGCTGCTGTGGACAGGCTCCCCTGAAGCCAGAGCTGGAGCTGTGCACAGCAAGGGACAGTCCCCAACAGGAGTGTTGAGGGCACTGAGCTGTGGAGCAGCAGGAAAAGGCTCCCAGCAATCCAGGGAACGCAGCAACTGGAAAAGGAAGAGAGGGATGCAGCCAAGAGCAGCATGTGATGCACCAGCCCTAAGAGTCAGATGTTCAAAGGGCAGTGAAGGCCACAAAACTCTTTCCTGTGCAGGAATGGGACACCCAAACCATCACTGAGAAGGTGTCCACCTGAGAGCCTGTCCTGCACAACCTTCCCTCTGGGAACTAATTCCTTGTGGAAAAAAAAGGAAAAAAATATACTTTACTTTACTCCCCCCCAATTTTGTATGACCTGGGCCTGGGGGGTTCAGGGAATGGGAACCAACAAATGGGTCTTCAGTGGTTTGATGGGGTGCAGGTTTTACCCAGCAGGGCAGCAACACCCGGGCTCCTCACTGGGGGCAGAGGAGATGGGGAGCCCCTGCATGGCCCCCCTGCTCCCCAGCTCTGGTACCATGTGCTGGCACAGGGCACGGGCTGCTCTCCAGGATCCAGGCTCTCCCTGGCTCCTCTCCCAGCCCCCCAGGACCCGGCACAGCAGAGAGCAAAGCAGCCCCTCTCCCTGGGCTGCTTCTTCAGACCCAGCACAAGGAGCCAGTGAAAGGAGCAGCCACAGCCAAGTTTCCCCCTGATTTTACTTTTATTTTCCCCTTTCGTGTAGTGTGGGTCCAAGTGGAGGGTTTGGGATGCAGCCTCTCCCCGGCGCTGCTCTCCCGCCGCTCCCAGCGGGGCTGGAAGCAAATGCCGGGTCCCGGGCAGTCGGCACCTCCCTGGCTCTGAAAGCTGCACCCGGCAATTCCTGCCCGGATCCTGGGATGGGATTGCAGGGAGTGTGGAAATGTGCTGCTACATTGTGTCTGTGCTGAGAAAAAAAAAAAGAAATTGGGTCATTTGAGAGTGAGTTTAATTTTTAAAGATGAGGTTTTTACTCCTAAAAGTCTCATTGCTTTGTCCATGCGCTCCTGGACACCCAGGCTGGATGTGGTGAGCTTTTCCAGCAGGTTTCTCCCAAAATGTCCAATGGGTGCTGAGTGCACCCATGAGACATCCAGGCTGGGTTTCTGGGAGGTTGCTGGGGCATGGCACAAAAAAAACAACCATGCAAGTCAGGGTTTGTCCTTTAGGAATTGTTTTAGGTTTGAAGTTAACCCTGCAGCTGCTGCAGAGCCACTGTGGTGTCCACCTTGGACTCCCCTTTGCTGGGGGAATGTGTTATGTCTCAGTCCCATTTACAGATTTGGCTCCTTTTGCCTCTTTTCCTTCTGGTTTAGAGGATGTTAACAAATCCCCCTTGCACTGGTGCCTTCAGAGCAGGCAACATCACCTCTTTTTCTCATCTAGGGTAGATCAGCAAATTCAACACATCCATAAACGACAAGGGACCACTGTGAAATGCCCAGCAGGCTGCTCCACTGGGCCCTGCCCATCCCAATCTCTGGCCATACCCTGCTGCAGCTGCTCCCTGCTCAGGGATCAGCCCCTTGCAGCCCTCCTTCCCAAAACTGGGTTGCCCGTGGGGAATTAATGCGTTTCATGCACTAACCCACACAGGTAGAAGAATAAAAAGGCAAACAAGGGCTCGGTGCTCTGTCCCAGATCTGCTGGGTCCTCTGGGCATTGCCTGCCCAGCTGCACAGCATCCCAGCTCAGGAGCTGACAGGACTAGTGAAGGGTAAACAGAGCTTTTCCATGGAAACATTTGTTCAACAAAGAATTGCAAATTTTCATGGTGAGTATCTGGTTTCCTCCAAACTTAATTGTTGTTGTTTCTGAAAGCTGCCCAGCCGGTCTGGATCTGGCTTTTGTGAGCATTTTTTTTTCCCCCTAATGCTTAATTTTCAGCAACTAGCATAACTCTGCTCTCTTTTTATTTTTTTATTTTAATTTTTTATTTTGTTTTTATTTTTTCTTTAGGTTTCTATCACTTTTTGCAATGTAAATGGAGGCTATGGCACCTCTTTTGGGCTTTTGTGCAGAGCACAAACTCTCTCACTGAGACATTAACAGTAATGAGTACAGAATCACAGAAGGGTTTGGGTTGGGAGGGACCTTAAAGGTCATCCAGTTCCAACCCCCTGCCACGGGCAGGGACACATTCCACTATCCCAGCTTGCTCCAAGCCCCATCCAACCTGGCCTGGAACATTTCCAGGAGTAGGACATTCACAGCTTCTGTGGGCAACCTGTGCCAGGGCCTCACCACTCTCGCAGTAAAGAATTTCTTTCTAATACCCAATCTAAATCTCCCTCTTTTGATGCTGGGTGACCCAGGAAGGGCCACTGCCACTTTTAGGCTGAGAGCTTGAACTGGAGAGGTGGGACTGAGCACCGGCTCTGAGCCACCCCACATGGACACGGGGGAAATTCCAGGCTTTTCACAGGGCCAGCAAGGAGTGATGATGATTCGGGGTAAAGCTCCTGAAGGACACATTTAAGCACAGAAGGAAGGAAAAGATCACATCCAGCTATCCAGAAGGAGATAATTCCTGCAGGGTGTTTTTTCCACCGGGGGTGCTGGGACAGCGGGATGTCCCTGTGCCCACGGGCCCCTCGGGCTCACCTCGCTCCACCCGTGACCCAGCGCTGCCTCTTCCCCGCTGGCTTTTCTGGCTCAGCTTCATTTCTTGGAGCAGCGGGGAGGCAGAGGCCCGGCGTGTCCCCGGCGTGTCGCTCGCAGGGACGTGCCCGGACAGCCGGCGGTGACAGCAGGTGGCACTGCAGCCCCAGGAACCGGCTGCGCCCGCCCCGCTCCCGCTCCGACATTCCCGGCCCCATTCCCATTGCTATAGTCACACGCGCTGCCACTGCTGCACTGCCACTGCTGTGCTCCCACTGCTGCACTGCCACTGCTGTGCTCCCACTGCTGCACTGCCACTGCGGTGCTCTCACTCCTGCACTCCTACTGCTCTATTCCCACTCCTCTATTCCCACTCCTGTACTCTCACTCCTGCGTTCCCACTCCTGCATTCCCACTCCTGCATTCCCATTCCTGCACTCCCACTCCTGTATTCCCACTCCTGCATTCCCACTCCTGTATTCCCACTCCTCTATTCCCACTCCTGCACTCCCATTCCTGCATTTCCACTCTGCATTCCCATTCCTGCATTCCCACTCCTCTATTCCCACTCCTCTATTCCCACTCCTGCACTCCCATTCCTGCATTTCCACTCTGCATTCCCATTCCTGCATTCCCACTCCTCTATTCCCACTCCTGCACTCCCATTCCTGCATTTCCACTCTGCATTCCCATTCCTGCATTCCCACTCCTGTATTCCCACTCCTCTATTCCCACTCCTGCACTCCCATTCCTGCATTTCCACTCTGCATTCCCATTCCTGCATTCCCACTCCTCTATTCCCACTCCTGCACTCCCATTCCTGCATTTCCACTCTGCATTCCCATTCCTGCATTCCCACTCCTCTATTCCCACTCCTGCACTCCTGCGCTCAGCCCTCAGGCACAGAATCCTCGCTGGCACCCCACAGCGCATCCCCCAGCCGGGACCCCACCACCTCCATGGATTCACCCAGCACCAAGCAGTGGAATTCGGGATGTTATTTCTGAGCCATGCCCCAGCAGGGTGTCCAGGGAAATCCTGTGCACCCCGAGGTTTTGGTGCAGGGATAAGAGCTGGAGCTGAGAAGCCTCGTCCTCACTCTGGCAGCTCTGGGTTTTTTGGGATGCAGGAGGCTGAAGGTTGCTTGTGCACAGGGAAAGCTGGAGGAGGGAAGCAGTCCATGAAATCAAGGTAGCCTGCATAAAGTGCAATCACAAGCCACTGCAAAACTGGGGGATTTAGGCAAAGAACCTGATTTGCTGTAAAACCATGAGCGTGAGCACAGCATTGAAAGAAAACCCAACATCCCTCCATTAACTGTACTGATTCATGCCAGTAAATTTATACCCATCTCTCCAGTTGTGCCTGCTAAGAATAAAACCAGGGATGCACCATAGCCTCTGTTCCCATCCTGTAACTCCTCTGTGAGTTCAGCCTTTATTTTTAGCTGGGTTTCCTCGGGGCTCTGTCTGATCTAATTTCTCCAGGGAGAAGATTTTTCCTGCTAGATGCCACCCTCCTGCTGGAAACCCCCATTCTCCCCAGCGCTGCTGAAGGGCTTGACCTTCTCAAGCAAATTGGAAAGATAAATGGATCAGATTTGGTAAAAAAGAAAAAAAAAATAGGCAGCCAAATAGATCAAGACCTAAAGAGGCATTTTGGGGTGAGACAGACAAGTGGGACACAGACATTGGAGCAGCCAGTCAGTGGCTCTAGGAAAGGCAGGATTTCTGGGGCAGGAAGGAAAACGGGATCTTTTCCTTTTTCCTTGCTGTGATTTGGCTGGTGTGCCGTTGCCAGGCTCTTGGTGACAGACTCCCAGGCAGTTTTGTGCCAGGGCTCAGAGCTGGTTCCTGCTGTTTGCTCCTGGGATGTTGTTTCTGGCCAGCAGCGGGTTGAGCTCATGTCTTGTAATTAGTGGGTGGGCTTGAGGAGACCACTGCGGCTTCCGAGCTCTCGGGGAAAGAGAGAAAATAAGCAGGATTAAGGAATTTCAGAAAATTACAGGCATTTTCATTTCACATGAGCTTTGCCAGGAACACCAAGCCCTGGAGAAGGATGGCCACTGCAGGACACGCTACCCGTGGGCAGGACTAAAGGATTTGGTTTCTCATCAGTCACCCAAAAAACTGTGAGTGTGTTTGTGTGTGTGTGTGTGTGCACATGCAGCCTTTCCTGGGCTGCCAGTGGCCCTGGGAACACAAGATTAAAGGGATGTATCCCATCTGCAAGCACAGTTTTACACAGATTTCTCTTTTACAGCAGGATTGCTGTAACTGGAGGGAGCTGAGGGATGAGGAGACATGTCAGAGCAGAGGGAGCACTGGCTCTTTTTCATTTTTAGCCAAGTCTGTCTGTTGAGGTGATAACACCACATGTGCAGCTCCCTGCCTGGCTCACATGGTTTTTCCTGCAGCAGGGAGAGAGAAAGTCAGCCACAAATTCCCCTGGAAAATGCCAATAGTGGAGCTGCAGCAACTGAGCAGGAGTCATTGGAGTGCACATAGCACTTGGAACTGCTTTTCACCAGGATTTTTGCCCTTGGTGTAGGAACTTGGCAAGGGGTTGGGAGCCCAACTCCCCAGCCTGTCTCATCCACCCCCCGGCTGACATTTCTGCTGTAGATATTCACTCAGCAGCATTTCAAACTTGTGAACAGTCAGCACAAGGTGCTAAATGCACGAAATAAACACAAATGCTCTCTCAGGTGGTCAAGGATTGTCCTGGTTCTGCCTCAGGGTACAGGATCCGAGCATCCCACTCCCATCTAAGTGAAAGGAGGTGCAATTTCCAGCATCACCAAGCAATCCCTTGCTGCCACTTTTCCTGAAAAACTTTTTTTTTTTTTTTTTCTTGAGAAAAGGACTGACATTCAGAGCAGGTGGGATCTAATCAGCCGGGTGCTGAGGCTCATGCCCTAAACGCGGCTTTTAGAACTACAATAGAGACAAAACCCGCCACTATCTGCTTTTTAACTGCAAACAAGGATCTAATCCTGCACATCTTGCTCCTGGGAATGGCTTATCAGGTGAGCTGTTCCACACAGTGGCTCTATCGGGTGCATTTATCTCTCTATGTACACGTATATGTACAGGAGATGTTTATGTATTCTGTCTCCCACTCAGTGTAGCCATTAATCATGTGCTGCTCCACCCAAAACACCTTAAAAGTGGCAATGGCTGCTTCCAGTGCCACTCATGTGACTCTTATTTGAAGGTTTATCACACCAGAGCTGCCAACCGCAAGTCCCCAGACCCTAAAACACCCCAAGCTGTTCTCACTAAAAACCAGCGAGGTCTGGACGAGAGCCCGTCGCTTTTCCACGATTGCTTCAGGCAACAATTGTCATGCCTTGGGGACACCTCGCCCCTGGGGTGGGGTGGCCTTTGCTGGCATCCCCGCCGTGCTGCGCACATCCAGCGCCCGCCGAGATCCTCTCTCCCCGCCCTCTCCTCATTTCAGCTGAACAACCCGGCGATTATATTTCCACATGAAAGTGCCCCCGGTGTTCAGGTGGACAATCCGACTCCGGCTGGAATCCCTGCGGTTTTCATTTCCAGCCGGGAACAATCTTATCGGGCAGATCGTACGCAGAGATAGGGAGCCCTGGGCTGGGGTTGCACAAGCGCAGCTCGCCTCGGCCGCCGTGGGGAAGGCTCTGCTCGCTGGATTTATTTGTTTTCCCCACCGCGGGTTTCAGGTTCTCCCGGTGACCATCCTTCCAGCTTTCCTTCCCTGCTCATTGTTTGAGCAGCCGAGCCTTCCTCATGGATCACTGGGCAGGAGGCTCTGTTTAAATCTGCCCTCAGCCCCCGGCCCCTTGCGTGTTGCCTTCAGAGATTTTTTGCAAATTGGATTTTTGGGGTTTTTTTTCCCCATCTCACTATGGTCCTGCTCTGTTCGAGGATGGGACGGGCCCCTGTTTGGGATGGATGTGATTTCCCCCTCCCTGGGCACACCCCGTTTGGCCTCTTCCCCTGCTGCCAGCTCCTCTTTCAAGCCTGGCAGCTGCGCGGGCACCTGCTCTCCGCCTGCAGGGGCAGGATGTTCGCTGTCCGCGCCTCCACCAGCCAAGAGCTGCGACTGTAACCCTGGCAGAGGAGAGGGATGAGGACAAAGAGGCGTCCTGGGCAAAGCCAAGCCCCCAAAACGTCACCCGGAGGAGCCCAGGGGGTGCAGACCCAGACACGGGGCATGCAAGGACAGCCCATCCCGCAGTGCCACCCACCCCGTACAATGCCCTGCTGCCAGGACAGTGCCTCGTGTGCCGCCCAAGGGCACCCATGAGACATCCAGGCTGGGTTTCTGGGAGGTTGCTGGGGCATGGCACAAAAAAAACCAACCACGAAAGTCAGGGTTTGTCCTTTAGGAATTGTTTTAGGTTTGAAGTTAACCCTGCAGCTGCTGCAGAGCCACTGTGGTGTCCACTTGTACACTTTGGACTCCCCTTTGCTGGGGGAATGTGTTATGTCTCAGTCCTATTTACAGATTTGGCTCCTTTTGCCTCTTTTCCTTCTGGTTTAGAGGATGTTAACAAATCCCCCTTGCACTGGTGCCTTCAGAGCAGGCAACATCACCTCTTTTTCTCATCTAGGGTAGATCAGCAAATTCAACACATCCATAAACGACAAGGGACCACTGTGATGGGCTGGTTGGACATCTGGTGTGCTGTGAGTCCAGATCAAGGTGCTAAACACCTCCCTGAAAGCCATCACCATGTAGAGGCTTGCTTCTCCTCCATCCTAAAACCTCCCAGCTAGGCTTGAATGCAGCCCTGAGTGGGAGCAGACTGCAATGGGGTGGTGGGGTGACCAGCTGCTGACCATCCTCACCCTGATCATCACAGGCTTTGGCCACACCACTGTGCCCCAGCACCCCACTGCCAGGCTCCTGTGGGGTGATGGAAGTCACCCAGGCCAGCAGCAGAGCCCCAAAGTCCCCTGGCTAAAGCTCTCCTCCAGCCCAGCCCTGCCTTTTGGGGAGCTCAGAGGCACAGCAGAGGTGGGGCTCTCTCCTGCAGTTCCCCGTCTTCAAGCCCTGCTTTGCCTTTGCCCTCCTGAGGACTTTTTGAACCCGGACCAAGTCACCCTTGGGGCCTGGAGGGCTCAGAAGCAGACCCTGCACACAGGGTAACAGATACAGCTGGGGCAGCCCCAGGGGGCTGTAGCATTTGGCCCAGGGGGTTTCGAGCCGATCTGATGAGCTCTCAACACCCCAACACTACACCCCAGAATGGCTCAGCTTTCATCAGGAGGCATAAAAGGAGCAGGAGGCTGATGTGGCAGCGTCAGGAACAAAACGGTTTAATAAAGGCAAAATAACAAACTCAAAGCGATCCAGGTGCCACAGGCTTGTGCTCCTGGTAAAGACACCTCACAAAATCGATTTGGTTTCTTTGTTCTGTCCTTTTCTACTAAATGGCCCAGGCGGGACCTTTTGGCTCATGGCCAATTAGCTGTCCCCAAACTTGAGGTGAAGTCCCCAAGGTCCTACCAGTGACTTTCCTACCTGATCACCTGGAGAAACTTCTGGGCTCTTTCCTTTTTGGGGGACAGAGGAAGGTTCTGTCACTCTGTCCATAGGGGGCACATTCCTACAGGGGGCATCAGCCTCTTGGCCAGCTTGTTGCTCTGAGTGTGTCCACTCCAGCAGGCACTGTGCTGCTGGGAATAGCACAGCTTCAGCACCCCCTGCGCTGTTCCCCCCCAGGAAATAATCCCACCTCCCCATCAAGCTCCTCCTTGGCTTGGGGAAAAGTTGTCTCAAGGGGCACTTCTGAAAATAGAAATTCCTAAAATCACATAAATGTGGAATGGTTTGGGTTGGAAGGGACTTTAGAGACCATCCCATGGGCTGAGACACCTTCCACTCGACCAGCTTGCTCAGAGCCCCTTCCAGCCTGGCCCTGAACCCTTCCAGGGCTGGGGGATTCCTCCAGGCTCAGCCTCTCCCCTCCCACAGGGCAGCAGGGATGTGTGTCCCTGCCTGAGCTGTCCCAGCAGTGTAAAACCCCCACTGCTCACCCAACAGAACTCACCGGGGTGGCTGGAGCAGGGCAGGGCATCCCCATCCCAGAGCCACCGAGAAGGGCACGCGGTGCAAACCCCCAGGGGTCCCGTTTGCCAGCAGGGCTGGAGGCCACCCCAGCAGGGGACAGAACTGTCCCCTCCAATGTGCGCTGCTGAGCCTGCACAGCATTCCCAGCTCCGGCTCCCTTCGGTGCTGCTCCCGCAGCAAAGCCCTGCTGGGAGGGCAGCTGCTGGCTGTGGACACCCAAGCAGCCCCTGGCAGGATCCTGGCAGGTTCTGCACTTCCTTTGTGCCAGTGCCTCTGCCCAGCCCAGGAGGGCTCCCAGGAAGGGAACAGCAGTTTATAAACTGGAGTTCTTTCCCTCTTGAACTCTTTCTCTCTGTGTTTCCCTGCCAGCTCCAGGACATTAGGAAGATTTTCATTCCCTAAATAAATCTCTGATTTGCTCTAGGATGATGCTGCCCTTCTGTTGAACGAAGCTGCACAAAAGCTGTTTCTGCCAGCATCCCTGGCACTGCCACAAAATCCCTCCTGGACAGAGCTGCAGGTCCCTGTGACACCCACCACCCCACACAGGGCAGTGAGAGCAGGGGTGGGGGGACACAGACTCCCTTTGGGGCTCAGGAGAAACACCCTGATAGTTTGCAGATGTGATTTCATTTTTCAATTGTTTCTAATTTATTTTCTTTTTTTTTTTTTTTTTTTTTTTTTTTTTTTTTTTTTTTTTTTTGCGTGTGGAGTTTTTTGTTGGATTTTTTTCAGTTCTAGAAAAGAGACAATTTCCTCAGGGAGTGTTAGCCACAAGCCTCATTTGGCATTGTTTTTTAGTCAATTGGTTTTGTCTCGTATTAGGAATATTGTGTTACATAATGATGAGATGCGGTGACTTATTATGGGGACTATAAAGGGAGGCAGTGTGGGAGTGCAGAGCACCAGCCACCCTCCCCACCCCATCACCTGCCCTTGCTCTGACCTTCAGCAGCTCTGTCATCTCCCCAGGTCTCAGTTTCCCTCCTGCAAAACAGGGCTGATCCATGCTCCAGCTATTATCTTAAAAGCTTTTCCATCCTGAAGCCAGAAAAAGAAGAGTTTTCCCCTTTTCTTCCATCCTGAGATGCAGGCATGAGGATTTCTCATAGCTTCTCTACCACAGCTGAAATTCATCTGAGTCTGAGCAGATACCAGAGCATCTCTATCCCTGCAGAGCTGAGCTGTGGATGAGAAGCTAAGACAGGGATGAGAAGGAGTCTCTCTGCCCACAGAGGTACTTTCCAAAAGCGCTGGACAAATGAAAACAGGAAACCGTAATTGAACTAAATCTGCCTCTTTAACCTCATTATTAGGATTGGGATTATATGCTTCAGAGAAAGCTCAACCTCTGCTTAAAACTTGAGGAGATGTGGATGAACGCTGCAAACCACAGGAGAGCGGGAATGTTCCTGCACTCGGTGAAAAGCCCAGCTGGAAGGAAAGGCAGGGTGGCACGGGATGGGGGTTCAGCCTGGTGCCCTCCTTCCAGCAGCACGAGGCTGCAGGGGGGTGAGCACTAAAAACCTCTGGGGAGCCTGGTAATTTACTCTCGCTGCCTGAAGATTAAAGCAAATTTTCCTTCATTTCCATATTTAAAACTGTGTCCACACGCAGCTGGGAAAGATGGCAGCGTCTCGGGTTACTCTGCACGCTGCCCCCACGCTCCTGCAGATCCGGCCTCTGCCCCCTCTGCCCTCCCCACACAGTACCTGGTGCCCTCAGAAAACCTGACAGCCTCAGCCCCAGCAGGAGCAGCAAAATCCATCCTTGGACATGGATTGTCACAGCCAGGATGTGCACACTCTGTGTTCTGCTGCTGTTCATGACACGAACAGGCTGCAGCACCTGCCCTGAAGGCTGCTTGCACTGAGGCCAGGCTCCAGCAGTGTCACCCTGCAGCAAGCTCTTCCTCGGGGGCAAAATTACTGACAGCAAAGCACATGGGGTGGGCAGGCAGAGAGATTTCCCACCTGTGCAGCATTCATGAGCTGCAGCCCGGAGAAAAACAGGAGCAAGGGAGAAGCTCAGAGGTGAAGAGTTATCTCGGGGCGTGTGCTGTTTCTTTTACAGAGTCTGTGAAACCTGAAGCACTTCAGGAAGAGTTAAACAATTGTTAAATAGTACTTTATCTTCAGGATGGATAACAGCAGAAGCAGCCACTGGCTGCCTAGTGACAGGCAGCTAAAGTCACCTACCCAGGAGAGAGGGGGTTGGCACGCCTGGGCCTAATCCTGACAGCACCACACACCTGGACTCATTCCAGGTGCTGACATTCCCAAACCCACGTGCTTAAAATGAAACTCTGACTTTCTGTGTGTTCAGACCTGGTTTGCAAAGACACAGAGCACAAATATGCCACGTCTTGGCTCTGGGCTCCTGGAATTGCAGCTGGGGATGTGCAAGCTGCAGGGAGCCAGGCCTGGAAATGTTGGATTTAAATCCAGGGGCTGAACGAGCATCCACTCCTCACCAGCAGCTTCTGGGGAGGATTTGCCAGCCCGTGGCCCAGGATTGTGGGGGCAGAGAGTGGGACTCTCCTGGCCCTCGGGGGGCTGGAGGGGAAGGGGAGTGGCAGCAGCCTCAGCAGGACAGGAGAGCAGACCTGTGGTTCGTGGACAGGACAGTTCTGGCTCAGCGTGACCCAGGAAATTAAACGAGGAGAGAGCAAGGGGCTGCCTTTCTCCTTGGGTATTTGCTTTTATACACTGAATTTCCTGCTTGGGGAATCTAAGTGCACCCCACAGCCCTCCCCAGGCTGTCCCAAAGGTGCAGATGGGCTGGGGAGCAGAGGGCTGCCCCAGCTCTGACGGAGGAAGAAGCGCTTACGGTGGAGGTGACCTTTCTAAATCCCTGCTTTGGACAGACATTTCCAATAAGTGCTGAAGAAAAAGCCTGCCAGTTCCAGCTTTCTCAGCCTGCTCTCCATTTTCCTTCCATCCTCTCCAGGCTGAATTTAATCCGGGAAGGTTCCTTTGAGCTTTTGTGTGTTGCTGGGGGAGATGTGGGCGCACGGGGGATCGCGTTACAACTTTCATTTCCTGAAATGTTTGAGGGAACATCCAGGGTTTTATCCACACATCAGGCAAAGTTGAGGGCTCGGATTTCAGGTCTTGTCACTCAGCTGTCACCAAACAAATGAGGCTCTCAGAGATGGAGACGGAGAGAGCTACCTGCTATTCATGACCCCAAAAGCAGGTGATCGCTCATGGGAAAAGCAGGTAGAATTAATCATTCTGCTCTTCTCGTTTCCTCCCCTTTTTTGGCTGACCTGGACACAGTGTGAAATCTGTCCTGGGGGGGTGAACGGGAGTGGGGGGGCGAATTAACTCCTTCCTGCCGGTGGAAATACAAAGCAGAGCTTAGTGAGAAAGAGCCTCAGGCTGGCTCTGCTGTGCAAACCTTGCTGCGAGGTCAAGCCTAATGGAGGAGAGCTCAGCAACCTGTGCCTGGCTCAGCTCCAGGGCCTCTCTGCTCCTACCTGACGGCTGGCCAGGGAGTTATTTCCAAGGGGATGCCCTCAGCACCCTCTATCCCTCCTTTCCACCTCCCACCTGTTGCCAACCTCATCCCTCTCCCCTTTGGGAAAATGGAGAGCAGGGCTCTGAGGCCGGGGGGGTCTGAGACCACCCCTGGGCTGCAGGTGTGTGCTGGGAAGGGGGATTTGGGCAAAGGGAGCATCCCATGGCATCTTCCCCAGCCTTCCACAACGAGCCCTGTCCCTGCCTACACGCAGGAAGCGCCTTTGAGCTGTTTGCTTTGAAAATACCTCCTGGTTTGCGAGGAGTCCTTGCTTGGCTTTCCCGCCGCGCAGGGCTGGAGCCCCGGGCAATATTTATCCTTCCTCTTCACTGAGCCCGTGGTTTGGGAAAAAAAAAACGGAGCTGGAGTTTATCCATCCTCGAGGCGTAGAGCCCGCAGCTGCTGACCCTAAAAACATCCCGCGTTTCCCCGGGAGTTCCCCTTTTCTGCCCGAGGGGACGGGAGCGGCTGCGCTGCTTTGTGAGGCTCACGGTGGAACTGGAAGAGCCCTCCGGAAGGTGATGAAGGTGCCCAGAAAGGGACAAGAGGGCGAGCCCAGACCGTGGGCACGGACCGTCCCCTCCTGTCCCCTACGGTCCGGGCGGGTCCCGCCTCCGGTTCCCTTGCCCAGCGGGCAGCCGAGGTCGGGGTCGCTGCACAGGAAGAGAGGGGGGTCCGTGCTCCCCCCACAAGGCCGGCTCTCGCCCCGCTCCTTCCGCGGCCGCAGAGAAGCGCAGGCAGCTGCGCGTCCCCCGCGCGTTTTGCGCGCCCGTGCGCGGGATTTGCGCCCTTGGTCCCACGGAGCCCCGCGGTGCCCGGCGGGCGGGAGGTCCCCGCTGCCCCGGCCATGCCCCACAAAGCGCCGTGGGCACAGAAAGCCCGGCGGGATCTGCTCCGGATCCCCCGAGGGGGCGGCCGGGGGGAGCAGGGAAACCACCCCAGAGCCCCGGCCCGGCCCCCTCGCAGCCGGAGCTCGGGGGGGCGAGGCTGGGCACGGATCCACCGCGGGTGGGGGAGCCCCGGGGGGCTCCGGAGCGGGGCCGGGGCCCGCTGGGGATGGAGCGGGAGGGGCGCGCAGCGCTCCGGCCGGGCGAGACCCTCCTGCAGAGGGTGACATTTCTCCATGGCCCAAGACCCCGAGCACAAACACGGCAGCGACTTAAATAAACACGCACTTAATGATGCAAAACGCTAACACGGAGCACCGGCACCAGCGAGGCCCCGACGGGGCGGGCGGCGGGGCCAGGCGCTCCCTCCCGGCCGGGTGCCCGGCTCCCTCCGGGCACAGCAGGCTGCACGGCTCCTCTGTCACCGTCCTTGCTCCCTTCCTAAGTCACCGGCTTCCCCACATCCCCGAACCTCCGCTGCAGCCCGTGGGGAGGGGGGGCAGAGGGGCACGGGCTCGCCCCTGCAAAGAAAAGCGCAGCCTGGGTGTTCTGCCATCAGCGTTGTTTAATTTAGACTGTTTAGGTACAATAGAAAATAAACCCGAAAGCACATGCGATTTTTGGTAACAAATACTCGAGACAGGCAGCGTCATCCGCGGGCTCTCTGCAAGCCGGAGGAGGGAGGCGGCGAGCGGGGACAGACGGGAGAAGGCAACGGGGAACGGGAGGGGCAGTTTAGGAGGAAATGGCCGTCGACTTTTATTATTACTATTATTATCCTAATTTTTAGCCACATCGATGCATTTCACCACCGAAGAGGAGAAAAGTGGGGGGATGCGGGTCCACGGGAGCCCACTCAGTATCTGCCTCGCACGGCCGCGGTCAGACACAGGCACTTGGTAAAACTCTAATACTGCAGCTTTTGATATAATTTTTTTTCCACTCCTTTTTCTTTCTTTTTTTTTCTTTTTTTCTTTTTTTTTTTTTTTTAATTTAAACTACATCGAAATCTTTTTGGTAAGGCTAAATATGAAAAATGTAAACGTAACTTCCCCTCCCTCCTCCCACTCCGCCACAGGGCTCAGTACAGCGGTTCTCTCCCTCTGTCCCCGTCCCGGCTCCTCGGGGACCGGGCCAGGCAGCAGCAGGGATGTGCCGGCCGACCCTGCCCCACCGCGCCCGCGGCGCTGGGATTTGTTTGGGTAGAATCGGATCCAGCAGGGGTTGGGTTTTTTATTTTCTTTTTTTTTTTTTTCCTTTTTTTTTTTTTTTTTTTTTTTTTTTTTTTTTTTTTTGTAATTCCCGTTGGGACCAACCCGGTCATTTGAACTCGAAGGGCTGATGAGGGTTATTGCCGCTCCCTGCGTTTGGCTACGTGGAAAAAAAAAAAAATTAAAAAATCGTGGTGATGGTGGGAGACGCTGAGGGGGAACTGGAGCAAGAGCCGATGTGGGGTTGTGTGAAAAGAGACGAGAGTCCCGTTAACAATCAGCGGGTGACCTGTAAAACCGGGTGCTGTCCTCTATGTACAACCCAGAGCCTCTGTCCCCGAGCAGAACCTCCTCTCCCGATCCGCCGGTGGCCCACCGAGGGCCTTTAGGATCCCAGATCCACCAGGCTGGACGTGAGGGGTCCCAGCAGCGAGTCCTGGAGCTGGTGGCCTTGGAGGCTGTGCGGGGTCTGGGATGCGGCTAAGCTGCTCAGGGAGTAGCCGGAGCTCCTGGCGTGGCTGAGGTTCCCCTGCAAGAGCAGGACCGAGTTCTGATCCGGGCTTTGGGGAGGAGAAAACTCTTCCTCGGAGCTGGACATGAGGGGTTTGCTCCCATCCAGAGGCGAGAGTTGGTTCGGTTTGTTGGTGGCCGCGTTGTTGTTTTCCGTGTTCTCTCTGCGGAAAGGCAAAAAAAAAGAAAAAAAAATTGTATGTATGATCCCACGACGGGGATGTTCGTGAGGGCACGAGGCGGCGGGGATGGGCATTGTGCTAATGCCCACCGTAAATCCGTCGCGTTTAGCTCCAGCGTGGGAGCAGATGCTTCTCAGGGGGGGAAAAATAATCCTAATAATTTCATAACGGATCGTCCCTATTTCTTTTACTCCTCCTACAAATAAATACACCGAACAGCCCGGTAATTGAAGTGAGGAGGGAAAATTGGAGGAAGGGATTTTTGAGCGGGGCCGTTTTCTTTTTAATTAAAAATGAAAGTACGGCCCGGGGACGAGCTGGGTGTGGGGTTTTCTCCAGGCGGCTCGGTGGGGAGGCAGCTGGAGGAGATGCCCTCCGTGGCTCTGTCTCTCCGGGCCGAGCGGCCGCCTCGCACCGAGGCCACCGCGTCGCCTGCCGGGGTGGCCTCGGTACGGGCGGCGGCCCGGCCCGGCCAGCGCGTCCTCATCCCGGTCTCCCTCTGCTTCCCCCCATCTCGCCATCCCGGAGCTGCATCTCTCTCCTCCGAGCTTCAGAGCTGCCCTGCCCGACCCCCGGCCACACACGACCCGGCATCCCGACCGCTTCCCGGAGGCTCCGGCTGCGCATCGCTCCCGGTTCGCTCGGGAAGGCAGGCAGCAAACAAAGGCGGCGGAGCGGCCTGGAAGAGGACGCTGGGGGCTCGTTGCTCCCCCAGGGCAGGTGAGGTCGAGTGAAAAACCCATTAGGGTTTTTACGGAAGGCGAAAAGGCAACGCGGTTTACGAGAGAGAGAAAAAAAAAAAAGAAAAATAAAAAATAAGGAAAAAAAAAAAAAGGGGGGGGGGATTTGAAGGGAACCGTGTGTTTTCGTCGCTCCTATCCCATCCGGCTCCGGGTACTCGCCGCGCTCCCGGAGCAGCTCCGGGGCTTCCCAAAGGCCCCCCGCGCGGTGGAGCAGGGAAAAAGCGGGGATCGGAGGCTGGCACGTACCTTTCCTTCGCCTCCGCAGCTCGGTCCCGTTGCCTTCTGTTCTTGAACCAGTTGCTGACCTGGGTGGTGGTGAGACCGGTGGCTTCCGCCAACTCGCGCTTCTCCCGGGGGGACGGGTAGGGGTTGTGGGCGTACCATTCCCGCAGCACGCCCCGGGATTTCTCCTTGAAGCAGTAGCTGGTTTCCTCGCCGTCCCAGATGGTGCGGGGCAAAGGGAATTTTCGGCGGACGCGGTATTTGCCGACGGCGCCCAAGGGTCTGCCCCGCAGCTTCTCGGCTTCCACGTAGTGCGCCTTCAGCCAGAGCTGCTGCAGCTTGGGGTGGTTGTGGGGGGAGAACTGGTGGCTCTCCAGGATCTTGTAGAGCTCGCGGAAGTTGCCGCGGTGGAAGGCCACCACCGCCTTGGCCTTGAGGACGCTCTCGTTCTTGTGCAGGTGGTCGCAGGCCGGCAGCGACCAGAGGAACCGGCCCAGCCTCTCCAGGTTCCCCCCTTGCTGCAGCACCTCGCAGACGCAGGCGACCTGCTCCTGCGTGAAGCCAAACGACGGCAGCATCGACATGGCCGAGCGCGGCGGCGGCCGCAGGAGGACGAGGAGAAGGAGGAGGAGGAGGACGACGAGGAGGAGGAGGCGACGGGCACCCCGCGGGAGCGCGGCGGCGGAGGGGCGCGGGGTAGGCGCCCGCCGGGCCCGGGCCCGGTGCTGATCCCGATCCCGGTGCCGGCCCCAGAGCGGGGAGGCGCTGCGGCAGCCGAGGGCGGCGTGTCGGGCGAGCGGGGATGCTCGTCGCGGCGCCGGGGGGACTTTGTCCCCGCTCCGCCGCCGCCGCGCTTAAAGCGCCCGAGCCCCCGCGCCGCGCTGATTGGGCACCCCCGGCCCGGCCCGGCCCAGCCCGGACAGCCCAGCCCAGCCCAGCCCAGCCCGGCCCGGCGGGCAGAGCCTCGGCACGGGCGGGCGGGGCCTGGCGGCGGGGACACGGCCCCGGACACGGCCCCGGCCGCGGCTGCGCGTCCCGCCGCCGCCTCTGCGCGGGTGCGGCCCCGGCGGCCGCGGGGGGAGCCCCGCCGCCCGCGCCCCCGGGCGCATCTCCGGGGAAGCCGCTGCCGGCGGGCTCTTGTTGTGTTTCTTTCTTTCTTCCATTTTTTTTTTTTCCGCCCCAAAACTCCTGCCCCCCGCCCGTCCGCTCGCCAAAGCAGCCGGTATTTAATTACCTCGGAGCTGGGGATGAATAAATAATGCTTTCGTGAGGAGCCGAATAACGCGCGGGGCCCGTGCGCCCCTTCCTGCCCCTCGCTCTGCCCCGTTCCCCGCGGGGGGGGCCCGGCGGGCCGGGGCAGCCCCGTGCGGACCGCGGGCAGCAGCGCTGCACCCACCGGCGGAGCTTTAATTAGCCTAATCCTCATTTGCACACCCCCGCTCAAAAGCAATTATTTAAAAAATTAGAAAACAATTAGGCTCCCTAAGCAAAGATAATCTATTGTCAGCAGGGAGGTGAGGACAATGTGGTGAGATAAGAGCAGGGCGCGGGGGGCTGGGGGTGTCTTTATGGCTGTATTTATCTTTGATTAGATAAGTCGAAGCCCGTATTTTAAGCGCACTCCGGAACGCTTTGGATTCAGGAATGAGTTCGTTCCGCGGGTGCTAAGAGCCATCGCGGGGCTCTTTAAAACCTGTTTGTCCTCACTAAGACAGTCGGATTTATTTGACCTACCAAGTCGGATTTATTTGAGTTCACTGCTCCGAGGGAAGGGGAGCCCGCTCCCGGCCGCGGGGCTCGGAGCCGCCGCTCGCTGCCCGCAGCCTCTGCCCGCGCCACGACGTGGGAAAGGCCGATATTTTCCTAAATCCGGATTGTTGTTTTTCCCACGTACTTCGCGTCTCGGGGCTGTTTAAATTAAGCCCCTGCCACCCAGTCTGTACAGCGACTGTACTATGTCCGCTGGAGTCAGGGCGCTTCCATATCCCATGACCATGTGTCTGGTAATTTTCCCTTGCCATTTTATTTTAGTACTTATGATGTTGCAGATGAAGTCTTAAAGAGCTGCAATGTCCTCCCAGAAGGAATGTCTACTTGGAACAGATCCTTATTGACAAGGCAGCTGTGTGGGGACCGGAACGGAGCCTTAAACCCGGCTCTAAAATCATCTAATACCCTAAAGTCTGGAGCAAGTGCGCAGAATTATAAGGCATGGGCTCGCCCGCGGCTGCGTCCTGGAGGAGCAGCGCCCTGCCCAGCCTGGGGGTGGGTTCCCCCATCCCTCATTTCTATTGTTATTCATTTTAAATTTTATTTTCTTCTTTCTCGTGAGGGGCTCAGCTCGGGAAGAGCACGGACCTGAGGGTTTGTAACTTCTGGATGAGGAGGAGAGAAACGCAACGCGGGACTGGGGAAGCCCCTGGGCATTGTAACGAGAGCGGGCTTCTCTTGCCCTCATAGTTCTGCCTTTTTTTGTTGTTGTTCTCTTTTTCTTTTTTTTTTTTTCTTTTTTTCTTTTTTTTTTTTTTTTTTCCTCCTGTAAAAGGCCGACCAAAACAAACACCGCTCTTGCTGGGAATAAGCAAATTATCCCGATGCGGCCGGCGGAAGAGCTGACAGACACGGGCGAGCGGAGGCTTCCTCGCGATTCTTGAGCGGGACTTTATTCTTCCCTCTCATCAAAATTCACACAAGGAGGGGACAGACCAGCCGGGGTCTACCTGGGAGTTGCTGCAGGCAAGGACCGCTGAGCATCAATGTTCGTTAAGGCTCCGGGGTTGGTTTTCCTTAAAATTGGGAACCTTTCATTTTGAACCACGGGAAGAGGCAAATGTATTTGCAGAACACCCCATCCCGTTTAACCCTTGAAAAAAATCACAAAAGCGACAACAACAACAAAAAAAAAGAGAGTCTCGAGCCGCTCAAAAAAATAAAAACATAAACAAGGAAGACGCAAATAAGCAAAAAGCCACCGAACGAGGCAACGGCGCAGAGCTGCCGCCGGCCCCTCTCGGTGCTTCCTTTGCCGGCGGAGCAGGAGCAGCCCGGCAGCATCGCCGGGCAGCATCGCCGGGCAGCATCGCCCCGCTCCCCGCCCGGCCCGAGCTCCCCGGGCTGCCCCCGCCGCCGGGGCCTGGCCCCTCCGCGCCCGCGGAGAGGTGGCGGCAGAACGAGGGGGCCTCCGCTGCTCGCCCCCATCGCCCGGGCACACATCGGCTCTGTTTGTGCGGGAAATTAATTTATTCCCTTATTTATTCGATGTGTTTATACAGCGCAGGGCGGGGATGAAGATGGAGCCCACGCAACGCGCTGCGGGTTTTCCCTCGATTTCGCCAGAAAATCAGAACAAAGCGGAAAAAAAGAGTAAACCAAATATATCCCCCATTTCCTTCCGAGCTTAGAAATAAAGCTCTTCCCTAAACTAAAGTAAATTTTAATTTTTTTTGTTTTCTGTAAGGGCGAGGGTCTAGAGGAAACAAATAGCGCAACAAAATAAAACCAGCACCGGGTTTTGGGGAGCCGCTTCTCGTCGGGATGAGAACCGGGGCTGGAGGCTGGGAACCGGCGGGGCAGAAACACAACGCTGCCACTCGCCGAACATTTCGAAGGCGAAATCCAAAACCGACCCATTAAGTCAATGAGGTTTGTGTTGTAGAGGCTCCTTTCCCATCCACTTGCTGTTCTGAAAAATAGATCGCATTTCGTTATCTCGAGTGAGGATCTGCAACGTGATACCGGATCCGCGCCGCCTTCCCCGCCGAACGCGAGGCGCAGGGAGACAGCCAGCTTCCCGGCTTATTCCCCAACAATAAAGGATTTGTATTTTCTTTCTCCCCCTCTCTCCCCCCCTTCCTTTATTATTCTATTTTTTAATGAGGAAGAACAAACCCCTCTCCATATGCACCGCTCTTCTCTTGCGGGAGCCTCTGCTCCGGCTCGCCTGCAAACCGGTGCGACCTTTAATTACTTGTTAGTAAATTGCCCTCCCGACACCTGTAAAAACAAAGCCGGTGTCCGCGTCCCTGCCCGGGCCCCGCGCCCCGGGGGTGCCCGGCCAGGGGGTCCCCCCGCACCCAGCGGGGTCAGGCCGGGCCGGGGCTGCCCGAGGAGGGCCGGGCCGGGCCGGGATGCTGGGGCAGGAGCAGGATGAGGATAAGGCCTTCCCGATGCGGCCGATCCCCAGGGCACAAAGGGCTCTTTCTTCGCGCACTTACCGGGACATTTTTCAAAGGATTAGAGGTGATCACGCGTTGTTTTCTTCTCTCCGAGGGCCGATACGTCTTTCTGTCCCTGTCCCCCCACCTCCACCCTTATTTCCTCCCGCTTTTGCCATGGGACCCCCAGATCCCGTTCCCCCCTTCCCTTTTCGCTAATGTACCTCCTGGATGCTGATTCTTTTAAGCTACGAAGAATTTCCTTTTGGGAGGTGAAACCCTCCAGCTCCTCCTGTTCAGAGGAAAGTGCTAGTGATGGTAATACGGGGTGACACTAAATAAACAGTTAAAGCAGGGCTGGAAAGATGGAGTTAATTATCCAGTGAGCTACATTTAAACCGAGACCAGGAGGGGCTGATTTGTTTTGGCGCAGGGAACTGAGAAGGAGACGAGCCACCGAGGTCTCCTTGCTCCTCTTTGGTGGCTCTTTGACTTGTCCTTGCTGTCGCCAGCCCGGGGTCCGGCGTCCTTTGGCCCGGGAGGGGGAGCCCCCGGCTGGGACCCCCGAACCGTGGCCCGCCCGCCCCGTGGCCGCAGCGCTGGGAGTCTCTGTGCGAGCCGTGCATGGGAGCAGGCGATTTCAGGGGGTCCAGAGGCGATTTTTTTTTTCATGTTTGTTTGCTTTTACTTCCCAGAAGTCAGATAAATTCTCGTCGGTGCGGCTCGCCGGTGGCTGTGCTCTCAGGTAAGTCTGCATCCGAGCAGCAGCACCGCGATGGGCTTTTGATTTTTGAATTCTCCCTCCTGCTTCTTCCCTCTTTTCCTCCGTTTTTTCCTCCCTCTTTTTTTTTTTTTTCTTCCCCTTTCCTTTTTTTTTTTTTTCTTTTTTTTTTTTTTCTTTGAGAAGTCTGATATTAATAATCCCCGTATGCCCCGCTTTCCGGGTCATTACGGTACTGCTGGTCTCTAATCAATCCTAATGCGATGGCAATTGGAGTCTCTGATGAATGCATCTCAGGTTTCTTGTAATGGCTCTACCACATTTTCCTGGACCTCCTTCTTTAACCTGAGATGCCAGGGGGACGTCTCCGTTCTCAGCTGCTGATTACTTCAAGATGTTTGGGCTGGTGTGGGGAGAGAGGGAGCGAGCGAGGCAGCCTGCCCCTGAATAATCTGGAACTGAATTGGATGAGCCATTTCCTAAATCAAAGGACAGCGGCGGGGTTTAACTCCTTTTCTGCACGGAAGCTTTGCCGCCTCCCCTTCCAGCCGGCGCGGGCCGCGCTGCCTCTCCCCGCGCGTTCGTGTCCGTGACACGGCCCTGGGGTGCCGGGGGTGCGCAGCTCCCCCCATCAGCTGCAGCCCCCCATTCTAAGGGGGAGACCCCCACCCCTCCAGCCCTCCATCCCCAGCTGCTCGCACGGCCCCAGAGCCCCTGGGTGCCGCTGCGGGCCCGCAGCCCCTCCAGGGGGGTGGGGTCCCCCCGCCGAGGGGGGGAAGGGGCGCTGGAATCCCCCGGGGGCGCGCAGCGACGCGCGGTATTAGCGCCGAGATTCGCTTTCTCCCGACGCTGTTTTTCTCTCTTTTTCCAGTGTGATAGCGCTTGCCGTGAGGCGAGGCGATGTTAGCTGCAACTTCTGCCTCTTTCTTAATTTTAAAAATTTTTACACATAGGATACCGCAGCAGGGATTAGGCTGCGGCCAAACCAAGCGCGGGGCTGCCGCGGGCTCGAGTGCTGCTTCTCTGCAGCAGGCAGGATGTTCCCTCGGGATGCGGCTCCTCCGTGGGAGAAAAACACGCCCCACCGGCCCCCCGCAGCCACTCCTCGGCCGGCAGCTGGGTATGGCCCAGCGCGACCCAACACGCGTGGGCAGCCTCGCCCGCGCCCCTGTGAGATCAGGGTGCGCTGAGGGCGAGGGGCAGAATAATATTTGGAACGAATAATTGAATCTCTCAGCGCCGGCTGCGATGCAAAAATGAATCCCCGGCAGAAGGGCAGCGAGGGGTAAATCCAGCCCCTTCCCCGCGGGGTCTGGCCCTGCGTGGGGAGGCAGCAGCGCTGCCGCGGGTGGGGTGTTTGTTCTGAGGGCGTGGGTGGGTCCCCGCTGCACCTCGGCGGTGCCACATCTGCCAGGGGTGAGTCACTCCAGAAGCGAAACAAACCGCGGGCGCCTTCTCCGCGCCGTGCGCTCGGGGAGGCGGCTCCAGCCCGGCCGATGCCCCCGGGGTGCCGGGGCAGAGCTGGGGGTGCGGGGCACCGCACCCACCCGTGTGCCACCCACCCGTGTGCCACCCCACACACGCGCCGCGTGTGCGCACCCACCGACGTGCGCACCCACCCCGCCTGTGCCCCTCCGTGTGCCCACACCCCAAAATCCACCCGTGGGCACTCCCCACCCGTGTGTGCGGCACTCGCCCTCCCCCGAATGCACCCTCCCGTAGAGCTCAAGCGGCACAGAGACCCTGCCCTCCCTCCCGCGGGCACACCCCGCTCCCCTGTGGGCTCACACCGAGCCATGCGAGCTCCTCCGCACGGACCCACCCGGGTTCCGCACCCCACCCGCATCCGTGACACCCACCCGCACTCACACGGACCGTCCCCACACATGTCTGGGGCGGGGAGTTCGGGGGTGGGTCCTGTCTGTCCCTGCCTTAGGTGATGGCTAGGACGGGGTCGCTGGACACTGGGAAAACTGCAAAAAAAAAAAAAACAACCCTTATTTTAAAAAGGAACAACAACAAAAGGCAGCAAGGGTGATGGTTGATTTTTGTTTTTTTCCTGCAGTACGTTATTGTAATGATTTCCGTGCAAAATGCTTAGGAAAAAAATTAAATTACATTTTGGGTCCTCCTCGGATCGAGGCAGGCCCTTTGAGGGTTCTCCTCCCTCTGTGTCATCCCCCAGCACAAATCCTTCTCCCCACCTGGCCAATGCACAACCCACACTGGGAGCAGGGTGCTGCTGGGGGCTGCGAGGGTGGCAGCTGGATTGGGGACAGGATTTACATCCCAGGCTCTGTTTGCCTGTGTGCTTTGCATTCAGGTACTGAACAAATATTTCCATTGCTGGGGGACTGTGCCAGTTTCAGCTGGGCCAAGGGAAGAGGCACCGTCACCCTTTTGGAGGGGTGTGTGTGCCTGTGGGGGATCAGTGGGCACCCAGGTGTGGGAACAGGGGGGTGTGGGGCACTGGGGTCCTGCCTTCAGCCATCCAGTGCTGGGGGGCCCATCCCACACCCACCGTCCTGGTGGCTTTCCAAGCTGGCTGTGAGGAGGGGACCTTTCACCTCTCATTAGTGATGCCATCAGTGGCTTGGCAGAGCAGAGCTGAGGTCATGTTACATATGGCACACAGTCTGTTCAGCGCCGGCAACGCCAGCTTTGAAATTTTAGAGAGGGGAAAGGTCACCTTGCGTAAGCCGAGGTCTGGGGGTCCTCCGGTCTGTCTGCGCCCTGGGTGGGTCTCCATATGCCTCTGTCGTCGCTAACCCTGCTCTGTCTGGCCCCGAGAGATGCTCAGCCCGTCTTCTCCTCCACCTCCTGAATTTGCAGGGAATACTTTCACACTGCCTTCCCTTTCCCCTCTCAGAAAGCCTCTCCCAGCGCTGTTTTTTTCCCTCATTTCTTTTCCCAGTACAAACCTGTCTCTAACATCTGATTATTTTTTCAAACAACATATAATGCAGCTTTCCAGGAGAAAATGAGTTGTCTCTGTTTATCAGCAGATCTCTCCAGACAGATAAGTTTACTCTTCTCAGACCTGGGTGTATAATTTCATAGACCTTCAAAAGTGTCGTGCTTCCATGGTGATTAAAACTCACTCCTGAATCTTGCTGGGGCATTTCAGGTTTCATGCCACTGGATCTTAGAAAAGCACATCTGTACAGCCATATATCTTTCACCTGAAAGGCCAGAAAAAGAAAAAAAAAAAAGGCAAACCCAATGTATTTTGTATTTGGAAAAATATGACACATTGCAATAAATTAATTCCCGGTGTAATTCACTACGTTGAATTTCAGCAGGATCCTGTTGGAGCTTCATCTGGAATGATTCTGGAGGTGTTGACTGCAGGGAAGAAGTTACAGTTTCCCACGTATTACAACTGACAGGTAAGTTCATGCCCCTTCTCAGCCCTGCTGCAGAATCTTATTTTGCACTTTGTTTTTTTAAATACGTGGGGCCTGATCCTTAAGCTCTTCGAGTCACTTGGCCAGGAGTCTCTGGCATGCAGCTGTTGCAGGGAGATCTTCAAAAGGACATTTGCTTCTTCACACGTCATAACTAAAAAGGCTCTAAATGAAATAGACGCTTATCTTGAGAATTCCGGAGAAGTTGGAGCTGAACCAACCTGCAGTGGATTTGGGATACACCTTTCTCTCTGCTCCAGTGAGGCATCCAAAGAGCCAAACTAAAGAGAGCTTGATGTAATTTCCTATAAATAGGACTACTTGCATGGATTGTAATTTTTAAGTAGGAATATTCTGCCTTTCAAAGAGGGAATTTGGGAGCACGTGTATGAAAAGGCTTATTTTCAGAAATTGAGATGCTGCAATCTATGTTTTTTTGTCATAAATGACATTTTCCTAGCATGGGGCCAAACTGTGCCCTTGGTTATTGAATGCAGATCTGCTGATTTAAATGGAGTTCATTGCAAGTGGGAACAGGACTTAGCCCTCATTTTCCTCTGCTGTCTAATCACTGTAGTCTGAAGAAAAGCAACATATGTATAATGGTAGCTGAGATGCAGGAGGGGTGGAAGCTTTCTACCAATGAGCACCACATTAAATAATTAATTCCCAATTGCCTTTCTACATTAGTGCTTTTGACTATAAAAGCTGGTCAGCTTTGTAAGGCCCCAGGCAATGAAACATTTGGTGCATTGTCAGTCCAAAAGTGGAGGTAATAGATATCCAGCGTGGCTGGAAAAGTGCTACTCTCCATCCTGCCATTTACATATTCCAGCTGCACAGCCTCATTCCTCATCCCTTCCTCTGCCTTAGTGAAGTTTGACAGGACAGCATCTCTTCCGAGGTGGCTGCTGAAGAAGCCAAAAGTGTATTTATTCCATCAAAAAGGAGAGGAACTTTAACGTCTGAGTCTAAAAACGGAGTGCACAAAGCTGCTCTCTGTTATCAGCAGACAGATCTGACGGGTTAATAAGGAAAAGACTGAATTTCCCCCTCCTTCTCCATTTGCCCCCCCTTACCCCATCTGCTGTCCCCCAAGCCCAGCCTGTCACCTCAGGTCACGATGGGATCTTTTGGGCTCGTACGTCATCCGCAAGAAAGGTCTTGCCATGAGAAATGACTTCACAAAGCCTTTTGATGTGCAAGGCATCAGAGGCTGCTCCCCCCTCACCTTCTGAGATCAAGATACCTGTGCGTGTGTGTATGAAGCTGAAGAAGAAAAGGAAGTGCTGGAATAAATTGCCTGGGGAGGTGGGAGATTCTCTGTTTAAAAGCAGGTCTAGACAAACATCTGTCAGAAAATACCGACGTCTATTTGATCTTGTCTCGGAGCTGGGGGAAAGACTGAATGGTGCTGTCAAGTCCTTTTCAGCCCTGAGAGAACACAGTTATACACATGTATTTATATCTGCTCAGGTGTGTGTGTAAATGTATGTATTTCCACATTTTCAGAGACAAGCTCTTGGCCCCTGTGATAATTTGTGCCTGTGAATCTTGTAGGTTAATTACACCCAGCTTCGCTCTCTCTTGGCTTCGCCAAATTTGAGTTTCAGTTCTATTTTAATGTCCTTTGTGCCTCCAGTGGTTCAGATCACAGTGTCTAATCTACTGACTGTGTTCTTCTCCCCTCCCCTTTTTCTCATGTTCGAGTGAAGTTCCTTCGATTCTGGGAGATTTCCAGCAACTCCACTAAACTCCCAAAGCACAGCTGTGAATGCACGTGGGGTTGCACTTCTTGAGGTAAGGTTGTGGTAGAAACTGATCTTTGCCATCAGCTGCCATAGATGGGTGCTCGGTGAAGCTGTTAGGCTGAGCATGAGGACAGCACTAAACATTTTGGGGTTTTTATGATTATTTTTGTACACAATCGCTTTCCAAAGCATTCCTCAGCTTTAAAGGCAACCTGGTCATGGCTGCTGCTGGCACCCCTATAATTTCCTTCCAAGCATGCAGACCTCAACAGCATCACTGAGCTGCAGGATGCAGCTTTGAGGAGTGTGTTGGCAGCTCATTTGTGTTTGTGCATGGAGGACTGGGAGACACCGAGGGCCAGGACTTGTGATCCTCTACACAGCCTCCAGTATTAATTATAAATACTTAATTAAAATACATTTGAAAGGGAGTTTTAACACTGTGACGCTTCCCTAAAGATGGGAACTCAGCATTGGAGACAGAGAGTGATAGAAAACTTACATTCCAGGGAAGTGAAAAAGGGTTTTGCAGGGCTGAAGTGGAGGAAAATGTACAGCAATTTTTCTGTTGCTGCCCCTAGAGCACAATTACACCAGACAGTGCCAGGGTTCCCTTGACACCCGGGTGTGTGGAAGCAGGAGGTGCTGCAGCAAGTGGCAGAAATCAAACGCTACAATTTTGTAGCAGAAATTGAGCTCTGAATTTCTGAAGCCAAAAGCTGGGATGAGCCAGGCTGCAAAGGCTGATCTAGGATTTTAGGCTCCACGAGGTTTCAGACTTCTCCTGCTTATCCACCTTATCCTTCCAAATGATCTCCCCACAGCAGAGCCCTTTGTAACCACATTTGTGATCTGATGTCCTGGCTGGAGTCACCTGCTCTGCACAGTGCACTGGTGCAGCAGGACTCTGCAATGACCACGGAGGGGACACACCGCTACTTCTGCCAAGACCACAGAGAGGCAGGAACCTTTGTCCCGGGGACAGGTAGGGGCAGAAAGCCCTGATGGTGCCTGAGAATGAGCAACCAGAGCTCGTGAGTGTGTCCTTGGGCAGGGTTTGAAGAGCAGCTGAGAGCTAAGCTCACATTTTGGAGGTACCCTCCCAGCAGAGCTGAGCTCTCCTGCACCTTCATTCCAGGACTGTGAGCAGCAGGGAGGAGAAGGGGAATGATGAGCTCCTTGGGTGCAGAAAACCTGAGGGGCTCTTGCAGGGTGTGCTGTGTCCCAGCTGATGATGGCTGTGGTGCAGGTTTTGACATCAGGACAAGGAGCTCTTTGCAGGCCAGCCTCTGGCAGAACTTGCTCAGGCTGTGCAGAAAAGGCAGGGTGAGAGAGGGACGGTGACTGTCCCCTGGAGCCACATCCAAGAGGAAAGAGCTGTTCCAGGGAGGCAAATGAGCACACAGGAGCTTGATGTTGGGACAAGGTCTCCAGCACATGGTGCTCTGCAGCAAGGGTGATAGAAATCACACTTATTTTACAGAGGAGCCCTGTGGAAGAACAAAGGGCTGAGATGGGCTGTTCCCCTTCTCTTATCTCACCCTTTTTTTGTTTTAAACACCACTTTTCCCGAGGTCTGCCTGCAGAGGGTGGGGCAGGCAGGACACTAAAGGCAAAATTCCTGTTTGCCCTTCTCGAGTGGCACATTTGCATGCACCAGAGGCATCGGTGTCAGGTGGTGTTTTGGGGGTGAGGCAGAGGAGGAAGGGGTGGATCTCCCCCCCCCCCCCATTTTGTTTTGTACATTCCTTTTGCTGGTGAACTGTTACCACTGTGGCTTGGGAGGTTTTTCTGATGCCTCTTGGGTTTGTTCTGCAGCCAGCACTTCTGATTCTGTCTGGCCACATATTGTATTTGGCTGGTCGTCTCTCTCACTCTAAAAATGCCTTTTTTTTTTGGTTTAATTTTTTTTTCTTTGTGGCATTTTAATGTCTTACAACTGGCACCTTTACCAAGAGATTAAAGGTCTGTAAACAAACAGCTGTTTCACAGGCAAGCTTTAACACAGGCAACAGGTAAGAAACCCTTGCAAAAGAGAATTTGGGGAAAATGTCTTGAGAGTGGGTAACGGTTTTAAAATATTTCTTCTACAAAACTAGGTATTGCAGACAATTCATGAGCTAACACTCAAGTAAACCACCATTAATTATTCAGGTAATTAAAACTTGGAAACCATTTTAGGGGAAAGTAGGAGAGAGTGAAGCATTGTTGACCTTGAAAAGTTTCTACAGCGATGAGAAAAAATCCAAATAGTTTTGGATGGGTGGTAGAGGCAGTTCAGCTGCCTCTACCTCCAGCTTCAGGGAAGGAAAGAGAAGAGCCACAAATCTTTTATGCTAATAATTTGTTTCACACTCTGGTAGAAAAGCCATTGGAAATGTATCCAGGGTTGTGCTGGAACTGTCTTGGCACTGTAGGTCTGGCCTTTTTATTGAGGTTAGTGAAAGCACTTGAGGGCTTGGCCCTGGGAATTGGGGAGAGCTGGATAGTGGGGATCATGCAGCCAACAGACACATGCAAGGAGCAGGGATCCCTTGGCAAGGAGACCTTGGCAGGGAGTGGGTTTGTCCTACTGTGAACTTGTGTAAAAGCAGTTTTAACTCAAATCCTTTCCTTTTGATGATCTAGAGTAGATCTTTTTGCCTTCATCACCTGAGAGTTTCCATGTTCTGCTCTCCATAAAAACCTTCCATCTGGTAAGTTCTGGGGAGCTCCTTTCCTGGCAGGGTGTCTTCCTATCCTTCACCCACCCTCTCCTGCCTGGCACGTGGTGTGGAATGCATTAGCAGGTGCTGGAAGTGTGCAAGGGCACAAGTCAGGAGTGACAGCAGCTCAGAGCCCTTCCCAAGGGCTGGCTTTGGCCAATTCCAGCCTGGCCCAAGGGCAAGGACTCCTCAGCTCAAGGGAACACTGTGGCCCTGGCTCTGCATGGAGCTGGCATGCTGTGGGACAGGCTGAGGCTGTGGAAGGTGCTCAGTTACAAGGACTCCAGGACAGTCCTGAAATGTAGCACAAGGGACAGAGTGTGGAGGTGGATTAGCTAATTAATGCACAGCTGATTAGGAAGTTGGATCCAGGCATGCAAGCCCTGCTCTCCTCCTCTTCTGGTTCTGACCCCTCTCACCGTGAGTGTGACACAGGGAGCCACTGCAGACCACTACAGGAAAAGTAAATATTGTTGTTTCAAGCAGAGAATGGTTTATTCCACAGCAGAACAGAGGGGGTGCTCTCTTGGAGAGCCCACATTGAGCTCAGGGGATTGTAGCCCTCCCAGCTGCCAGTGAGGCTGCTCCTTGTGGCAGGGACAAGCCCAGGTGCCAGGAGTGCCACCCTAAACCCATGGTGACCCCTAAACCCATGGGTGCCATCCTAAACCCACGGGTGATGAGAGGATGCGTGTGGAGCTGCTGTGAGCACATGCAGTGGCTCCAGGCATGGTCCATCAGCTCCTCCTTGCAAGCAGGTCCTTTGCTGGGGTTTGGGCCAGTTTTGGGCCAGGTGCCCAGGGCAGGATGGAGTCACTGGGGTGCCAGTGGAGCTGCGAGGGGCAGGATGCAGCTGGAGCAAGCACAGAAGGCAGAGGAGCTGGGGGAGAGGAGGGTACAAGCTCTGCCCTTCCCCACTGGAGCTGTGTGATCCTTTGCATAATCCCTTTAGCTTCGATGGCACCATGGTGATTTACAGCTCTAATGCTTTGATCCAGAACATGATGGACCATGGGACACGAATTAAAAGATGAGAGATGACAGCAAAGCACAAGTTTCCATTTGTGGCCAGCTATTTTGTGAAGACGTGACAGCAACCAGGTGTGAAGATCTTGCAGGAGATGAGGGGAAACCAAGCCAGTGCAAGGAGATTTGTTAGAATGTGAATGGGAGCACAGCAGGGTAAGTGCTATTAATAGGATTTACACAGATTAGTAAACTAATCTGTGCATTTCAGATTGGATTTCATATTATGGAAAAGAAAATTAAGCCGCATACCACACAGACTTTCCAGGCAGTGATTTGTGAGTGTGATCTATTTGCTGGTAGAAGTGGCTGCTCAGAAAGGTTGTGACAGCTCTGTTGGGCGGGTCAGGGACACCTGAAGGGAAGGGAGCCGGGGTTGTGGGGGGGACGACACAGGGCTGTAGCATGCAGAGCTGTGCTGGTGGGTCTGGGAGACACACAATGAAAGGAGCAGTTTGGTTAAGGAATGGCTCTTAAAATGCATTGCCAGGAGGTAAAGCAGCGCCCAGCCTTGGCTGCATCCCCACGGGTGCAGAGCTGTCCTCCTGGCTCAACTGAAATGAGGAGCTGTGGCTGCCTCATCCATGGAAGGGCTCAAGGCCAGGTTGGGTGGGGCTTGGAGCAGTCTGGTCTGCTGGAAAGTGTCCCCACCTACGGGATGAGACGAGTCTCAAGGTCCCTTCCAACCCAAACCATTCTGTATTTCTGTGAAAAACAACTTGCCCTTCTCTGCACGAGGACTGCAGAGGAGCAGAGTTGGTCAAATGTCACTGAAGAGGGGAGGTAAAGGGCTCCCCAAAGGGAAGGGCAGAGTTCTACTGCTGGGCCCTGCTCCTGGTACCACTGTGCAGGAGGTGGGCAGGCACAGGGACGTGGGAGGCATCGGCACAGCTTAGGGAGAGATTGAGCACCCAGGACAATTCTGAGCAGCCATCTGTGTAAGCTGAAAGTTTCATATATTATGTATACGTACACACACGCGCACATCTATATCTATATCTATATCTATATCTATATCTATATCTATATCTATATCTATATCTATATCTATCTATATCTATCTATATCCATATCTATATCTATATCTATATCTATATATCTGTATCATCTATATCTATATCTATCTATATCTATATCTATATCATCTATCTATATCTATATCATCTATCTATATCTATATCATCTATCTATATCTATATCTATATATCTATATCTACATCATCTATATCTATATCTATATATAAAATACATGTATACATATATGTACATACATGTACATATACTTTATATATGTATACATATATATTTGATATATAATATCAAATAATATATTCAGATTATATGATATAAATACAATATATGTTACATATGAAAGCATAATAGATAATATATGTGAATATATATTATACACTCAAATATATATTTTATATAAATAAATAAATGTGTTTGATCAGTAGGGTCTGGCCTCAATATTCTGACTGTGCTGTTCCAGGCGGGTGAACCCCAGCCTGGCTGTGCCTCTTGCCACCGAGGGGGGAATTCCTGTTACTGTTGTTGTACTGATGGGGAAATGCAAATCCAGATATTTAGGAACTGGACTTTTGGTTCCAAGTGGAACCACATCAGCTGCTCTTGGGATAGTTACAGTTCAAGCTGCCTCTGAGTAGGGCTTGAAAAATAAAGAATATCCCATCTTTCTCTTTGTGCTTCCTGTTATTTTGCAAAAATACAGGTATTTAGAACATTTAAACACTCATTATAGTCAGGACTGAAGGAAGACCACCATTAGCCTTTCAAATTTCTGTTTTAGGCCAAAGTTTAAAGAGGCAGAATGAGCTGGCCAGCCCAGTGATTTTTCTTCTTGCAACACCTTGTTAGGGTGCAACAAATAAAAATCCCAACACTGATTTGGTTTTTCTGAGAGAACAAACACTTTGGATGTTTCCTGGGCCAGGGCTGAGGGTGGCAGCCAATAAAAAGCACTTCAAGAAAGTTTCTCTCCCTTTTCTGCCTCTTTTCCCACAGCCCTTGAAGGCTCCTCTGGTCCTTGCTATGGGTGATAACTGAGCTGAAAACCATTTGTTACAATGGGGGCCATTTGCTTTGTGCTAATTATGGATAACACACCAAAATGCAGTTTGTATGCAGACACGTACTGAGGTGTGGTGTGGAGCTGGGGTCTCCAGCAACCTGCCATGGGATGGTCTGTGCTGCCAGCCTTGAGGGCTGCCAGGAGCAGGATGCTCTGGAAATCCTGCCTGTGCTACACAGGGATGTAGAAGGAATTCGCTGGAATTCCTAAAAAACACAACTGCTTTTACAGTGCTGCTTTTAGGAAATGCCTTTGTATACTATTTTTGGAGGGTTGTTTTTAGGTCAGTGAAATGTGTCTCTAGGTTGAGTTATACTGAGGTTTTTATATTTAAAATCAGCTATTATCTTTACTGATTATACTGCAATAGTCTAGGAAATTAATTTGAAAGCCTAATTTTAAGTTTATGGAAATTTGAGCCCAGAGGCAGCTTTGACAAATATTCTCTTGAATTTGTAGACCATTCATTAGTTTCACTTCTAAAACGGCACCTATTTTATACCCTTGTTTATTTTCCTGAAGTGTCTTGCTGCACAAAGTGCTATCAGACCCAAAGGCTTGGAGAGCATGAGGCAACACCAGAATTGAGATAAAATGCAGATAGATAGATAGATGTGATACACCCAAATTTATATGTATTCTGGCTTGGAGACCTTCACTATCTCCAAATTAATTTCTGTAATTTAAAGCCAGGAACTTAAGAATGAAGTTGAGCAGGAAGTTGTGGCCATAACTCCTTTGCCTACTTCCCCTCTCTCACCATCTACTAAATATTGCAAAGCCCATAAATTGTGAAAGTTGACAAATCAGATTGTTGCTTAAATATAAGGTTGAGACTTGGGGCCAGGAGATTTCAATCCTGCATTACCTGGAATATATCATTACTGACAGACTTGTTGGGATTCAATTTCTACCAGCTATAAAGTGGGATTCTCAAATTCTGTCATGCCAGCCTCGTTGCCTTTGATGACATGATACTCTGCTTGGAAAGGGAAGAGCCAGCAGATGTGACACAGCTTGGCATCCACCAGCCTTTGGTGCTGTTCCATGCCCCAATGAACTGGGGAAATGTGATCTGGGCAAAGTCTCTGCGGGATGGGTGGGAAATTGTTCTGAATCAGTGATTGTCTTGTGCTTCCAGGTGAAAATACCACCATCTCTTGATCAAAGTGATCTCTTGATCACGTGTTTCTACTCAGCACAGCTTTAGGCTGTGTTTGCAGGGACATCTTGGATGTTGGAAGAGGATGTGCTTATTAAATACAGATGAACTGATGATTCTGCATGAGTTTCACAAGGTGGAGACCTGGATCCTGCAACAGGGGATGTTGTGGTGCCTGTGCTGGGAGTAGAGCTTACAGGACAGGAGGCACTTCTTGCACTGGATGTGGCTCTGGTGAAACCTAAGCAGGAGTGTTCCCTAGTTTAGGGCTTAGGTACAGCTCTGCTACGGCTCTCCAGTGTTATGAGTATGCTCAAAACAGCTGCTTATTTCACATTCATTTATTGTGGCTTCTAAAAAGACCCTAATAATTGAGAATAGTTAAGAGATGAACAGAAATAGGCTCTACCCTGTACTTTAATCTGAGGCTCCGGTCCTCCAGGCCACCACCAAACGACTATTCCTTGTTTGTCATGAGCATCATTCACCTGAAACAAGACTTGCTTTTGTAACCCAAACTGATGCCAAATGTAAGTGAAAAAGATTCAGATCATGGTGAAGAAATGTGGGAGGAACAGGAGCACTTCTCCCCATGCCCAGGTGAGCAATGCTTGCTGCCATTACTGGGTAACAAACACAAACTTGAGCAACTGCTCAAGGGGTTTCATTTGCTGGGGCTGACTTTCCCAAAGGAATGGGATGAAGCTCTCCTGGCTTGAGGCTCAGGCTAACTCTGGAAATCCTGCCTTTGGTTTGCACAAGAAAAACCCCCGCAATAGCTACAAGAAACTGAGGCCAGAAGGGATTTACTGAGACCTGCTGAGCGTAGCAGGAGGTGCCAAATGTCCTCCTGACACCTCTGTGCTGGGCCAGTGAACTGTCCTGGAGCCATGGAGGGCTGGCTGGTGCTGGGTGACCTCTGTCCTGGGAGCAGGCATCCCGCAGCACTGCTGGTCAGGCTGTGCCTGGAATGTGCAGCATGCCCTGTGCTCCTGGGAGCACTTCCAGGCCCTCCCTGATAAAGGCAGACCTCGAAATAGGCTGCTATCAACAGCCTGCTGCCAGGTGCTGCTGGTTTTGGAAGTCCTGGGTCCCTCCTCATGTCAAGAGGTCTGGAGGGCTGAGGAGAAGATGGTAAATGAGAGCAGCCCCTAAAAACCTTCCTTGGAATTTATCTGGTGGGTCCTGGGGAGTTCACAAGCCAAAGCCATGGGGAAGATGCCACAGGGGCTCAGCTGAAGCCCCTCAGTGCTCACTGACCTGGAAGCTGGGCCTGCTGTGGTCTTGCACCTAGTCCTTGTCCTCATGGGTGGATGTGTAAACGAGTCTTACTTTTCTGGTGTGGAGCTCATTGCTGTCTTGCAAAGCTGGGGGACACCAAACCCTGAGGGTGATGTAAGGAGTAAAAACACTTCAGTGTTTTGAAGCTGTGGCTGCTAATGTACCACTGCATTAGTAGGGAAAAGGAGGAGAAATGCTATAGCAGCCCTCAGAAGCTGATGTGACTCCCCACACAGGGGTGTGATGGGCCTTCCACGTGCAGGTGGTGTCACTTTACTGGAGTTTGCAGTTCTCTCTCTTACTGATATTGAGTTTTCCTCTCCTCCAAGAGCAGCACTAACAGGGCAGTCAGCCCCTGCTGCTCTTCTGCCACAGGCTGTGAGCAAAGGGACAGCATGTTTAGCAGCAGTAGGTCAGAAATCTGAGCCTGTCTGTGCTGGAGTTTTGGGGCTGTGCTCTAATATATGTTGCCTGCAAGAAGAAGAAGAGGCTGTGCTTCTTGCACAACTTCATAGTGGGCCTCAAAATAAAGATATTACTTTTTAGTTTTAATCTGGTCAGTGCTCACTTCCACCTGCACGCATACAACACAACAGATAATGTTTTTTAATACAAACAGCTTGTATATTTGTGTGTGCACTGTGAATGTGCTTGGGATGGTGTTGAGTGCTGCCTTTTAGAACTGCCTTCTGATCCCCTGGCCTGCCTTGGTTTGATTAAGCAGCACTAAATAGCAAAATCCCCAGTATTTCCCTAGGACATGAGTAACATCCAAATTGTCATTTGTTCTCAATGTATTATTTTGAGAAGCCACTGACTTAGGACATGCAAGAGCACGCACAGCTCTGGCTCTGGACTAACCCATCCTCATTCCCCTGAGCATTTCTCCCCCTCAGCTCCTTGGGCTTGGTGGAAGATGAGTCAGACTTTTCTCAGATTGCCTTGATCTGGAAGTGGGTGGCTTTGGAGTCCTCCAGGGCCTGCATGAGCATCTCCCTGAGCTAATAACGATCCAGGCAGGAACAGCTTTTTGGCGGCTGAGTGCTTGGAGGCTCAGGGATGCTGCTCCAGGGCCAGTCTAGTTATCAACAAGGCTATTGGTCAGCATGAGAAGGTGGCTGTAAACATCTTGGGTTTTTGTGGTTGAGATGACTTCTGAGGTATTAGAAAATCTTTTTTTTTTTTCTCATCCCCGCGACCAAAGAAGAAGTTGAGATTTGTCAGTTTTGTTTTTCAAAGTTGTTTATTTTTTCTTATCTCTTACATTCTTTTTCTGACCTGCTGAGATCTGTCCAGTAGGTCAGGTTGTGGTACAGTCTCTGCCCTTGGGGTGTTGTTAGCTTTTCATACTAAGAATTACATGTACAATAATTTTCTAATATTTATTACTTATGTTAGACAGTCTGTCTTTAAACTAATCAAAAATTGTCACCATCTTAGTAGAAGAGAGGACAAGAAGAAGGAGAAGAAGGACAGGACATGCTCAGATTCCTTTATCTTGCTTCTCAAACCTCCATTCTAAAACTCCAAAATTCTAATTTTTGCTCTGTGACAAATTAACTATCATTCGACTCAAACTCTTGTGGCTTGTAAATCTTCACACAAAGCTGATAATTTTTTTCCATGGACTAAAATCGAAGGCACAGGTGTCTTTGACTCTGTGCCAAGGTCTCTGAGCTCCTTGCCAGGGTCTCGAGCCATCCAGAGCAGCCAGAGGAATGTCCTGGGTTCCGACATAAGCACAACAAATAAATGAAAGCAGCAAGCTCAGCTTTGGTGCCAGCAGCAAGTCCTCCTGCTGCTGTCATGGGACATGGCATCCAAGCGGGATTGGGCTCCCGAGGAGGCGGCGTGAGCCAGTGGGCAAAGCAACAGGGGGAGTCAGAGACCTGGCTTTGCACCCTGCCCGTGCCACCCACCGCCTGCATCGCCCGGGGCACATCACCTCAGCTCCCTCCTCTCCCCTCCTGCCTCCTCCCAGCCTGCTTTTATTTCTGTGAGCCTCAGGGGAAGGGTTGCGTTTACAGCTGCAGGCAGTGCGAGGATACCATGGACTCGGAATTCACTGCCTGCCAGCGTGCAGAGCAGGAAAGAAAATGATGCGGTGTAACGTTCTGGGAGTCCTTTCGTAGCGCCAGGTCTATCACAAAGCACTTTGGCTGCCACAACAAAGCTTATTGATCAGCCTCTAGTACTCCAAATTGGGTCTTTCTGCCCGAGAAGTAGCAGGATGGAGAATTAAAGCACTTACACGGGAGAATATCGCCCGTGAGTTATTGAGTAACCATCAGCACTGCTCCAGGGCTGCTCCGTTCCTCTGGACTGCATGCAACTTCTGAACATTTTATCTCTTTCCTTCAGCTTTTGCAGGCATGTGCCAGCTTCTGTAGCATATAAACTAGGTGCTATTTTTATTGAATCTGGCTTTAATGCTGTAGATTTTTCACACGTGTGTTGGTTTTTTGTTGTTGGTCCCATTCCTGAACTTTCTGGCACCTCAAAGTGTGAAATCGGTTATCTGCACATTGCTTGGCAGATGAATTCCTATTTCTGGGAACAATTTTCCTTCTAAAATGTATTTTTATATTAAAAATGTGATCTGTATCCATATACCGGCCTAAGATTCCAGCCCTGAGATTTCAGCAGCCAGAGATCACCACAACAGGGGATGCAGCCTGGAAAGAGACCTCTGCTTTCCAAGCTGTGAGTATTCATATTAAAATCTTGTTTTACTGACCCAACCTCTGCCTCTCGGAGCAGCAAAATCCCCTTCTGATCTGGCACCAGGGAAAAATCAAGACAAATATAGAGGATAATAAGTGCTGTCTTCCAGCATTGTCTCCCTTCCCAGCTTGTCTCCCTGCTAGATCAAGAGAAACCACCCATCTCCCTGAGCCTTCCTACCATCAGCTCCATCCCAGCTACTGCCTTGGCAGCTCCCCTCCTCCCTGCAGCATCCCCAGGCCCTGTGGGAAAGGCAGGGGCTCAGGGAGCCGGCCGCCCACCCTTCCAGAGGTGCTGTCCCCCCCTTTCTCCATCTGTGCACAGGCTGCCGGGGAAGAAGGAGCCGCGGCTGTGTGTGGTTTTCTCGCCCAGGGTGACCTGGAGCACATCTGCCGAGCGCTCCAAAGCAGCAGGAATGCGCTCCGTTAGGACATGATTCATCCTGCATACCGCATGGGTGGCTGCTCAGCGAGAATTTGGCCATTTGCATACGCTGCCGAGACCTTCCCCTCCTGCTTGCTCCCAAAGCCCGGCGCTCCATGCAGAGCCCCTGAGG
The DNA here is from genome assembly GCF_015832195.1 of Motacilla alba alba. Taxonomy (NCBI): domain Eukaryota; kingdom Metazoa; phylum Chordata; class Aves; order Passeriformes; family Motacillidae; genus Motacilla; species Motacilla alba. Next base: position 56,635,264 of record NC_052020.1, on the reverse strand, counting down.
GGCTGCACAGCCACAAATCCCTCCCAGGAGCACGGGCTGGAGCCGGCCCTGCTCCTGGAGCGCCTTCCCTGCCCGCACGGTGAGGCTGAAGCTGCTCCCAGCCAGGTCCAAGCATGGCTTTGGATCCTCAGCTCCTGCTGCAAGCAAAGCTGCCGCCCGGGGATCAGTTTGGGGTTTGGTCTCTGCGGGCAGGAAAATCCCATCCCGGTTCTGCTCAGGCAAAGGGAGCGCCGCGAACGCCACGGAGCCAAGCGCCCGCTTCTGGGAAGGAAACAGGAATGGGGCAACGAGGCAATTGGCTCCGGCTTAGGGCTGCTCCCGGGTAACTGGATTATTTACCTCGGCAGCTGCAGACTCGGATCAGCCTCAAGAAAAGCGGGAGATGCTCCCCGGGCTGGGAGGGGACTCCCTGCGCTTCCCCAGCGGAGCTGCGAGCAGAGAGCGGCTGCGATCCGCGGGAAAGGTGGAGGAAAAACCATGGAAAAACACCAAGGTAATGTCAAAAAAAACACCAAGGTAATGTCCTACTGAGTATCAAAATCACAAATTTCATGTTTTTAACTGTATCTATTAAAAACAAACAAAAAAATGTCCCCGACCTCACCTTGCTTCCAATGGCCTGAACACAGTTTAAAGGGATGGAAGAGTGTTTTCCTTGCTGGCGTGTGCAGGCTGTTAATTATGTCTAATGTATATAAAGCTTCAGTGAGGGAAACTATTTCACCTGCACAGATCAGTCTATTTGCTTTTACTGTCATTCATTTTGGCATCAAAATCGTAACCAGGCAATGCTGGTACTTGGAACACACATCTGAAGTAATATGGTAATGTGTTTAAATCCTTTAATATCAGGGGAACAGAACATTTCAAGCTGTTTTCAAAAGGCTGCCAAAACCCAGTCTGACACTATGTGAAACATTTTAAAGAAAAATTTCAACAAACGGGAATTTAGCAAATAGGAGTACACCTACCCAAAAAAGCCCCTCACATAGAAAGCATGCCGATGTCATGGGAACCATGTAAATACTGACTAGCCCTAACTAGCAGGTGGAAGTAGATTTTAATAATATCCAACTAATTACGGTACAAATTCAGTTTGAGACACAAATAGGTTCAATATGAGGTATAAGATTTATGTTTTTTAATTTAGTATTTCAGAATTCCGACAAAACCCCCTCAAGTCAACAGAAAGTCTCATTCTGGCTTAAATAGGGTGCAGATCAAATCCCTGGCGAGCACAGGAACTCCTAGTTGCCATCACCTTTCATGATGAGTCATTAGAAGCCAAGTTTCTACTTCAGATTGCTTTTCCAACTCAAAATTCAAAGCCCTCGCATGACATCCAAACAGAAATATTTACACAAGATGTGTATAAATATAAAGTTTATTCAGTATAGTGTTTAGAAAAATAAGTTCACATCATCTCAGAATACAAATAAAACACTTAATTGTCCAGGCACAAACCCCTATTACAGTACAACAAACATACATACTTTAGATCTCTTTGGTTGGGTAATTAAGCACAGATATGTTTGATGATACACTCTGGGGCAGCATCACCTAACAGTGCAGTAAAGTCTTCTTGATTATTCCCTCCTCTAACGCGTACATTCCGCTTAAATTTAGTATTTGTTGTAAGGCACAATAAAACCCATATTGGAGAAATAACTGGTTAGTTCTGGACAAACAGTACATGCAGCAAAAGAACAAACATCCTCTGAATGTGAATCCTGAAAGCCAGAAGATTCACCCCCTCCTTGAGTTCAGAAATTTAAGAAGCAAGTTTTAAATTATATGAAACATACAACTAAGGTATAAAATATCCTTCAAGATAATAACTGCTAGGAGATACAGGAAGACTTCAGGCATCCTTGTTTTTAAAAATACCATTATTTTTGTTTTCAGAATTATCAAATTACTATTCTTTTTGATGATTTGACATTCTTCTTGACCACAAGCACTGGGCAGTTCATGTCCCCAGAGCCCTGCACACATATCTCACATGATACTGGAGGGATGCACCCTCTTGTTCATCTGCCCTTGGTAAGGAAAGTGCACAGACACTGGAAATCTATGTACATGAAAAGCTCCTGCGCACACAGGGCCAAATTCCAGCCTGATTTATTTAACTGAAAATCATGACTGAGGTGATTTTACATGATTTGAAGTCAGAACCTGTCCATTATTGTCATCAGTCTCAGACTGAGAGCAGTAACGACAGCTCCAGCCTCACCTCCGGGTGAAGCCGCTTTCTGAATGAGTCTTCCTGAATCCACAGGTAGGGGAAAGCAGTAAATGGGAAGAGGTATATGCTTTGATAGACTGTGACTGTTTGGTTCTACCCAAGTGTCAGCCTTGTGCTCTGGTTTGTGCTGCCACTGTCTACTGGGCCAAATCCATGCCTGACCTAACACCAGTGAAATGAATGGACCATATTCCCAGCTGGCAAAAAAGGACATTAAACTCAGTGGAAATGTGCTGCTTTAGCCCAGCTGAGGACCTGGCCAATGGATGTCTGTGATTTACATTGCTGAAATGTCCTTGCAGGTAAGACCACAGGGATAATGCTGCAAATAGTCCACACAGAGCATTCAATTCGTCGTGTTTCTGGTTTTCTGCAAAACTCTGGGTGAAAACAGAGGCAGCTTTAATCGAAAGTAGTAAAGAAGAGAGGGGTTTTTAACATCATGCTTTGTAAGAATTTCCTTAGGCATATTTTTCAAAGCTGAGTCTGGGACTAGTAAAGCAGTAGAATTTGGCAATGTTTTCTGTAAGATTTCCAGTGGACTTAGAAGTTACAAACATATGTGAAGTTGAAACGATCCTTTACTCTCATCCATAACAGAGAAGGAATGTGTATGCCAGGTAGACATACCTTCCATTTAAACAGCAGAATGTGATAATAAGGGCTGTCTGTGGGGCTTGGACACTCACTGCCTTCCCATGTGTGGGAGACCAGCATCCAAATCCCCTAAACACCACGTGAAAATCCTTGCTTTGGGAATCAGTGGAGCATGCCTTATTTACAGCAGCCAAAGATCTGGCCCTGGACACTTTTTGGGGCTTTGAGTACTGTCTGTTGAGAGCAGTCAGCCTGCCTGCCTGAGGGCCACAAAATAAAAACTTACCCTTGTAAGGAATAAAAACTACTTATTTAAATTTCTATTTTAAACACACTGTACCGTGCAATGAGTCTTTATATTGTGCATATGTACCTGCAGAAAACATGAGGTTATAACTACGTTATCTGGAGGGAATGACACATATTTTCAATGGGAGAAAGAAAGAAAGAGTAAAAGATAATAGGAAGTTACTCGATATCTGGAAGACTAGAATAGATTAATCTCACTTTGTCCCAAAACACTGCTGTTATGTACATCCTCCACTCCCACTGAAGAGTGGGAAGTCTCCTATTAGAAGTACCAGACACTCCAGGAAACGTGCCACTGTAGCAGCATACACAGTTTTTCACATCAACTGTGCTGCAAAGCCATGGAATTCAGAGCCTCAGTAACACAACGAATGCAAAGAAGGAAAAATTAAAAATAAAGTAACAGGTACTGTTGTAACACCACAGTCTCTTCAATTATGAGAGATGATCACACCAACAACTGCTCTGAAATATTCCCTAGCTTGCCTCCAAATATAGTCTGAGCTTCACAGACCAAATGTTAATCCACCATCAACCCCTTCAGAGCCAAGTACACGTTCTCCATTAAAATGACAGTGATACGGGGTATTTCTAATTTTCCAAATGGCTGAATGATTTCATGCAAAGCATATACAGCTACTGTCATCACCATCTTAGTTACATGGGTGAAGAAGAGGTGGGAAACAGATTGCTCATGCTGGGGCCCAGCAAACAGATAAACAAGCGGAGTGGTTAGGAGAACTCTGGACTATCCGATTCCCTGCTCACGCGGAGCTCCCGGGAACGTCAGGGAAAGTTGTGCCAGGGGAACATACAGCTCCATGTCCTGCTTGTGATAATCTCTGCTTTAAAGCACTTGCCTCAAACACCCTGTTTGCCTGGGAGCACGTGGGGACAGCCAACTGCCCATGGGCTGCTCCTGCCTGCAGAGCATCAGCGACTCCGTACAGCTGCAAGTGCTCCCCTTGCACACTCCTCCTTCCCTTCTCCTGCCCTTTTCCCTGCAGCCCTGGCTCACAGCACGGACTCCAGTGGTCACTGACAGAGCTCAGCCTCAAGGTTCCACAGAAAACCTTGCAAAATATGCAATATAGTGCAAAACCACAACGAGAATGCCGACGCCGTGCTCACGGGGCACAGAAAAACCTTCACTCCCCAAAACCTTTCCATGCAACCAGTTAAACCAAGACAAACACACTGGGATATGCCACCTTAGTTATCTTTCCTTTCCATTTTTTTTTTTGTCCTTTACAAGGGATCTTGTTCTGTCCTGAGCCTGCTTCAGAGCCCACAGAAGCTTATGAAAACATTTCCCATTGCCTTCCAAAGGCTTCGGACCAGGCCCCTGATGAGGATGAACACATGCTAGTTACTGTATATATTCACATTAGGATAAAATATAACAAAACCAAACCCACCAGGATTAACAACAGCATGTCACTTTTGTACAGCTGAATTCTTCTTATTATTATTTTAAAGCTATAAGGATGTGCTTTTCCATGCTACAAAAACTCCTCTGGAGGAAAGGTTAAGATCTGTTCCTGCTCCTGCTGTGCCCAGGGAGAAAGGTGTGGACACCCATCCCCAGCCAGGCAGGGACCACCACAGCCCCAGGCTGCTTCTCCTGGAGGATATTTATAAACACACACTCAACTGCACTCCTGCTTGGGGGCCTTGCTCCACCAGCAGCTGAAGCTGTCCCACATGAGCTGTGTGGCCACTGTGTGAACACGGGGCTCCTTTCCTTGGCCTGCTCATCCAACCTTTCCTGCTCATCTCATGGAGCCAAGGGCTTCCCCTCGGCACAACCCTCTGCAGACCCCTCCTGTCCTGCTGATGTGGGGCAGAGGGAGCCATCCTTGGCTCTCTGCACCACCAGGAAATGTCCCCCACCAAGTCCAGAAGACTCTTAAACCTCTTCTTACTCGTGCAAGCAGGGGCACCCAAGTCAGAGGGTCTACTTGCAGAAGTAAGGCATCAGGATTTGGCCCTGAGGACGGATATTTGCAAATCAGTGTTTTTATTCCTCCTGCCACTGTGCTTTAGTAACAAAGATAAGGCCACTAGGAAGAAAGGCACATGGAATTCTGTAAAAAATACACAAAAGGGTTCAACTAAATCGCAAATTACTAACAAAACAAACAAAAAAAACCAAACCCTGAACACAAAGACAGAGGGGGTAGCAACAGTGACCTCCTGGGTTTGTGAGACTGGGAATTAATTTTCTAGTTTCAGTGTGATTAACATTTTACTTTTACAGTCTATTGCTTGAAAAAAAACTACAAAAAAGTAAAACCTTGTCAGAAATAACTACGCTTACTTCCTGCTCAAACAATAAAATAAATTAAACAGCCAGAAAACGCTTTCCTTTTCAATGCATTGTGTCTAAAGTGAAAGGGAACATAAACCATAAATAAAATCCATTGTACTAATTAAAAAAAAAGTCTCCTTTATAAGAACTGAAACAATATTTACATTCATACTGGATAGAAAGCTTCTGAATTGCATAATTAGAGTTTCAAACGATGCTTTTTCTGGTGCACTGACAAAATGCTAGCTGTAGCATTCAGAAACCTGTACATGATTGATGTGAGACTTTTGGTTTAAATGCAAGTCTGCTGGAAAAAAAGCAAACATACCAGTAACAATATTATGATTTTGTTTTGTTTCTTAACCTCAAACAACATAAAAGTAGCCAGAGAGGTATCGTCTAGAGTTCCTTAGAAATCTCTCAATGCCCATGGACTGGAAGTAAACAGAAAAAAAAAAAAGTCTGCATTGTTTCTACCATTTTGGAGTGAGATTTTTGTTTTCCATCTGAGGCTAGGAGTGTATACTTACTGTTAAGAGTATGTTGTATATGTTGTACTATGGAGAGTCTAGTGAAATTTTCAGGGTAGTATCTGGTAGCCAAACCTGTACCCATTCCTCAGTACTTGCCCTGGCCATTTCCTTTCTCCTTTAATCTGCTTAAAAGAGAATACTGCATGCAAACGAAGTGTGGCAACCTAATTCCATTGCCAGAGATTCCTCTGTACATTGATTCAGACCACTTAAATGTTCTTCTGGTTTCTTTAAATGAAAAAAAAAAACCCACCAAACAAAAAAAAAACCTCACAAACACCCCACTAGGTGTTTGTTAGGGCCTCAACAGGAGACTTATCTATTAAAACAGAAATCAAGAAAAGAAAGAAGCTACAAGTCTTGCATAACTTCATCCATCTGAACTGTCTGCAGTTTGGCAAGTTCTTTTTTGTCCGTTTCCAGTTCTTCACATACCGTGTCAACCATGTTACTCATAACATACTTAGATTTGGAATCCAGCATCATTAAATTACCAGTTGACTTACTCTCAGAATTAGGTAAGAAATTCTCTTTGACATCAGGTACAGCTTGCAGAACCAACCTGTGCTCTCTGCCAAAATCCTGGTGCACTTGTGCAGGGGGGTGGCTGACACGGTCTCCACTTGTCGAAACTATTTCTCCAAGCACGGGCTGCGCTGTGGAAATGGACAACAGATCCTGACTGGTGATGAGGGGACAGTTCTGAAGGGTTGCATAGTTAGTGTTGCTGATAGATATCACTGTAGAGGTACTGGTCACGGGTGAAGACATAGCCTGGCTCTCCGAGATACCAGAGCTCAGTTCTGCAGCATTTAAAAGAGTTGGTGGTGTGAGGGAAAAATTATGTGAGGGCGTTACATTCACTAAGGAGGAGGCCAGGGACTGGAGTCCTGCACTGGATATATTTTCAGAAGACATGTTGACGTTCAGTTGCGTGTTCTGACTGACTGGCATCAACTGAGAAAACACCAGGCTTCTTTCCAGTCCTTCTTGCTTGACAGATCCCACTGCCTGGCCCGAATTGGGAACTGTATAAACCACTGCACTCGGAGTGAGGGGGCTGAAGAAAACCTTTCCTTGCTGCACTGTTGAAGATTCAGTTGTAAAAGTTCCTCCATCGGATGTGCTGGGGTTTGCTGAAACATTACCTAGGGAAAGGGAAGCAAAAGAAAAGAAAACAGAGATTACAGCTGGCAGAGAGTTATGCAGTCCTGGTCTTCTTTACCTTTGCAGTATACACATACACTAATATTTCATGTAACACTGACAAGCAACTTTTGTAGCAGGTGAGAGAAAACTTGGCGTAAAGAATAGAAGTTGCTTCTAGAAAGTTAAAAAAAAAAAGTTTCTGATGTATTAGATTAGGTATCTTCCAGACTCTCATTAAGGAGCAAACAGTCCCCAGCCATGTGACTAAAATGAATGTGCTTTGGCCTTCACTAGTTGCCACCACTCAATTTCCATCTAAGAATAGAAGCATGAAAAGCTATTAAAGATAGTTCAGTGACAGACTACAGCTTGTGTGTGGGAACTGGAGACACGTCACATGAAATCCACTGCTGCTGGGGAGAACCTGCCCGAGCCAACTCTCACAGAAAACACGAAAAACCGGTAATTTCTATTGGCCTCATCCTCAAGCACTCAGCTCCATTCCCTTTCACCTTGCTTTATTCTGTTTTTCTAAAATCCTAATCCTACCACATCCCCCACGCTGTGAGAAGTCACCCAGCACTGCCTGCCCTTGCTGAAAGCCATGGCACTGCTCGTGTGATGCTGCAGTGAGCCAAAGCGAGGAGAGGTGGCCAGAGATGACCTGAAGTTGTTTTCACTGGACTTGCCACGTCAATTGTCATTATGGTAATTCCTAAAATAAGAAATACTGGCTCTTGGGACTGAGTCCCACTTGGAACACTTCTGTTTCTCAAAAGCAGTTTAATTATAAGAGATTACAGTTGGACACAGCTGAATATTTTAGAACAGCACCAAAGATAATTTTTTATTTTAGTTCACTATTAATTTTGTTTAATCAATCATGATTTTTTGGAAGATGTTATGCATATGGGCAAACTAGAATAATAAAGCCAGGTAAGTTGAAGTTACCTGTCAATATTATTTACTGGCTAACTTGAAATAGCCTGCAGCATGCTTGACTCGGAATAGGCAGCCAGCTATCCATCCAAGACAACCAGAACGTTTCTCTGCACCAATGATATGGTGGATCACTCTGCAGTGGGCAGTCAGTATTTTGAACAATGGGAAAAATGGTCAGAGAAGAGCTTATTATGAATCTTAGGACTTTCAAATGCAATAGTCCTACAATACTTAAAAGGATAGAACTTTCTTTCTCACCTTTGCTGGCTGTTAGTTTATGCCTTGGAGCATGTGGATTAAGTGGTTTTAGTAATTACAGGTGCCATTCAGACTAAATGTCTTCTCTCTTTAATCTTGCTTAAACTACGTGCCAATAACTTCCAGTGCCTGTGAGTGCCACATTTTAGGACCTCATAATTGTGCATCCATTTGAAATGTGGTTGCACAGCTTCAGTGTTCCTCCCTGAGCTTCAGCAAGAACAATTCACACCCTATACACATTAAATTCAAAGCAGCACATGAGAACAATTTGACTTTCACTATAGCATTCACAGCTCCTGAAACCAGAGAGAACCATTCCAGTTTAGCCATTTTCATAAACAAATAAATAAAGTGGCCAATAAGTACCAAAGATGTTCAACTGTGCTTTTAAACTGATCTGCTTCAAAAAAGGGATCCAGAACAAGGTTTGTGCTCCCAGGGATTCTTCCTGGCCAGCTGCAAGATTCAGACTATGGTATGCTAAGACCAACTCTAAAGCAAACTTGGGGAGGAGCCTGCACACTTGGCACATGAACCTGTGATGACATATTTCCCTTGGACTGAGGGCAGTTTTATCCAAAGAGCCTCACATTTTATATCGACAAGCTAGTGCTTACTTCTATTGTTTCCCTCAAGCTTAATCTTTCTTAATTATGGAACAGAAAATGTACAAGCAACTGCTTGGTCTTGTTGTGTCTACAGTAATTCAAAATGTATTTTTGTGAAATGCCTTCGTTAAGAAAACAAAAAAACCAAAACAACCACCACAAGAACAACAACGGTAACAATTTCCAGCTGCCATAATTTTCATTTTTATGAACCTTCTCATTAAAAGAATTCAGTGGCAAATGGGGAATATTTTGAATTACTGAAACGTGCAAAATTTACAGATATTTGTGAAGACTCCTATCACGGACTTCTGTGAACAGCATGAGATGAAAGGGGTGTAAATTACCAGACCTCCTTCCATGCTCTTAACAGAGGAGCTGAGCTTCATCTAACAGTCTGCCCATGAGCTTAACCCACTATAAAGGAAGGCAACAGTATTATTTGATGTTCTGTGCCAGGCATGGCTAAGATACTATGTTGATACCTTGGAAGAAAAGGACCACAGCTTCTAAAATGCTAAATGTGCCTGATTCCAACTTTTTTCTCATACCTCTTACTGCAAGAGGCAAAGCTTTTACCTTGTGAAGCTGCCACAGAAACTGGAGGCAGCTGCAGAGAAGAAAAACCAATGCTTCCGTTCAGCAGCTGGCCATTTGTTCCTGAATTGGGGATCTGGACAATGCCATACTGGTTTATTTGGACAGGAGCAGTAAAAGTAACTACGGAGCCTCCATCCTGGGAAGCAGCAGTTTCTACGCCTTCCCTTTTCACCTCCGAGCTCGGTATCAATCCTGGGAAAGTCACTGGGATGTTGCTAGGGCTGAAGGCTGCTGTGGCATTGGGGACCGAAGCCTGAAGGAGTTTGAAGTCTTTGACATCTTCTGAGGACGATGAGGACAGTATGTCAGTGATGGACACCCCGTTGCTCACAACACTCGCTGCAGTTTTGGGCGAATTTAAAGTAACAGTCTGCGAAGTGCCCACGCTGAGTCCATTGAGTATGACACTGTTGGGTCCCTGAAGAAACGAGCTGCCATTGAGGAAGACAGGAGAGGTACTGGCAGGCATGAGGTTCCCATTCAACAAGACACCGGACGAGCTCAAGGCTATTTTAGTGTTTCCAAGCTGCTGCATGTAGACAGGCTCCATGTGGCCGGGAAGGCTGAGGCTGGCAACGCCGTCGGATGAGCTGGAGAGCGGATGGGGAGATAAATCCTCCCGCCCCTTACTGGATTCATCTTCTGTGCTAGGGTTGCCATCTGACTCGCTATGGGAAAGGATGGAGAGATGACATTGCATTACCACGACGTACCAGGATCTCTGCACCAAGGGGGACTTCTCGCTTTAACACAAGTATGTGAGAGTTTCCACGAACAATTTTTTTCTGTGTTTTGCCTTTACGAGGCACTTTAAACGAATATTCAAGCCAAGGGAGGAGGTTTCTTAGAATAGAACACATCAAACCAAACACTCGCCAAAGGAGAAACTTTACAGACTGAGTTATGGAGTTGTAAATAAATCCCGCCACCCCGGCGACCGAAGGGGGCTGCCTGGGCCCCCCTCCGCCGGCCCGGGGTGCCCACACGTGTGAGACCGGCCGCGGCCATTTGGCAAAGCGCTGGGAGGTGAAGCAAGGCCGGGAAGCGCCGCCGGACCCTCCGGGCTCAGCCTGCCGCCCCCGGCCCGGGGGAAGGGGGAGACCCCGGCCCGCGCTGCCCCCGCTGCCGGCGGAGGCACCTCCGGCCGTGCCGGGCGGCCGGGGGAGGGACGGAGAGATGGGGGGGCGGCCTTTGTGCCTCCGCCCGGGGCTGCGCCGGGCTTTTTCGCTGACTGGTCCGCCCTCGGCCGCATTTTTCGGTCGCTCTCCCCTCCCTCCCCCCTCGCCCTTTGATGTGTCCCGCGGAGAGGGGCCGCGGCGGCACAATCGCGCCCTTGGTTGAGAAATGCCTTGGGGCCCCCTCCGCCGGCCGCTTTCCCTCCTTCTCTCCCCGCTCCCTTCCTCCCCCCTCCTCCCCGCGCTTTCTCCCCTCTTCCCGTCCCTTCCCGGAGGAAGGCGGGGGGCGGGAGCGGGGAGGTCACCTCCACCTGCCCGCGCCCCCGCCGCGGGGCGGGGGGAGCCGAGCCCGAGCCGCGGGCGGAGCGGGGCCGGGGCCGCTCTCCCGCCCCGCGGCGCGGCCGGGAGCCCCGGGAACCGGCCCCGCTCCCCCGCTGAAACCCGAGCCCGGCCCGCTCCCGAGTCAGGTTTCAAAAACAGAGAGAGCGCCGGGACCCCGCGCGTCCTCCGGCCGTCAATGATTAACTCTGTCAGGCGCGACAATTGAATAAAAACAAGGAGCGGGGGGAACAAACACCCCCGTCCCGTCCCCTCCCGGGAGTCCGCCCCGCGGTTCCCCCGTGCCGGGAGCTCCCCCGGGAGCGCGGGGCGGCGGGTGCGGGAAGTTTCCCCGCGCCGCCTCGCACGCCCGGGCCGGGTGGGTGTGTTGGGAACGAGGGAGCGGGGAGGAGGAAGGAGGGGAGGACGAGGCGCACCGAAGGTAAGCGCCATGTTTGCAAGGGAAGAAAGAGCCGGGAGAGGGAAAGGCAGGCGGGAGAGGGGGCGGGGAGGAAAAGTTTTCCCTCACCTTTTGGACTGGGTCTCGGAAGGGTTGCGGTCCCGCTGCCTGCGGTTCTTGAACCAGTTGCTGACCTGGGTGAGGGACAGCCCGGTGATCTTGGCCAGGTTGCGCTTCTCGGCGGGCGAGGGGTACCGGTTCTGCTTGTAGAGCTCCTTCAGCGCGTTGCGGGACTTCTCCTTGAAGCAGTAAACCGTCTCCTCGCCGTCCCAGATGGTCCTGGGCAGGGGGTATTTCCTCCGCAACCTGTACTTGTCCACCGCCCCCAAGGGTCTGCCCCGGGCTCGCTCCGCCTCGGTGTAGCGAGCTTTGTACCAGAGCTCCTGCAGCAGCGGGTGGTTGGAGGAGTCGAAGTTGTGGCTCTCCAGGATGCTGTAGAGCTCGGCGTAGATGCCCTGGTGAAAAGCCACCAGCGCCCGGGCTTTCATCAGGCTCTCGTTGCCACGTAGCAGATCGCTCGGGGGCAAAGACCACAGGAACCTGGCCAGGCGGTCCAGGTTCCCACCTTGCTGCAGCGCCTCGCACACGCAGGCGACGTGGTCCGGGGAGAAAGCCAAGGGGGTCTGCGAGGAGGAGGAGGAGGAGGAGGAAGATGAAGAGGAGGGAGAGGAGGCAGCGTGGTGATTCCTGGCCAGGAGTTCCGTATGGAGCAGTACCTGTTCCGCGGCTCCCTCCTCGCCGGCGGCAGCGGAGCCTGCATGCTCCATGGGGAACTGGGCAGCGGCGGGAGGGGGCGGCGGCGCGGGCCCGTCGGGGGCTTCGGAGAGCATTTCCATCACATTTTCCTCCTTGATCTCTACCGCGATCACGATGTCGTCCGTGGCGGGGGAGGCAGAAGACATGTTTCGGTTTGTTTTCCTCTTTTTTTTCTTTTTTTTTTTTCTTGTGTTTTTTTTTTTTTTTTCCTTCCTCCCTTCCCTTCCCTCCCCCCCCCCCACGTTCCCTTCTCCTCCTCTCCCCCCTTCCTATCTCTCCTCTCTCCTCCTCCTGCCCTGGCCGATCAGGTTTCCCCCGGCCCCGCAGTGACCATCCGGGATCGCTGCTGTATCCCGGCCGCGCTCCGCCGCTCCCCCCGCCGCGACTCCCGCACCCGCCGCAAGACTATGTGGCCCCGCCCACCGCTGCCCCGGCCGCGCCCGCCCATTGGCTGCGCCGCGCCGGGAGGGCGGGGCTACGGCGTCTCCATGGCAACCGTCAATCAGGCGGCCGCGCTCCTCTCTCCGCTCCACCCCCCCCCCCCCATCTCCACCTGGAGCCCCCGGGGAGCGGCGGCTCCGTCACCTGCGGCTTTCCCGGGAAGGGAAAGGGTTAAATCGCTCCCGGTGCTGTCTGCTGCCGTTACTGAGGGAGTTTTGCTGTGTCCGCTTCTGGGCCCCTCACTTCAAGAAAGTCATTGAAGTGCTGGAGCGAGTCCAGAGAAGGGTAGCGGAGCTGGGAAAGGGTCTGGAGCACAAGTCCTGCGGGGAGCGCTTGAGGGAGCTGGGGGTGTTTCTCCTGGAGAAAAGGAGACTCGGGGGTGACTTTAGCACTGTCTGCGACTCCCTGAAAGGAGGCTGTAGCCAAGTGGGGGTCGGGCTTTGCTCCGGCTATCAGCGACAGGATGAGAGGACAGAGTCTTAAGCTGTGCCAGTGGAGGTTTAGGTTGGACACTAGGAGGAATTTCTCCGCAGAAAGGGTGATTAAGCATTGGAACGGGCTGTCCAGGGAGGTGGTGGAGTTACCATCCCTGGAGGCGTTTAAGGATGGACTGGACGTGGCACTTAGTGCCATGGTCCGGTTGACACGCTGGTCTTTCCCGAAGCGATTGATTCTGTGGTTCCTGTTGCTCAGTCATGGGCAGGTGTCCCCCGTCTCCCGCTGTTACAGCCGGAGCTCTGGGGCCCGGGCAGCCCCCCAGCCCCGCCGGCGGGCAGGCGCTGTCGCCCGGGCCCCTTCCCGCTCGGGCGGGCGCGGAACGCGCGGGGCGGCGCCGGGCGGCGGCGGGGCCGTTTGGCGGCGGCACCGGAAGGCGGAAGGCGCGGCGGGAGGAGGGAAGGGAGCGGGAGGCGGCCATGGACGACTTGGGCTGCCCGCGGTGCAAGACCACCAAGTACCGCAACCCCTCCCTGAAGCTGATGGTGAACGTCTGCGGGCACACGCTGTGAGTGGCGCCGGGCCCCGGGGGGAGCGGGCGCGGTGCGGAGCCCGGGCCGCTCTGCGGGGCGGCGGGGCCTGGGGGTAGGGGTCGCTGCCCCGGCCGGCCCGGCGGTGGGGGCGGCACCGGCTCCGCCAGACCCGAGCGGCGCTTGCGAGGCCGCTCCGGGCCTTTCCTCCCCCGCAGGGTCCGTGTCAGCCCGGGCTGGCTCCGGCGTGGCTTTGTCTGCCCTCGGTGCCTTCTGTGCAGTGAAGTTGCCGGGGAGGAACCCTCGGGACGCGCTCCCGTCCCGCAGCGCTGCCACGCTTCGGCGTGCGGAGCGGGGAACGCGGGGGAAAATACATTTCCCGTGGAGTTAAACGTTTCTTGTTTAAAACTGTGCTCGAGCAGTAAAGAAAAGAGGTGTTTTGTTGTGTTATTGTAATGTGTTAATTCTGCTGAATGAAGAGTGCTTTGCTGAAGGTTTGGTGCTGTTTAAATGTTGGAAAATCCTCTTGCGAACATGTGCTGATGGTAGTCTTAACTCATTCGTGGTTTTTTCTTCTTTGTTGTGTATTTTTTTTTCCCCCCAAGAACAATCATTACTTTTTCCCCTTTTCTCTCAAAACTCAGCCCTTAGATAGTACCCAGCGCTGGCTGTTGCTGATTTTAGTCACAGATAGTCTTGCTGATTTAAGTCACAAATAGCCTGAACTCATTCACTTTCAGATCTGCAGACCAGCCTTAGTTAGTGTGGAGGTTTGAAAGGCTGTACTCTGAATTCTTTCTGGATGTACCCCGTGCAAGTCCAGTACTGCAGTAGCAGGCCTTGCTGTATTTTTTATTTTTGTCTTGTCATCTTTCCTGTGATGTATATGTTTTTACGCCGCGTGTGAATTACATTGAAAAGATGCGGCCCGAGAGCTTTTGCTTGCCTTGGTACATTGCTGTAAGTGAACAGGATGAAGGAAGTCAATTACAAGAAAGGATTTATCTTGTTGTCTTAGGAAAGAAGTGTTACTTTTCATTCTGTTCCCTGCTCCTGTGCTCTTCTCTTGCCATGAAGGTGTGGTGGTGTGGGAGAGGTGGCCTCAGAAGTGTCCCTTTGGTGACAGCAGTGCTGGAGCTCAGAAGGCAGCCGTGTGGGTTTAAAGCAGTGCCTCGCTCTTGCATTGACCGAAGATCAAAGGAATGATCAAAGGGGTCCTGATGTGCTTCCAGGCTCCTCCAGAGCCGCTTCCAGCAGAGGACAGCATCTCTCAGTTTGCTTCTCTGTTGTTTTGGGGTTTTTTTTGTAGCTGAGTTTTGCTTGAGACAACCAATGGCGTTTTCTGCTTTACTGGGTGCAGTTGCTGACGCCGTGTTTGGGGTTGATGTTCTTGCCTTGCTTCTTGTTTCTGCAGCCCAGCTCTTGTTGTTTGCATCTCTGTGGCAGAGTAGGATCTCTGGGTTTGTTTTTGTTGTAATGAAGGACTCTCCCATCTCTATGTGGTTCAAGTGTGCCACTTTTCCTCTGTGTTTTCCTTCCAAGAGCTCCCTCAGGGTTGTATATCTATTGTTTCCATACGGTGTTACAAATGTGCCTTCATGCTGGAAGTTGTTTCTTAGCAATGGTTAATGAATTTCCATAGTAACTCATCTAGAAGCTGGAAGCTCAGATGACCCACCTGTGAATGAAAGGAGGTAATTGACTTGTTCTCATAAATTCACCATATTTCAGTCACAAGAAAGGAACATTTAACGAGCTAACGTAAGTTTCCAATGGAGATTTATCCTTAGTCAGTCTATTTTGATATTTTGCAGTTGTTACCATTGAAAATGCTACTCCTAATTTCCAATCTAAATTTGTTTGCCTTAATTGAAGTATTTAAGAACTGTACTGTGAATTTTATACACTTCTGAACTCTTAATTACTTCTCTTTTGTAGGAATGTCTGGAATATTTTGAGGGCTTTCTCTTTGGTGTTTTCCACTGTGAAGAAATCCCAATACTTCAGTCTCCTCTCTTCAGTGATTTTTCATGTCTTTTTTTTTTTCTTTTTGTTACACTGTGGGGTTATTCTCACTGGGTTTTTGTAGGCCTTTTCCACTTGGTTTGCATTTTATTGAAGCTGGACATGGTGTTCCATCTGAGTCGTTAGTACAACAGCCAGAGTCAAAATTATTTTGTGTTCTTTTCATTTTGTGTTCTTTTTCATTCTTTTCCTGCCTGCATCCAGGCAGGATGATGACTCTTGATATATTTAGTTTTTTTGCAGTGATATGTTTGATTTATGTCAAACATAAGCCCCAGATTCTTTAGCACTTTGCCACTCAGCACATCTGTGGGCAGAACAGAATTCAAGCTTGCTTTCCATGTTATGTTGTGCAGGTGATTATTATTATTATTATTATTATTATTATTATTATTATTATTATTACCTTTTTACTCTGTTAAACAATTTGTTACTTCAGGTGATTTTTACTTGCTTCAAATGACTGTGGATTTTGAGATCTTCCATCCAAGTTTTTGAAACTGTCTGAGATTATTCTCTGTTAACATCCTGATATTTTCCAATGTGTAGTTTGTGGGCAGAATGTGTGGGAGATTTTGGAAATTGTTGCTTGTTACCATAAGAAATTCAAGCGAGGCACAGCAAAATACGAAGTTGCCTGCAGTCAGTTCATTGCTAAAAACCCTCTTCCCCTGGTTACTTTCTGTAACAGTGGAGAATGTGAAAAGATTAAAGCCATGTGAATGGGCTTGCTACCAATTTTCTCTCAGACTGAAATAATGATAGCTTATCTCTGGGTGTGGGTTTCTAGTCGTCTCTGAGTACTTCAGTATGTTCTGCTTTTGTTTAGGTTCTATGACTGTCAGTTTAATAGTGTCAAAAGTCCAGTTAAACCAAAACTATATAGCCAGTAGTTGCTGTTTCACTACCTATGTTGTTACTGTGTCCTTGGATGGAATTATATGCCTTTGATATGACTTGTTCCTAAGAAATTGTGTGTTCAGTCTCATTCTGTTATCTGACATATGCAGGAGATAGGTTTTTTTCTCAGATTATTTTGGCATCTTCCCAGGATCTGTTGGTAAGCCTGACTCTGGTCTGTGTTTTCCTGTGTACTTGTTTCCTGCTCTTTAAAGGCAGGTGCTTTAGTCCTTCTTTAGGTTGTTGGAGCTTAATGCAGAGAGCAGAGATCATCCAAAACTTCTTTTGTCAGTTTTCAAAGGGTAAATATTACATCTACCAGATTTGAAAACCTTGAAGTGCTCCTAATGCTGTAACCCCTGGATATAGTCCACAGGTTTATGGACTACACATCCACGGGTTTATGGAGGCTCATTAAGCTGTCTGCAGAAGCACATTGCCTTTGTGGTGCTTTTTGTTTGAAGTGTGCCGAGAAATCTGCATGGAAAATTCAGAGCCGTGGCTTTGCTGGCTCGGGAGCTTTGGAGCAGTTGCTGTAATGCATTTCCCAGTTCTAGCCTGGGCTCCTGCTCCTTCTGCTGTGCTATGAGTTACATTAGCCAGCTAATCCATCTTACTGAGCGGAGATTGATGCAGAAAATGCCCCAAGTGCTTTGGCATCATCTGTTAGAGATTTTCCCTCTCATTGAATTGTGGGTTAATGCGCTCCTGCTTCAGCTGTGCTTTCTTGCATTGCAGGCATTCTGAAGGAATATTTTCATTTTACCTTCAGTGCTGCCTCCTGGTAGTTTCTTTCCTAAAGCCCTGACCTTTCCTACTCTGTCAAGTGTGCTGTTAATGAAGTGACCTCCAGTGATGTGATTTGCACTTGTGCAAAATACCTTGAATTTTAAACTATTAAAGAGCCTTCACTTAGCTGAGATGATTTGTCAGTAAGCTTCAGATCTTCGTTTCGTGTGGGTTTCAGAAAGTTTGTGGTTTTATCAGGAGTTCATTTTACTCATTTTGTGACTCTGTTTTCCCTTCTGAAGAACTGTGAGAATTGTCTTCTTATGCCTTCTGTCAGCCAGGTTGTTTCCACTTTCATGTTCTTAGGTGGTTCTTGCCCTCTGATTAGAATGAAATTAGAAGACCCATTCCTTTCATCATGGTTTATTTCCACCCCCCCCCCCCTTTTTTTTTTTCTTCTCACCCCTTATATAAAAAAAGCACTTTAGAATATCTGAGAACTTGTTGGGCAACAGATGCCCTGTTTTTTCTTTCTTTTTTTGACAGATGGCTGCAGTGAAGGTTCTTCTTGCTACGAAATCCCATGCTTTGGACGTTTGGCTGTTCATTCCTCTCCTCTTCCTCACTTCATTCATTTAAATCTCCTCTGAGGTAGATGCTATGTGTGAAAATCCCTGTGCTGGCCTCCTATCTATTTTCTTACTGTGACCTTGACCCTGCCATCAGATTGGTTCTGGATTTTGGCAGCACGTGCAGGTAGCATTTCTCCTCCCTGGTCCTTTGCATCTCTTCCCGTGTCAGTGGCTTGAGCCTGTGTTGGAAAGCTCCCAGTGCTTTCTCCCAGTGCTGCACATTTGGCATGGGCAGTTCTGCCATGGGCAGTGGGGCTCTGGAATGTGCTCCTGGCAGAGTGGGATCAGGGTGCTGATAAGCACAGCAGTGCTGCAGTGGAGATAAAGGATAGGCAGGTGGCTGCAGAGGATGAAATCAGACATTTGGTCTTCTATAAACAACCTTCAGGTTGGGATTCCACTGCAGTTTATGCCAATAGAACCATGCCAAGCCTTACAATTGTGGGAATGTTTGTTTTTTTTTTTTTTTTTTTGGGGGGGGGTGTTATTTCTTAGTAGTTTGTTTTGCTTGGTTATTTCTTCTTGACCAATATCACCAAAAGTGTAACACCATGTGTTTTTGGCATCAGAGTAATGTTAAACAAGCCTTTTCCACTATAAATCTTCCCTGTCACAGGGAGGGAGGATGATAAATTAGCAGTTAAAAGTTGTTCTAGGATGAGACTTAGTAAGGAAATGCTTAGTTCAAGAATAATGAATGTCTTTTAAAGTTTATTTTCTTAAGTATAACAGAGGTTCAAGGCATCAGATACGTGGCTTTAAAAAAAACTTTTGTGCAGGGAAAAGTGTGTCTAATTATGGAGCAATGCTTAATTAAAGTCCTGTAATGCATTAGTTTCTAAGGTGCACTGATGGCTTTGCTTTCTTTCAGAGGTTCACTCAAGAATTATATTCAAAATCTGTTGTGCATGCATGACAATTTTTGGTTTTTCAGACAATTCCTAGAGCCTTTCCTAAGCATGCAGATGCTGGGTGCATGCTTGCCAATGGAGTTGTAATCCACCTGGCTTCACTTGAGACCATGAATTATCTTTTAGTCTGCCTGCTTGGATTTCATGGCCTGTGTTGAGTTTTAGGAGGCAGGTTAAGCATATCCCACTGATTTACTTACATAAGGAGGAGGGGAAATGCATCCAACCAAACCTGCATTAAAAGAATGTTAAGGTTGTTACTGCAAACAGGAGTGGGTAAAGAGATTTATTCTTGCCTGTAAACGTGGACCATATGGTCTCCAAGAAGGAGACACAAAAATGTTAGGTTAAAAAGGTAGTTAATTGGGACTGCTGGTTCACCTTTGTTATCCCACTGCCTTTTATAGGGGTGAGGAAGGAAACTGATGTGAAAAGCTCTTCCTTAGGAGTCAGTCCTGGTGCTCCAGCCACCTGGGAACCATCCTGGCTTGTAGAGAGAGGAAATGTGGATGTCTGCAGACCAGCAAAAGCAAAGAAGCTCCTCTTCTTCCCCAGTGTCATGCCAGCCATTGTGCTGTCTTGACAAAGTGTCCTTTCCAAGCTTGACATCTCTGGGAGACAAGGGCTCAGGACCAGAGCAGCCTCCACAGAAAACTGGGAAGCTCAATTTCAGCTGCTGCCAGTTTGGTGGCTTTGGGTTTGTTCGTGTGCTGCCACAATCTTAGATGGTGGTTGATGAACTTGCTTCATTCTAAGCTTTTCTGGTCTCTTTCCTGGTTTCTGGAAAGGTGTCTGTGCTCCTTACTAAAATATAGGTGGTTTTTTTTTTCTCTCCTGTTCCCAGAGGGAGATGTATTTATTTCTCCTTTAATTTGTTAATAAGACTTCAAAATGAAGACAGCGTAAAAAAGCTTGCTGCCTCTAGGCTCAGCTTTGTGTTGCTCAGGGGAGACATCAGTTCACCAAGCTGTGTTGTGGGGATTCTCTAATCTGCCCTGCACCCTGTTAGGTGTTTCCAGGGATTCATTAGGGGGGAAGTGCATCCTTGGAGAGCTTTAATTGAGGTGTTAACAGCTGCAATGTGAATAAACAGAGGTTTCATTATTTGTGTATTTATTTTAATGTCAGAAGCTTTAGGAGTTTTGTGGCTGTCACATTCCCTGGGAGGTAGAAGTGGGAGCATCCCTGGTGAATTCAGGGGAATGGGCTCTCATGCCTGTGCGTGGGGCTGGACTTGTTGGAAAGCAGTTTGGAATCTTCTTGTTTCAACCCCTTCCAAGTGAAAGGATGGCTTGGCTTCCTGCTGCATTCTTCTCTGCAGTGTGGTTCAAGAAAATGCCTTTCTTCTGGGATGGGGGGAAGCCCTGGAGACTGTGGAAAATAACATAAAACTGTATTTCAGCCAAGTGAGTTCGAGTGAAGAAGTCTAAACTAGAGGTAGGCAGTGAAGATCTGTCAGACCTGTAACTTTTAATTTGAGCATGAGGGAATTAGGGGGGCTTAAGTATGCATTCGAATTTGATTTGGCTAGCTTTTTTTTCTAAAGAAAATACCTTGAATGCAAGATATACAAGGACAATGATTCAGGGCTGTCATTTGTAAACATGAAGGTTGGCTGCAATATCTATGATTTTCAGGCCAAGAAAAGTGGTGTGTGGGCTTTGGAGCACAAGCAAGTGTGAATGTGCTGGTTCAGCCATGAAGTGTTCAAGATTTGTGAAGAGGCAGCAGGCACAAGGAAAAGAGCCACCAG
Organism: Motacilla alba alba; assembly: GCF_015832195.1. Lineage (NCBI taxonomy): Eukaryota > Metazoa > Chordata > Aves > Passeriformes > Motacillidae > Motacilla > Motacilla alba. The sequence continues at coordinate 56,614,644 of NC_052020.1, read as the reverse complement.
CCTTTGGTACTTATCAGACCTTTGCAGGAGCTGATCTGGTTTGCTGATCTGGCAGAAAATGGGCTTTTTCTGGTTAGTTAATGCTGTTTGTCCAGAACTAGCAAGTTGAAGTGGCTTGTGAATGGTTAGTCAGACAGCAGAGGTGGTGCAAGGTCATCTGTAGGAATCTGTGTCTACAAATGAGGTAGGAATAGGGTAGAGGGAAGGACCTTCCTGGGACACAATGTTAATTTGGCTTTTTTAACCATTTTGTGAAGCTGCATGCTTTAGAAGTTGGCTTATCTGGGAGAGCAAGTGTTCTGTTTTGTCTCTGAGGCTTGGTTTTTTGCTGTTATTACAATATCACACCTCAGCTTAGATTCCTGGGTGGTAAATCCTTGCTTGTATGAAAAGCAGATTGGGACTACATGCAGTTGAAAATCTCAACCAGAACAGGAACTTGGTGTGGTCCTGAAAATGCCTGCTTTGCTTTGGGGAGATAAGTAATGAAAGCTGTGTAAATGTATTTCATTCCCAGTAATTTCTACCTCTGAAAGAATTCTCTTAGTTTCTTCTGTGTGACTTGGGAGACACATCAGGGAGGTTTTTACTCATTTTGTCAGATCTACTATGAGACTTTAACTGATGCTTGACTGAAGTAATTGCACAATCAAAGCCTACTTTCTCAGAGGAAGAAGCAATTTTTAATTTTTTTTTTAATGTTAAGTGGGATGTATTCCCTCTGAGAGAAAGCTTTTTCCTGACTTCTTAGGGAATAAAAATCTAGGTCATCTTTCTTCTTTGTCTTTTTGGAGTTATTTCTGGTTTTATTAATTGGGATTAGATGCTCTTTGGATCCAGTTCCATCCCATTAGGCTTCCAAAGTCTCTACAAGTTAGTCATGGGAGGTGATTAAATCACTGCTGAAATACCCCAGAGGTTGTTTCCTTCTGCCATGCCGTTTTGACGGTGGATATTTGCTTTTACATTTGGCTCTGAGTTATGGTCTTGATACTTCTGATGAAGTGGTGTTCATGCCTCAGTTTAATTCTTTTGTTTTAAAACTGGCATATGTAGAAAATCTTCTCTTTTCTCTGTTGAACTGTCAGTTGCCATGTCTGCTTGGTAATACTTCTTGTCTGCTTAGCAAAGCTCACAGAGCTCTACTCTTTATTCCCTGTAAGTACTTTTTGGAAATTTAAGTTATGGTTCTGTTCCTTGTGACCTTGGCAGAAGGAAAGCTGTTGTTTATATCCTGTCTCTCCAGTCAGTAAATGGAAAAGTAAACTCTTTTTCCTTGGTTCTGGAAATTCAGTCTGTGTGAATCTGCAGCCTGGATTGGAGACTTTACAGGAGCATGCAGTGACAGGACAGGGGGAATGGCTTCACACCAGAAGAGAGCAGGTTTAGATTAGTTATTAGAAAAAAATTCTTTACTGTGGGGGTGGTGAGGCTCTGGCATAGGTTGGCAGGAGAAGCTGTGGCTGCCCCATCCCTGGGAGTGTTCAAGAACAGACTGGATGGAGTTCTGAGCAGTCTGGTCTAGTGGAAGGTGTCCCTGCCCATGGCAGGGGACTGGAATGAGATGATCTCTAAGGTCCCTTCCAACCCAAACCATTCTGTGATTCTGTGGTCCTGGAAGTGGGTTTGGGTGCCCAGCTTGAGGAGTCTTCCAACATGCTTGGCCCCTTCTGGTTTGGGTGAATATGGTAATAGTCTGACACAGGTGTGGTGAGAACAAGTGCTTCTCAAAAAGAAGGCAAAGACAAGAGCTTCTTAAATAATTTCATATTAGGCAGGTTTTTCTTTTCTCTTTCTTTTAATTGCATCTACTTCATTTTAATTGAAGCCAATAATTCTGTGGGTTTGTGAGGAAAAAGGACAATGGGCTTGCTTCTGTGTGGTTGCATTAGCTGTCAGATGTTAATAAGCCACATGCATAGGTTTAATATTTATGAAATTAAGCAAATAGGTTCCTGAGTCATTTTAGAAAGCACATGTGTCTCGGTAGCTGTAAATTCACAGCAGGGTAGATCCTGAAGTGCCCTGTTGCCAATGCCCAGAAGTTGCATTTGTGTGCATGCTCTTTGTCTGGGGCTTTGGTTGGTTGTTCCTCCTCCCCTCTGGACAGCTGAAGGTGAAGTTTGAAGAAAAGCCAGGTCAGCATTTTGGAAGTTCAGTTGAATACTCCACTGTTCATATCTGGTGAGGAAATAAGGAAAATTCCCTGAAAGCAGCAGGCTGTGGCACAGGCACTGTGCTGAGCTTGTACTGGGGACACTTCAGTTTTGTGTTGCTGGTTCCCTCTCTTGGCTTGATAATATGCAGGGAACAGTGGATGTTTCCTCACAGACCACTCTGGCTGCAATAAAAATCACAAATAGTAGTCCTAACAGTGATCTGAATTTTGTAAAGACATTTGCCTGGTTTCTCTTTTTTCAAAAATATTTTGCAAGAATTAATTTTGACGAGACCAGATCTGAGAAAAGATCTTAGCAGGAACTGCTGCTATATGTGACAAAATTAAACTTTGATATAGCTAAAACCATTTTTTGATCCTCTGAAAATGATATTAAGTTGCTCTTCTGAATATAATGTGTGGGGGGAGAGAATATATGAGGAAATTCTTGCAGGGTTTTTTGTGTGGAATGTAGGTGAGTTCAGATCAGTGAGAACAAGATGGCTCTGTCACAGAGGAGCAATGAGGAAGTCATCTGTCTGATAAATATTTTGGCTTCAGATTGGGAAACATGAGGTAATGATTTTTGCTGTGCCCACACAGTCCTGCCTCAATGGCTGGCACTAAGGTTAGATTATGTCTAAGCATTTGCAGGATCCTGGGCTTAACTTGAGCATGACAACTTCTTTCACATTTTAGAGAAGATAAGTGGCTCTGCTGAGAGTTAGGAAATATTGGGATGGGACAGAGTGAGAAGAAATGTATTTTGTCGATTTCCTCTTTAGAAGGAGTGTTGAGGTGAAAGTTCCCAAGAATGTTGTGCTCTTCAGTTTTATATTAGTTCCAAGAAGTGTGGCCAGACTGCCAGTCTGTGCCAGGGTGGCAAAGGAGGACTGATGTTCCTAGACAGCAAAAGGCAAGGGAGTGGTTTGGCCAGTGTTGACACCTTCAGACTGTTGAGCCAGAATGGGAAGTGTTGGGTCTAACTGGGCAGGAAAGTCTGGCACTGGGATTAGATGTATTGCAAGAGCTGCCCTCAGAGCCAGGGTGAAGGAGGAAGATCTCTGGTCCCAGACAAGTACAGGCAGACAAATGTTTAACTTGTCTTACTTGCAGGGTGTCATGTGTTTATCTGTAAAAAAAAAAAAAAAAAAAAAGATATCTTTGTGGGGATTAGGAACTGAACAATCTGTAGGTGTAACTAGTGGCTAGGTAATCTTTACTGTGAGTACATGAATAGCCTTGTGTAAACAGAAGAGTCCAGATTGTTCTGGGAGTAGTGTCTGTAGGCTTTAAAGGACTGAAAAAATTGTCCTTACACACCCTGGACGGCGTCAGGAAAGACTGTCGGTGGCAGTTGTGTGGTTTGATAAGCTTGTGACTGATGTGCTGTGAACTACAAATGGGAGGCTGCCTTTCAATCCCCAAGATCCCTTGTTTGAGGAAAAAAATGAAAAGTTAGCTGTAGTTTTGGGGTATGGTTGTGTTCTGGAAAGGGAGAGAAGGAGGTTAACAGGACTGAGGCCAATGCCAGGGTGATGGGATGTTGCTGAACGTCAGCTGAGCAGGCTTGGAGGAATTCAGGAGCTGGAGGGAAACTTGTCTGTTGAGCTTAGTCTAGAAGTGCTGCGTTTCTAGTTTCTACTGCATTTTTAGTTTCTACTCTTGCAACAGAATTTTGCCAAACAAACCCTTGATTTCTATTCTGCCTGCCTGGTTTTGGGGACAGGTAATACAGGAGGTGAATGCAGAATTAGCTGCCTTCACATGGGCAGGATCTCAGTGACGTGTGAGTAAAACAGCCCCTTGGAGGTTTGTTTCTTGGGACAAAGTTAGGGAGCTCAAATTGCATGGGGTCTGTGGGGGAACCTTTGCTGCCAGCTGACAGATTTTGGAAGGGAGCTTCTGCTCTGCGGGGAAGGTGTGACTGGGAAACAGCTTGTGGCTCTGGGGAAGCTGAAATGCTGGAGTGGTCCCAAGGGGAGGCTGACTCCCAGTCTGGCTGTGTGGCCTTAAGGAAGCTGCAAGGATCACAAGGGAGACTCGCTTAGAGAAAGGGACATGACTACGTGAGAAGTTGAGAGAAGGAGTGATGACTGGGCTAGGGGAGGATTTGGGACAATCTTAGAAAACTGGGGAAAATCTGGAGTTCAGGAAATGTGTAGCAAGATGTGGAGTTCTTGGAGGATGAAGGCATGGGGAAGCCATGGCTGTGGCTGTCAGAGGTGAGGATGGTGAGTGTGAGTGCTTGGACGTTGTGGTGTGGGGCTGTAGGTGTCTAAATAGAAATTAGCCAAGCCTGGATACGAAAGTCTTGGCCAGGAGAAGAGGAAGGGTGCAGAAGGCACTCAGATCCTCACTGGGAGTGTTCTCTCACCGGGCTGGAGCAGCACCCAGGTGTTGGAGTGTTTTACAGAGCCCTGAGGTGGAGTTGGCCAAGTGCCTGGCGTGCAGCATTTTGTAGGGGCTCTGCTTGCCATGGGATGCCCCTGTGGCAGTGCAGGCTCTGGGCAGCTGCTCCTGCCCTCCCTGGGAGCTGGGCTTTCAGCAGAGGAAATCCTATAGAGCGCTAATGCTAATCACTCTCAAATCAGGAATGTGAAATTTGGGCATGCTTCAAGCATTAATTATAGTGGCTTAATTTCCTTATCTGGTAATGTGGGGATAATGCTACCTCATGGTGGTTTTGAGAAGGTCAGTTATTTAATGCTGACTGTGCATGCCAAAGAAAACTGGAGAGGGGCAGAAAAACAGCAAACGTGTCGAAGCAGGATTTGAGCAGGGCAGAATAAACAAGGTCTGAGGATAAACTGGCATCGCCTCTGTGTGTTAGCTGAGTGTTGCCTATCCAAAAGGCTGGAAGAGGTGGGATTGTAACAAACTGGAAAGAACAACCCTTCATCCTCATGCCTGGCAGGCCATGCACAGTAACTGTGTATTAAGAAAAACTTGTAATGCCTGGGCCATATATAATGCAGGTTGTTAGAGGAATAACATGACATTGAGGCCTCTACCCCGCTGCCTGGCTTAGTTGACATAAGGTAATGAATATTGAGGGGAGGAGCTGAGTAGCAGCCTGATTGCATAAGCCTTTTTTTCCAAAGGAAACTGGCTAGCACAATGTGGAGATATAATAAATTTATATTGTGGTGCATGACCACAAGAGGGATCAGACTGCTTGAATTTTCACTTTTGCGTTTTTGATTCTGCTTTCTTTCATGGAGCCTGTGTTACATATGGAGATTTTAATTGTCTGACTTGCCAATGGTAATATGAGAAATTTGGTTGAGTGGTGGGCTTGGCTCTAGTTTGCTTTCTGTCTGTTTCTTGGCTTCAGTCTCTACAGTAAAAACAAAGCTGCATTACTGCATGACTTTGATAAATAGATTTACATTTCTGCTTGCACAGGAAGTTATCTCTTACTGTTTGCTAGGTAAAGCTTCATTTCCAAGACTGTATTTTTTTAAAGTGAATATTCTAAGAAGTGACTGTGCCATTGAGTTCAGATAAAATACAGAGCCTGTATTTTATATGAGCTTGATCATTCAAACCTGATTTCTCTCTCCTGGTTTCTTTCTTCTAGAGTATCAGTTGTATAATTGGCAAACATATACAAGACAAATGCTGACCTGAAAGTGACCATTCCTTGAATATAATGGACCACAGTTACTTTCTCTTACACCTAATTACTCCAACATTTTGTTTTAAAATCCATTTGTTTTCTAGGTAGAGTAGAAAGATGCAAAGTTGGTTGAAGGAGAATTGTCCCAACTCCTTTCTACTGTGTCCTTCCTCCACAAATATAGAAACAGCTCTGCCATTGAAAATTTAATGAAGCTTTCATCAATATAATGCTGTGCCTCTTCATTCTCTGAAATGTATTCATTTTTAATGAGCCTAATTCTAATTTCAGGTAACAGGAACAACTGAATATAACCATAAATCTGATTTATTTGTGAACAGCGTGTCCCATGTAATTTACAATTCCTTAAGTTGTCACTGATGACTTTTGGCTGCTTTTGGTAATTTGGTAAAAATGTTTTGTTTCCGACTTTTTTTTTTTTTGTTGTTTTGTTTTGTTAAAAATCATCAGCAGCAAACAGAAGCAATGACCTTAAAACAGCAAGGTGGTTATCCCAGTGTCATTGGAGCATTTGTATTTTTATTTATTTATTTTTTTTAAATTTCTTAGCAAGCCTGGGGTTAGTTCCTTAGTCAAAAAGTACAATGGTGGGAAAATATTTTGGGTATGCGGGAGAGCTGGTAATACTGAACAAAATAAAGTATTGTGGGTAATTAATTACAGAAGATGGAAATAGTCTAGGAATGGCTGTGTACTGCACTCTGGACAGTCCCACACTGGAGATACCTATGAAGCATCCAATAATATTGCACAGTTGGAAGAAGCAACTAGGCTTGCTTGGCTTTTTCTTACTGGGAGTTAATCATAATGCTGAAAATAGTATTGTTTACCAAATTTTATGCAATAACGACACCTATGAGTACATAATTACATTTTCAATTAGAATAAGAAAACATTAACACTAAAACATTGTTTTGGTCATGTGAAAATACTTTATTGTTCTATCTGCATTATTTAATTTATGGTCCTTTTATTGTTTCTCATAATCATAATTGACATTTATCCATAAATATTTAATTTGTGTTTTGGATTGTTAATTGCAGAAAAAGGCCACATAGAATGTGATGCCACTGAGTAGAGAAACATAAAATTTAATAACCAGAAACATTTTCTACTACACACAGTATTGCCTTTGTAATAATACAAAGAGTAAAGTAGAAAGAGGGAATGGGATGGATACCATTCTTGGCAACGTGCACTTTTTTGTTTTATCTATTAACTTCCTTGAAAAGAAATAATAGTTTAGTACCAGGAGGAAGCTGCACTTGCTTGGCACATGTCTGTATCCTGATTTCTTTTGACAGTTCTTATTTTCTTGCATTGATTTGCTTGGAGCATTACACCAGCAGGATGTTTCTCCATATACATTTTTATAAACACATTTTAGCAGCTTCACAAATGGAAGCAGTATGCTGAGCACATTTATGGATATCCTGAGCTGCTTCAGGTGTGTGAAGCAGCCCCACAATTCTATTTAGTGAGACTTAGAACTTCTTGTCCTTGGTGGTGTCTCCTCAGTGCAGACCAAGGGAGGGTGTTGTGCTGGCCTCTCCTGGGAGGTGCAGCTCTGGAGCAGTGTCCTTGGCACTGCCAGCATTGGCACAGGCTTGGGGACAGTCCCTGAGAGCCAGAATGGGGCAGGGGTGATGCCACTGCTGCCCTCAGTCAGCCCTGCCCTGCTGCCAGGGGAGCCTTTGCCCAGGCCAGGGAAGCTGTGGGAAATGCAGCACAGCCTATGGGGCCCTGGTTGTAATCCCTGCTCTGGATTGTTCCCTAGTGCATGGCCCTGCAAGAACACTGCTTCTTTACCTTTTGAATGCTTTCCTAAATGATTTTCAGGGCTTTCAGAGACTCCTTCCTTACAAGATCAGATCTGGTGTGGGCAATTAAATCTGACATGTCCTGAAGTAGGGAAGTGAATGTTTGCTGTGCTGGTCTGTTCTAGAGACTTCACCCTGGGTGGTGCCAGCTCTGTCTCAGTGATAGACACTTCCACTGTGGACTGATATCCATATTTTCTGAATTTATGATGGCTAATTACAAAAAAATCAAATTTCTACTTAGCATTCCCATTTCCTAGCTGTTTGGAATGCAGAGCAGTACAACAGAAGAGTGGATGAAGGAACTGTGTTAACAAGGCTGTTGTTTTAAAGGACTGGCTCAGTTCTTCAGGTGCTGGAGTGCCAGAGTAGCCTCACTTGTGCAAGTAGCTCATAGAAATAGTGAAAAGTCTGCATGTGATGATTACTTTCAGGATCAAACCTCTTCTATTTATTTTCACTGCTAAAAAATGTACGTCAGTTTTTCTGACAGTTGTTTTTCTGTTAAATAGTTTGCTTAACACAGACAAACAGTTTATTTAAGATAAGTTGATAGCACCAGACTTGGAGTTTGTTCTAATACTGTCACTTCTCATATTTGGCTTGGACTATCTACAATAGAAGCTGAAGGTAAATGAGGTGAGGGAGAGGTGTAGGGTTGTGTCATCTGCCCCTTTAAATGTGATCAGTTCGCATTAAATGGCTGTCACTCATCTTCTTCTGAGTGATACCAGACCTTCTACTTGCCTTGACTTTGGTTTGACTAGGTGTTTGACTAGGGACTGCAATAAATACACCAATCCAACTTCAATTCCAACTTCATTGCACGATGAGAGAGCATTTTTTGTGCAAGATTGGAGCAACTACATTAATAAAACTCTGTTTATTTTTCTTTCCTTATATCTCCAGAATTCTTTTTCCAGTTTCTTCAAGGATAATTGGAGTAATGTTGCCTGGAATCTGTTGAGCAACGTATAGATAGTGCATAGAAACTACATTCCAAGCTTTGTTTTAGAGTTTAGCACCCAACAGTTAGGAAATTGCAAGATAAGGACTCAGGCTTAGTGTGGTTCCTCTGTTTATATTGTGGGGTACTATTATTGACATGAAATTGTATTTTTCATCTTGCAGGATGTGTTTTATGCTATAATCACAATATTTTTATCCATTTTTTTTGGGCATATCAAGCATATGCAATGAATAAGAGGAGCATTGATTTCTTCCTTTTCTTTAGCATTCTTGATATAAAACTTTTTGTGTCTATGTATTTCTCCTGTGATATTAAAGCAGTGCTGCCTCATCTTACTGATGAGAAAAGTCATAATGGTTTTATGAGGTCTCTACATTTTCATATGTGCTAAAAGGAGAATGGAAGTGGTGGAGTCACCATCCCTGGGTGTGTTTCACAAAGCCTGGATGTGGCACTGGATGCCAGGGTTGAGTTGAGGTGTTGGGGCTGGGTTGGACTGGATGATCTTGAACGTCTCTTCCAACCCAGTGATTCTGTCAATTCTGTGAACTGCTTTTCCATCAACACTTCATCTTCAAATACACAGCCTGCTTCCCCAGCAACCAAAACCAGCCTTCTGAAAGCCTCCTGATGTCAAGTGTTAAACTTAGAATGTGCCAATCCTGTGAGTAGCTGCTGGGCATTCCAGAAAAGGGTGTTTGCATGAGTTAAGGAAATTGTACTTTAGCTTTTCTGTGCAACAGAATTTTAGAATTTTTACAAGTTTTATCATAGAGTCTTAAGGAGTTGCAATGGACCTTAAGGTTATCTAGTACCAACCCCCCTGCCATGTGCAGGGATAGCTCTGAAGGTCTTAAATTTTGTGTAACATTTACCTTTGCCCGGCATCTGTGGTCCTACTCTTTACAGTGGTTTTATTATTGCTTGGGCCCAAAATGTTATGACTCTCCCCACGCTCTGTTTCCAGCACAAATGAGCTTTGTTACTGTCCAGGTTGGTGTAAAATATTTTTATACTGTGGATGTGATCAGACATTGCTGGTGATGGCTTTTATGTATAAAGACAACAGGAAGAGGGGTGGTGTGGTTAAGAGAACAATTAAAAATTACTGGCAGCTAGAGTGTGTTGACTTCCACTTGAGCCTCCCTGGTTACTCCAGCTAATTAAAATCCAGGTGTTCCCTGTGTCACATGTCTGTCCCATCCTCTGTTCCAACCCTTTTTTTTTGGCCCTGAATAGTGAATCGGCTCAGGAAGGTGATCCCTTTTAGGGTTTTAGGCTAGTTATCAGCTGAATTACCTCCTTGTACTGCTCCTGGGCACATGTGCTGTTGTAAACGTTGCAGGGCAGATCTAAAATAGGATAAGAATAGGATAAGCTAGTGTAGGACTAGACTTGACCTTGCATTTGTAGTAGCCATATTTGATACCAGTAAAAATAAACACATGAGTCTGTATGAGGTACCTGCATGTATCTTTGCTGATAACTCCAGTGCTGTCCTGGTAACATTCCTGCTGCCTGAAGTGCCCCTGTAGGTGTGTGTCAGCCATGCAGAAAAAGCTTTGATCTCAAATGATCCCACACAATTTCCCCAGTCCCTGCTGTGGGAGTTCAGATGTTTGTTTTAGTTGACAACCTGAGCTCGCAGAGGCTCCATTTGTCTTTTGCTCGAACACGGTGTGGCTTGGATTGGGATTTCACTTAAACAAATGGCAAGGAACTGCCTCTTCATGTTATGTAAAGTTTGCTCCTGAAAATAAAAAGATCACTTGTGGATTACTGAAAGTGTTGCAATTTGAAAAGAGCTGTGTTGGGAAGGAGGCAGCTTTCTTCTTGAAGTGGGGGGAGTTTTCAGATCTCCTTTTGTTTAGATGTTTTCATGGTCCTTTCAAAACTTGTGCAGGGATTTGGTTCACAGTGGACTTGTAATGTTGTCACCAGTGTGAATGAAAAGCTGGTGTGAGAGATTACTCAGGAGGGTGCACAGTGTGGTCCTTAGTAAGAGTGATGGGTTTTGTTTGCCCTATTTTTCTTCTCTACATAAATGAAAGTGAAGGTAATACGAAGCAAAATCTGTTTGGAAGGTAATAGGAGTGGCAGTGAAGCAAGTTTGATACTTGAGGTGTTGTGGCTGTTGTTGCCAAGCTGCTGTTTCTCTTCTCTCTCTCTCTCTTTTTTTACTTTTTTTTTTAAAATTTTTTAACATTGTTTATATTGGTAGTAGCCAGAAGACCTTTCATGAGTCCCAGCTCACAGTTCTCTGCAAGGAAAAATGCTTGGATGAGCTGTAGTGTAAAAAGTAAACAGATTTGGGCAGGGAAGATGAAGATCTAGTAGGAACAAGAAACAGTTTCCTCCGGAGTTAGTTGATACAGTGTCTCCTGCTAAAGTACATGCCCAGTCTCGTGTGTGAATTTTCAGTAAGGCTCCAGGATGGGATGGGAAATAACACTGGAATTAGAACTTCATGGGGCATAGATTTAACTGTTTGTGGCTCCTTATCTCTGTGGTGTTTTTTTCCACATCCCTTCCCCCAGAGCAGAGGAGGCAGCTGGTGTCCAGGGGTGTTTGTGTGTTATCAGAGAGATCACACGTGTGCAAGTCATCTTCGTCCCCATCTTTCTTGTCCCCTGCCTTGGGAAGCCATCCCACAACTTCTGTCTGTGCTGGTGTGGGCAGAAGGAGAGAAGGGCAGGAAAAGTCACGCTCCCATCAGCGTCATGAGAGTACTTTGTGTCCCCAGGAGCGGTTAAACTTGGGGTCTTTTCAAAGCAGAATAGAAGCTGTACAGGTGAGTCAGCCTTTTGTGCTAAGGGCCAGGTGCTTGACTTATTTTCAAGCTGGCATGCTAGGACACCCTGGCATTCATCACATTTGTAAACACTCCTCAGAGCTGAGCAAGGCTATTGTCTTGTAACCGGTTTTCCTGAATGCTCTGGGAGTGACTGGCTTGACGCATTTTCCCGCGTGGCATCAGCAGCCTGCGAAACACAGAGGAAGCGTTTCTGCTCTGTGACCTTTGCGGCAAAGTCATCTTCAGGGAGGACAAGCAGGAGTGAGCGTCTGCACTTTTGGTACTGTGCCCAAATATGTACACTTTTGACTCCAGAACACGGAGTGAAAGACTCCGTGTCTTGGACCAGCCCTTGGGCAATGCAGTTCTTGTCCTCGCTTTCCTGCTGTGTGTGAATTTGATGGTTCACAAGTCATTCCTGCAGAGCAGGAAGAGAAATCTTGTGGTTTTAGCAGTGGAAAGATTGTTTCTGGTATTGGAGTGGAACAGAGCAGGCTGTGGTCTGTTGTGCTGAGTTCTATGTCATGTTTAGGCTTTCACTTCTAGATGAGCATTCAGGTTTCCTTTTAGTGATCTAAATCCAAATAGTCTAATATTAGTCTAAAACCTAATAATTAGTTTTTATAGTATTTGTTTTTGAACAGAGACTGGAGAGTATTTGTCTGTAGCAAAGAACAAGTGAAAAGTAGTTTCTGGTGAGTTTTCTATGATTTGTGGCATAAGGATGGCCTCAGTGCTGGGGCTGCTTGCAGAGATTGGGCTGTCCTGGGCCCACCCAGTGTTGCTAGGGAAAGCAAAAACTCCAGTTATATGGGATTTATCCAGTACATGTAATAAGTGTTTTCTCAAGTGTCTGTACTCTGGTTTTTTTTTCCTTTTCTCCTTTCTGTGTAGTGGATTTTTTTGTTTGCTTTCAGTAGGCCATTGTCTTGAGAGCCCTGCTCTTGCAAACAGAAATGAACAGGCTTTTTGTTTACTGGTGATACCTGTGAGATTGTTCAGATAAATTTATGGAGCTGAATCCAGGGCCTCCTTGAGGGCCACCAAATACTGAGGATTGTTTCCCCTTCTTCCTTGAAACCTCAATTCCCAGAGTGCCTTGAAGCCAGTTCACCTCTCCCAGTAGTCATTGACTGAAGGATTTGGCCATTTTTTTTCATAGTAAAATAGACCTGAACATATTCACATTTGGACATGTTATGTCTGAGAATGTTCAAGCTGTGAGCTGTTGTTCAGCCACACATTTTTAGCTTATCAGTGATGAAGTCTTGAGTGTTAACATGCCTATTAAATGGATATTTTGGGCACTTGAAAAGTGACTTAATTGTATATTGTCAAAACCAAAGAACCTCTTTTGCCTGGCCATTTAATAGACCATTTAGCCTCACTTGAATCTGGTTTTGATAAAAGCTGCTGAGCAGAAAGGACCTGGGCTTGTCTTTCACTGTTCACTGCTGTGAGGCAGGTGCTGGTGGCAGTTTGAACTGTCAAACTTTGTGCTCAGAGTGACAATTTCTGCCTCGCTAGCAGAACCTAAACGTACATTATCTTATTAGTGCATTCACATCTTTATGCAATTAAACTGTATTATGTTTAAGCTGCCTCCACTGTGCACATTCCCACAGTTTTAACAGTTTATAATTTAAAGCCTATGAGAATTTGACCGTGATTTAACTCCACCTGTACAGCCTGGGCAGCAGTGGAGTGTGAATGTATCTGTGTGGTTTAAGTGCAGCTGCCCTGAGAAGTGAGAGTGCTCCAGTCCGAATTGTCAAGGTCTTCAGCAACCAGATAAGAGAGAATGACCAGCAGGAAATACTCCTTTGTGGGGGAGAGTCTTTGTTCCATGAGAACACTTTCAGATAAAAGGTGAAACTGGATCATCTTGGCATTCCCTTGCCTTAAAATTACTTAAGGGCTGGTCAGCAAGGAAGCTGGCTTGCAGTGTTTAATAATACTGATTTCTGCAGAAACCCCAGTATTTCACACGTCTCTGTTCTATTGCTTGGGAGTTTTGCAGATGAGTACTTGTCAGTTCTGGAAGCTGCAATATATATTGCTGTTAGGGTGATATTTTGGGGTGGAGTATTTTTTTTTTTTTGAGTAAGCATCTATGTCTTAAAACCATCTGAGTCATGTATTCTATTTTTTAATACAAAATGGTTTTGAAGGCTCAGCATGTTGTAGTGCACTGATATGGCACTAAGCATAAAGAGCCATTGAAATGCCTCCTGAAAGGAGGGCAAAGAATATTATGTCCCCAGGATCACTGAATTAGTTTACACCATTTATTTATTTCTAGTGACCTGGGCAATGCTTGTTTGCAAGCTAATTAGGGTATGGTGATGGGTTCAGTTTTGGGGCTGACATCCCCCTGCCCCAGTTAGCTGAGGGCTGGTGTTGGTGCAGGGCAGCAGGTTCTGCTTCACCTGTTCACACAGGGCAGGTCTTTCTCTGTTGGGTTCGGTCACCTTGGGAATGTGGTCTGATCTCTCCGATTTCCATGACCAACTGTAGCGTGCTTTTCACGGGGGAATTTTGTTAAACTGGTTAACTTTGTGCATTGGATTCAGCTTGTGCTGCAGTGGGTGTCACCAAACTTGTTTTACAGGGTTTTCCAAGGAAAACAGCCAGTATAGTGTTTTCTGCCCTGGGTAGGCTGTAAATGGCTTTTTCAGTTGAGCTGTAGTTGCTTTTCAGGTACCTGAGTTGCACAATGGCACTGTGACTCATGGACCACAGCCTGTGTCCCTACCTGGATTCTTTTGAGGCTTTAATTGTTGTGTGCAATAGCCAGGGTGCAATCTTCAGTATCTACAAGCAATCCATCTTTTCCTTATCTTTGGATCCCTTTTGTTTTATTTTTACTAGTAAACTTGGCTTATGGGCTTTGTGAGAATAGGGAAGGTGATCACTTTTTCTGTAACATCCTAATGTTTCTTGGAGAAAATGCTGGTAAACTATGGAATGCCTTACACATCTCTCCAAAATGTTGCATGTGGTTTTAGGGGGTGGAAGCGGCATGAATTGCCCTTTAAAATGGAAAGTTAAGGAAGTAGCTGAAGTTCACGGGAATCTGAGAGCTTTAGAGAAATTAACAATAATGTGTTATAAACATCAGGGATATAAAATAGCATCCTAAAATGATGAGAGTAGATTTTCAGTTTGGTATCCTCTTAGAGAGTCATTTTTGGGTAGAGAGAATTAAATATTTTGTACACGTGCAGCTTGCTTTGGTCAAGAAAGTTAGAGGTGGGCAGTGTTACGTGGGCAGCCCGAAGTGTCAGAAATTGGAGGGGTCATTACTTTCTGAAAAACTCATCCCTTGCTTTATTTTGTGTCTTCACTGGATCTCCCAGATGTTGGTCATCATGGATTTTGCTAGTGGCTATGGTGTTCTGGAAGGGTCTGTAGAATCAAAAAATCACGTGTGAAATAGATGTATTGATTTTTAATTTTTATATTTAGAGTGGGTGGTGGTGAAAAAATCCTTTTCATTATTGTGTACAGCTTACAATTTGATTGAGACTATGAGCATATAAAAAGCATGAAATCCTGTATTTCCAACTTCTAGAGTTGTGTGCTCAGGGGTGTTCTCCCCTGATTTGTTTTAATTTGACTGCTTTAGTGGCACTAGATAATATCAAGCATTTATTGTGTGTGATTTATATGGATAGGGAAAGTACTTTACACACTTTCTCAGGCCAGGAACAATGTTCTTTACTCATGGCATTTAATACAGTTATGAGCCTAAATAAATGCTGCCTTTGAATATGTGCACAGATCCTGTGTAATTATGGAGCAGCGTGGTTTATTATGAGAGAACATGCAGCATTGTAGAGTGTTCCTCAGCTGATGTTTGGATAAAACAGATCAGCTCAAATATTGTCTGGAACTGATCATCTGAATCTTGGGCCAGATTTCCTTTCCCTTGCTTGTTGTCAGTGGCTCTTTAGTTAATCAGGGGGAGTTGTGGGCTCGGGTGGCACAAAGCAATATGGATGTAGCCATGGATAATGGTGGGGTTGGTTGTCTGTGTGGTATTTACAGCTGAAGTACTGAATGGAAATGGAGAATTCTTGTCTTTTCCATTAACATTGCACAGAGATATGAATGAACAAAAATACTCTGCAAAATGAGTGAGTTAGACCAGTCCCACAGAGGGTGGCAGGTGGAGTTTATGCTAAAACAGGCATCCAAAAATACCCTTCTAGGCTATTTCCACACATAAAAACAAGGCACACACAAAATCCCAACGATCTGTACTCTGAATTTGCTGTACGTGGGAGGAACTTCACATAATGAAGAACAGATTTGTGGATATTTATCTGACTTCAAATCATTTGACAACAATTTGATCGTGATCATCTCACCAGTGTGGGGAGGCAGCTGTGTGTCCTTCTCCCTCTCGTCCCAGCATCTGCATCCTCTGCTGAGTAACTTCACTGGGGTGTTCTGCTTTGTGTGGTTTGTGGCAGAGTGGGTACTGAGAGAAATACTAACAAGAACAGAATGTATTTTGTTAAAACTTTGTTGCTTTTATCTTTTTTGATCCTCTGTTAATACGAGTTGTCTCGCTTCTTGCTCCCTCCAACTGATTCTCCTCGTTGCTTTTCCAACTAACAAACACTGAAAGAATAAATTTGCATCACAGATTTTTATTGTGATAATATTCTTTATTGAAATATGTGCTGCAGCTCTGAGAGAACAGCTCGTGTTATGTCTTTGCAATGGTGAGTGATGTGTTTGCTCACTTTCTCCTTTGTGTTTGATAACCTGTGAAGCTCCCTCCAGCTTCCCTGGAGTAGGGCAGGGTTTTTATTCCCCACAATCTGTAGGAAATGATTGAGATGCCAGCACAGCTAATGAAGGCCTGACACACTCTCCTTATTTTTAATACCTAAAAGTAGCTGCATTGAATATGACCTTACAGTTTATCTTCAAAAAGTTGGCATGATGTTCACCAAGTGGTATAATGCACTAGAATAGTAGCTGCCATTTATTTTTCAGCTTGAGGAAAAAGCATTTTTTGGTATGATTAAATTTAAAATGAAAAAAAACCCAACAAGTTCCCTCCCATGCTTTAAGTATGTCAGGATTTCTGCCACCCTTAGAAAGGAAATTGAAACCTGACCTGCTCAATGGCCAGGGTGGGATGGGGGAAGGTTTTGGTGTGTTTTTCCTTCTTCCTTTTTTTTTGGTTTCTAATAAGTCAAAATATACTTGTTTTTTTATTTGAGGTTTGTTTCACTGGGCACGTGTTGCATATTGTAGGGTATTTCAAGACATCCCTGAAATATTTATCATGCTGTGTCCCACCAAGAATGTAATCTTAAGGTCTCCACTGTTTATGAAGCACAGTCTATATTTTATCTCATGCTGAGAAAAGATGTGATAATGGTTGTTTGGGGATTATGTGAAAATGAAGTGAGGAATGACCCTTAAAAATTGGTAGGAAGTGGGAGATTCCCAAATGAGACCAGGGAGGCGGGGAAATGGAATTGCTGCCGTGGGGTTTTTCTAATGAATATTGTTCTTGCACTTAGAATGGGGAAAATTAAGATTAGGGAGAGAAAGAAGCATTTAAGGGAAGTGCAATAAAAATCTATTGGGCTACAGAAATGAAAGCTACATCTGTAATTTGGGGCAGTTGTTTGTGTCAGTGGTGCAGTTTCAGGGAGTGCAGGCACAGAAGGTGCCTGTGATGCTAAAGATCAGCAGTGGATCTAAGGTGCTGGGAGGTGATGTGGTGTAAATGAGCTTCAGGCACCAGGTAGCACAGCCACTCCTGAATGAGACACCCATTGCAATAGGAAATGCTTTACTTGGTTTTGGGTTCGTTCTTTGCATCTCCTTTAACTTAAGGTTAAAAAAGAAAGTAGATTTGCCAAAACATTTCTTTTTAAAACACACTTGCCTAGGCTTATTTCTTGAAGGATTGAGTCTGAATTGGGATGAAGGATGGCAGTAAAGTGTTACTGAGTTGCATCTTTTGTTTTTCTGCAACTTAATGTTCAGAATAATTTGGGCTCTGCTCTGTGAGGTGTTGAAGGAGTTCATAGAGATCATTCTTCCTTCCCTGATGCCCAGCTATTCAAATTGCAATAGCAAAGCCAACAGAGATTTAGCAAGTCATTCCAAAGGTGCTTTAGGGCAGAGAAGAAATAACGTCCTGATCAACTGAAATTCAGTAGGGAATTGTGATATGATGTAAAATTACCTACATTAGTCCAGAAAACCCATGTGATCTCAACAACAAAAATACTACTGACTCCTCATAGCATTCAAAGGCTGCTGGTGCGTTTGGTGTCACTGAAAAGGCAGCAGCCTTGAAAAGCACTAAGTTCCCTGAGGCTGTACTGGACTGGAGAGGAGGGAAGGATGATTTGTTGAGTCACGGCCACCACCTTTTGCTGCAGAAAGGATTTTTTTGCATGCCAGTAGAATATATCTCCATAACAAATTGCATGTTCTGTCTGAAGTAGGACAAGCTGGGGATTTTTACTCCAGTTTCTTCTGTGTGTTGTGTTGGCTGTTAAGGACAAGCAGAATGGTGTGATCTTACCTTTTCTCTTTCCACCATGTAAAAAAATTGGTCCAAGTGGATCCAAGGGAAGTGAATTGGGTCTCTGACATATATGTATTATGGGTTATGTCAGATAAGGTAATTTGCTTGCTTTTTTATAGAAAAATATTAATCTCTGTTGAATTTGGGAAGACTGCTTTAGACTGATGGCTGAGAGCGATTACTGTTATGAGCAGAAGGAGCAGACAATTAAATACAGAAAAAAAAAATTAAAGGAAGCATAGCCCAGATGTTCTAAGATGCACATAGTTTTAGCTTTTCTCTCTCCTTTATTTTCCTTCCTAAGCTGTTATTGTTTCAGGACTTCAGTCATTAGAGCACATAACCAGGACCGTAGATATGAATGACTGGAGACATCTTCTGTACCAAATCTGGTTACCTGTTGAAGACTATCAGGTCATCAAATCCTCCTCTTGTTAACTTACAAAACTTTTTTAAAACTAAGTAATGCCAATTTTTTAAAACTAATTTTTGATCCTGTTATTACTGTTGATTCTGACTCCATACCCCTGCTGTTGTGACTGATGAGAAATACAATTTCCAGTATGAAGCTCTACCCTATTGGTTGGACTTCTTGTAGTTCAGTAGCTTTTTCTGCTGTTTTTTCCTGAAAAGCCAATCTTTCTAATCTTGTGGTTATCTAGTTGCCTTTTTGTGCATTTATAGGATGAGCTCATCTATTTTGAGTGTGATTGACCAGAACCACACTGGTCACTTCAGGTTAAACCCCACATCCTGCTGGTGACTTTCAAACACCAGCAGCTCTTCTGCTGCAGCCTTGGGTTCCATGTGCCTGTTCCTGACTGCCCCACATGGCAGGGGGATCACGAGGTGCTGTTTAATTGGTATAGGGCTGTCATTTTCTTTGCTTGATGCTTTTTAAGTGACGAGCTCCCAGTGCCTCTGTGACTTTGTTTCAAATGCATGAATTAATTTTTTTCAGTTGTGCTGCCTTCTGTTTCTCTTGTGGAAGGGCTTGTCTGTAAAGTAATCTTGTGTACTTTGTGTAAAGTATTCTGAAATAATTTGTCATGGTCTTTTGGCTGTCTTATTTTTAGCAATTCTAAAAAATATTGTTTACCCCCCATTTGCTACCCTTTGTATTATTGCACTGCTTGTGTTTTAACTGTTCACTGACTCAGCTTTTTAGAGGTGTTGATCAAGCACCTTGTAGGGTACCCTGAAATAATGATGGACACTTTTTGGGTCTTTTATTCTCTCCTTATACTTTTGGATCAAGATAAACTAGCTGAGTATGCTCCAAAAGCTTTGGAGGAGGGAAGGAGAAATTCTAATAAACAGAGAGAAGAACAGCTTTTTATGCCCTCCCATCCAGTGAAAATCCCTGGGATCTCAGTTCAGGGATCTTGTTCAAACTGTAACCTACCTGTGTGATGCACTCAATGGGAGAGTTTATCTGGCTGAAAAATAACCCCAAAAATAACTGTGTGGCTGCACAAATGTTATCCTGGCCTGTGGGAGAGGACAGTGCACAGCAGTGCAGGTTACAGCAGCTTCTCTGGTGTTGGTGCTGACTTAACATGTGGGAATACACTTCTGCTGTTCCCAAGCTGAATATATATACTCAGGGTTGCTGGGACTTGTGTTGCTTGTCAGAATAGCAGATGATGTCTTAACCTTTGAGTTTGGCCCTTCATTTGTAGTTAAATAAAAAGAAACACTTGATTTTATTGTATCATAAACCAAGATTTATGCAGGAGCTCCCACTTGGTCATGGCAACTTGTTCTTTTAGTCACTTCAAACCAAGAAAGTTTAGTGATAGGGAGAACATCACTTTGTTAAACTTAGTTTTTTGAGCACTGACAGAGGTTTCAGAGCTATCCAGGACATGGGTGATGCAGTCACTGCTCCACCAGGCTGTTTTTCAGTTGTTTTTAATTGTGTGTACATACACCCACACTGTCTCTGTATTTGAATAGCTTGAGGAAGCTGGACTGTGTACTTTTCATGCTTCGAGTCAAACACAAGTCTCTGCTCTTGGCAGGAATTTGGCTTGGTTCCTCCCAATACCCAGGAGAGATGAGCCAACATTTTTTGATCACTCAACAGTATCTTTGTGAAAGATGGGTCAAGATTTTGATTTTTGAGAGACTTTCAAAGCCTTACATGTTTCCCATTGAGACCCCAAACCACTGTTGTATTTTGGAAGACCTTGGTTGTATGCCTGGCTCTCTGACAGATGTGTCTTATCAATTTTATCTTCTTACTCTGAGATTAGACATGAAATATGGGAGTGTCTCGTGACAAGCCCTCAGTAATGTGGTCAGGATATCCCATCATGCCACAAATACCTTTTAATGTTTTTCCCCTTTTACCATAAAGCCACATTTCCTTGTCTCGTTCCCACATGCTGTTGTTACACTGTTAAAATGTGTTGAAAACACAGGACAGAAGGTAGAAGTCTTGTTTCAGTAAAAGACTTGTGACTGTTGTGGGACCCCCAAGTGTTTATTTTTTGTTGTCTATGTTTTAGTTGTTTTCCCTGTGATTTCTGGCTTATGTAGGTGTTTGGTGTGATGGAGTAAGAGAATGCTCAGGGTACTTGGTACAGTGGGACCTGTCAGCTCTGGGGGCAGCTCAGCCACACCATGGTGCAGGACTTTCTCATGAGGTAAGAAATGGATAAGGAGGGAGAAGGGAGCATTTCTCATGTGGAGTCTGGTGTGAGATCTCACACTTGTTAATGACGAGTGTGTTTGTCTTGTGAGACAATGGGTGATGTTGAGTTGGATTGTGTCTAGAAAAATGCAGTCTTGGCAATTTGGACAGACTTGGAAGATTTCGTAATTGTGGCTTAAGTTCAGGTGTGCTGTGGGCAGCTGTTGATCCTGATAAACTATTTAATTTGATCTTTGCTGAGAACTCTGAAAACTTGCAAAGTTCTCACTGAAGGAGAATAAAGCATAATAGCAAAGGTTATTGACACAGTTGAATTATTGTTTTAGTGCATGTGTTTGCCCAGTAGACCATAATGGATTTGGAGTAGTTGTTCTGGTACACTGAGTAAAATCTGGGTCGGTTTTGGTGTGCCTAGTCATTGTGAAAGCATTTATTTCTCAATGCCACACAGCTGCTCTTGAAGTGTCAAGAATTGGCCTGTCAAGTACTGGCCTGTTGTTTGACCAAACTGGCAGAATGATGCTGTAAGACACGTTTTTGTCATTGTGTCCTTAATTGACTAAGCAGCACTGTGTCAGAAAGAACCATTTTTGTTTAAATACCCATAGAAACATTTTTTCTATACTATTGAGAGTTAATAACAAAAGCATCTCTATTTTTTTTTTTTCTCTAAGGAAAAAAGAAAAGCTCATCTGTACTGGATAAAAGTGATTTAAGTTTTATCTTGCTGCAAATTCTCTTGTCAGGTTCAAGCCCCTTGAAATGGTTTTGTAGTAGAGATGTTGAAACATGATGGGTGGTGGAAATGTTTATTATTAATTGACTCAGTATGTCTTTTTTTTTTTTTTTTCCTTTTGAAATACCAGTCAGTCAAGGCTGTTGTTCAGCCACTACCTGGTCTGCTTTATTTCTGGTGCAGCTGAGAGGAACTGGTCTGTATAGCAGAGTATGTACATGGGAGTTAGGAAAATAAGGTTAGCTGTGCCTGGATGTCTCCTCTAAGTTTTTGAGATGTCTGGGCTCATTTAACCTCCTCTTTTCTGCAATATGGAGCAGAACTTGTCTGACAAAACAAAAATGAAACAGAAGTGGTGTGCGTGCATCCTTTTCCCAAAAGATATAAACAGTCTAGAAGGAGGATTGTGTTCTCAGAAGCTTGGCAGATGATGCTGGGTATTGACATAACACAGATACAGGCAGAGCACCAGAGTCTCTTTTTGCTTTTGCTTTGTTGCTTGAAGGAGGGAGCTCAGATCAGCTCTCTGGAGTCCTGATTTGAAAAAAATGAAATGTTAGCAAAGCAATCTCTGAGATTTTGTGTCACAATGCGTGTGACTGGGCTGAAGAGAAGGGAGCTGCAGATGACTGCAGATAGCTTATCAGCAGTGTTTAAAACCTCACAATTCTCATCTGAATTGAGCCCTTCCCATCTGAATCTGATAGAATTGTGGTTCCTGCCTGAAAGCTGTGTCCTGTTGCCCCGATGAGCAGTAGTTTCTGCATGGCACGTGGGCTGCCTGTGAGACCTGTTTATTTACTAGCTGAAGACAAGGCCTATT
This sequence comes from Motacilla alba alba, assembly GCF_015832195.1. NCBI lineage: Eukaryota > Metazoa > Chordata > Aves > Passeriformes > Motacillidae > Motacilla > Motacilla alba. The sequence goes on along the minus strand of NC_052020.1, from coordinate 56,592,473 downwards.
GTGTGGGGTTTTTGGCCAAATAAGGTTTTGAGAGCATTCTGAAGTTGTCTCCTCACAAGGTAAGGACAGCAAAATCCCCGCTGATAGAACTTAACAGAATCTGGACAGGATTCTTCCTTCTCCCTCTTGTACTTGGCAGTCAGGGAAGAGATGGCCCAAAAAACGTAGGCAGCAGCTACTGCAAGTACTTGAATAAGGATTTATGGATTCCTGAAGCTGAGGTGTGAAAAGGAAAAGACTGATTTTTATCCCTAATTCCCTACTGATCTCATAAGCTCCTTTATTCCAAGGCTCTCAGAAGTGCTTGGTGTCACTGGAGTCGCACTTCTCTTTCCTCTGCTTTTGCTCCCTATCCTGGAGCATGGCAAAAAATGGCTTTAGCTGGGTTCTTTTGACTCTTTTGGATCTCAGAGGTCGTGGTTGCTGCAGACTCCAGGAAGAACCTGCTTTCTAGGCTGTGTCTGTGAGTCCATCAGCCCAGAAAATGAAGCTGCAGTGGCCAAGTGCAAATCGTTGATGAGCTCTTGGCCACATAGCAGAAACCACTGTGACTTGTTAAATGTACTGAAGGTTGTGAAATAAACAGGTTTGACAGCTGCTCCCCCCAGATTGGGCTGTTCTTGTCTCAGTTCAAGAATCACTGCTTGAGAATATCAAATTGTCTAATCCAAGCTAAGCAAGAAGCCCAGAAATGTTTCTAGAAGCATCTTTGGTTTAAAAAGCTAGATGTCATTCTGTAAGCTTTCTCATGTGTGTGTTTTCAGTTTTTTAATATTCCCTTCCCATAAATCAAGTCATTCCACTTCTATAAGTTAATTTCCCTCTGACATCAAAATTGAGGAACAAGTGGAAACATCATTTTTGCTGATTCTTTCCACTCCTGTTGTTTGTGGTTCAAGTCTTGGCTATGTATTGAAGACTATATTATTATATTTTAATCGAAACTGTTTCTTCCATAGTAGAGAGGATCGTTGTTTTGTTACTTTAAATAACAGAAACACCTGATTATAAAAGCTGAAGAAAGAGGGGCTTAGAAATTCTAAGTATTTAATACTGTTTAATAAGTCTAGCTACTAAAAATAAGCTTTGTAAAGAAGGGTAGTAACTCGTTCTGTAATACTCCTAGTCAACAGCAAAAGCCATAAAGTTTTTTTTTTACTGAAATGATTAATGGCTGCTTATCTAAAGTTCTGCAAATTTTTGTAATGCTCAGCAGAATCTAAAATTCTGAGAGAATATCTTGTGTTCCTGCTTGTGAAAATAGCTGCTCCTTTAATCTGTTTTGTTTGCTCCCTTGCCAGCCAAGCTAAAAAAGTGAGCAGCACCATCAAGCTATGCTGATATTGTGAGCCATTTTCATCCCTCAGTGTCCCAGAGGGCTGATTCCTTGTCTGCCATCATCCCTGCGTGAAGCGAATGCGTGCATGTGTGAGGGATGCAGGATTGGGCACAACTCCTGTACCCTTTGAAGACACTCTGTCCAAAACAAACCCTCAGTTCCCAGTCAGTGTAATTTAGTTGATAAATATCTTAACAGCTTTCTGGGGAGGAACCTCTGCTTGTTTTCTGCAAAGTACCAAAAGCATTTTTAGTGTGATCCTGAAGTCCTTGGACATGAGGGCCAGTAGTGCTGTTTGTGCATTGATGGTGCCAAACCATTGAGATGCCTTATTGTTTGCTTCCCCCAAAAATATGGTGTTCTAGACTGCTCAGAGGCTGGGCCTTTTGTTTAATATTTCATGGGGATTAAAGAGAAGAACAACAGATAAAACCACTGTCCAAGAAATGAAAATAAGCATTCTAATGTTTATTGGTGTCAAAGACCAGGAGACTTCATTGTTCCTGGTTGGCATTAGTGGTAGTTGTCCCTGTTGTATGTCCATCTGTAACTCCTTGGGCATTTTCTGTTGATATCTTCATCCTGATCACATGTTCTCAAGATGCAAACTCATATCCAAAAGGAAATGGTTTGGTGAGTGTGTGAAGTAAATACAGATTGCAGAGGCTGTGCAGCCTTGGTGTGAACCAGTGAAGAGGAGAAGCAGCAGCATCACACTGTTTGTTTAGCTCTCATGTGAAGCTGTAGTCTTCAGACAAGATCAGTATTGAAGCTCAGTATGGATGTGATTTTTTAAAATAGAAATATTTATCATTATTAGTCTATATATGTAGCATATCTGCATACATAATGCACATGCAAATGCAAAATTGCCTATTTAAGGCACCTGATTTAAGAAAACAGGGCCATCTGTTTTGGCCCTGATTTGAAGGTGGCTTAGGGAGATGCTTTGGTGCTTTGCTCATTTGGAGAAAGCCAGATGTAGTGTGTTGGCCAGTGAAAGATGTGCAGAATGGTGTCCTGCTTCCACAGTCAACTGTCCTTACAGTAAGGCCAGTGGGGAGCAGTTGGACTTGGAAAGAAATGGATCTCCTGAAATGAGGTGGTTTTTGTGCCATGAGGAGCTCTCTAGTACCAGCTAATACCAGCGGTGTTGGGGTGTCCCTCTGTGCTATTGAATGAGTTGGGTGCCTTTGTGAAGTCACAGAAATTGCTACACATCTTTAATAACTAGCTAGCTAAATAATCCAAGTAAAAAAAAAAAGAATATTTTTAAATTTTACAGTGCAAGATAATTTTTTCTCAAAATTTTTTCTCAACTCACATTTTGAAATCTTTATTTGAAGATGTGAAAGAATTCATTAAACCCACCTTTATAACAATGTGCCTTCATGGTGATGACACATGCTCTGATATTAGTGGTCTGCAATGAAACCAAAAGGAATTCCTTGGAGCAGGGTTGGGGAAATGGCTTTTTTCCCTTTCTCAAGAATCAGCTGGGAATGTGTGACCCAACATTGCCATTGGTGACAGAGTGGCTGCTTGTGGGGGCAAGGATGACAAATCTGCTGGGAAGGAAGCTTGGGATTTGTGTGTATTAATTCTGTCTGGAGATGGGAGAGGAGGCAGGATATGGACTGAGTCCAGCTCTGCCCTTCACTTGTCCCATACAGCCCTCGTTGAATTCAGAAGGAATTATCTCCAAATAAATATAAGGGTGGATGTGCATGAGTGAGTGAGAATGCAATCACCTGATGTGGGATTCCCATAGTGAGGTGTTGACTCATCTCTTTATGTATGGAAAGCTATTTTGCAGCCTTAGAAACCGTGCTTTCGGCTGGGGAAGGCATTGAAGCACTTGTATGAAGTGCTTTTCCAAGGAGGGATTTTTTCCACAGTTAAGTCCTGTGCAAACTTGAAGTGTCTTTGATTTAGGGAAGGGGGGAGTGAAGTAGTTTCAGGTGCTACTGTCTGTGAGTAATATCCTGCACATGGAGCCCCTGTTCTGTTGGTCCTTAGGCAATACTGTGATAAAAAAACAATGCAAACACCTGCACTTGGATCTGTCTGCTGAGTTCTGTCTCTTTACTCCCTATTCTGTCACTTAGGAAAAAGGAGGCAGGGACTTTTCTGTGCTTTGGGTGCTGTGTTGAGAGACACAAACAGCAAGGGCTGACAGAATAGAGACAGTGAAGCTGTCCTTGTGTTGGGCTCCTGCATGCACAGACAGGTTCGGGAAGGAAGGAGAAATCCCTTTCCCTGCCTTGCCTGTTCTCTTGCATTTACTCTTGCTCCTCCTGTAGTGGGGACATAAATTGCTTTCATTATGTACATCATATTAATTTCTCATTATTTTATTGAGTCCTTGTTCCAGCAGCTTCTAAATTGCAGGCTTAGTGTGCTAATGAAGTTTAATCGTTCCCTACCCAGATAATTTGTATTTATAAATACACTTTGTTTTCTAACTAAAAGAACTCTAGAGCAGGAAAATGCCCAAGTAAATTCCAGGTTTGCTCTTTAACATTGGCAGCTGCTGCAAGATGCAGGCTGAAGCTGTAGTTCTCTGTGTTAGCAACAACAAAAAAATTGCCTTTTTTTTTTTTTTTTTTTTTTTTTAAATTGTGAGATACAATTGTGTTTGTTTTGCACTTTCTAATCTTGAAAACAGAAGCTGGGTAAAACTGGTTGGCTCTCCTCATCTCTGCCTCTGTAAGGACTGGAACCAGTTTAGTTGGGGATAGGTCAGCAGTGTGAAAGTTTTGTTTAAGGTCTTTCTCAACCATGTCAGTGTTGTTTCTCTTAACTTGTTTAGCTTTTGTGCTGGGTTTGTGAAGGTAAAACATGGCTTAGCCCTTAATGTACAACTGTTTTGGCTTCAATATAGCAAAGCTATAAATAGGCTCCCCTTTGCCTCCCCAGCAGTAGGAAATGACTGCAGCAGGTGTTGTCCTCCACTAGAAATTTGCACATTATTACTACCCAAGTACTTTTTTCTTAAAATCAGCTTTCTTGTTACGTGTTCTTCCTTTATTAAATATCAACTGACTGGTCAGCAAGTATCGTGTTAAAATCTGAAGTCCCCATTAGGTCAAAAGAAATAAAACCAGAAAGGTATTTTTGTTTTATTTCTGTGCAGCCTCTGTGTAAAGTTTATTTTATATGCAATTTAAAAAGTATTACCAGAAGGCACAGGAGAGCAGCATAAGTCAGCTGAAGGCACAGTCAGCTGGTTGCTGACTGAAATGGTTTTGATTCTTTTAGCTTTGCTGGGCTGGATTTTAACTCAGGTTTGTTGTAGCAGTTCCTCTGTGATAGGACTGGCAGATGCTTGGAAGTCTGCAGGCAAGATTTGTGTCCATGCTTGGATTGAGTTCTCCTTGCACTGCAGCATCAAGAAAATAAACAGGGTTTTTGTGCAATGAGGTCATGCTTAGAGTAAATAAGGATCTTGCAGTCTGGTCCATGTAGAATGGGTTTGCTGGTGTCTGTAACAGCTTCCCCTTGCTCCAGACCCCATAATTTTGTTTGGATTCATGCTTGGTCCCAGCAAAGAGCTGGAGATGTTTGGGCAGGGAGATCCATGTGTTTGTGCTGCTGAGCATGTTCTGCCCAGGCAGGGTGGAGAGCCCTGGCCTCCTGCCTCTGCTGGGTGCTGCAGAAGGAGTGACATCAGGGCAGATGTGCTGTGCCAACAGCAAGAAGGGGATACACTCCTGTGTTTCAGTTCTGTTTAACATCTGTGTGCCTTTGCACCTCTTCCTTTCTCCCGCAGATGTGAGAGCTGTGTGGAGCTGCTGTTTGTGAGAGGGGCTGGAAACTGCCACGAGTGTGACACCCCCCTGAGGAAGAGCAACTTCAGGGTACAGCTCTTTGAGGATCCTGCTGTCGACAAGGAAGTGGAAATCCGGAAGAAAGTGCTGAAAATGTGAGTGTCACCATTTAAAAGAACAGAGAGTGGATTTATTTCATGCATCAGAATTTTTAAAAATTGACTTATTCAGTAGTACAGAGGAAATTTTTCTCTTTTTTAAAGTGGGAAACCATAAAACTTGACTCCATTTATCATGGAGGGATTTCAGAGAATCTGATTTTGTGCAACAATTGAGAGATGAATTCTCAATTTAGCCTTGAGGGATTCCTGCTTAGCATTAGAAAACGTTGAGTGTTTCTATGTGGCCTTCTTTGGCAAAGACTTGGCTCCAAAATGGAGATGATTAGATATTGAGGGGGTCAACATGGCAGCAGAGCAATAAACAGGACCTTGATTGTTTTGTTCCCTGGGGACCTGTTCTGAGAGTTGAAGGCCAGTTCCCTTCAAAATCAGAATGGGCAAAAGAGAGTTCACATTGTTTTTTGCTTCACACAGCAATTGTTAGTGGAAATGGTTCCTCACAAGCCTGGTGTTACCAGTCTGTCATGCAGATTTGAAAGCTCTTGAAATTGAGATAAATGAGGTCTAAGATTGCATCTCGCTCCTTGTGGCCAGTAAGCAGCATTTTATAAGGAAAATATGGGAGCCAGTTGGTGTTTTAATAGAAGAAAATCTGATAAATATAACAACCCAGAGAGAGCTGTGTGTGCCTAAGTGAACTTAAAGGTAAATTATAAGCTTGTCAGCCTTTATCAAAAACTTGGTACAATAGTAAATGAATCATATGATGTTGCTGAGATGTGGGAAAACTGTGCCACTGAATACCAAGATGCTGATGTGGAAAGCAGTGAAAACTTTGGTGCTGGATTTTAAAGTCTGCTGAAGTTAACAGAAGTCAAACTGGAATAAGTCAATTAAACATGGAATAAAGTTTAGTTACAAGAGAAAATCTTGGAAAATTCTTGGCCCACTGGGGTTTGCCAGATTAGTTTTTAAGAGGCAGAAAAAATGCCCCCAAATTGGAATATGGACTCACTTCTTGAGATTTTTATATTCCTGGGTGTCACGCTCCACAGATCAGACAGAATCTCAGCTTTATGTTTTCTTGGGAAGAAAGTCTATCTGTCTTGACTTTCAAAAGCTGTCCATGTTCCAAGCCAGTTGTCCCTTCATCTTTTTTCTTTCTCCAGCTCTGAAGAGGTGAATATGTGTGCTGGAATGGTCTGTTGATATGAAATGAGATAATTGTGTAGCATTTTCAGTTTGCTGCTGACATATGCTTTCTGTTGTTGGCACAAAGCCAAACTCCCTTTTCTGATTGTTCTAGAAAAGCTTTTTTTTTTTTTTTCCTTCTTTTTTTTTTTTTCTTCTGTGGGTGTTACTGTTGTCTCTGCCTTTGTTAAGAGGCTGGCTGGGAGTTACTCTGTTTTGGCCTCTGTGCTCATGTTTACCTGTAACCCTGGAAAAGGAATTGGCAAACAATAGGCAAAGATAGCACAGAGTTCTTCCAGGCTCCTCCTTTCCTTTGGAGCAGGCACTTCTGTCTGCCATTAAAGATTCTGGTCAGTTTGGGAGTCACAAAGCACACAGTAGATACAACTAGATCAATGCTTAATCAGCTTGCAGCAAAAGCCTTGCTGAATGGAAATTGCATCTTTCTGTGTTTTATAAATACTTTTCTCTTCTCTCAAAGATACAATAAAAGAGAGGAAGACTTTCCCACTCTAGATGAATATAATGATTTCTTGGAAGAAATAGAAGAAATTGGTAAGTCTTAATGCTTGCATTTTTGATGTGCTGTGCTTATGAGACCATAGGCTTTTATCTTCTGACTCAGCTGCCTATGAGAATGTCTAAGCTCAGTTTCTGTAATATGATTTATCATAGTATCAGATTTTTTATCCAATTACTTTTTTTTTTCTGGATTTTAATCGCATTTGCTGAACTGTAGAACATTGTTAAGTAAAACATTTTATCTGCCAGAGAAAAAAACCACAATCCAAAGAGGAAGCAAGCTGGAAAAGAAAGGCTTGCAGGGGACTGTCAATGCTGCACTGGCAAAGATTAAACAAAGAGAGGAGAAATTGAAATTTTCATTATATCCCTCCATTAGCTTTATCTACCATGACAGAAGCCATATGGTGTCTTTCATCATTTTTGCTTCTGCAAGTACAGTAGTTGAAGCTGCTTTGAAGCTGATGACCTTACATACCACCGTGGTAGCATTTTATGTTGCTGTGCAGAAGGAGAAGGTTTGGGAACAGACGTTGATTTCTTTCTCTTTGGATTAGCTGAAGCAGAACTTTGCCCTTTGGAGAAAGGACAATGTTATCAACAGAGTTTATTTTCTTCTTAGGGTGACTTGTGATTTATGGTGGAGTGATGGGTTTTGCTTAGAAAAACAGGGATGTGTTGTCTTTTCTTTTCTTTTTTTTGACCTGGAGGAAGAAGAGGTGACTTACAGCATGCAGGAGGGGCAGTGAATGTGATTGGAAGGAAACCATGGAGATGACACTTTTCCTTCATTTTTCTCCAAGGAGCCCTTGCTCCTTTTTGCACTGTGGTGTTTTGCAGAAATGTATCCAATACACTCAATGCTGTGAGCAATGTATCATGTTTTTGTTGGCACCAGGAGGCTGAGGCTGGGAAGCCAAATCGTGTGGCTGGGAAACACCAGTCACACTCACATGGTCCAGATAACTGGAGGAGATGATGTGGGTGTAGCTTTGTTTGTATATTTTTTGGAATGGTATGGGGGAAGGAGGAATGAATAGAAAGAATGGCCAGAGGATCCTGGAAGAATCTGTGTGCTCATGGGAAGCAAAACTGCTTTTTTTCATGTAGCATTAAATACAATTTCCCACTTAACTGCTGTTGCAAGACTTTTCAACATCTGTAACAAGGGAGTTGAAGTTTTGCCTGAAATTGTGTGAACCTCATGAATTTGTGCAGGATGTTAAGATTTTACAGCTCTTGGGATTAGGTGGTTACATTGCAAATGGTTCCAAATCTTGTATTGGGAACTTGGTTTCAGAAGCAGCAGAAACCTGGCTGGTCTTGGTAACCTTATGAAAAAAAGTGATTTAGCCAATAATTGTTTTGGCCCTGCAAATGCATAGTGAAGAAGCTTGATAGAATTTTTAGGAATTGGAGTTAGTTACCTGAGAAGAACACCTAAAATACTAAAAGGACTTGGAAATCCAACTGCATTCATGTGGCAGCCAGGGTGATGAGAGGAAGGAAGGGGTGCAGTCAGAAGACTCGTAATTTTCACTGTCAGTGAGTTCAGTTATGATATCCCAACTCCAGACAGATCCCAAAGGACAGGTTATGTTCAACAACACCGCTTTAGGCAAGAGTTCAAGCCCTGTTTGCTCTCCCTGGTGACAAAGCCCATTGCACATTTGTCCCCAAGCCCATCCCTGCTGTGGTCTTGGGCAGAATTCCCTACCTGGCACTTGTCTGATGTGACATTTTCCAGTGCATGTTGTGAATGGTGTGACTGAACAGTGTGTTAAAAGTCATTGACTCTGTGTGATATTTTCACACTTTACTGCTGAGAGGAGTTATTTCATTTTTGTGTGTCTCTGAATTCCCTGCTGGCTTGCTCATGTGGAAAACTGGGCTGCAAGATGGAAAAGCAAGGATGTGCAGGGCAGCTTTGCCTTGTGGAGCCAACATTGAGCAGACTTGCAGTAGCTACTGGTGGTTGGGAAGGTTTCCCCTTTCCCCGTGCCCCAAACTTTCAGTTTTTCTGTGAGAGGGTTTAAGTGCAGCTTCACCTTTTTTGTCCCTCTTTGCTGGAAGGTTTTGTTTCTGGGGTTGTTGTAGGAGCTTAAATGAAGTAGTTGCTTAGCACAGACAAAATGTAAACATCCCGTATAGGTGCATTTCACATGACCCTGATTCTGATAGGTTTCCAAATATTCCAGGTAGGTCAGCTCCAAAACTAGCAATGGAATGAGACACGGAGCAGTTGCTGATCTCACTTGAAACATATTTTCCCCTTCATATCAGCTGTTTTTTACCTACAGACTTTTTCTATTGAAATAGAAGAGTTGGATGGTGCAGCAGCAGTGTGTGTGTGTGGGAAGGTCAAACAAACATTAGGGTAGTCACCTTTTAAGATTTCTATTATAAAAACCAGGTTTTTGAAGTGGTTTAGAGTGTAGCCCCTGAATAATGCTTTGGGCTAAAATGTGTTAAACAAGGCTTTAAATAAAAACCACATTTTAAAGCGAGTTTTCCCCAGAAGAAAAATCGGTTGGACAATTTGAGAGCGTTGTAAGCACAGTTTGTTGTCATTAGCACTAGGAATAAAAATAAAGTGAAAGGGTTAAAATTTGCCTTTGGGAAAGGTGTGGACAACATGTATCTGAGTGAGTGAGGTCTGTGCCCTTATGGTAAGAGGGACCTGGTTAAACCTTTGAGTGTTGCTACAACTTGCACTCTCTGGACACAATGTGAATTTTGCTTCCTCTTTCTACAAAGTTTTCTTTTTCCCCCGAGTATTTCTTCTTCCCTAGAGTATCTCTCTGGCCGTTTTTCCAAGCCCTATGTGAAAGCTCTTGGAGCAGGACCCACCTCCCAGCGTGTGCCTGGCACCTTCTCCTGGTACCTGAGCGAGGCCCCCAGGCATTACCGCAGCACGATTGTTACGGGTAATTGCTGCTTTTTAAAAAGGAGGCTGCTGTTATTTGTGTATTCCTGTATCTCCCCGACCCTCCAGGACTTTATGCAATACCGGCTGCCTCTCAAAACACTTATCTGACAAGTGATCCTTGGATAGGAAGGGTTTTGCTATCTGTGATCGCTTGTGGGTTGTGCTGTTTATTGTTTTGTGGTTTGGTTTTTTCCCCCTCTGTGTGTGTGTTCTCGAGGATGGTGTTGCTGGTCCTGACACAGGCAATAACACAACTGGAAATTGGGCAGCTTTATCAAAGATCTCTTTCAGTTCACACCATCACACTGTTCCAGCCAAAATGGTCTTTCTTAGAGTGGTGGGGCTGAGTGATTTCAGTCATTCATTGCTGTTTACAGTTCTTCTGGAAAAGTTATTGACTCAATAAAAGACCACTGAAGATAAACAGAAATAGTCACTGATAGACTAACTAGACTTTTTCTGGCTTAACTGGGTTTTTTTTTGTTTGTGATAATTACTTTGTTATAATCCCAGAAATGTCGGTGGGAAGGGACCTGTTAAATTCTTTTCTCCCCCTCACTGCACCCCTTTTAAAAGTACCAGGATCAGGCATCAAAAGCACCAAGGGAAGTTGCCACAGTAGCCTGGGACATCCCAGGCAGACTGAGGATGAGGTTGTGTCTCCCTCTGTGGCACTCTGCCATTCCCAGTCTGGGGTTTTAGGAAGATGATAATTTAGGAGTTGTTTGATGGGAGGAATATTGTTTATAATGAACTAATTCTAGTAATTTTCAGTCTTAGTCTAAAACAGGGAGATTTTGAGGAACTTAGTCCTGAAGTGCAGTGATATTCATTCATATGGCCATGTCTCTGGACAACTTATTGTGCCATTTAATTAAATGTTTTGTCTTATTTTCTTTTTTATAACTAGGAAAATATTTTTCCATTTGTTATAGAATTGTATAATGAATACTGTTGTTTTGAAAAACAGTGAAAGTCCCTGTAGAGGCTGAATTTCAGAACTTGGGAGTTTCACCTAAATAGAATGAAATGTTTCACAAAAAACACAATAGTCTTCCTGTTATACTTAACAGATGTCTCAAGGCAAGTCATTTTATAAACCAACCAATGTGAGATGGATAAGTAGATAAATAATTGTTGCATACAAAACAGCTTCTGTTTCTTTTCCCTGAAGGGCTTCAGGCCTCTTATATCGGCTTATGCTATATTTCAACATGGACAAAAATAAGTCTGTCTTCTCTTTGAAACCTTTTCAAACCAGCCATCTGCTTTGCCACTCATATTCACATCTACACCAATATTTTTTCAGGGTAGGTGTAGCATATGAGTTGGGATTTTTAACTCTTTCTAGTTCTTCTAGTTCTATCATTTTTTAAAGTTATGAAGTACATTTAAAATAAATTTCTGGCAAAACTCGAAGGAGGGCAAATTAAAAAAAAGTGCTGCATAGTCCTAGCTATGCTAAAGTTCATATGTTGAGTGTTAGCAACTGTGTTCTTTGGTTTTATAGTTGTTGGCTTTTAAATGCCAAGTAACTTGTGGAGGGGACAAGGGACAAGAGAGGGAAATAATATCTTAATTATTTTTTGTGCCCTAGTGCCCCTTGCAAAACAGACTTGTCAGCTATATTGTGAGGATACAATGGCAAGAATTTGTATTCTATAAATATTGATGAAAAGACGTTTGAAGCTCATGAAAAATTTATTAGAAAATATGTTGAAAGACGTTTTGGCTGGCTGGCTGGCCACTGGTAACCATGCAGTGTCAAAGAGCAGCTTGTTTTGCTGGTAGGTGTTTATTGTAGGAGGGAAGATGCTGTTTTCAGTACCAAAGGGCAGCTGTTGACACTGAAATTGATGTGGGCAGATCCAGGTTACACTGTTACACTTTCAATTGTTTTAATTTCTTTTACACTTTTGGGAACTATTTTACACTGGTTCCACTCTTGCAACAAAATGTCTTGAGTGTTTTCACTCTTGAAATGTGGGCAGGTCAGTGTTGAGGAGGAGATGCTTAGGACCAGCACTATGTTTCTCATCAATGGCTATGGATCTATGTTCCCTGGGACAAATTTCCTCTGGCCTTTGAGGGGGCTGGAAGTCCGAATCTCTGGTTGCTGGTGTCCTACAATATCCTTGAGTGACAAAGCAGGATAAGATGGACAGAGCAGAGTCAGCGTGGTGTGAGCATATCTGACTGCTGAGAGGGTTGTGGCCGTGGCTTGGTTCCAGCCACAGCAGGAAAACAAGGGGGGATAAACACTTCCACCGTGAGCAGAGCAGTGGGCTTTTAGGGTGACTGCAGGTGGCTGCTGAAAATTTCCCAAACATTGATGCAAAAATAGATTTTTTTAGATAGAAATATTACTTCCTGTGGAGTACCAAAATACACCCGTTTTTGTAAGCAGTTCTCAATAAAGGTAGGCATCTGCAAGTGTTTAAAACATGCCTGCTTTTCCCCAGTATGAGTTTTAAATCTTAAGCTTCTTGTTTTACAGACCAAATGGTGACCAGTTGAACCTATTAAAGATAACTGAGAAAGAAGCAAAAAAACAAACCCTGAAGGTTTTAAGCAGCAATAACAGCAGAACAGAGATCATCAGCTTATGGCTGGATTTATTTTTAGAGAAATATTCATGATGTTCAGAAGCCTGAAGGCAATTTGGCATCTCCTCATGCACCTGAAGGTGGCATCTGGGCATCCTGCTAGCACAGCATGGCTCATGAGCTATTTCTTTCTTGTGTCGTCACTGAAGAGTTTAGAGAGCTGCTGTGTGGATTGAAGTTGTAGGAAGTGCTGACATTCCCATGCAGCTGCTGTCACTGCAGAGCCCTGGGCTGATTGTGTGCCAGCATTTTCACATGGTACTTCTTCTCTGCCCTAATACTCAAATATTAAAACTTCTTGTCAGTGGGCAACTGTAGGCTGGAAATTTGGATGTCAGATCACCATTAAAATACTGAAGATTTATACTAAAATAATGTTTTGCTAACGAGAGGTTGCCACTACCAAAAAGTGTGTGTTTGTCATAATATGAAATAGGAAAATGTTATGCCTTTTGGAGAGGAAAAAAAAAAACCCAAAAATTTGGGATGGGTAGCTTGCTTCCAAAAACCAAGGAGCTGAACTTTGAATGGTTTGTTTGGGTTATGGCAGTGCCCAGAGGTCCCAGCTGGCATGAGATGAAGACCTCAGGGAGAAGATTGCCTGAAGCTATAGCATGGAGATACAGCAGGTGGTGTGTAGGAGAAGGGAACCTTTATTTCTCTTTCTGGTTCTTGCCAGTGGGAGACCTCCAGTACAGAGGCCCAGTGGTCTGCCCAAGAACAGTAGCAAAGTTTGAAAATTCAGCTTAGGTGTTGATTCTGAAATTCTTGAAGCACAAGCTCAGCCGCCTTAGATCTTCCCTCTGGTGGGGCTGGAAGAGTTCAGCTGGTTCAGGAGCCAGCCTGAATTGAAATGTCATTGTTTTTGGTACTGCTTGTTATTTGGAAAATGGGAAAAATAAATACAGCCTTTTTTTTTTTTTTAAGGTTAGGAAGTTCTTGAACTGTATCTTGCTGAGCCCTTTTTTGTTGCAGTTTGAGGAAATTGAGTATTTATAATAAGAGTAAGATGATTGTGGTCTCCTGGATAAGACAGTATTCTTGTTCCCATTTGTACCCTTTTATAACTTCCCTGGTACCCTCTCTGGCACTTGCCTGACCCCTGTGTTGAGCCAGTTCAGGTTACTGGAGGATTTCTGTTGACACTGCAGAGTATCTGAGGGAGTTCTGGAATCAGAGCAGAGGAAAGAGTGAGGCCTGTGCTTGGGGAGAGGGGCATAACAGCAGGAATGCCTCCCTTGGCAGCAGTGAGCTGGGTTTGTAGAACTGAGCTGCATCCCACAGCTCTACCATTTAGGACCTTCCTGTTTCTTCTCATCTCCGTTTGCTCCTGGCATTGACTCCTTGATGTTTCCTTCACTACTCTCACATGCTTTGCCAGCCTGGGCTACTTTTGGTTTGGTTTGGTTTGCCTAGAGCCCTCCTAAGTGCTCTTTTTTGCCATGTTACCTGTGGGGGAGGATGGAAGAAGGGATATGATGTTCTCCAAACTGAGGCGTGTGTTACCCTGAGGAGTAACAACAGCCTTCATGCTGCTTCCTTCTGTTCCCTCTAGCAGCCTCACTGGTACAAATTACTTGGCGGTGGTGCCTGTGCCCAGGCTTAGCTTGGCCCTGGTTGCCTAAAAGCCTGGGAAGAGAGAACCGAACCAAAACCTCCCAAGTGCCACGCTGGTGTTTGCACAAGACCCTCCTTCCCTTTGGGCTGTGACGCAGCACGGTCACTGCGCGGTTGTTTCTTCTGGAGGATTTATCAATGGCAGCACAAATTTCTCTGCTGCTCTTGTGGGCACGTGACAGAGCTCTTGGAGGCTTGGAGTGCTCTGTGCTGGCACTGTTCAGTAGCTCTAAGGCCATGGGCATGAGCCCAGCATCCACTCAGGATGGGGATCAGCAAGCGACCTCCCGGTGATAACGGCGTTCAGTTGGAATTCACTTGACCCTCAAGTGAACCAGTGACCTAGAGGTGAAGGGCTCAGGCGTTGTATCAAATTACAAATCATCCAAACCATCTACATCTTTCAAGTTGTTGATTATAGAAACTGTTCAATTTCTTGTGATATCGTCTGTGCCATGTGTAGATAATTGGGAATGTTGTGCTGAACTATGGAGCTTGCTGGCCGACCCTGCTTGCTCATAATTACATGAGATATAGTCTGTCACCATTGAGAGACATCAAAAGAATGTCAGCTGACCTATTAATCTGCAAGCATCTGCAGATTCCTCATAATAAAGGTAATTGTATGTTGGTGCCTTTTAAGTTATCAGGCAGTGTAAATTTTTTTTGTGTAGCTGAGAATTCAGTCACTGTAGTCCTTGTGCATTAGATATTCCCTGGGAAATGGAATGACTTAATTTCCAACCTTGTCTTCATATGCCTGTGTTTGGTCTAATTTAATTTTACAGGAATCACCATGTTTTTAGCTATAACTGCTACTTGGAAAGGTCAATGTTTTATGAATAGCGTGGTGATTTTTCATGTGTATCATTACAGTGTCACAAAATGGGATGCAAGATTCAAATTTTAATCTCCTACAGATGTGTAAACCTACAGAAACTCCGCTGGCTTTTGTTGAAGTGCAGTGACTTAGCAGATTGTCTCTGTCTTTATATGGCGTGTTTAAATAAGTTCTGTTACTGCAATGTTTATATTTGGCTAGAAGGGATAGAGAGCATAAGAATAGTGTTTCTTTGTCATAGTCATGCGTGCTGACCTAATACTTTTGCTTTCTGTCTTTATAATATTTATGCAGTATTTAACTTGACCAACAATGTGGACTTGGAGAACACCAAAAAGAAAATGGAGCTGTATCAAAAGGATAACAAAGAAGTCATTCAGAAGAATAAGTTAAAACTGGTTAGTTAACTTCTTTGCCCTACAAGTTTTATTCATTTGTTAAAGAATTAAAGGATTTGTGGAGTACTTTCTTAAAACAAATCAGAGCCGAAAGCACTATGCAGAGTTCTTTGTATTTAAATATTGAGGTTGAAATGTAGTTCTGCTTTATTTTGGGAAGGGCTTGAGGAGAGGGGCAGGCAGTAGAGCCTGTGTCTAATACATCACCACGGCATGTGTGCTGGCAGTGTCGTTGGACAATGTCCAGGAGAGATGAAGTTCATTCCTACACCAGGACAATCGTTCCTTTCTCATCTGAAGGCAAAAAGGAATCCAGACTCAGACATTATGAAGCTCCCAGGAGAGAGTTGTACAATTGAGGCAAAACACAGGCCTGGTTTATGCAAAATTTGAAATGAAAGATGTTGAAACAAACATTAAAACTTTTGTTCAAGAGCTGATAACAGTAACATCAGGGATATTGTATATATAATCTGTATGCAAAACACAGGGTTCTTTGAAGATTCATTCATTAAATTATGGCTCACATATCATTTTGTTCTTTAAAAATAAACTTGCATGCATTTATTCCTGTAAGAAAAGTTTAATCTGTTAAATATTTTTTCAGCATAAAAATACACACTGTTATCAGTTCTTGAAGGAAAATGTCTGCCCAGAGTGTGACATAACAAGGGTTTGTGTTTGTAAGCCAGTTGCACTAAGGACTTGCTTTCAAATCAGTAGGGGTGAAATCTTCACTCCCCTGAAGTCTGTGGCAAAACTCTTGAGTGATTTCTTTAGCTCTAGGATTTCACAGGAGGAGATTGGAATCTGAAAAATGTTTGTTTGAACCTCTTCCTTTTAAAGGCAAGGAAATTTCCCTAGGGGTCCATCTCTGATCTGTTATCCTGTCTCTGACACTGTGTAATATCCTCTGCTTCAGAGCTTGAGGAGACCTGCCAAAGCTTTGGCTGTGTGTCTTATTTTACAGTGGAGCTGCAGCCTCTGGGGTCACAGTGAGAGCAGCTCTGCCTGCAGCCCACCTTCCCTTCAAGGAAGTGGCTCTGACAGCCTGTGCAGGGGCTGTGTGATGCTGTCAAGCAGCTCTGTAATGCCCCATACCCTCTCAAGCCCCCAGGACTTCTGTTTGCTGTGCTCCACAGTCCTGCTGTGCTGGAGGCTGGCTGCTGGCTGGGCAAGCCTGTGTGAATCCAGACTCACTGAAGAGCTGGAAACATTTCTCTTTTTTTTTTGTTTTTTTTTTTTTTTTTTTTTTTCTTTTTTAACATTTGAAACATTCATAATTTCTTTTTCAACAATTGAAACATAATAATAGACTTTACACAGTGGTTATTACAAAAACTGCATGATCTTGCCCATAAATTTTCCCCTCTCCTAAAAGCTGAAGGGTTGCTTTTCCTCTCCAGCTCCTCTTAGCAAGTTTTGGAATGTCTTTACTCCATGTGTGGTGAAAGGTGCCCTGCTTTCTTGCTTAAACTTCTTATGGCCAGTCATTGTCCCTGCATTCTTGACTTAAATCTTTCTGTCCACTGTAATAGGTTTGTTCTGAGGGATATAGATGTTTTCTGTCCCTCTTGTTTTTGTTACCCTTTGCCTGCTCCAGTGTGATTTGTGTTTGGCAGGCAGAAGGGGCCAGAATTGAATGCAGAGATCTTCATGCCTCTCGTAAAGGAGCTCTGTTTTCCCATCTCTGCTGGAAATACATTGATCCTAAGACTGTTCTTCTCTTGTAGTTTGGAAAAAAAAGGTTAAAATCTTGGTGTTCTTGTAGTTATAAGTTGTTTTTTTTTTTTTTTAATATATAGATATTTATATACACTTTTAATTTATAAAACCTTGCACCCTGAGTGGACTACAGCTTTTCCAGTGTTTCTCCCTTAAATACTTGCACTTCTCCAGTCATAGGGTAACTTGTTGCTTCCTACTTTATCACTAGATGTTTAATTTCACTTGCTCCTTTGTGCAGTCTTGAAATAGTTGTGTCTGGATTCTTTGATGTGATTGTGCATGTTTTCTTGATTATCCTTTCCTGAATGTGGCAAAATGTGATTTTACTTTCTATTTAATTCTTCACTTGTAGGTTTGAGTTTGCTCCAGGCTTCACTGTCGTTATCTTTTCCTTCACGTATTAGGACTGTGTTTAGATTATCTTTAGTCTGGACACAACCCTTGCTGCCTATTGAACACATCTCTTCTCTTTTACTGTTTAAAGAATTTGATCTGACATGTGATAATTCTCCCATTTTCCTGTAGTCTGCTCTGGTTTAGGTTTGTTTATCAGTTTACTTATTTCAGACTCTAATTTTTCTGGGCTGTTTCTTCAGACTAGGTCTGTCAGCACTTCCCTACAAGTTTTCTTCTGTTTCAGTGCAAATTCCAGGCAGCCTTTAGAGATAAATGTGGAAGAGCCTTGGAATGTCTCAAAGACCTTGAGCTCTTCTGTTCTGTTGACCAAACTAACTAAATCCCTTAATTCTCAGACATAACCTCAGTTAGAAGTTTGGGGATTTTCTTGTTTGTTTTTTTCCTTTCATTAAATGCAAAGAGAGCCCAGTTGCAGGTGGTTGCTGGTTGGTGACCAGCTTTTTACCAGTGTCACTGCACCAGTTGCACAATGGAAGCAGCTTCTGTTGGCTCGGTGGCAGGTGATGACATCTCCCAGGAGTCACTGGGACCCACTGGCTCAATCTGTCTGGTGAAGGGATTTTTTTTTTTTTTTTTGTTGCAGATTCTGGCTTTTATTAGGTAGTTGTGAGTTATGATATAACTTTATGATTAGAACAAACTGTACTATGGTCTTGGCCTCAATAATGATCACAGAATCACAGAAGAAGCTCAGTCAGAAGGGACCCACAAGGATTATTGAGTCCAGCTCCTGGTCCTGCACAGCACCACCCTTAAGAGTCCCACCCTGTGCCTGAGGGCATTGTCCAAACTCTCCTTGTGCTCTTGGTGCTCAGCCTTGGTGCTGTCACCACTGCACTGGGGAGCCTGTTCAGTGCCCAACCACTTTCTGGGTGAAGAACCTTTTCCTGATATCCAACCTAAACCTCCCCTGACACAACTTCAGGCCATTCCCTTGGGTCTTGTCACTGGGCACCACAAAGAAGAGATCAGTGTCTTCCCTTAGGAAGTTTTGCTGAAACTCCTTTCATCAGTAAATCGTCCATTTAAGTTTATAAAATTTTAATTATCTTGCCATTTTTACTGCATCTCCCTTTGCTTTATTACATTTGATGGAGATGATTTGGAAAAATGTTTCCTGTATGTTCTTCCTTGTACCTTCTAGCAACCAAACTGACATTCTTTTGATCCACCTTCTTTATAAAATTGTTTAATCCTCTTATTTTCATCTGTCTCTGAGCCCTCTTCTGTTTTTTTATTCTTTCACGGTGATTTTCAAATACAGATTACCCAGTGGTTTGCACATTAAAACATACTTGCCAAGAAATAGATCTGTTACAAAAACTTGTCATTTTGTACTAGTAATCTTTCTTTTGATCTCATGTCACATGACTGCAATCCAGGTTATAGGAAAAATTCCTTATTTTCTAAAAATGTGACATTTTCACTGTTAATGCTTAAATGCTTGAAGTTATAGGCTTCCCTATTAGTACTCACATATTTGTAATTTCTCATTTTTCTTCTACACCACTGACAAGCACAGTGTGCTTTGCAAATAAGATGCTGCTGATGAGTGGGGTGATGAGTATTGTGGGATTATGCTTTTGTTCATCCTACTTACATTACTGAGTTATAGGATGTGTTGGAGCTGAGGGGGGCTCAATTTAGAGTGAAAGTGTAGGGAAAACCCCTTCCCTAACATTTAAGGAGTCAAATCTGGCTCCAGTGAGCAACAAGTTAAAAACCTTAATTTTACACTGGGCAATGAGGAGGTAGAATAATCACCCATAATCACCTTAAAATTCTGCTTTAAAGGGTAGAATTTGGCTGCTTTCCCCTTGCCTGGCCTGGCTGGGGTCCCTTGGGGGGCAGTGGAGCTGTGGGGCTGCTGGGAGCTGATTTCTGGTTTCCCTGTCAGACGCGGGAGCAGGAGGAGCTGGAGGAGGCTCTGGAGGTAGAGCGGCAGGAGAGCGAGCAGAGGCGGCTGTTCATGCAGAAGGAAGAGCAGCTACAGCAGATGATAAAAAGGAAGAATAAACAGGCACTCCTGGATGATCTGGTGAGTAACAAAAGCAGAGGCTTTGAAAGCTCGGTAGCATAACCATCCATCTCTATCAGTGTGTGGAATTAACAGATCTGTCCCCGTTTCCCTGTTTCATGTGTTTTGTGTTTCCATTCTCTCACCTGTTATTTATTTCGGTGTTGCAAACCACTCTGGTTTTGGTAAGCTAGGGGCTGGATGAAGACTGCTTCTGGGATTTGTAGCTCAGCTCTACCACCGTTGGCTTGTTAAACAGTTCTGAGTAGTGGCTGAGAGTCTGGTGTGTGGAAGCAAAAAGGTCATCAGGAGGTGCTTCTTGGCTCAGCCACCTCTGCAGTGGAGATGGTGGAGAGCAGGGGACAGTAACCTCATGAGTTATTGCTCAGCCCCTTCTCAGTCAGAGCACCTCAATGATTGGTGTTCCCTTTGTATGCAAAAACTACTGCAATGAAAAGTTTTCTTGCCTTGAGTGTGTCATGTTCTCTTAATGCCACTTCTCCCGTGCAAGTTGCTCCTTTTGAAGGGAATGAAGCTTGTATAGACACACAGAGAAAAACTCAGGCTGCTTTTGGGAATCGTGGTAATCTTGATTAATTTACTGATTCTGCATCTGAAATGCAATAATGTGTGGGCATAGAGTACCTCACTCAATGTGTTACTTAAAGAAGGTTCACATCTCAATTTCTTCTGTGTGTACAGACACGTGTACACGCACATTCACAGGTTTAACACCCATGAGGACAGTCTGTGTACACACAGCCTGTATGGAACCTTGAGGGAAATCAGAAAAAAGAAGTGTGTATGCATACATACCTGTGTTCAGCTGTGTCAGTGTGGTTTAAATCTGCTTGGCATATCCAAATGCTATTTTCTCTCTTATATCGGTGCATCTCACACTAATACAGTGTTAATTCCTGCTTTGTAGTCTCAGTTCTTATTCAAGACACAGATGCTGTTCTACTTTTCCTGAGAAAGTAGAGTTCCTCTTTGAGCCAGGGCAGAAGGCACTGACATGGAGAGAGGATCTAAGTGAAATGTAGGAGTTTCAGGGCCTCCTGAAGAGATAGATGCCTTTCTTCAAGCCAGGATTCCTGGCAACCTGTTACTGTTTTCCTCTTGTGGGCAAAAGCAGAGATGAACAGAAACCTTCTTTAAAAAAAAGTCAAACCTGCATCTTAACATCCACCAATCTAATTTCACTTTAAAGGTAAATGCTTTTACAGTCCACACAATTAGGAATAGTGGATAAATGAATAAAAACTCCACTATGAATTTGCATTTAATTTCTCAGAATATGGATTTTGAGTTTCTGACTTTTTAAAACCCTGTTCTAAAACACACTCCTAACTGACTAGAGACCAGTGGTTGATGTATGGTTGTTTATTTATTTTTTATTTTAACACAGCCATTTGGTTTTACTGGAAACCTTCGCCAGGTGGCTTGCAGAAAGAATAGCTATAAATAACCCTTAAAACATGACTAAAACAAGTAGTTTTAACTGTGATTGCATATGTATTGGTATTAAAACATATCTTAATATTCTAAAAACAATAGAAAGGTGATTTTTAAAGGCTGAGGGAGGAAACTGCACAGTTTCAAGTTGTGTCTGTGTTTCTGAAGGGGCAGTGTCAACTTAAATTTGAGCAAAAACTTGTTTTGTAATATTACTAAGGTTTATAAAACCAGCACTGAAGTGTTTGTGTAATGACTTACAAAGTCTCTGGAAAACCAGTGGTTGTTAAAGAAATAAACATTTCCTATGGTCTCTGAAATCCCTCTAGTGCTGTGCTGCAAATCTGAAAATGAAACTGATCATGAGGAAAACTTAATTGAGAAATGCAGTGAAAGCCAAGCATAAGCAGCAACCATGTAAAGAATTGACTTAAAAAATAATCTTATATCTATGATTGCTTGTTCTGTGCTAAACCAAGAAGGATTAATTTCTGGCTACAGAGATATCCGTGGTAACACCACTGACTCTGCAGGATTGTGTGAGCAGAGGAAGGTGAGAATCTGACATTGGTTTTGAGCCTTCTCCTTTGGACAGATCACCTGGTGTGGTCAGCCTACAGCCCAGACCTACTGCATCTTGGTATTTTTTTTTTTCCAAGTTTGGCCCTGCCACTGGGCAGCAAGAAAAAATTTAAGACACATTTTTCTGTGTTGTACAAGATGTCAGGTATTTTCCTTGTCAAGAAATGAATTTAACCTTTGGTGCTGAAATCTTACAAAGCTGCAGATCTCATGGAATCATGGAAATGCTTGGGTTGGAAGGGTCCTTGGAGACCATCCAATTCCAGACTGTGGAATGGAGAGGGAAAGCTTCCACTAGAGCAGATTGCTCAGAGCCCCATCCAACCTGGCCTTGAACATTCACAGTGTTGGGGCATCCACATCCTCTCTGGGCAGCCTGTTCCAGGGCCTCACCACCCTCTGGAGAGAATTGCTTCCAATGTCTAATCTAACCCTGCCCTCTGTCAGTTTGTAGCCATTCCCCTTGTCCTGCCACTCCAGGAGTCTCTCTCCATCTCTTTTGTCAGCTCCTTTCAGGTACTGGAAAGCCACAATTAGGTCACCCCAAAGTGTTCACTTTTCAGGCTGAGCAATCCCAAAGCCCTCATCCTTTCCTCATGGGAGAGGTGCTCCTTCCCTCTCATATCTTGGTGGTCCAAGTCATTAGATGTGTTACTTACGGTGGTTTCATTTGGAGCAAAGATCTCAGTTGTGTGCATCTTCAAAGAGCTGATAATTTAGTACTCCAGAGGCACAGAAAAATGCTTGATTATTTAACATGTTGTGCAGTGTGCCCTGGTTTCTGGCCAGCCTGGGGAGTGCAGGGGCTCCTGCAGAAGGGACTGGACCTGGGGCCAAGGCTGCACGAACCCATCCCTGGCTGGGAACAGGGAGGGGAAGGCCAGTGTAAAGTGCTGGGGAGATCATCAAGGCATTGGAGGGGACCCAGGCTCTGCAGGCCACTGGAAAAGCAGTTTGGTCCTTTTTGCCTCCCAGTACTAATTAGGCAATTTCTGTGTTACCTTCATTGTAGGTCACCTCTTCTACAGTAGAACCTCTCACTTTAAAAGCACAATGCCCTGTTGTAATTTCGACTTGCAGTCTCAGATGCACTTTATGCATCACTGGGAGAGCCATATGAGTGTTTTATTTTGGGTTGTTGTTAGTTTGGGGCTTTTTTTTAACCTTGGATAATCCAGGCTGAGTAAAATATTAAAGCACTTTCTTTATGGGCTGTACAAACTCTCTCAGATGTATACAGAGGATTCTAAGATGATCTCTTATGTTTCACGGGACTTGCACTTTCCTCTTCAACAGCCCATAATTCCCAGGCATGAGCACAAAGGGATTGCAGCACATGGCAGAGGAGCAGGTTTTCCCTGGACTTGCCATAGCTTGGAGCCAGGCAAAGGCATTAAAGACGTCACATCCACACTTTCACCAGAACCTCAAGGGTTTTGAAACAAATCTTCCAGAAATTGTTGTGTAGAACCAGCTTTGTTCATAGTGTAGACAGTTTGTTTTCCCATACAGAAAATTGCTGGTATGGCTAAACACAGGGTTGGAACTTCCATGTGTGTTAATAGTTAACAGAAGGGCTCTGGGCACATTCAAAAGGACAAACAATCAGGATGTGGTGCCTTGCTGGCACACTGTGGGTTTCCCACAGTTGTGTAATCTGGTTGCTGGTCATTGTATGAACTCCTGAGAAGTTGGTTAAAAATTGGCTTCCTTGAATCATTTTATTAGAAATGCAGTGAGTGTTTAAGGAATATGAACGAGAAAATGAACAGGAGACTGCTTTCCACTCTTCCCTTCTCCCCCCACATGTTAAATCTGGTCATTGAAAGAATTCAACATCTCTAACCTCTGCTGACAGCACATGCTGCTGCATGCAGGTTAGAGCTGTACAACACTTGAAAGAAGCACTAACTAGTGCTTCTAGAAGACTCTGAACTAGTGCATTTGTGGTTCCGATTTTCTCCCAGTTGTACAGAAATTAGATGTCTCTACAATTTAGGTTTTTAGCATTTTCCCTCCCCTCCTCCCAGATGATCACAGAAATGCAAGTAGGAAGCTTTGCCTTAGATGTTGTATTTGTAATTCTGGACCAGATCTTATCTTGTGAGATTTTTCTGCTTTTATCTTGCATTCTAGTGGTAAGGCAAAGGGAGTGTAATAAAATATAGAGAGGAAAAAGGACTGGAAAGTGATGTGAAAAGTCAGTGTACAACGTGACTGTTCTTCATGATCACTTCAGAGGATTTCTCTAGATACCATCAAAACAACAAGGCATCTTGTGGCATTAAAAACATCCAACTGCTTACCTTGAACTGAATAAATAAAAAATCAGAGTCCTGTTAATAAAATCTGTTTGGTTTTGTGAGTAACAAATGTGGTTCACAGTTCAGTATTTGCTTGGCTCTTTGAAACAGAAGTAAATGTGATGTGTGAGAGCCTTAGGAATAAAATCCTGTGCTGGAGCAGTCCAGGAAGAATCTGTCTGAACTTCTTCCCTGCTCTCAACTTCATGGTAGTTCTAGCCAGGAATTCTCAAGGATTTCTGTGTGCATGTAGATAGTCACATTAGTCTCTTACAAAATTACTTAGCCAATAATTTCCTGACTCTCTCAAAAACACACTTCCATATATATATGCTAATAATCATTCTGTCCTGACAGTTTAAGTAATTCATTTGCTTAACTATTCATTTTACTACTATATATATTTTTTTTAAAAAGAAATTGGCTGGCTTCCCTAAAAATAAGTTGCTGAAGGAGAAAATAAATATGCTGTTGGTTGCACTTACAATAGTGCCATTGTGCAGAGCAGAGCAAGGATCATTTCCAAACGGCCTCAGGTGAAATCTAATGGGAAACAATTTCAAACTGGTCTGAGTTCATTGGGAGAAAGAATGTGTCTTAGATAAACATCTGATCCAAGTTATACTACTCAGTATTATTCCTTCTCTGATTAAGTTCTAATTTTTTTTTTTATTTTAATAAATATTGTTGCATTGACCAGTTGGAATAAGGAGCCTGTTATATTGTCTTTAATGTGGATTCTATAAAAATGGTTGTTTGCAGGTTACTCTGATTTATGGGGTTGCTGCAGCTTTTTCTTATTACTGAAAATGATCATTTTCTGTAAACTCTTTCTCAGGGAGAGGATACTTGGCATTCTGCTGTTCTCCTAGTGATGGCCTTGCAGTCACAGCTTGCAGTTTGGAACAATATGCAGTGTTAATTAATATTTGTTTTGGTCTAGGACTCAAATTTATTCCTCGTATGTTTACAGGAGAGCTCTGATCTTCCTGCCTCTCTGCTCTTAGCTCAGCATAAGGACAGATCTACTCAGCTAGAAATGCAGCTGGAAAAACCCAAACCTGTCAAACCAGTCACGTTTTCCACTGGCATCAAAATGGTAAGATTTGCTTGTTTGGTTTCTTTTAATGCATTTCAGAAGATCAAGGATTTTCTCGTAGGAAATTCAGAGGTTGCTTAAACCTGAGCTGCATGTTACATGAACTAGACTGTTTGCTTCCAATTAAATAAGTAATTAGGAATTAATTGAAGAATTTTGTTATTCTGCTAGTTGGAATATTGTGGTGACCCACCCAGAAGGGTCATCACAAATATATGGAACATTTTCATGATGTAGTTGTCAAAAAACAAACTATACCTCTCTCGCTGTGAAGTTGTGGTGTTCTTGAATTATTTTTCTTGTTTGTATACCAATTCTGGAAGTCGAAATTTTTGAAGTTTCAGAACCATCTGCACTTTCTTCAGATTTATTTTGAGCACTGGAGTAAGCTGTATGAGACTGACAATCTAGAAAATGATGCCAAGGTTAAGGGCTCTATTTTCATTGTTATTTGGCTCTAGGAAGCAGCAAGTATTTTTGCAAATGTGTCATTGTTAGGGTGGCAGCTGAAGATCTCTCAGCATTCCTGTTCTGTGTCACGACATGGCACAAGCACGCACCAGCCTGTGTACATAAATGTAAAGCTGGGGGTGGGAGCTCGAGTCACTGGTCTTTTCTGCACCTTGCTGGTTCTCTGCTTTGTATTGTTTTAAATTTCTTTTTGGACTTTTTAAAAATCTACTTTTTTCAGACTTTGTCTTTTAGAATTTGTAGTGGTAAACTGAATGTCTTGAAAATAGCCAACACTCTCCACTCTCAAGAAACCCAGAAGTCAGCAAATCAAAAATGTGTGCATCAAACTAGTTTCCTATCAGTAATCAATTTATTTTTGCCATGAGTATTTGTGCTGTGTTCATTATCTGTTAGTGTTCACAGTGTGGAAGCATTTGCAGCTTTTTTTCCCCAAAAGCAGTGTCAGCTTTTGCAAGGCTGTGTGGATTGTTTTCTTATTTTCCTGTGATGTAAATTGATCTTCTTCGCATTTCTTTTAAAATCTAACAGTCTGGGGGAGATTGATATGCTTTGTGAGAGATTTTCTGTCTGTGTAGAAAAGCCAGTGGACAGAAAATGCCTGGTGTTCTATTTAAAAACACTCTGTCTGAATGGCTGTACTTTTTCTTGCTGTTAAAATTTAGTGTCGGAATTTCTTAAAACTGTGGCTTTTCTGTGGGCAAAGGAAGAAGATGAGCTTATGTTTGTGATGAGGACAGTGGAAGTATTTTCTAATTTGTTTAAAAATTAATATTAAATGCAGTATGTGGTAGTGGACATTTGAGATCTGCAGCCCTAAGTAAATTTCACCCAGGAGTTGTGAAAGACTTGGATGAAGAGATTTCCAGCAGCAGGACATTTAAATCCTAATGTTTGAAATAATAGGGGCTATGCCAAAAAACTAATTGCTAATTCATTAGTGTTCAGAAAATGTGAATAGATAAATAATTTAATTTGTTCAATCCCAGGAAAAAAATTACCTCACCTTGACTGATCTTAGTCCTAAATTGAAAAAGAACAATTTAATTGTACTTATTTCTATTAATGTTTTTTAACAGTCAAGTTAAGGATAGAAGCATTTGAAGTTTGTGACTACTATTTATGGAAAATGGATTGCATCAAAAATTTTACACCAACAAAATTACAGGCTTTCTTTAGAAAGATGAAGATTTCCTTATTTTCTTTACAGGTGCTTGATTTATTTATTACATGACTTTTAAAAAGAAAATAGATAGAAATTCTATTACACAATAATAGCAATATTGATACTCTGCATAATAGATGAATGAAGTGTCTAACTTTGTAATTTTGGAAGAAGTTGGTTCCACAGCCTGGGAATGTTTATGTGGGTGTTCTGCTAGGAGGCAGCTCAGTGCTTGGAAGCAGATGTTGAATTTCTGTGGATATGTGCAAACTGGCAGTTTACAGGGTAGCTTTGACAAACTGGCCTCATTTGAATGAAATGTGTTTTAATAGGCTAAGTGCAAAATGAGAAATAGAAGAGTAAATAAATCCCCAACCTGGTCAGGCTCTGGGAGGAGGATTTGGAAGTTTAGCTAAGCAAGTAAACCAGTTTGACCCTCAGCCACAGCGTGTGTTGGGGGCCTTGGGTATGTGAATAGTCCAGCAATAAATAGAAAAGGACTTTTCCTCCTGAATATTGGGAATAGTTGTGGACTGCACAGTTCTGCTGGCTGCATCTTGAGTGCAAAAATCAGAAAGAACGTGAAGAGGAGCCACAAAAGTCCATTCAAAAGCAGGTCTGCTCTGTGTGCTGCATTCTGCCTCTGGTTTAGGAGATGGTTCAGGTATGACTCAATTTACACTAAGTACCTCCTTAGCACAGAACATGCCAGCTTCTGAGCAGGGCAGCATTAAATGTAGCAAGAACCAGTAACCTTAGTTAAACAAACACCATCTAAATAGGAACTGGAGGAAGGAATAAGACCTAAAGTTCACACAACATTCTGCTGGTTAATTGGCCTCGCTGTTAAAATTGGCTCTGGAATGCAACGAAATCTCAAATTCTTGATGCTTTCAGATTAGGATTGGGGTGCATCGTGGAAAGTTACTGTAGTTATCAAATGCAAGCTTGCTGGCCTTGGAGCAGGGTTAGTTTTGTGAAAAGCAGTTCTGCTCATTGCACATGACCCATGAAGGTGGGTTCTAGTGACAATGTCAGGTGAATTCCCTCCTGGCACTCACCTTAGGACATGCTTGTTTGCCAGGCTGAGTGTTTTCCTAAGAACCTGAGATGCTCAGTCCACTCCTTTTGCGTAGGTGTCCATGTGAAGTGGGTGGAGCTTTTCTTGTGCCCTTTGTAGCTGCTTTGGCTTTGTTCCCCTCTGAACCATGGGGTTCACACCACTCCTGTTGGTGGGGGAGCTGGAGGGGAGTACTGAGAATTTCTTAAGAAATACAATTCTAATTAATGCTCTGGCACAAGAGGTCTGCAAATTCAGGACATTTGTGTGAAAAGTCTGGTTTGTGCCCACTGTCAGAGACTTAGCAGTGCACATTTAATGAATCACTATGTATGTCCTTCCCCTGGGCTTGTATTTTTTCCTAATAGTTTGGCCACTGACCTTTTCTGATGGGTGTTTTCCTCTAATTTTGTTTCAAAAGAAGGGAAGCCAGATAGAGCTAGCTGAGCTGCTGGCTGATCCAGAGCTGGTGTTTACACAAAGGCTATGAAAATATGCCACTTCTGGCAATCCACTGGGTTTTTTTTCAGCATGAACAGGAGTGTTTTTCCTTGGTCAGAGATGTTCTTCTGCCTGACTGCTAATCAGACTTGTTTCTTGGTGTCTGAGTTAGGAGCATGTCCATTCTAGTCTCCTGGGCAATGCTCAAGGAAGCTGGCTCATTTAAGGTGTCATTTTAGTGCTGTGATGTGAGTTCCTCTGCTTGCAGGGGGAGGAGGGAATGTCTTGTAAGCTAAGCAAGAGCATCCCCTATAGCATGAGACAGACAAATAGCTCATGGGGACAGGGTCTCCTTCACTTTTCCTTTTATCTAATTCCTTTTTTTTCCCTTCTTTTTCCAAGTGGAAGCAGCTTTTCCTCTGTAGTCTACTCTTTAACTTTTTCAGTAAGTTCCATCCTCTGTGCACGAGGCTTGCATTCCAAATCAATCAGTTTGATTTATTTCTTTGAGTAGGGGGAGACAGTGCTGCAAGGCTTTTTTCCTTATCGTATTCATCATATTAAGGAATATACTTTCAGCACATCTAAATATTTTAAAACAGTCTTATTAAATCCAATCTCCCATCAGGGTAAAGCTACAAAAGAAACTGTAGCAATCTTAATTGCTGCAATAGTGCTAAAAATGAGATTTCTTGTCAATTGTGATACTTCAGACTTAAGCAGCTGTCAAAAAGAGCAGAGTTTGTCTGAAATGAATGATGTTTCCAGCATTTCTAGGGCTTGTCAGGAGGTGCAAAACAAGGTCTGGCAGGAGAACCATTCTTCTGTTTTTTGGTGAATGTAATGACCATTTCTGGTTGTCAGGTAGCTTTAATGTGGAGCTCATTTTAAGGTGTAAGAGAGATGCTCATATGTATTGCAAACTAATGGCAGTTTGCAAATGTAACAGGAATTAATTGTGTTAACAGGAATTTAGTTTCATTCTTAATGTCTCTAGTGTTTACAGGACTGTAGAAGGCTTTTCTAGGTCTGGGCTTTACCTCACCATTGTGGTTAAAAATGCATAAAAGTGTGGGTGTATTTAACTCCTCCTTAATTTGTTGAACTGGGAGCACAGGACCTTTGAGTCTGTGGCCCAGCTGTTTCCATTTTTGTCGAAAATCTGAGTGTCTTAGACTGGCTCAGCTCATGCCATCTCCAGCACATTTCAGGCTGTGTGTCTGTCCCTTTTCTGTTCCTTCCAGTTCTGTAATGTTTCTTTTCTTGTTTTTTAAGAAAACAAACATTACAAAACTGGAAGGACTGTCCTGGACTTCCCCAGCCTCCCAGGACACTTAGCCTCTAGTGATGGTATTCTTGGAGTAATCTCATGCAGTTAAAAACTCAATTACCTCTAAATGGATTGCCCAAAAATGCTGGAAAACAACATAGGTGTCCCCTGATTTGCTCCTGCTTGGGAGAGTTTGCCTTCTTGCATTTTATACCCAAATACCTCAGAATTAATGTAATGCATCACTGACCTTCCAATTCTTATCACAGTTTTTGTTTTATTACCTAATAGCAGTGGGAATATTTATTAATAGAACTATTAGTGCAAAGTGCTCTACGTGCTTTAGAGGATGGTCCCTACCCCGGTGAATTTGCAGTTTAAATAGATGTGTCAGGGAGGGAGGGAGGGGAAGCAGATGCCCGGAGGGGATGTTCTCACCCAGGATTAGCCAGCAGAGCAGTGGAGGAAGGAGGAATAAGATCCAGCCCTACTGAATTCCTAACCCGTGGCTCTTCCGCCGAGCCGGGCTCCATCTCCTGTCAACAGCACCCCTGAATGGCAGCGAATTAAGAGTGAAATATCTGCTCCAGCTACTGCTTCCCTGTCCAAATCACAGCAGCAGTGTTAAATATAACTTTGTGGCTCTGAATATTGCCCGGATTTATTCCAGTTCTTGCAGTTTCAGGTTTTTAGTAGCTGGATGCTGGGGAGAGCAGCGTGCAGCCCGGAGCAGCCAGAGGTTGCAGGAGGGAGCAGTTGTAGAACCAATATTTCAGAGGAATGGATTTGTGTCAGACACAGGATGTCTAGGACACCTCAGGAATGTGTGTTACCACTAAGCTGCACATAACAAGTGTTAGGGAAGAGATTTTGTGCAGTCTTACACTTGCAGTATTATTCTGATGGGAAATAACATTCTTATTTTACGTTACGTGGAGCTGTTTCTTTTAAAACGTTGACCTCATCAGCTCAGGTCAAATTAACTGTTCTTTATTATTGCCTTTTCCTGCGATATTGCTTCCTGTGCAAACAACTGCTCCTGTTTTTCAGTCTGTTTCTTTTATAGCTCGTGGAGCAATTATCCAAAATCCTGTTCCAAACTCAAAAAAGTCTGTCAAAATACCATTTTTAATCAATTGTGCTCCTTCAAAGTTGCTTAGACATATGCCAGGTACTCTGAGGTAAGCGAGGTGCATGTCACACTGTGGTTTAGGCTACAGCCATTCTGCAGCTCCTGAGGGGGCCTTCCTTTGCCCGTTCTTACTGTTCTGGTTTGCTTGGTTGGTTTGTTGGGTTTGGTGTAGTGTGTTTTAGTGTGTGGGGGGTTTTTTTGGGTGCTTTTAGTTTTTGCCTGAAGTTAAAAAATAAAACAATTAAGGCTTCCTTCACTGTTAGTCAGCTGGTGTATCTTCAGACTGGAACTGTTCAGATGGAATTGATTTCTTTGAGATGAATGCCAGTTTGAGTTTAATTGGTATTTTGTTTTTAATCTTCGTTTGGCTCCTACCACGCACATTTCTCTTTTACAGCTGGGTGGAATATTTCCCTCTTTGCAACTCTCGGTAGTTAGAATCACAGCAAAATTACAACACTTATTTTCAAGAGTATCTAGTGTGTTTAGGCATGTAGATTCTTTTGGAATAGGCAGATTTGTTTAGAAAACATGCATATAAAGGTAAAATTTCCTGTGGCACTGAGCATTCTGTGTCTCTGTGCCTGTGTGTGGTGGCTGTGTCCCAGCTCAGACACTGTGTTTTTGATGTCAGTGCCAGGAAGCAGAATCCCTTTCCAGAGGAAACCCAAATGCCCCAGTCAGGGGAGTCCCAGCTCTTTCCAGAGGGTCTCTGCTGGAAGTGCTCAGGGAAGCAGCATTCCTGCCAAGCAGCTTCCCTGGAGCAGAGATTCACAGAGGTGCAGGTAGCCCTGGGACAAGTGGGATTGTGCAGTTGCTAAGCACCATTTCCTGATTCCTGCTCAGAGTGTACATTGCACATTGCTTTAGCATT
Source organism: Motacilla alba alba (assembly GCF_015832195.1). NCBI lineage: Eukaryota > Metazoa > Chordata > Aves > Passeriformes > Motacillidae > Motacilla > Motacilla alba. The sequence continues at coordinate 56,561,124 of NC_052020.1, read as the reverse complement.
GAATTTTTGTCATCAGTAACAGTGTCTTGATTTTAACAATGAGCATTGATTTGCTAAGGAGGATACTATTTCTGAAAAGAAGAGAGGAAAAAGAAATCGTGGCTGCTATTCCATTTCTGACAATATGTGGGTACAGAATTCAGACATGTAAAATGAGGGACACCAAATATGCTGGAAGATCTAACTCAGGTTAGGATTAACATGCTGGATTTAAAAAGTAATCCACAGTCCTGTGACCTCCTGCTCCCTTAAATCTCATAAGTTTATAAATACAATATGACTGCAACTTCCGAGTAGCTTGATGGAAAGTGATTAGTAGTGGTAAATACATTTGTCATACTAAATCTCTAGCCTCTGTTTAAATAAAGATGTTTTGTTAGGAGTCAAGCACATACATGCTGAACTGTGCTTTGAGTTTCTGAACTCTGGTTTTGAAGTGTATGCCAAATAAACTTTATTTAAGTGATCTATCATCAGAATGCTTCCTGTGCACTCCAGCCCATGGACTGAAGTCTGAAACATTAATTGGGTTCTGGCCTTACTAAGTAATTACTGTTATATCAAAGTGCATAAACATTCAGCACATGATGTTGACTTAATGAATTTTGTTCTTTATGTTGGTAAGAAAATGTTTCTGGAGGAAAAAAGGCAAAGTAAATGACAGTATTTGTTATTTCTCCTCCCTTCATTTACTCAGCAATGGCCTTGGAAAAGGAGACTGTATTTTGAAAATGCAGTGCTATGTCTCCCCATAGCTCTCTGCAGGATTTTAGTTTGGAATGCCTTAGGAAATATGCTGCAGTTGAAATTAAGCTGTTTGGTGAACAGACATAATCAGAACTGCTTGACTTGATTCTTTTTTATGCTTGTGCTCTCTGATACTGCTCTGTTAAAACAATATTTGTTCATTTGCTTTAAGCTCCTTTACATGGCTAAAGCAGCACATGTTGATGTACACATATTAGTATAAATACAAATCAGACCCATAAGTTTGCACAGCTGTAATGACTGGAATTTAGTAAATGAAATAATGCCAGCAGTGTTAATTGTACAGGAGTGAATGGCATGACCAATGTGCTTGTTAGTTAAAGTGTCTGTGGCCAGCAGTGGAGCAGATCTGTGATTTAGCTGTCACTTTTTGGAATGGAGCTGTTCTTAGGTAGGGTTTTTTAAAATTATATAATTTTTTGTGGGTTGTTTCTTTGTTGTGCTTTTTTGTTTGGGTTGGTTTCGGTTTCCATTTTGTTCTGTTTGTGATTTTTAGTGTCCTGTTTGATTTTTGGAGTCGCCCAAGAGCTTACTTGCATGCCTGATTCTTCCCCATCATTTTTCAGAGGACATTTCTGTGACGTGCAGCATGTTCTGGTCCCATGAAAAGGCTCACAGGGAGAAAGGAGGCTGCTGGAGGAGTTCAGCCAGGCTGTCATTTGCTTCCTTGACTGTATGGGAGCAGGCACTGGGACAAAAGAGCAGGAATGGGCTTCAGGCTCTAATGTAGGATGCCCCAATTCCATCCCAAGCAGCAGCCAGACCTGCCACTAGCTAAGATAGCACAAAGACGTGTTGTAGAGTAATCTAAGGAAAATGTCATTTAAATCAGCCTGAGATCCTCCTGTTTCTGGGTCTTACAGCTCTGAATGTACCTTTGCTTGAGTAGGTGTTACTGTGAGCAATAAGGAGGGATCTGACTGAAAGAAAGAAGGTGGCTGAGAGGAGAGTCCAAAAAAACAGCTGGCAGGGAAATAAAGAATAATAAAAAATTTCTCAATCATTGTTTGTTTTGGAAAGATCGTGGTTTAAGCACATGGAAATACTTTACACATTTGAGAAGTGCTGACTTCCTACATGCCTTGTGAAGGAACAGCAAATCATTCATATAATGTAAACACATTTATAGATTGTTCCAATGTAACTTTTTTTCAGTGCTGCTGTTCTTTTTAACAAGATACAATTCAGTGCATACATGCTCTTTTGATGCTATACTTTGGCCAAGAGTTGCAAACATCATAAACATTAAATATTAGAGTTTGTGCTAAATGAATATTGCCAAGTTATTGAACCACACTTTCAGTGCAAAAAGTTGTTAAACTTTGCTGTTTGATGCACTGTTTAAAAGTAAACCCATGAGAAACTAGTGCTGGAGTGAAACAGAAAGAATAGCTTGTCCAAAATTGTAAGTATAAGCATTATGTCTTACAGAGATGATAACAGGTGGGAGCGGACAAAGTTCCTCTGTGAGGGTGGAATTTTAAATCAGGGAAGAAAAAATAATCGAAAGAGAAGCTGTGGTGCCAGAATTGCAGCAGGTACTTGTGAAATTGTATCGTCATAGTGCTGGTTGAAATTGTATCATCATAGTGCTCTCAAGACTTATAGGGGGTCTTGAGAGGTCATGGGGTCCTTCCCCTTGCCATGAGGCAGAGCCAGGGGTACTTCATGGCAGGGACCTGTCCTAACCTGTTCTGAAGGACCTCCTGAGATGGGGGCTCTGCACTCTCCCTGGCCTCTGGTAACACTTACTGCCCTTGCTTTTACATTTTAGGGGAAATTCAGTAACTGTGTTTCCTTGACCTGATGCAAGCTCATTTTCTACCCAGGTGCATGGCAAAGGTCCTCTACCTCTTTGTGGGAGCTTTTTATGTCCTTGAAGATGACTATGTAAAGAGGACTTCACAGAACTAAATGTTTTAGAATTTAGGTCTTAAAAATAGTTGAGGCACCATAATTGTCATTTAACAATAAAAAACATTGATTTCTTCTGCAGGTGGTTGGTAGACTGTCTCTACTCTTACAGACTGGATGTGAAATGACATAATGACATTCAGCTGAGGACTTTTTAAGGAAGACAATTCTTTTAAAAAGCGCAGCAAGAACATTGAAAGAACTATAGTAAGATCGATGAAGTATTTGAAGCCACTTAGGGAAGCTGTAGTACATTTGTATATGTGCACAGAAGTATGTGTGACCTTCCTGCCATGATCCTTTTTTTCTTAGCAGTTGTCTGCATCTGTGAGAACATCACATGTTTGCTTCTACTCCTTTCTTCTGTTGCTGCTGATCAAAGCAGTGCTGTGTCATTCCTTCATCTTCTCTATTGTGTACCTGAGGAGCCCTGGTGACCTGGAATGGAGAGCAGGGATGATGGCTTTGCAGATTCCTCGGGCCATGTCTGTTTGTCTTGCTCTGAGAGACTTGCCTGCTGAGGCACATGTGTGCAGACTTACCTCCCAGTCTGGTTTCACTCCTGGTTATTATATTTCTCCATGAACTAGAATCCATTTTTCCGTGTGGAGTGTGTTGCTCTCACAGCACAGTTTAAAGGTCTCCCATATGCCTGTGTTTTCTTCCTTCCCTGTCGTAATACGACACGAAAAGACGACACAGATGCTGCTGCTCTCCAGGTGAACAAAAAAGAGGGACCTTTATTTTCTGACTCCAACATTTATAGTTTTCCAAAAGTGACAGTGGATTGGAGGGTGACAGTGCCACCTCTCCAATGACACTGGACAGACCAAGAGTCCATCAATTCTCTCCTCCTCCATGAAAGAATGCAAAACATAAGTTATTTACAGAATTGTGTGTGAGAAAGTTTGTTACAAGAATGCAAACATCAGAAGGCTTAGCAAAGTCTTAAAAAATCAGGGTGACACTTCCCTGTTCTCAGGGCCACCTTCAGACAAATTTTGGGTAAGCACAGCTTACAGCTGACCTTTCTGAAATTCTTGCCAGACTTGGTCATACAAGGAGAGCCAAGAGGAGAACGAGGGATGGCCGTAGTGGGAGGCAGTTGCTGGAAGGAATATGGCAGGGAAATCAGTAGAGGTGCTGGCAGCAGCAGTGGTGCCCTCCTGGAGCATGGAATCAGTGCTGCTGGGGATGGGGGGAGCACAGGGCAGCAGAGGAGACAAACTGGGGAGAACATGGGGGTCATGGCACCATCACTCTGAGGGGGGAGATTTGGGGCAGAAAGGTGGGTGTGAGTGGGATGGGAGCTTCTAGGCAGAGGGGCTGAGTGGTTTCTGCACAAGGTTGGGAATTAGAGGGGAGCTCTGAGACAGAAGGATTTGGGGACCTGGGGATTCTGGTACTCATCCATCACAATCAGTTCCTGTGTCAGAATCTTGTTCTCTGAGGTCAGCCAGGGTGGTATGTGCACTTGTGTGGCTTCCAGTGTGACACCCACCCACCCACACACACACACATGTGCTAACCAGGGTTCTGGCTGTAGGCAGGGGTGAACTGGCAGAACTTGTTTCCTGCAGCATCTTCAGTTTTGTCCAAGGTACACCAGCCGTACTGATAAATGAATTACTAATCTATTGATTTCTTACCAAAAAAACCCCAAACATCAGTGTGTTGTTTGGGGCTGTGCTGTGTTTTGTGCATGTACCACCTTTGCTCCTTTATAAGTGCACACAGCAAATATAAGAATGTTTGTTACAGGGTCTCAGAGAAGTCAAATTTTGAGCTTTCAAAGGGCACATTTATAAATCAAAAATTCATTTAAAATTTAAGATATATTTCAACAGAGCTCTTGGGGGCTCTAGTTTTTAATAGTGATCATTACCATCCAAGGTGCATCTGTATCATACCAGGGTACTTGAAGAAAGATATTTGGATCAAAGAGACAGTGTTTTGTAAGGAGACTTCAAGAGTAGTTTTCCTTAAAAATGTTTGTTCAGGTGCAGAGGGTGAGAGAAAGGAATATTGTTTGAGGCAGTGTTGGACATCAAAAGGTGCATGTCTCCATATATATGGAGTGATTGTCAGGGTGTCTCTGGAAAGGAATATTAACAGCTTTAGCTAGTAAGGAAACAAATAATCTTCCTGAAGAAGTGCCTTGGTCTCTCAAAGTTTGGCTTATCCACATTCCTCTTAATATTTTGGGTTTGTCGAGGTTTTTACTTTAAGGGCAAAAAACATGGATAATTGGAGCAGAGAATTGACTAGTTTAGTTTATTGTTTTGCTTTGCCTGAACACAGTTGCTACACAGGTAACTTCTGTATTTGGGGGAAATGCTAGGCTCAGGTGTAGCTTGTGACCCATTGCAGTTCAGCAGAATGTGTGGCAAAGCAGTAAAATCCTCTGCCTCTTGCAAAGTCAGTAATAGCATGGTAATAGCCTGTGTTTTATGCAGACCTCTTTTTTAAAAAATAAAGTACTAAAGAATATTGTGACTACAGGGAAAGCTGCTTTGACTCACTGAGACAAATGTGTGCCGTGGTATGGGCAGGAAATGGAAGGACAGAGAGCACATGTGGAACCATCTATCTAAATTAGCTGGATGGGGGCCAGGAGACTGGAACTTGCAACATTTGCCATGATTAGTAGAAAATGAAATGGTGGTTTTGTGTAAGAAGAATGATTCTTGTATTATGCTGGGCAAGTGAGGTAGATCCTGCAGGACACAGATGGTCCATTTAAAGGTGGTGCTTGTGGAATTGGAGGACTTTGAAAAGGTAAGTAGTTTGGAGGGAGGAACAAGTTAAAAGTGAGGGCTGTGCATAGGAGGAAAGCAGCATACATATACATATATACATACATACATATATATATATTTAGGTCTGAGGCCCATTCTCCTGTTTCATCTCTTGAAAGAGAGGCATAAATAAATAGAGCATCGCTCCCTTCTCCAAGGCATAGGGAGATCACAGAAATCTGATCCTCTGCAAGTCAGTCAGAAGCAGTGCTCCAGCAACCAGGAGCTCCTGGGCTGGGCTGTGGGGATGTGCTGACAGATCTAAAGGGGTGGATATGGGCACCTGATCTTCACCATCCTTGGGCACTCCAGGGCTGGGGCTACCTGTGTTTGGGACCTGTGCTACATAAAGCAAAATAAGCCACATACATCCCAGTTTGTAATGGTTCCCTGTAAAAACCCTTTGGGTTCAGACAAGCAAAGCTGGAATGATCAATCAGTAAATATTTGAAGAATTTTCTGCCTTTCTGGAGGGGTGGCACTTTCTTGGCCTTGCCTGCATACCTGACATTCCTCTTTCTTCTTGTTTACAAGAAAACATGATTAGGATTTTCTTTTGTTATGGGGGAGAAGAAGAGGGCTTGGCTTGAGAGCTAATGAGGGAACATAGAGGGGATTGCAGTGGGAGTTCCATCCTTTCGTTGACTTTACCCATTTGGTTTCACCTTAATCTGCCACTTGGTGGGATGATGCCACGTTGGATTCCTGTTTAGGTAGAATCTGAAGCCTAGACAGGGTTAGGCCAAGAATTTATCACATATCAGGTACTTTTGGAATATGAGGTGAAAGCCCCCCATCCCAATCATTAAGGTGCAATTTACATTAAAGCTCAGTGTTGTGTCAGTTTAGTTTCATTGATAGTGTTGTGTGCAGCATTTGCTTTGTGCGAATTTTTAGCCTGTTTTGTGTCTGGTTAGTTAAGTGTATTTGAAATACAAAATTAAACAGATGTGTCACTTTAATAGAAATATTCATGAGGAGTGTTGTACCCATTTAGCTGTTTGTTGCTTTTAAATTGTAACCAATTTGAGCTGTAGGTGCGAGGTATAACTTTGGCATTGTCTCTCATTCATCTAATTGAAAAATTTTTGGATTTTTTTTTAATCCTGAATAAAGTATTGGAAGGATCAGGGTTATTTTGTTTGTTATGAAGACCAAATAATAAATGTAGCTGCACTTAAGTTTTTATTTGGTTTATTTATGAAGAGACAAAGTACATAGCAACTGCTGCTTTTCAAAATGTGAAATTTCTACTGTAGGAAGAAAGCTCCTTTAGAACTGCAGATAGTTTATCTTTGTTGTTAAAGGCAGCACTCTATGGCCATGCTGGTTCACCTTCTATTGTTTTCAGTCCTTTTCTTCTCACTGGTAGCCTCAGACTTAGAAATGAAGGAGTGGACTGTGGTGGAGGTGGCAGAGTTGCCCCTGTGGGGGGAAGTGAATTTAGACATAGTAAGGTAAAAACCACTGCTGCATATTCTGTTTGGAGAAACTTCTGCCTGCAGCTCTGGAGCTGTGAAAGTACAGTCTGGACCTGGGCAAGGTGAGAGGAGTGTTTTCCTGTCTCTTTTGCACAGGGAAGTTTTTGTTGCTGTGCATTCTGTTGTCTTGCTGGCAGAAAAGGAAGCTGGAAAGGCAAGGAATGGCCAGCTGACACTTTGAGGAAGGGGAGAGAGAAGCCCTACCTGTCATGGCCTGTGGGTGACAGGGAGAGACACACACAGCAGCTCTGTCTTTCTGCAGTGGGAGGGATGTGCATGTGCATTGTCAATTGTCCGTGACAGCTGACAGTGGGGGGAGGGAGCTTTTGAGGGGAACTCCGAGATTTGGATCAGGGAATGTGAACTTCAGTCAAAAAGCTTCAGTTGTGGTTAATGCCAAGCGACTGCAGCTAGTTGGAACATGATTTTTGGATTGAATTGTCAGTGGAACTTAGGTTGGGTAGATTTCTGTTATGGTTTCTCCCTTCCCTAACAGAACATATTTTGCTGAAGGATCAGTTGGAAAACCTGAAGGAATGTGGATGATGTGAATGTTAGGGTTGCTACTCTCTCTGACTGCTTTGGCAGACTTACTGGGTTTATAAAATCTACCCCTTTCTCTATTCTTTTATGTTTTTATATGTTCTGATTAATGGAATCTTGAATCTCTTTCTAATTATTTGCATAAGGTCACACAAAGTATTAAGCTAAGGCCACGGAGAACAACTTTATAAATTCTTACTGCTCTGAAATCTAATTAAAAACCTGCAAACTTCATCATTCATCATTCTACCATAGCAGTATATTTCTTATGGAGACAGTCTAATATCCTGCAGCAACTTCATGGTATTAAAAAAATAATTAATGGACCCTTTTAGGGCAATGTGTGTTGCTACAATGTGGAATAATACTTCAGTGTTATAAGTGAATGGTGTGCTAGGAAACACTAATCCCTTGTGTATAGTAACAGGAAGTATGAATATTACTTATTAATAATAATGTAAAACACCTTCACACACATGCTTTTTCCTGGGCATATCTACCTTTTTGTAAACAACAGCAAATTTTAATTACAGAAAATTGGTGAGAAGCAAGAGGGATTTGTGTAATTAAGACGATCTGTTTGTTTAAAAGTCTTCAGAAGTTGTAAGAGATGGAACTTAGCTGTATGTGAGGGATGAATGTTGTGCAATAATGCCCCTTCATTCCCCTTTCATAATAAATCTCTGCAGAGTATTCATCCGAAGGGCTGGATGCCAAAAAGAACAGGTTCGACTTGTCTGTGAGGATTTACACCACAGTGAAATGCACAACTGCTTTTGTAGAGGTCATTGTGAAGGTCACGGAGCCAGAACGCACCGCTGAATGGGAGCAGCCTGAACAATGGTGTGAGGGGTTGGACTGCCTGAAATCACTGCTTAAAACCTCATCTGAAATGGAGCAATAAGCTGGAATCCTTAAAACACACAGCTTCAAAGCCTGTGGGCTGTTTTGCAAGAAATGAACGCTCTCTTTTGCAGGGGTTTGCATCTTGTACCCTGTGCTGAATGTGGCTCTGAGCTCAGAAAGGAAGAGTGTGCCCATTTCCTGACAATTAACATTGACATGACTCAGTGTGTCTAATGTAAACATCCTCAAACCATTAATAATTGCCTCTGTCCAGGTTAAAAAAAACCAAAAAACAACCCTGGGTTTAACTACCTGAAATTTGGCTCACCTCTTTCTTACAAATAAGGTCTGAGTTTGGCCATACGGTTGCTATGTCTTTAAATAAAAGATGATGATCATTTCAAATGGCAACCAGCCATCAGTGGGGTTTAGTGCAGAGATTAATTAGTAAACTTTGGAATGCACTACAGCAAATGCAGCTGATTGGCAATAGCATGTGGAGCAGCAACTGGTGGAAAGCTGGTGCTGCTGAGCAGCAGAGGTATTTCCAAAAAGACTTAAGGGTGCTGTGATGTGCTGTGCTTTAAATGGCACTGTGCTGATTGCATCAAACCACTAGTTCTCTGTTTATGCAGTTTGGTAAATGCACAGATTAGAAAAATCTGGTGTGCGTTTGGAAAGAAAGCAAGTTTTCTTGTGTTGTTTTGATAAGAGGAGTCTTCATGCACCCCATGAAGAAAGTGATGCCCCTGACCATCAGTTTACAGGGATTGTGGTTTGTCTGCAGTGCATTTTACAATTTTTTTACATTAAGAAGAGAAATGTTAAATGCTAAGATAAGAATTATTCTAAAAGGACACAAACATGATTATGGACAATTGAATGGTTATGATAGTAAGCTGTTCCTTAGAATTCTAGTCCACTTTTTAAAATTATACAGATTTCTAAATATGTGTGTCTGCATGATATATAATTGCTTACTCTCTTCCTTTTAAAGTTTTAAATGCATGACTAGAGAAATTAGAGTTTGGAAACTTTCTCTGCAGTTCAACTTTCTGAAGAGGTTTGATCTATTTGGTGTGAGTAATGGACCCCATTATGTACAGTCCCTAGTGGAACTATTTTCTCAACTTGTTTGGCCCGTGGGATTGGGGCCCAGATAACGAACTTAAGGTGATTTATATAATAAATAACTAATCTTGAGATATTACTTTGAAGCCAGATAGAGTTTAAGAAGTGTATCTTAATAATGTTGTATTAGTCTTCATTTAGAAAGCAATGGTCAAACATCAGTTTAAACTGGTAAGAAAACTCACATCTATACCAGTAGGTTTTTGCTTTGGAAATGCCTCAGGCATGTGGATTAGCCTGGTAAAATTCTTCTGGCTGCCTGTACCTTGAGTATTGAGCTAAAGTCTTTCTGGATTGCTGAAGTAGTCATATAAATTTTTGATACAAACCTGGTGGAGGTGCTTGATCTCATGAGATAGGGATCATCCTGGCTTTGACCCAGAAAACCCTTAAGCAGCTGCTTTGAAACCAAGCAAGCAGATATTCCTCTTGGCTTAACTCTCAGCTCTGTGACTCGGTCCCCGTTGCAGTTCAGTCCCCAGGGCCCATCCACCAAACAACCAAACAACACCATCGTGTTTCGTGGTGGATCTGTGGACCCAGCAACGGCACACGTTGGTGTCACATACCTGGGTACAACCTGCTCCGCTTCCCAGCTGTTGGAACAGTCCATGCAAGGACGGGGAGTGGAGACTGGAGTTGTGAGGGTGCTGGTTGTTCCTCTGGAGGCCTGTTTGTGCAAGCCTCTGCTTCCTAGAGCGTGGTGTTTATTGCCATAGGTAATTGCGGCGCAGCGGATGGGCTCAGCTTCCCCCATCAGGTTTAGGCTTGCTTGGCTTTGTTGGACTGGACTTGCAGGCCACGATCCAGGCAAAGTAATTGGAATGTGACTGCTCCTTTGGCTTTGTGAGGCTCTTTGTGTGCTTGGAGCTGGATAGTTCTCTAAGCTGAATCAGTGTTGCTGAATCTGGGTCTAAGCCCCAGGTAAGTGTATGATAAAATTTTCTGATGGCAGATAAATTTGTTAGCTTGACGTGCCTCTAAATAATTCCCATGTGCAAATGTGCACATGATTGGGGCATTACAGGGTAGTGCAAACATTCTGTGATAGTCTTTGTTTAAAACTGTGTAGCTCATGCCATGGATTATTTGTGTTTGGGTGTATCTGTGTGTACACAGAACAGAAACCTCCATGCACACAAAGAGCATCTCATTAAAAACAGCACTATTTGAGCACTGCAATCAGCTAATTACTGAGGTGTGTTTATTTTATTCAAACTACTGTATGTACACATCCAAGTATACACATCCAAGTACATTGTAGAACATTATGAATAATTAAAAGCAAACTGTAGCCCTTTACAGAAGTAAATTAGGTACATCCAGTGAAGCATTAACCTGGCCAGGCTGCTGGTTTGCTGTGACTCAACTATTGTATAAATTATAGAATGCTCTGTGTAGCACTTGAGGGCTGCCTCTTAGTATGGGTCTAAATCTGAGGTAGAAAAGATTAAACAAAGTCTGAATTTCTTTGACTTGATAGCGAACAGTCACTGCAGCTCCCTACTTGTGCTAATACCCTGGAACAGACCAGTGCAGCTGCTGGAGTAGCTGGGCTGGGGCTTAGGTGATTTTGTAAGGTGAGCTGCTCTAGGCTCTGGCAGGCTTTTGTTCCTTGTAGGTCTCTTGGTCAGTGCTCTGTCCTGGCAATAAATGTTTCAGCCAACACAGCAACGGCTGCGAACAGGAGATGTGGGAGAAAATAGTTGATGAAGTGTCATGTTTTAACTGTGCCCTGAGATTAATGTGAAACTGAAGGAGAAAACATGGTTTTCTCAGTCGACTACCATTGATAAAAGTTTATGTCCAGAGCTAGGGCCAAGTTATTTAGGCTGCTGGTGATTTAAAGGGTGATTTAAATTTGTTTGTTAAAACTTTTTTTAAAGCTTGCCATCTTTTGCTGAAAATATAATTTTCCAGAGAGTTATACATCTTAAACTTCATTTTCTTTTTCTTGTCAAATCTTGGACAATTGAAAACAAACCTCCAAAACCCCACCCTGGATTATTAAGCCAAATGTGCCGTGAAAGCTTCTTGAACAGCTTGCCTTGGCACGCTGAAATTAATGTGGTTATAGTCCAGCCGTGGTGGTGGTGGGGAAAATAACCTTCCAAACTGTCAGCACTTGGGAAAGGAAACACAAAAACCTATTATTATTCATATGTAGTGTAGAGTTTCTGATTTGCTCCCATTGACTTGAGTGATACGGTATCAGTTACTGCCATGGCTGGAGCCGGGTTTGTGTTTCACTAATGAAGTGGAGCAGCCATGCAGATGCACAGTAGCCCAGTGTGGCTGGATGGATGGCTTCCAGGTAGATGGACACTGGGGCTGGCTGGCTTAGGAGGCAGTTTGCTGTGGTCAGCCAAAAACTCAGCTCTTGCTGGTGAGTCTGGAAGTGTTTGTGTGCGCTGAGTCAGTCTCTTTATATACCGGGGTGATTGCAGCACTGATTAGACTGGAAAGGCTTGGCAAATCCTCCTTGTGTGGGAAGCTCAAGTGTCTTTATTTAAATCAGTATCGTCCTGCTTGAGGCCTTTTGGAAAGCACATCTAAGTGAACGGTGTTTTAAGTTAACACAACGTTCACAATAAAGGGCAGTTTCATTGGAAAAGGGTGTGCTTAGGGTTACTTTGCTTCTGCCCTGTTACATGTGGAGGGACTCAATTCCTCTGCATACACACATTGTCTTTTGTCAAATCTCTACTTGAAAGATTTAATATCTTAAAGTTTGCTTGATGATCAGCAATTCTTTGAACTCACAAACAAGAAAGTGTGGATAACTTCAAATATCCATTTGAAGTCTGATTCTGTGGAATGCTTATGTTGATTTTGTCCTTAGAATGTGAAGTTTGATCTCAGTCTCAGAACTGCAGTTTTCTAGCAGAAATGTAAATACACTCTGAACTTTTTAAAATACCTTTAAAGTGTGCTCTGTCTCTTGAAGACAGGAACTTTATTCCAGAGATCCTGGATATTCAGCCCAGGGAAACCTATTTCTCTTCGTAAGGCTCCAGGTTCAGGAGCTGATCTCTAATCAGCAAAGCTCACTTGCATGTGCTGTTGTTCAGGAGACACCAATCTGTAGTGGTTTAGACTTGAATATAACATTTTTGGTAATTGCGAAGCTTCATAGACTAGAGAAGGGTGAAGGGTGGAAGCTGATTGAGATGATTTAGAGTTTTATATAAGCACATAAAGCTGTAAGTTGTCTTGTTGTGTTTGAGTTTGAAAAGCGCTTTTTAACTACTTTGACATCTCGCTTTTATTCTCAAACATCTGCTTTAGATTGTTTGCCATAAAAGTGTAAGAATTAATCTTGCCCTCATTTTTGTTATTGCTACCAGAAACCAAACTATTTTTATTACTTCTTGTATAGGGATTTGGACTGTGAACTATTTTCAGAGTTTAGGAGAAAAGGAGTTGGTATTTTATTTTTTTTCTTCCCTCCTTGTGCACCCTCCCCCTCACCAAGCTTACAGGTAAAGTTAATTAAATTATAGTTTTTAAGTGCACAAAGATGTTCTGCATGGCTTGTAGAACTGTGTAATAAGCTCTACTGTGCTTTATTTGGTCCAATACTAAGAGTTTTAAGGGGATTCAAATGATCAGCTTATGTTAGTTTGTTTCTCAGAGCAGCAGCTGCCCTGAGCCAGGGTAAGCATTTGCATCATCTGTGGAGAGTCTGGTACATATTTTACTGATTGGAAATAATTTGTGAAATTGAAAGAAATGAAGATCTTCCTACGTGATTAGTTCTTTGATTAACAAATGTTCTTAATGCTTGTTTTTGGGGCTTCTTTTTCTCTGGGATTGCAGCCCGTTTGTGTTGTTTCCCCAGCAGCAGCCGGTGGCATGGCCGGGATGTCAGTGCAGTCCCTGCTCCAGCACGCTGCCTTTGAGCAATGCCTTTCCCCTGTTGGGTCTTATTAAATGTCAGGGCACTCTGCTGGTGTGGCTCCATCCAGTGCTTGTGCCAGAGCATACAGGAATCTTCCCTTCTACAATGGAAGGGTTGTTTTAAAGGCAAAACTGTCTGTTGTAAGCCTATAGCAGGAAATACTCAGGCAGCCTCTCCAACTTTCTCGAAATGAAGTGTTTGTCCTGCAGTTACTTTCACAGCAGTCTCCTTTTTCAGAATCCGTGGCAACGCTTGCTTTTTAAAAATTTGAATACAAGTGTTTTAGCAACAGGGTTCACAACGAAACCAGTGAACAAGATAAAACAGATGAGGTATCTTTATTTTGTAAACAGATGAATACGATTTTTCAGGGACTGACTGAAATTGCCATGTGATTTTATCCATTTTTGCTGCCAGCTTCTATTTTCTCTGAGATTGTAGATTTTTCATGGCAAGAGCCGTTCCTTTTTCTTTGTGCTAAAGATGCCTTAGATATTTCTGGTGGTGTTTCAAGGAGTTAGGAAGCTGTAGCCACTGAAACCAGGGCAATGCAGCAGGCCATGGTAGCTCGTTCATTGGAGGACTTTTTGCAACTCTCTCAGGATCAAGCAAGGCTTACAAATAGACTTCTTGGTCCTGTGAAGTTTTGTGAATCCTGTCCAAAGGACTGGTAAAATTCAGGTGCCGTGGGAAGTAAGTACACACAACTTGAAAAGCTGTCATGTGGCTGTGGTTCAGATTTAAGCATCACTTTGTTATACCCACTTAAATGAAATACCCACATAGATGAAAACTTGCATGGAAAGAAACTGAACCTCTCTGGAAGGACCAAAGAATAAATTTAGTGCAGATTAAAAATGTGGTTTCTTCTGTCCCAGGGAGGTTTTTTTTTTTTTTTGTTTAGTTTGAGAGAATTATTGTGCATCTTCAAAGCAGTGCCATGAAGTGTGTGTTGTGTTTGCAGTGGGTCCCATCCTGTCCTGGAATAGTTGGTTCATGTTTATTTGAATGCCCTGCATGCAAATAGAAAAAGGCTAGAAATAAACTGCTTTTACTTTAAGGAATAATTTCTAAATTTATTGCTAACAATTTTCAGTTTTCATTTTAAATGTTGTACTAAATACAGCCCACAAATATTGTGAAGATGTATCACATACTGCTAATGTCTGATACTTTTAGTTTTTTAACTTTAGACTTCAGTTTTTCTGAATTCCTTCTTTTTATCTTTTTGCCTGTTTCTAATAATTTACCCTTCCTGTTTTTCTATTCTATTCATGCTTTTCCTTTCATCTGCCTTTATTGTCCTCTTCTTAATATTTTATTCTTTTTTTGGTGTCTGTGGCTATAAAAACTTCCTTGCTTTCTCTTGCCAGACCATCATCAACCTGTAGCAGTCCCTCCTTAAAATCTAGCTATTCAAGGAATCTCGCTTTATTTTTTCCTTTTATCAGGCAGACATAAGCCATACTGAATGTGATGTTCTGCATCCTTATCACCATTTATCTGGGTCTAGGCTGGATGCTCAGTAGAACAGGGAATATGTCTCTGACTTCCATACACACACACAGAGTTACTCATCTTCTACAGTCTGAGGTCGGCTTTCTGTTTGGCTTTGTTAGTTTAAGCAGTGTTTCTTTTTAAATCATCCATCAGATTTTGCATTCCTCAAAAACAGTATTGTGGAGCTGTGGCTGTTTGGGTGGGGGGAGCTGCTTTAGAGAATCCCAGGAAAGAGCAGACAGTTCAGCACAGTGATGTATGATTCTTTACGAGCTGCTGTTCTTCCAGCACAGCAGCTGGTTTTTACAGTTTCCACTGTTCTCCAGGAAATCCTAGATAACTTTCTTGCATAATAGAGGGATCATACCAGTGTAACACACAGCTTTAGCTCAGCAAAGTAGGAGCACCAGTAGATTCACCTGTGCAGAGACTCAGGCAGTTGTTGCTGGTTGATGAGCAATGCTTTGTGCTCTGACCCCCACTGCCGTGTCTGTCCCTCTCTCATTGTTCATGATACACACATTGGCATTTGCCATTTATTTCTGCTTCATGTCCCTTGAAAAATTAGGTCTTAAATGTGTGTATTTAAAACAATGTTATATGAAAGCCTTAAATCCTGTAATTAGACTGGCTATTGTTGATAGTGGATACTGTGCTTTGTTGATAGCCAAACCAAAATGACCAAGTCTCCAGAAGGCTGATGGTAGAGATGCAACAAAAGTTTGTTTAGTTCTGCTTAGTGTGCTGTATAACCAACAGGACTGGTGAAACAAACTGACCAAAACATGGGCTTTAAGTCACCTGTAATGAAACATTTCTCTGACAATGGGAAGAACCTGCAGCTGTACCCTGAGAAGGGCCACGCAGAGTCCTGTAAAAGCCGCTGTACAAAAAAAATACACGAGCTGATCGTGAGG
Source organism: Motacilla alba alba (assembly GCF_015832195.1). NCBI lineage: Eukaryota > Metazoa > Chordata > Aves > Passeriformes > Motacillidae > Motacilla > Motacilla alba. The sequence goes on along the minus strand of NC_052020.1, from coordinate 56,545,325 downwards.
TTTGCAAATTCAGCTGGCATTCCCAGGGTGTCCAAATGCCCCTCAGCAGCCAGCTCATGGCATGGCTCTTCAGTCCAGCTGAAGGTGGCCAAACAGGCACCAAGTGCAGGGTAGAGGTCCTGGGCACAGAACAAATGGAGCACAAGCTATTGAGCCGTGTCTGGCACAGTGGCGTGCACAGAACTAATTTCTCGGGAGCTGAGACAGAGTTGGGAGCAATATTGAGAAACCAGTGCTGAAAAGCAGGAGTGTGACCCGTGGGCTTATTAGTGACATGAAAATGATGTTGTGTTTTAATTCTTCATTCCCCGAAACAACGCTGTCTTGTGTACTGGGCTATCCTTTGAACAGTGGTGGGGATTTTGAGGAAAGCTTGGCGGATCCTGCCAGAACTCTGGGGTCTCTGCTGAAAACAAGAGAGTGACTTGTTGCAGCAAGCATCCAGACTATCCCCTGAATCCTGCCTGGGCTGCAGCAGGCAGTGCTGGAGAGGACAGTCCCAAGCAGGCACTGCAATCCATGGGCATGAGGAAAGGGCACTGGGCTTTTCTGTGAAGAGAGTGGGCACTAAATCCTGCCCTGGCTCTGCCCCAGCAGAAAAATATTTCAGCTTGTTAGAGGGACACGGGCTTTCTTCTGGGAGATTAGAGAAATGGGGCTTTTTGGCAGGAGCTTCAAGATAAGTCTGGTCAGGTAATTACTTATGTCAGAAAGTTGTAAAGGAAAATTTTGGAGGCAAGTAGAACTAATGGTGTGATTTAACCCATGTTAGTCCGTGGTTAATTTTGCAGGTACCTGTTTGTGTAACAAATCACATAGATCTGATTGTCTTTGTTAATAGCTTTTCAGTGCTGTTGATCTCTTGGCTTATTTCTGTCATTCCTAAAGAAAGCACATCTTTTAAATCTGTTTTGGCATTTGAAAATCAAATTAAGTATTACCATGAAGGGAAAAAAAACCCTCTAAATTTAGGGAGGTTGTTATTAGGTGTCTGAAATCATCTGCCACACAGAGAAGGGGGGTTGGCAATTTTGTGTCTCTGATCTTGCCATTTGTGGTCAGATTTGGGTTTTGAGATCATCAGAAAATCTTAATACTGGTTCTGTTGCTTTCTGTCTGATCATTTGTTCTTTCAGTTTCACTTCTGAAATATCCTCGTAATATTTTACCTCTCATAATCAAAAAAATAAATTAGATTTATTGTTGCTTTTTCAAGAGCAGAAAGAGAACAGTTGATATTTAAGTCTTCGAAAAAGCTTCACTGGCACAGGAATTTTAGGCCAACAAATAGAATTACACATTTTAGTTTGACATACTTTGTGTTTATTTAAAAAGGCTGTGGAAGACAGAGAGGGTAAAGGTTAAAATAATATTAACTGAGCCCTCCAAATCTATCAGTTTCATTCTCCTTTTCCTGAGTATTACTGTAGTCAAAGTAGTTAATCAGAATCAGAAGGCCGCTTTAGCATTGCTGACATGGATTTGTCAATAGTGAATTGAGAGGGTGGAAGCTGCAGGGGGAGAATAAATCCACAACAACTCGACTTCTGGCTCCCACCACATTGCCAAAGATATTTACATTGATATCTGTAAGAAATTGTGTTAACATGAAATCTTTTCAAAAGCTGAATTCTGTTATGAGCATAACAGTAAAATAGTTTCCTAAGACTGCTTATACTGCAAACTTAATGGAATTTATATTTTTGTTTTAATGTTCACTTGAAAGCACTTGGATAATTGCAGGCTCAGATGATGGTGTGTTTAAAAGGGTCTTTGTTAACCTCTCTGTCCTGCTATGTACAAAGGAAGCAGCGCTGGGGATGGGTTTTAGCAGCATCACGTCCTGGCATTCCACAGCCCTTGGTTCCTCCTTGTCTCCTTTGGCCGGGCTCAGGAGAGTGACCTGACAGAGAAAAGGGTTAAATAAAAATAACATTGCTGCAAAGGGACCTAATGAGATGTAGCGTGTGTGTGTTGCTATTTCTGTTCTCTGACGTGTGCTGTGGAAGTGGGCTGATAGCAGGGATGAGTAAGTTCCTAAGCAGAGAGAAATTTAAAAGGCAAAAAGATTGACTCCATCAACTAGTCCAGCTGCTGCTAGTACAGAAACTTGCCTCGTCTGGACAAGTTTTACTGACCCCAGACTCTGGCTTCTGTCTCTTGCCTGGAGATGTTTTTGTGGCATAGCTGTCCTCCTCTTTCCCCTACTAGTGCGTTTTTGGTGTGAGTCTCCTTTCTCCTCCTCCTTGGCTCTTGAAAGATTTCTGGGAAGGCTGTCAGTTGTTTCTTTTTGCTGCCGAGGGAAGGAGGTGGAGGAAGGCAGTGTCATTTTGGAGATACAGATAGGGAGAGAGGGCAGGACGGGAAAAGTGTGAACGCTGCAACTCGGGCTGATATTTCTGTACTCTGTGCTAAAATAACCTCATTCTGCTAGCAGGCAAATACTGATGTACCTGACATCTGCCAAGAGTCCCTCCCCGAACCTGTGTGAAAGGTGCAGTGATACACTATAATTTTAATGTTCTAATAGACATAATTGTTCCTGAAAGAGTGTTGTTCTTGTTTAAAGTAAGCTCCTTGTTACTGCAGGGGCAGTTCTTTGTATGTAATCCATGGCTTTTCTTTTATAAATGCCATGTTGTATCACAATCTGAAACCAAAACTAGCCGCTGCTTTTGTTTCTTTTCCAGCTGAGAGTTGTCTCAAACGGTCCATCAGCCAGTCAGTTTTACTTCTAATACAAAGACATTATTCAACCCCCCTCCCAATTTAATCCTGTATGTCTCTCATCTGAACCCATACAGCACATGAATAGAATGTCAGTTGCTCACAAATCCATTGCTGTGCAGGCTTTTATATAAACAAAGTCCTAAGGATAAGCAAATGCCTTCCTTCTAATTAGCAGCATGTTTTGTGGTTCCATACATTCCAGTATGTAATAGACAGCTCTGGTGCCTAAAATAATCCCAGGGAAAACACTTGTATGCTGTGAAGATTGGGGCGGGAGGGAGAGGAGGCAGGAAAAAGTGTTGTCTGTGTTCTTGGAAGCCTTTTCTGTCTTCATTTGGATGCTGTCAGCTTCTTTTACACAAACATTACAGCATCCAAGGGGAATTAGAAATACTTACCCATGACCACATCAGATTTTAGGTTTGTCAGGAGAAAGCAATGCAGAAGCAGGACCTTGGTCCCACTGCTTTCATTTTGGTTTCAGCCTGCTGATAAATGCCTCCTAATGCTGGAAAGAGGTAAGGCTGACTGTCTAGGTGGAATACAGGAAATTTAAAAGTCTTACCTCATAGGTTAGAAATGGGTTTTGGATCTGTAAAAATGCTGTGTAAGTCCAAAGTAACAGTTATTGTCTGTTGTGGTGTCTCTAAAGTCCCACGGCAGCTTCCCTTTTATTACCAGTCTGTTATGAAGTGGTTAGGGACCATTGGGACAGAGAGACAAAAGTGGGATGCTTCTGGTCAAATGGCTCTTAAGTGAGATAATAGTGGTCAAATTGAGCCTTTTAACTTCAGCAAGGTTTTTTTGTGAGTCAGCTTATCCCAACAGCAGTGGAAATAGGAAAGGCAATGGTTTTGGTTTGCATCCCAGCCTTTTGCACCAGTCTGGGCCATACCCAGTTCTGGGACCTCGCTAACCTGTGCAGGGCTAAGCAATTTGAAAGTCTGTAAGCTCAGGAGCCTAAAGGCCAGACAACCAAAGGGCAGGAACAGCAGCTGTTCATGGGGCATTTTACCTATTGCTAAGTGGAATGTAACCCACATTGCCAAAGTGCATCAGCTAAAGTTGTGATTTTGGGAAACAAAAACAAATGAGCTGTCTCATACAGCTGCATAATCTCCTTGAGGTGCAGATCTGCTGGCTGCACACAAACCAGTGCAGTCATTTTACCATGGAAATGCCATCCTGGTTCCTAATTCTTGCACCTTGGCCCACGAGGGAGGTGAGAAAGACATAGGAGAGAGTCAATCTGATGAACCAGAATGAGCTGCCAGTATTCAATGGTGAAGATAATTAACTATTGCAACGACTTACCTAGGGGATGTGCCTGTACCTCTGTGATCTGAAATCTGTCTGAATCTAGATTGGATGCCTTTCAAAAGAAGGTATTTTGGCTGAACTGCCAGTCCTTGGGTTTCATACAGGAACACAAGATGTCCTGGCCTGTGCTGGACACGGTGTCAGACCAGCTCAAGGGGAGACAGTTTCTGTAATGCAGCTCCTCTTCTGAATTCCGCTGTTCTCCAGGCCACCGCAGGGAGTTGGTGAGGCAGTTCCACACAGAGAAGTCCTTCCCCATGACCCCTGTGCCCCCCATGCCCCTGGGGTGCTGACCAGTCAGCCTTCCCACCATTCTGGGCAGCTCCCTTACAGTTCCTGCTCAGTTATCTGAGAGGTAATGACCATCCTGATCCCCTGTGACCTCAGGCACCTTGGGAACCCCACAAAGAGGGGAAAACAAATGAAACATTTTCATCCTGTCCTCCCAGGAGCTTCCAGAGGAGGACATCTGTAGCAGCATAAATGGTGGTGGGGAAGGAGGGCAGTGATGATCCCAGTCCATGTGTTGGGAACCTCCCTGTGTCTCTTGGCCAATGCTGGCAGAAGTTGCTCTCATTAACAAAGTGTCAGGAAGGCACCAGTGGCAACTGTGCTGACAGTGAGCAGCTGTTCTGGTGGTGTCCTCAAGGGATGGGGTGCCTGCAATCTGAGATTCTCCCTTTTTCTGCACAGAAGTAATTTCCCAAAGTATTTACCATGGTTTTGATCTTTGCCCAAAACGGAAATTTCTCTTCTATGGTTGGAACAAAATGTGGATTTGGGAAGAGTGAGACTCTTCACTCACTAGATGAGGTTGTACATATGTAAAACATTGGTATGACTTTCCATTTGGTTTGGTTAAAGACAAAGATACTGCTAAAATTACAATTGTAAGAGTCTTATTTAAGCATTACCCTCTTGCAATGGATGTAAGAGGCCCACATAAATGTAGCTACAAAGTACTATATTTTAATAAAATTGGATAGATTGTAAATTGACAACTTCTAGGATAATAGAAACCCCTGTTTTTATGTCCTAAAATATCATGAAGTGGAATTAAAGCTAAATTTTTAACCTTTCTTTTCCTACTTTTAAAAAATATGTAGTAATGTTGCAGCAATAGTTTGTAGCACAGGAATCAATGTGCTGGCCATGAGAGTTGGAGTGGTGCATGGCTGACTGGAAAACTTCCTTCACATCTCATCTCTGTCCCCATACCAGTGTCAGCAGTGGCCTCTCCAGTCCCCCAGGTGGTGCAGAAAAAGCCTAAAACTCTGTTTTCATCACACACACAGGGGGTGTTTCAAGGGAAAACTTGAGCTGCTGATATTTCCATAGAGATCAGCTTAGATCCATGATAACATTTCCCGAGGACTTACGTCTTCAGTTTTCTTAGCTATTTTCTGCAACTCCCTAAACAAAAATATCTCTGCTCCAAATTCAGAAAGGTCACTGTCTTCAACCACAAATTTAATTAACAGCTTTCCCCTTCTACAGACTTTTTCATTCCCCTCTTTAGTTAATTTTAACCCGGTGTCCCACTTTAGGAGCCTGTATTTTCCACTTGAGGGAGTAGATGCTCAGAGGAGTGGCCCCAGGGAAGCTCAGCTCAGTGAGTGATCACCAGTGGGAGCCAGGCTTCTCCACGGCATTACACCGTGGAAAGCTGCCCATCTCCTGTTTCAGACAAAATGTCTACAAAAACAATACTACTACTTTGCTAAATTCCTGCATTCTGCAGATGGGAAACTCAATTTCTACAGGCTGTTTTAGGGCAGCTCACGGTGCTCTGTCTTTTTGCTGCTGCTGCTAATTTTTGTGAGCACCATAGAATACAGTAGAAAATTGAAACTGTGTGAAAGATCAACAAATCAGTGTAGAATGTCATGCAGCAACATCTGTTAACTTTGGCTCTATCTCATATCCTCCTGACCCCCCTCCTTCCCAGCCACAAGTCTCCTGTTTTGTGAGAGCTCCGAGTGATAGGGACTTGGAGGGGAGGGGTGTGGAAATGTCTCACTGCTTCTCAGCAGTCTGAAGGTCTTGCAAAAGTACCATCTGGAGTGAAAGCTGAATGTTTGTGTGTTTCTATATTTTTAGTTATGAAACAAATGGGAATTTGCTGAATGAATTAATTGTATTGCTCTGTAAAAGTCTATCTTGAGAGCCATTATGTATGGGAGCTTACAAAGCCTGTGGAGAGAAAGCAAAGTGGCTTCCCTTTCTAATTAGGGCTTTCAGGAAATCATTGATTACAGAATCAAGTAGGGTTGTTCAGAGACATTTGTTTGATAATACTTCAGATAAATGAAATTAGAGCCTAATAATAATTTTGCTAGTGATACTGGGAGCAGCTGTACTTTCTGATGGTAAGCTTGCCCTGAATAAAGCTTCTTCCCCCCTTCCTTCTTGTCCAAACAATTATAGCTGATGAAACATCACTTCCAATCTGTAGGTCCCAGGAAAAAAAAAATATAAATCATGAAGAAGTGAGTGGTATAGTGAACAGTATGTTCTTAGTGGGAGGGTGTTTTTCTGGATCAAGTCAATGCTTGTTCTTATACTGCATATAAAAAAAAAGTCAAAACAAAACCTTGACCATGATTATATTTAGAAATATTTTCCTTTTTTTTTTTCCAACAGGGTCAGCATATTTCATTAGCTCCCATTCAAAAGTTAGAGGAAACTTTGTATGAATATCAGCCTCTGCAAGTGGAGACATATGGACCACAAGTTCCAGAGCCTGAAATGTTGGGAAAGCTGGGGTAAGTAAATCAGTGCATTTTAATTCCCATTTTATGGCATTATAGCTGGGCTTGCTACCATCTTCAGATTGCCAGGGATCTTTTTTTTTTTTTTCTTTCCTTTTTTTAAAGGGATCTTAACAAAATATTGGACTTCCTGCCCAACCAACATTTTGTTTGGGTGGATAAGCTGAAATTTTTGGTCCTCTTGCCTTTATAGATCTATTGAGAGCTGGACTGGATTGCATTAATGTTTTTAAGGTTGTCCTTGGCAGTCATAGTGAAGTAGCTGTTCATTTTCAGTTGCACAGTATTAAAAAATAAATAAATAAAAATCTGGGGCTTAATTTACCCAGCTGTAAGCCAGTAAAAATATTAAAGTTGGGCTGTTTGCCATGGAAAGGGGTAGATTTACTTGTCGGCTGCTGTCTACAGTCAAACTGTGTTTGTGAGAAATGAAGCACAGAGCTTAACGTTGTCAAAAAATATAATGCAGGGCTGGTCCAGCAGCTTGGCAGCATCGTGGTGTGCATCCATGTTTGAAAGGAGTTTGGGAGTTCTGTGCCTGGGTAAGGGAGGTTAGGAAGTCCAGGAGTGATGTGTCTGCTCTCTAGAGATGTGTTGGTAGCTGAATTGCCACCTGAAAACTGGAGCTACTGGGGGAGTGTCACCCAGCTCATCATGGCCTGACCCTCAAGGTCATCAGCACTTCCAGTGCCTGGAAAACTGCATGGCAGAACGAATGTGCAGGCTGGCAAGGCAAGAAAGAGTTTAAAAAAAGAACAGCTTACGTTTGGCTGTGCAATCTGGGAAAACTAAAGCCACAAAGTACTGAACAAAGTAGAGGCAATTTAGTGTGCAGTTTGGGAGACCACTGAAATCCAAACAGCAATCCTATCGAGTTCACTGGCATGGGAGAAGTTGTATCTCATTCAGGAAATGACAGAGGTAGATAGACTTAGTAAGGTAAATAAGCAACCTAATGGTGCTTCAGCAAACTGAAGTGAGAACTGACAGTGAAAACTGTCTGGAAGTGAGGCTGTCTCCATTTTTACTGTTTCTGTGTCCTCCTGATGCCTGTAATTTTTATTGTCCTCTGCGACCAAGTATTAATTAGGGGTTTAAACTCGGGCAGAGCCTGGTTCAGCCTTCACCACCTGTTTGGATGGAACACAGCTGTGAAGGACCTCCAGTGTGAGAGGGGCTTGGAGGCCCCCTCAGCCTCACCGCAAACAAGAAAAAGATGCTTGTGCAGGGAGGATTCTCTTTGCCTGTGCCCCAAATCCATCAGGAGCACTGTCCTCTATGTCCATTGCATTTAGTGGCACCAGTTCTGGGGCAGCCCAACACTTTGCAGAGCAAAACCTTTTAAACCTTGCAGTTGTGTCTGTGTGGGAGCGCATTCAGAGCAGGGTTTGCTATCAGTGCTGCAGTCTTTCCTTGGAGACACTTTGAAACGTGCCATTTTCCTCCTGTGAGCAGGAGCAGCCGGGCTTGTTGGGCTTGGCTCTGGAGGTGGTGGAGCTGAGGGGAGCAGGGTGGCTGTGGCAGCAAGGGGAGGCTCACGGCTGGCTGGCTGGGTGGGTTGGTGGTGCCCACCAGAAGAGCTCCTCTGAGTCCTGAGGCTGTTTGCCATTCCAAAACAAATACATCCATGCTGTGGGTTCCCAGCCAGCGCAGCTCTAACCCTATTCCGTGGGGTGTCTGAAATACCTAAAGCCGTGCAGGGCTGTTGGTTTATGTATTTGTGTTTCTGTGTTTATATGAACTCATGCGCATTTCCTGTTGATGATGAATGCTTAACTAATGTGCCTCTGTCCCTGCTTTGGGGCTGTTCAGGCAGCTGCATGCAGCTGCCCGGGTGAGGCAGAAGAGCTGGGCACAATGTAAACCTCTCCAACTAAAGATTTTTAGTTTCCTGTTCATTTGCACTTATAAAAGGCCAGGCTGGATGGGGCTTTGAGCCACCTGGCCTAGTGGGTGGCATCCCTACCCATAGCAGGGGGGTTGGAACTACATGGTCTTTAAGGTCCCTTCCAACCCAAACCATTCTATGATTTTGAATGTATTTAGCTGGTTTTATTTTTTTTTTAATTTTAGTTTCTCCCTCTCTTCATTTTCCTGTTAATAACTTTGTAGCCTGGCATTTACTGCTGTTAAATAGTTCCCTCAAATGTGCAGGCTGTTATCTGAGTTTCTGGAGCCAGAGCTATTGCAAAGACAATTGTCAACCTAGTGACTTAGAATTCACTTCAGGTAGCATAATTTACTGACTTTTTTTTCCTAAAGATATTTTTTTAATCTTCAAAACACTAAGTAGAATGAGTTTTTTTAAAATATTCCTTACCTTCTGCAAGACCTGCTTTAGGTTTCAGCATTTTTTTTTCTTAGTGAGTTGCTGTAATGAAGGACACAGCTGGCAAGAAGGATTTAGCAAAGGGCAAGAAAAAGGGTGAATAATTACAGGGTCACGTAGAACATTTGTAAGGAATCTTTTATAATTAAAAAAAAAGCTTTTTAAGATGACTTGTATTATTTGCTTATTAGGCTTTTCAAAAAACTTAATGAGCTGACCATAAACTTGATTTTGCATTTTTCCACTGCTCTTCTATGTGGAGTTTGCATATTTTGCAAAAAAGGAAATTTATGTTCAAATTGTTCTTACAAATTTGTTTTCAGTTTCCCCTGGGGATGTAAATTTTCTTATTTTTTTTTAAGTACTGCAGAAAAGCATTACCATCCTTGTGCATTTTTTGTTAGGGTGTTGGAAATCTGAGAATAATAAAGATTTAGGATTTTTTTTTTCCCCCAACACAAATGATTGGTATAATGTGTAGGGGTTTGTGTCCTTCAGCCCCCCCATGAAGGTCACTTTGGTTGTTCAGACTCAGGGACCAGCTCATGCCTGTCTCAGCTGTCAGATGGAAACGTGACTTGGAAGAGGGGAGAGGATGTGTGAGAGCATCTCCCAAACATGTGGTGCTGCCCTTGGAGGAGAATGGGGTCTGGGATCAGTGGGACATGCCCATCCTGGGGGTGGCTTCTGCAGCTGCTTGTCCCTCCACGATGACTTACAGCCCTGGCTCTGGGTGGCTTTGTCACTGCTCTGAATTACTGAAGTGCGCTGGGAAATGGTCGCTTTGTGCACGGAGCTGGGGGCAACCTGCTGATGTGTTTGGAGAGAGATCCCTGCCTTATCAAGGGCTCTACTGGCACTTCTGCTGTCACCACAACTCTTAGTTTGGGCTGAAGTGGGAAGTGTCACCTTTTGGTTCAAATTGGTGCAAATCTGTTGGATTGCCTTTTGGGGAGCGAGGTGTGTGGCTGCAAGAGAACACGGGGGAGCACTTGGGCACTTGCTTTACTTGGAGCTTTTCTTAGATGGGCAAAAAAGTCCTGTCTCTCTTCATTTTATTTTTTTCCTTCTTGTTGTTTTAGCTGAGCACGCTGAATTTGTGTGGTTGGAGGTCTGCATTTTTCTTACTGGAAAACAAAAGAAATGAAAAATATAACAAACTGACATTCCTAGTAACTAAAGAATAACACAGGATGGGGATGGAAAGTAGTGTGTTGCTTTAAAAATGTATGTTTGATATGTAGTTTTGATTGTAAAGGAAAAACAAAACAAAAAAAGCCCCTGAGGATCCAAATGATGTTTTTTTGGAGGTCCTGAAGAATGTAAAGACATTCCTGGCAGTAATTGTAAGTCTGTCTAGCAGGAGTGGCCACACAGCAGCCACCAAATTTTACAGCTGTGAAGAGCCATACACAAGCTACTTAAAAATTGACTATAAATTGAAAATCTGCTTATGTGATTAGCATTTTGGGTAAAGATATGTAAACTTCATGACTCAAGGTTTGGAAACCTTGTAATCCAAAGTGGGTCATACTCAACACGGTGCCACTCATATCCTCACCATTCTCATAAAATTGAGGTAATTTACAAGGCAGGTTAAAAATTTCTCTTTGCAGCAGACCTTGTAATCAAGTCAAGCCTGGTCTGCTTAAAATAAAATTATGTTTGCCTACTTAGCTTTGGAGGGATCCAAGCTGAATATATATATGTGTGTATATAAAAATCAGGTTTACTCCAAAAATCTTATTTTTAGGGAAAAATGTGACTTCTCTTTGATCTATCAACTTGTTTTCATGTAGAATCACATTGTTAGGAGCACCCTGGTTAATGTTTTGTTTGAATGAAATGCAGAAAAAGAAGTTAAATAGTGAACACTAATCTAATGAGAAGAGGTAATATACTTTGATAAATTAAAAGTTAAATCTATACAGCACATCTTTTTAAGAGTTGAGGAGGTAAGTACTGAAGCAGAGTGGGAGTGCTGTGAAAATCTGTACATACAATGAACATGTTTTGGTCCACTGTGCTCTTTCTTATGAACAACTGGATTGATTAATTCCTTTTTTCCTAGCGTAGGACAGCTCAGGCATTTTAAATTTCGCATTAAGATGAGGTTGGGTTTCATATCTGTTAGAACTTTGTTAGTGTTTAATTTTTAACCTTCACTTCAAGTGGAAAATTTCTGCATATTTCTTTGTTGTACAGTGTTGTATTGTAATTTGAAACACATGTAGAGTTCTGGCACTTAATCTAGAAATGACTCGTGTAACTTTTGCTGTCAGTCATTGTGATTTTTTTTTTTTTTTTTTAAGTGAGGCAATAGTCAGGATGGTCTCCAAACTATTCTTACAGCATAGCTGAGCTGGTCTTTGGCTGGATTAGCTTCTGCTAGAACCCTGTCAGTGTCTGTGTAGGGTTGGAGGCAGTGAAATAACTGAGAATTGATTTTGAATGGGTGACAGGACCGCTGGGCTTTAAAAGTCCATAGCAGGTGATTTTTCACATCTGCTCTGTCACTGGGGTATGCAGATATTTCTTGAATCTTGGAAAAGGAGAAAAGCCACAAATGAAGGGCTGATTTGATCTGCTTTGGCCCATTGGTTTTGAACACTGAATTCATTCTGCTCCTTTTAAAGGAATCTAGTCTCTCAATAAGCTCAGTAGTCAGAGTCAAAAGATTGAGTAAGAGCAAGGGAAGCTTGTCTTGCTTTGGAGGGCACATAGAGGGCTGCACTCCTTGCAGGAATGCTCTTGGCTACCAAGGCATATGGTCTGAATTTCCCAGAGTCTCCTGTTGCAGGGCCTGATCCTCAGCAGAGAGCTTTCTGTCTGCTGCAGGGTGTTTTGCATTGGGTACCCAATGGATGAGAACTGGCAGGTAAGGAGTGATTATTGCTTTAAAGACTCAGCTACCTTTCCATACAGCCTTTTGTTTTTTGTTCATTTTATCACAAATAATTGAATAAAAAACCCATGAATGGCAAAACAAGTACTGTGTGGGTGCCCTTTTTTGGAATCATGAACATGGCCAAGTGTGCTGTCTCTTTCAGGGCGGGCAACAGAACTGCCTGTAAACCATCTTGACCTGGTTTGATACAGAAACTGTCTGGTATTGCTTTAGCATTCCACAGAAATCCTACAGCCTTCATTTTAGGATTTTTGGAAGGACGTAAATTTAATATAGGGGAGGTAGATTAGCACCAATTTTTCCAGCTGAATGGAAATCGAGGAGTGCAGCTTTAGTAAGTCTGAAATCTTACTGTTTAAGGAATCAGCTTTCTGGCAAAAAAGTCTATGAACATTTCAAACGACACCCCGTAGAATATGGTGTTTTGCATGGAGCTCTTCTGTCAAGGTCATTAGCAATTGAATATATTAAAAGTGGACTGCTTATGAAATGGAGAGTTTTGCTTCCTGCCCGCCCACCTGTGGGTATAGTGTGGGTTCTGTAACTGTAAAAGGTCTCAGGAGGGTTATAAAAGCAGAGAATATGGAAAATATATAAAGAAACAAAGAAGGAAGCCTGCATACACCACACAGTTTCTTATATGTAAAGCTGGCTGTAGCTGTGTGTGTACCACTAAATTAACCTCAAAAGCTGGCCCTGACAGCAGAATGTCCATGGTGATTGTTTTTGTTGGCCTTTGGCTTCAAAATTAACTCATCGATCTAACATGAGTCTCTGTGCTCAGAATACCGGTCTGGTAATGTTTTTTTACTTTTTCATGCAATCATGGAAAAAATATGTTTCTGCTCGAAGCAGTTGTCAAACAAGCTTCTTTCATCGACAATCAGACACAGGGCAGCTGAGTAAGGCTGTTTAGTCTGGAATAAATACTCGTGAGATTACAAGGTCGCTGTAGGAAATGTAATTATACCATTTATTCCAGAATAGTCTTTCTGTAGCATGGGCTTGCTTGAATACTAAATCATACATTCATTAAAATACTTAAATATGAAGAGGAAAAAAAGAAAAAAAAATCAGAGCATTAACGGAATGGAGATTTGTCTGCAAATTGTGCTATGGAATCAAGCGGGAAATATTTAAAATTACTTCCAAAAATCAGGATGGTAATATTGGCTTTATTATTGAGAGTTTGTAGGAGGCAAATCCTGAGTCGTCTCTGCAGGTTTGGAGGCAGTGCTGCTAAGTGGGCAGCTGAAAGGTGTCAGGCAAAGCTGTCTGCTGATGGATTATAATGTGTCAGGAGGCATCCAGTAATTGTGTGGGCCAAATGCCCTATTTTCTGTGCTCTTTGTGTCTCAGCAAATCAAAGCCTTGTTACTACCAGCCACTTAAAAAGACCTGATTGTCTGTGACAGTTCTTATCTGTTATTGAAAGCCCTTCTTTGCTTTCATCCTTCCCTCCATCCCCTGCATTGACATTGCTGTTGAAGTCTGGTTCTCTTGTGACTTTGTATGTCCACAGGCTTCCCTCCTTAGCTGCTGTATTTTGGTAGAAGTTAAGTTTTAGGACTTCTGTTGCATCCCTGAAATGATGTGGTAAATTTGAGATCAGTGGTTTTTATGCTCAGTATTTTCCTTTTCTTTACATTTTTGCTTCCTTGCTTCTCCTGCATGTTGCCCTTTTTGAGTCTTTCTCTGGCTCCTCAGCCAGATGGATAATTGTCCTGGGAATTGCGTGGTTGCCACAAGAAAAACAACGTTTTGCACATGCAGGAGAGATCTGTGCTGATTATCTCTCACTTCAACAACAGCAGGGCCTCAGTGTCCTCCAGTTTTTGTAGTTTTTCCTGGGATAGAACCTCCAAATGCTTTCTACAGAGGCAGGAACACAGTGATGGGGAGCAAAGTCTGCCTGATGGAGCGTGTGGGAGCTCATGGAAATCCACTGCTGAGCTCCTCCTCTTCATCAACATCTGGCCACTGTTCCTGCTCTGTGCTTGGCTGTCAGGAGAGATGGCACAACAAGGACTTGCTCTGGGGCAGTCTGAGAAAACCCTGGTATTCTCTCCTGAAGGGTTTATTTGGATGCAGTAATCTTAAACTAATTAGTCTCAGATGTAGTTGAGTTGGAGTGGAAAGGTGATGAGCATCCTATTTGAATTTGCCTTCTGAAGCATTTGTAAAAATTCATTGCCAAAGAAATTCAGAAAGGAAGTGTGGAAGGAGGGGGACAGAGGCTTCCTAAGCCCTTCAACATTGTTGTTTTAAGAAGGGGGGGGTTATGTAAAATGAAAACATTTAGCCAGAGACAGCCAGCAAAAAAAGACCCATAAAGAAAATAAAGCCAGAAATTATGCATCATCTCGACTGTGACACTGATAAATACTCTTGTAAAGCAGCATTCTGATGAAAATTTTGTTCAGGTATCAAATGGCTGAAAAGGTGAGTTATGAGTTTCCTTAAATGGCAGAGGGAAGCGTTGTGGGGGGATGTCTTTCTTGCTTGAAGCTTTCTGCAGCTTTTGAAGCAGTAGTTTGTGGTTCTTTAACCCCCTCCAGATGGCTTTGTTGAAGGAGTCTCTAATGCTTAAAGCTTCTCCAAAGAGTGCTTAGTGGTAGCAGTGAGGGATCTCTTCCTGGAGGAGCAGGTCAGTTGCCAAAGTCAGTAATTCCACTGATAAATTTCATCCTATGGATGTAACTGTTCTCAGTCCTGATAATGATGGATTACAAGATTTTTAAGGGTTGGGCTGACAGTATCTGTTTTTTTATTTTGATACTGACCCTGTGGTCCCTCAGATTAGATCACACTGGAGGGGAAGGTGGAGCCAGAGAACTTTTCCTAAGAGTTAATGGTATCCCATCCCAGGTGTGTTCTTCTTTATTCTTCCCAGTTTCCTTAATTAAAAAAAAACAACCCAAAACCATCCCAAGTCTTCCACACCCGTAAGAATTGGAGTTTCTGGCTCCTTCCATTCCAGCAGTTTGTGCATCTCTCCCTGTGGCTGTCACACTTGGTCAAACAGAGATTTTAGGGGTAACAGGGACCAGAGCTGCTGCATGGAAGGGAATGGTTGGATATAGGGAGGGGGCACCCTAAAAGTACCTTGACTGAAGCTCTTTGGATCTTTGAAATTGGAAGGTGTCCAAGGACAGGTTAAAGGTTATTATCTCAGGTGCCTTTTGAAGTTAGAGACTCATGCATGTTGGGTCAAGGGGCAAAATACATAATATGAGTTTCCTATCCTGCATTATAGCTATTTCTGATTTTTTTTTTTTTTTGGTTAGTGGTGCTGCTTAGAGGGGTTTGGTTGAGGAATTAAAATGGTCGGCTGGAGATTATGTACACACATTTAGGAACCAATTTCATGGCTTTGGTTTTAAAGCCTTGCTAGTAGTTATTTGAAAACTGTTCTAGGTAAACAAGACATGCAGTGCCAGGCTTCCAGAAAGAATTGAGTTGTTCTCTTCTCCCTCTTCCAAATTGAAGCATTTGAGTCAGGCTGTGTTTCTAATAACAAAGCAGAGGTTTGAACATAATGGGACTTCACAGCTGAACTATTGCTCAGGCTTGAAGGTAACACCACCATATTTTTGTTTCTTTAACTGGTATTAAATGTAAAAACATAAATCCTTTTCAGTGGGAGAGGAGAAGGGGAGATGGTTTTCATTTGGCATAATTTCCTGTGAGACGTGGTTCTAAACAAGGCCCATATTTACACAAGACAATACAGTTTTACATGTACTGGTATATCCAGCACATTTTAAAATTGTTTAGCCAGCCCCAGGTATTAAATACCTTCACAATAAATGTGTTTAATAAAAGTAGATGAAGTTTGAAATAATTTTTTAATAATTTTACAGTAGAAACACCAGTTAAATCAACCCCACTGCAGTAATAAATGTCACAAAAACAATTAATTATAGTTGCTTGCCACTGCAAAATCAATTGTATAACTGTTCTTCTAAAACTGACTTTTACATTACTAAATCCTAAACACTACACTTCTGTAACTTGTCAGAATCAGGTTTTGGTTAATAGATATTTTCAGTGATGTAATGGGAACTTCTGGCATGGAGTCAGAATATAATGGACTGTGATTAATGTTTTAATAAGCACTTTTCTTCTACTTATGATGCAGCAGTGAAATGGTTTCCTGCTTAGATTGATAGAAAAGCAGGTGTGTGTACATACTTTTTTCTTTCAGTAAGAATAAGTTTTTCAATGCTTCTGCTTGAAAATATTTAATGTTTTTCCTTGAGTCAAACGCTGCTGATTTGGGAGTTTCAGTTTGTTTGTTTTAAATCCAGCTATTGCTGATATTTGTCAGCTGAAAGTGGAGGGTGCCATGGAAACCCTTTCAGTACTTAAAGTAATTGCTTTGTAAAAAAGGAAACTCATTAGTTTAAAAAATAGTTTTGATATATTGACATTTTCTTCAGTGGAAGGATTTGTTTAAAATAGTGTTGGAGTAATTTGAAAGTGTGCAAGAACACATACAGTGTTGAAAATATTAGCAGGTTAGATTTATTATGGAGGTTGATGTAATACACTTTCTACATCACGCTTGGTTACTTTCATCCTGGAAGTGGTTGTATTATTCTGTATCTTAAATATTTTTTTAAAAAAAATTTTTAAAAATGTATATAAATAAAAATGTGGTTTAGTCACTGCTTTTAATGACCCATCAATCCAGATTTTTTTACAGGTATAGCTTTTTTTGCTTAGAGATCAAGTCAGCTTTTCTCCTGGTGGTTTTTCTTCTAAGATGATGCTAAAGGTGAGCAAATTTTTCAGACTTTAACATCCTAATGATATCTGGTCATGGTTGTGCACTTGGTCTCCACTCTTCCTCTGCAGAGGAATATATATACACATAGAAAAATTTTTTATAAATGTATATAAAACCACAGAGCATGAGGACTGCCTTTTGTGGAAAACAAAGGACTCTCTTTTCTTTCCTTCTCCTCTGTCCTTGTAAACTTGATAGGAGCAATGGATATACCTGTGATGAGGAGAGAGAAGAGGGTGAAACCTGTAGAAAGAGGGGGTCCCATGTCTTGCTGGCATCATTCCACTAGCCTGGCTTCCAGGCCCCTCTGCTCTCCACTTCTGAAAGCTGGGTGAGCCTTTCTGGAAGGATGGAAAAGGTGCTGAGGTCCTGGCTCCAGTGCAGGCTCTTTTCTCTCATCTCCGGAATCTGTCGACGTTAATTGAGATTCAAGATAACAGTTTCTCCATCCCTTTGTTCTTTCCCCTAAACCTGGAATCTTACTGACTCCTCTGTTCTCAGGAGCATCGACCCATGCTTTAATTTTTCCATCAACTTTGGAAAAAATGCAGATATCAGCATACTTGTGTTTTTAATATTTATTGAGAATTTACTGAGCAGCCTCTATACCTTGGGTTTGTGCCAACTCTCTCTACTGGGGTAGTGTCTGCCTTGCACAGAGAAGGTTACTTATGGTTTCCTTTATTTGCTACTGCTGCGTTTGTCAGTTCTCCCTTAAAAAGATGCAGGAGGTGAGTGCTGGCTGCTATCTTTATTTTCTGACTCTCTTCCAGAATTCATGAGGAAATGCTCCTGAATAAGGCAAAAAAAATTCTACACCTCTTCTCTCCTTCCTGTCATTAGAAGGTTCTCTCTCTCTTCCCCCTCTTTTCACATTTAGGCCCTGATGGATTGGGCAGATTTCTTGCTCTGTGGTCATTGATTCTACTAATTGTCAAAAGCTATTCCAGAAATGAGAGAGAAGAGATTTTGCACTCTGAGGCCATCTCAAAACTTGGAAGCATAAAGGCTTTGCTGTTCCAGACTCTCTTCAGCACACAGTTAATTTTGGAATGAAAAGTCCCACAGATATAGAGTCTGCAAACAATCTGAAATAAGGAAGCCATATCTTGCCTTTTTATTTTTTCCCTTGTTCCATGATGTAGGTGCATCCTGCTCTTTTTCTCCCCAGAAGCAAGGCAAGTATTGTTGTGAAGGTGTGAGTGCAGCAGGGATTTTGCCTTCAGGAGTCTGCTGTGACTGAGCAGTTCCTTGCCTTGAGCAGTTTGGGCCATAGGATCCCTCTTGATCTTTTGGCTTTTGTCTGAGAGCAGTCAGTGAAGTTGTTATTTTTGTATTTTGCATTTATTAGCTCTCTATTTTTTGTTCACCCAGAAGTCCGCCATAGATTTTTTGGGTCTGCTGTATTTACTCAATTTATCCAGGCCTTGGAAAAGCTTGGGCTAGCAGAAGAACACACAAAATTGGTGTCGTCCAGTTCTGCAAACATCTGAGCAATTGCCAGTGTCATAACAGACCGTGGAGGTGACAGCAGGGATAGCTCAGTGCAGCTCCCTCCTCACCATTTTCACCAGTCCTCCCAGTTAACACCTCCAGACTCCTTCCCTGCCTTCTCCAAAGAGCTGTAGGAAGTTCACATGTCCCTTGACTTGTTTTTGGCTCTAGTGTCAAAACACTAATCTGAAAAATTCCCATTGAACTTGTTTGGGTGCTGAGCGTGGTAGGTTTAAAAAGAAATAAAAGCCCCACACAGGCCCAGTTCTGCTCCCAGCCCTGGCAGAGGAATTTGTAATGGCTTCAGTGGGAACAGGATTAGACCTTACCCAAGTGCCTTCAATGTTCCTGCCCTGGGGCTGTCTGGGTAGATGCTTTCTTTGCAGCACAGAGGATGAACTCTGTGTGCTCACAGGCTCTTCCATATAATTGAGGAGTGTGCTCCCGTGGCTCAGGGATGTTTGCAAATAGAGCAAAGGAATGCAGCTACCTGTGGGACAGAGGGTGGGCAGGGGAGCCTTGTGCTGGTGCTGCGGGCTCTTTATCCCCCAGTTCACAGATATTTGGCTTTTCTGGGAGCTGCTGGCTGCTAGTTGATTTTCCTGTATTTCCAAACAAATGCTGAAAACTTGCCTGGAGCTCTCTGCTCAGATCAGCTGCCCATATGTGCTACAGCAGCAGGTTTTACAGGCTGTCTGCCCTGGGAATTGAAGATCAGAAAAAGAAAAGAAAATCAATGTATTTTCTGTGAATGCTATTTTTATCTCCTTAGAAAAAGACTATGAGTGGGGCTAGCCAATAGATGAGATTTCAGTGCTCATGTATGGGTCCATTTCATGCCTTCCTCATGCACATGTGCATTGTTTCTTTTTGTCTTTTGATTTTTTTTTTTCCTTTCTCCAATTGGTGCTTTGGTTCATTACATGAAAAATGGAAATATCTGTTTTAAAATATCAGCATTAGGTCCTGGGAAGTACTTGCTACTTCCAACAGAGAGAACCACACCAACTGGGGTGGCTGGGTGGAGGTGATGCTACAGGCTCCTGCTGTCTGCAAAGAGCAGTGCATCCTCTATTTTGGGCTGCTTTGAAGGATGTTATTTGCAACAAATCCCAGAGTTTTTGTTGACTCATGACTTATATTTTGGTTTTATTCAGCATTTTTTTTTGTCCTTTGAGGGCTCCAGCAGCTGAACCAGCATCGTCTTACCACACGGCAGTTTCAGCTGAGCCTGGTGTTTGAAATGGCAACACTGCTAAATGTTTGTGACTTGTTTTTAGAACACCATTTCAGCTGCCAGTTTCCTTGAGAAAGCAAAAACAATATGAAAAGCCAGAAATACAAATTAAGGAGGGGCTTTAAAATACTTCTGATTAAAAAAAACCCCAACAAACGAACAACCAAAAAAACAAAACAAAAAACAGGCTAAATTTAGCAGAATTTCTTAAATAGGAAAGTGATATCCAAATAAGCATGCATGTTCCTGGATTCCCTTCACCTTTTCTCCAGCCTGTACATAAAATCATTAATTAAATTCTCTCTTAATGAGCCATTTCCAAAAATTTTGCTTTTCCTCTGATAAAAGGCTTGAGTGCTCCCAGAAGAATAGCTGCCACATGGTGAGGGTAGATATAGGGGAGGATGAGAGTTCCCCAAAATTGCTTCCTGACAAAGTGGTGAAGAAACTGCAGTGGTATCATTAATTTTTCCAGAGAGAGGGTAGGATTTAGGGTGCCAGGATTAACTGCTTTGAGGGGATGATCTGTGTGCCCAGGAAAGCTGTCATTAATGATTTTATTAATACATATCTTTGTGCATGCCTATGTATGTAAGCAGATACTGTTATGGATCATTTTACATTTACAGCGTGATAACTCCCTGCTGGTATTGCTGTTGTCTTATTAGGTGTTCTGTAGGTCTGCAGTGCAGTGATTGTTTTCAGCAAGTACAGCTGAAGCTCAGTGTTTTGCCCCAGAAAAGAGAAGGTAACACTCAGAGAACTCACTGCAGAAAACCAGGGTGAATTCTGAATTCCCCTACTCAATACTATTTTGTGTCTGTACCCACCTCCTTACCTCCAGAAGAAACCAGAGCTCAAGTTTTGTAAGTCAGGCACCATTATCTGTGTTGTTTCCAGTATTAGTTAATTTGTGGTGCTGTTTTGTGTGACCTGTTCTTAGCTCCTGGCTGTGTGACCTTTGCTATTAAGTTGTCTCTAGCTGGGAAAAGTCCACGTTAGTAAGTGCTACACAGATTAGTTTGAATCATTTATCCATTTCCCCAGCCCCCCTCAGATTTTTTGACAGATGTACATTCTGCAATGGGTGACTTTTATATTTTCTTTCAAATGGTAGATGAAAGTTGTTGAGAATCGCTAGATAAAATGAGATCCCTGCAGGGAAAATACCTCTTTGGATGATGAATCCCCATTCACACTTACTTCTTAAGATCTATCAATGTAAATCATGCTTCAATTTTTTTTTTTTTTTTTTTTTTTTTGCATAGCACCTATGAAAACGAATTAGAAAACGGTACTTTAAAAATTAATTACGGCCTGCTTTTATTGTAAAGTTGAAGGTGAGCTTGCACTTTTCATTGGGGTGTGTCACTGAGGGGTGTGTTAGTTCTTGGGGTAAAGAAATTTGAGATCGATATTGATTCAATCCATAGGTCATTGTAGAATATTTTCAGTTGCAGTGCATTAAATGGACAGGGCATACCGTGGAAACTTTTGTCCTCCAGGGGGTTGAGGGATAATAGTTCTGATGCAGGGGGGCAGCTAACTTAGAAAGATGACCACAGGACTCCTTTGGAAATATTACCAGATTATTTTCCTTTAAAAAATTGAATATATTCTGTACAGAAAATGAGGAGTTTGCATCGATACAGATTTAACCTCCATAGAGAGTTACAGGAAAATCCTACAAAACCTGTGGTAAAGTTTGTGTGTGGGGCTGGATTTGGGATGGCTTTTAGGGCAGCCTAAAAGCCTCTCGTGTGCTCCAGCCTGTGCTGGAGTAGCACAGAGGTGGTCTGGGAAGAACCATCTCTTCTTCCCCTGTGGTTTTTGCTCTTCCATGGCTCCAACTGGTAGAACCTTTGTAGTACAAGAAGTTCTCACTCACAAAGGGCATCAGGTTAGCCTTTAGTAGATTTATGTGCCATAATATTATTTAAGCCTTTGAAAAGCTGCCCAGCGCTGGCGAGGCAGATAATGCAGTGCTTGTATGGGGCTACTTCAAAGTGAGCTGCGTGGAGAGCAGCCCTGCTGCTGAGAGATCAATACAGTCCTGTGCTCTCTCCCTTCAATCACATCAGCAGCCTGTCAGAGGTGATGCACTGCTCCACCAGCTCAGTGCAAACAGCAGCTTGATTCTGCTAGGAAAGAGATTTTATTGGACCAAACCCCCTTTCTCAACAGTGTGTCCGAGTGCCTTTGGTGTTTTAATTCAGAACAGGTCTGTGCCCAAAGAGAAGTGACATTTTCATCTGTGATGTGCTCTTCATTGCTGCTCAGGGACATAAAATCTGTGGAGTGTAGGTCCTCAGAGACCTTGATGATGCTTCTCAGTTATGCATCCAGTGAGTGCTCCCAGTCCATGGCTGCCACCTGGGAGAGCTGCATTACTGGTCTGGCTGCTTTGAAGAGCTGATTAAGAGGAAAGGCATTTCAGTGGAGAAGTGTTTTCATTCCTGCATTACCCACCACGCTGCTTTGTGTTCATGTTTTATCTGGAGAACTGCATTAAGCACGTTGTGTGTGTTACCCTTCTCTCCTCTGCTGCCTCGAATTACAAGGTTTATACATTGATGTACAGCAAATATTAAATTGGAGCTAATGGGAGGTGGGTTTGGGCCTGAGCTATAATGCTTATAAAATGTGATGAGAGCTGGCAGTTGACTTATGATGCCAAAGAGTGGCATGACATGCAATCTAGTGACATCACATTGAATGGTGTTTCACAGAGCACTAATATTTGATGTAGCTTTAAGATAAAAGCTTGGTTATAGCACTCAGTGCATAAACGTGCATATACCTGTTTATGGCTGTATGTTAAAGCAATGTTTCTTACATTTCTTGTTACAGCAAGGAGCTTATATATCTTAATAGTACGAGAAATTAAGCAGTTCAAGAGCACAGAGCAGGAAAAAGACCTACTTTAATTTTCTACAGATGTTTCTGGTGATTGAAGACTAAAGGAGTTTCATAATGAAATAGCAAATTGCATGAAAGAGGTTAAACTTCAGTACAAAGTTAGGCTGTATTTTAATATTCCAGGGGAGTGTATACTAATAGAATAATCACTCACCTCTTGTCTTGCAGCTTTTGACTTGGCATAGCCATGGAACTTCCCTTTAAAGCACAGTAATTTCTACATAAGCTGTTTGATCTGTCAAGTAGGTGTAGGAGCTTGTGTCAGACTTGAAGAAGGGAGCAGATTCAGCTCTGACAGATGATACAAATACAGTGAAGTTAATTGACTTTGCCAGGGGAGAAAATTCTTCCTCCCAATTATGTCAAATGCCAGACAACTTTCCAGAGGTGTGGAGAGAAACATGCCTAAAGGACAATTCTGACACTCCTTTTCTAGTAGGTGCTTGCTCTGCTTTATTTTTAACTTTTTTATTATTTAAACTTTCAAGGATAAAATAATAAAATCGACTAGCTCAACTACCTCTTTGTTTGAGGATTCTCAGACCTCATAAATCCATTGCCCTTCTGTGGTCCTCAGGATTTTCTGCCAGGTTTTGTAAAGATAAAAATTTGTGAAGCAGGGAAGTCCCTGGCTTCTTATTTTTCTGCCAGTATTAGGTGTTCTGCTTCTTTGGCTTGATATTGGCATAATTTAAACTCTGTCAGAATCAACAGGTTTCTGTCACATTCTAAGATTTTAGTATTTGGAAGGCAGAGGAGAGGACTGGGCTTTTGACTTTGTTTGCTGGTCCCAGGTCAGACCTATAGCCTGTCTCATATATGAACCTCTGCAGTTCTGTGTTCCAGCACCACATGATTCTTTTACAGAAATTTCCTGTCAGTGCAGAAGGAGCCAGCAAGGCTGTCATGGTTAGGGGTTATTGCTTGGAGGAATAAAACTCCCCTTCTCCACTCTGACACCTTTTCCCCTCTCAGCCCCACTTTTGTTTTCAGTTCATGAATTTTTCCACTGCAACTCGTGATATGTGTTACTGCCAAGAGATGATAAATGAAATAAATAATAAAAAGGGATTGATGTAGGCAACTTTTTATTCTCTGTCACCTTCTTGTGAGGTTGTGATGGACAGCACAGCCCTGGGGGGCAGGTCATGCACAACCCTTCAGTTTTGTTTCACAGTGAAGGTAGAATCAGTTCAAATGTCCTTTTCTTTTGTGGCCCAAATCTAATATATATAACTGGCCTTCTTGTTCAGTAGCTGTTACAGCTTTTTCAAGAGTATGTTGGTAAATCTGACAGTATTTATATTTTATGTGGTTGGGTTTTTTTGTTGTTTATTGCTGGGTTTTGCCTTACAAAAGTACCCAGGAACATAATTGCAAGTCAGACACTGTACAGCAGGTCAGAGGTGTGTGGAACAGTCCATACCTCAAGTGGAGGATGCCCTCTTTAAAAGAAAAAAGGTTAAATAACATGCAATGGTAGCAAACTATCTCCCTTTTATTCCTCCTGCACTTGACTCTCTTCCTGCTAAATGTGGCAATACCGTCAAAACTTCTCATTCTTTTGGCTTCTCCCTGTCAGTATAACTGTTCCAGACCTTTCAGTAGCCAAGAAATCCATTCTGTTTGTGGGTTCCAAATTTTTACTCATCCTTGCATCTGGTTTTGTTGCCTTAAACCCCAGATACTTTCAGATTGACACAATATTGATCACAGTTGCATTTGGTTAAATTTGAGGTTAGTTTACATGAGTCACTGATGAAATTGCATGTGACACTTTTTTGGACATCAGGAATTCATTATCTTTAAAATTATTTTTTGAGAAACTTTATTCAGCCACTAAATATACTTTTATTAAAACAAGCCCTTAGTATGCATAATTGAGATTTGGAATCATGGTGTTTGTTTTTTCACATTTCTTGGAGTATGCTTTCAGTTTAGCTAAACTAAACACCATTCTATTTAGGGCATAATTTTAAGAATATTTTTGTAATTCTGGCAGCAAATGCTGTGACATTATAATTATGCCATAAGCATTCAATGTTTATCCATCATAAACTGGCTGTAATCCCAGTTCTGGAAAACAGCTTTCTTGTTGCTCTGGATTCTTCAAGTGAAGGGGCAATTTTGTCTGCAGAAAAGATTTTTTAAGGAAATCCACCATTTGGGTTAGTTACATACTAAAGCAACTCAAAAAGAGGAATCTGTCTCCCCCTCTAAAGTCATAAATGATTTTTGAAGTTTTCCTGAAGAAAGTTCACTTTTAAGGCCAAGTTGAACCAGCAGATACTGTTCAGAAACAGATCTTGCATATATTAAGATATTGCACTCACTGAAGCACCTAAATTTGAAAAAGGGAACTGGTTAGAGCAGTGCAATCTAATGTTGTTAACACAGCTGGTAATTTGTGGGTTTGAAAGCCAAGCAGGACGCAGCGGCTCCCCCGGGAGCAGCACCCTGTTCTCTGCTGGCTGGCTGTGGAAGGAGTGCTCCCTCAGCAGCTTTGCAGGTGATGCTGAGCCCAGAGCTTGCTCCAGGTGGTTGTGCTGCCCTTCAGAGGGACCTGAGGCTGGAGAAATGTGTCACAGCTATCTTAGAGAAATGCAGGCTGCTGCACCTGGGCTGGGACAGCCCCATGAGCCAGCACAGGCTGGGAGAGCAGCTCTGTGGAGAAGGGGCTGGAGCACCCCACAGGGGGAGCAGGAGCCAGCAGCCTGTCCTTGTGGGGGAGAAAAGCCACCAGCCTCCTGGGCTGTGCCAGGCAGGGTCACCAGGAGCTCAAGGGAGGCGGTGATGCTTCCCCTCTGCTCAGCACTGGTGAGGGACACATCTGGAATGCTGGGTCCTGTCCTGGCAGACTTGGACATGCTGGAGCAAGTAGGGATTGGTGATGCCTCAGGTTTTAGCTTTTCTATTTTTCAGATTCTGTACTGCTTTAGATTGTAGTTGTGAGCTTCCTGTTAGGAAATAGTAAGCTCTCTTCACAGAGTAGGGAGAAAAAACAATTTCTTCTCTAGCTGGGGACCAAGGACAAATGATCCAAATCTCAGCCCAAGAGCACAAACAACGTGGGCTGAAGAGAGGAAAACAAGAAGGATGGGACTTGATGGGCTGGAGCTGTAATTGGACAATTAACTCCAATATGCAAATGGACCAGCACTTATAAAAGTGAGAAACCTCCTGACTGGTTGTGCATTTTGTGACCATTTTGGTTCATCTGGCGTGTAGCCCTGGCTGGGCTCTTGTGCTGCCCAAGGTGTATCCATTGAGGCTTTTTAATAAATCCCTACTTTACCCTGTCTAGCCTCTGTTCTAGGTCAGCCTTCACAAGGTATCAGTTCAGCATCTGTTGTGTGAGGTGAAACTGAGGGAACCTTCAATCTGGAAAAGAAAATGCTTGGAAGGAGCTTGTTGATGTGTGTAAATACCTGATGGAGCGCAGGGAGGGAAGGGGACAGAGCCAGGTGCTCCTCAGTGGCCCCAGTGAGTGGATGAGGTGTCATGGGCACAAATGGAAATACATGGAATTCCACTGGAATGCATTTGCTGCAAGGGAGGTTGAACACTGGGACAGGTTGTCCAGGTAGTTTGTGGAGTGTTCCTCCTTGCAGATACCAAAATTTGACTGCATACAGCCCTGGGCAAGCTGCCTGAGCTGCTGACCCTGCTGAGCACGGAGGCTGGGCCAAGTGGGTTCCCTGTGTCCCTTCCAGCCTCAGCCTTCTCAGTGTCACTGTTCTGCTCTGGTTGCATGGCAAGGTGAGAAGATTTCACCAAATAATCTCAGCAACAAGATATGTAAAATGATGTTTTAAAATAAAGAGATGATTTATTTCAAATTTACGACTTCTGGAGCAGAGTCCACTAGGAAGTTCTTTTTTGTCTGCAGGCTGCCTTCATCATCTCAGTCCCTTTTCCCAGAGGTCTCAGAGGTTACTCTAGTTCCTTTTCCCAGAGGTCTCAGAGGTTACCCCACCAGTTTTTAAAGTGGGGTGTTGGATGCTGAGGCTGGAGTTGCCATCAGGTGTGGGCTTGGTAGCATGAAATCAGTGGAGCTGCATTGGTGTGAGACATGATGAGTGGTACAGCCGTGTCACCCTGAGGTTTCAGAGGTGATCGAGTGTTAAGCTGCGTTTCTGTTCCTGTATCCCCCTGCCAGCTGTGTTTTGTCACCACCAAGTTTAAACTCTGCAGGAAAAAATACTGAAGTACAAAGGTACATCTGCTCATAAAAGAGGAGCAAATTGTCAGTGTCCTGCTGCTCCTCCTGGAAGGGTCAGGCTGCCATGCACTCCCTTTTTTCCTCCTGGAGAGGGGTGGCTGGGGTGGAGGGAGTGTGAGTCTCACCCAGCTTTCCTTAGCTGTACTGTTAAACACCTTTCTCTAGCTCTGACTCAGGGTATGATACTGAGCTCGGATAATGCCAGCCAGATAAAAATTCAATTGTCTGTAGCAAACATAGCAAATGGCA
This sequence comes from Motacilla alba alba, assembly GCF_015832195.1. Lineage (NCBI taxonomy): Eukaryota > Metazoa > Chordata > Aves > Passeriformes > Motacillidae > Motacilla > Motacilla alba. The sequence goes on along the minus strand of NC_052020.1, from coordinate 56,518,354 downwards.
TCACTTTGTTGTAGGGAAGAGCAAAGTGTTTGTCGTGCCTTTGATCTCTAAAGTGCTCTGATGTGGTGAGGTCATGTTGAGGAAGCACTAACAGGCCTTTCCTAGAATTTTGTATTAAACTCGATGTAAAAGGAAGAAGGGAAAATGGAATTGAATGTGTGCTTATTGTGATCATTAATTTCAGTCAACAATTAGCTCGCTTTTCAAAGTTCCTGCACGGGACTTGGTATTGGAAAGGGACATTGGCAAATAACTTTATTAGTTTTCATTGAAAATTAATATGTCTGTCAGCTTTTCAGTGCAGGGCTCATTTTGCTCTTCAGATCAGTAAGACTGCTGGCTTCCCTTTCAAAACTAATTTTCTTTATTGGTATATTTGCTTATGTGTCTTTAATCCTTCCAGTTACTGCTTTAGAAGATGTGGGAAGGGGAAGAACACTTGGTCCCTGAAGGTTGCTGTGAGCCAGTCACTGCTGGTATGAATGAAATATTTTCATACAGCACAAAACTTTATCTCAAAGAAAGTCTTGAGAAGTTAAAATAATGGTAAATGTTCTCTAGACTAACTCTTGCAAGGGCTAAATAGCCTGGCCTTGCTCCAGGAAGGCACTTAACAATGTGCTTAACTTTAAGCGCATTGAATATTCTTCCTGGCATGAGTGAAAAATCAATGAGGCTGCTCACATGCTTAAAATAAGACATGTGCTTAAGTGTCTTTCTGGACCTCAGCCAGAGCGTTCAGCCTGTGAGATGAGCTGAATTCTAACTGTGGGCAAAAGCCAGTAGTGTTTCATTTTGCTTGTCTTGTGCCTTTCTGAAGAATGCATTGATATTGTCTGTGTTTATTTTAATTGGCCTCCATTTCCCATCGAAGCCCTACCAGCTCCAATGCTCTGGGAGTAAAATAGATGTGCAACTTAGGGCTGTCAAACAGCTTGTCAGGGGTAGTACTTAGACTGTATATATTGCTCTAGAGCAGGAACTGAACTTCAGAAAAGCTGGGAAAAGATGAGGTGAAACATGATTGTTTTCTTTGGTAGCCAAGGTTTTAATATGGAGAGAAAATGAAGAGGAGAGAAGAGAAGGGCTGGTGACACGTAGCACCTTTTCAGTTAACATAGTTGCTTCTTAGGAAACATTAAAGAATGCAGACAGATGCATTAATAATCTGCTGGCAGTGGCTGTAGCCTTGGCAAGTCAGCTTTCCTACCTACTATTGATTTTTCTGACTCTCGGGCAGCAATTTGCAATGGGTGGCGTGATCCCTTACCCTCAAAATGGGCAGGGAGAGGAGTTGTCACAGCCAAAATGATTTTTACTTTCTAACCAACCCCTCCTGTTTCTTCAACAGCATCTTTTCCTGCTTAGATGACAATTTCCACTGCTGACAACTGTGAATGATAAAATATACTATATTTAAACACAAACAGCCTCTATGGCTGGAGGTGCACAATAACCCTGCTCGATGCACTGAGCTCTGTGCTGGCACCAGCCCCCCCGGGGAAGCACCCCTCAAGTGCTGTAACTCTGGGGTGTTACTGCTTGGCCCGTGGAAAAGCAGTGCAGCCATGGGCATCTCGGAGAAATCTCTGCTGTCAACTCAGACTTGCACATCTAAGGAAGTAGAAATGTCATTCTCCCCCTGCTGCCTTTTGTTTTTCAGCATTTAGACAGTGCTTGGCTTTTGCTTTCCCTCTCTGTGTTTGCAGCTTCCTCCTAACATCACCAGGACAGGGATACTTCTTTGTTTCCTTATGGATTTGGTTTATCGAGGATGAGAGAGAAGCTTAGAGCAGCTGGAAAGAGACTGGCCAGAATAAAGGAAAATGAAGCATAATTTTTTTTTAAGGGTTAAATATGTAAAACTAGAAACAAGCAGTTGAATTTTGTACGTAGTTACAAAAGTATTCCTGGAAATGCACCTCCATGAGGGAGCAGCTGCCATTTTTATCAGATCTTTCCCACATTGAGTCTTGAGCAGTTTTGAATGAGTTTGTTTGTGGGTTGCTGGTTTTCTTTCAGCTGCAGAAATTTGTTTGCAGAAATGTATAGCACTGCAGGCTGGGTTTCAGGTTTGCTTCAAAGTAACTCACAGTGTGTGCTTTTATTGTGCACTTGTCCTCGGGGCCATTTATTTCTTTAAGCAGTGAATTTCTTTTTAATTACATAAAAGCTTAATAGAATCACCTGTCACACACAGAATTTATCTGAATTGAGTAGGATGTGACTAAAGGTTCAGGTTTAGAGGGTGTATTCCCATTCTGGGATAGCTTAAATGGTGAAATAATGTGCACTAGGGATATCAGAGCCAGAATTAGAACTGGAAGAGTGGATGGAAAAGGGGATCTTAGAACTGTTTTGCTTTCAACTGTTTTCCCCTTAGCTTTTCTAAAATCAAGCTCAAGTAGCTCTGAAAGTGTATCTATCTGCAGGTGTCTTCAATGTGACAGAGCCTTCTGCCACCTAGTGTTACTGGGAGCTCTCCTCAGCAGGAGAATGTATTAAATGTCATTTTTATTAGCAATCCCCACTGATTTCCGGGCGCTTTCTGTGAATGTTTAAAAAGGCACTTTCTGCACCAGTAACAGAATCAGTTCAGTCAGTAGGCACAACTTCTTTGGAGACAGATTTTGGGGATGTAGTTTGCAAGTTGAGTCGAGTTGTTAACAAATAATCCATGGAGAATTTCAGCAGTTGTGGATGTCACTGCTCTGGAACAACTCTGTTGGTATTTTCTCTTCCAAGTGAAACTAAGGGGTTCTGCCTAACTCAGCACACTCCTGTTTGATATCTGTGCTTCTGCTGTTTCAGGATATTGGATTAGACTGAAAGCAACAGAAAATTAAAATTAATTCAACAGAAATCATATAAAAATGATTCAATTTAGACACTTAACTCATTGTCTTTTTAGAAGAGTAAAATGAAGGTCTCCTATCATCACTGCATTTTTCCCCTCTAGAAATTCTACCAGGGAACAATAGAGAAGGACAATAAAATCCAGAGAATTTCACCCAGATTTCACAATAGAATTGTTAAGCTGTTAAAACAGAAAAATAGCCTTAATGATGCTTTATATTTAAGCCAAATAATAATAATAGCTCCTACCATATGCTGACAGAAAGGAGGAAATTGCCTAGGATTGAAGGAGTGGTTTTTTCCCCTTCATTCCCTGTAAAAACATATTTTCAGGAGAACAGAGCAACTTTTCCCTCCTCCCCCCCCGTGGGAGCTGTGACTGCCCTGTGCCCGTGGGGCTGTGCAGCTCCTTTGCAGTGGGGGTTTGAGAGCTCACCCCAAAGGCTGCACCTGCCTGGGGCAGATGTTTCTCATCCTTCACCCATCCCTGCTGCTGAGGAGAAGCTTCTCCCTGAGCTCCTGCCCTCTTTGCTCCCTCCCATCTCTCCCAGGCCTTCCTGGGGAGCAAACGCCAGCCTGGCTGAGAGCTGTAAACCTGATCTCAGCACCAGCCTGAAATGCTGACCTGACCAGCAGCAGCCAGAACCTCAGGAGGCTCAGGGGCTCCTGCATTAGAGCACAAGTCAGCTGCAAGGGAAAGCCACCTGGTTTTCACCTTCTTTTGACCTGAACCATCTCATCTTCTTTAAATACTGTCATTCAAACTGCAGTATTTGCTTTCAACAATTGCACTTTCCACATTCTGCCTAAAGAAAATAACTTTGGGTTCTTATTATCTGAAATGAATAACCAAGAGTTCATGGTTTTTCATTTGAGATAATTATTAGGTTTGGCAGCTTACTTATCTGATCAGTATCAGCAGCTAAAAACCCTCCAGAAATTCTTGTGCTATTTTCTTTGAGTCATACCAAACTGGAATTGCCATATGATGTGAATTCATTGCTACTCAGTCAGAACAGAGGATGCTGTGTCACAGTGAAAACAGAACTGACTTTCTGCCTGGGGAAACTGTGTTTCAAAGCTGAGGTTATAACCACTTTTTCTGTGCTCCTATGATTTTTTTTCTGTCAGCAGTGTTTTGGGGGCAAAGCCTGTTGCCATGCCTGACACATGAGTCACCCAGGGGCTCTGTTCTTCCCTGCTGGGACTAAAGCAAGTCCTTAAATGCAAGAAAAACTTGAAAAGCACTCTGCCACTTCATTTCCCAGCCTCGGGCGTGAAATCCAGGTCCTTACCAGTGCTCCTGGGGCTGAAATACCTCCTGTCTGCTTGGAGGCACCCTGGACTCTGCAGTTGTGTCCGGAGCTAGTGGCTGGCATCCCTGTGTCCATGGCAGGGGGTTGGAACTGGATGATCTTTAATGTCCCTTCCATCCCAAAGAATTCTGTGATTCTGTGATACAATCACGACTGTCCTCATCTGTTGCCTCAGAACTGAGCATCAAGCAAAATGTGCTACAGAGAGGGAGAAAAAAAGTGTCTGTGCATCTCCAGCCTCCTTCTGTAGGTGTTCCTGACTGAGTGCTCTGTTCAGGAAGGGCTCCCTTTGCCTGCAGATGCATAATTTACATGGAAGCTGGAGGAATCTCTTTCATGTAGCTCTCCCAAAGCCCCAGTTCATCAATATGGATCTCTGGCTGTGTGCTGGGGGATTCATGGTGCTCAGTGGGGGTGTGTGGAACATGGAAAAAAAGGCAGAGCAGGAGGAACACGAGGGAATTTTTATCCTAAAAGAAGAATCTGTGTGTCCAAAAGAACTGTCTTTCAGCATAAAAGCTGTGTTCTCCCTTCTTGCCTGCAGAAGCTGTATTCCCAGAGTCCAGCCCAGGGAAGAAAATACACAGTGGTGTCTTTAAAACTGAACTTGCCCTCTCCTTACATAAAAAAGATAAGCCTATGAAAACAGTCTTGACTTAAGTAGAAAGTCACAGAACAGTGGTTAACTTCCTCAGAGTTATAATATATATTTAAACACATCCATGTTCTTCTTGTGCCCTTTGTCCTAAACACAGTGTGTGGGAGGAAGAGTGGAGTTGGAGGACAGAGGGAAAGATGAAGAATTTGGAGATCTATGCCAGAACATTTCCACAACACATTAAAAAGAGAGCTGCTTCGCAATTACAGAAATGATGGCTTAATGGTTGTTTTACACATTGAAAAGAAAAAAAAAATCCAATATCACAGCTGAGAAAAGGCCCTTGTGTTCAATGACATTCTTCCTGGGGTCAAGCATGAGCAGAGCCTGAATCAGTGGGGGACTAGCTGCAGCTGCAGTGCTGTGAGTGCAATCCATGCCAGTCCTGCAGCACTGTGTGCAGGCTGAGCAGAGCCTGATTTAGTCAGGGACTGAGTGCAGCTGCAGCTCTGCAGTGCTGCAGTGCAATCCTCTCCAGCCCTGCAGTGCTGTGCAGGCGGGGCACTGCAGTGTCCTGGTGCTGCCCTAGCAGCTGGTGGATATCCGTGCTACAATGCCCGATGGGTGGGAAGAGTGATGTGCAGAACTTCATGACATTAGAAGGTTAATGAATTACTTTATTATGCTATATTATGCTATATCACAGAATATTACACTAACAAGAACTGTCACTAACTAACTCGTGACTGTCTCCAGAGCAACAGTCCACACAGCTTGGACCTGACAGGCTAATTAACATAAACAATCTCTACCAGCATCCAATTACTAAATTCTTTCAGGTAAACAACCTTCCCAACACATTCCGCACGTGCAGACAGCAGGAGCAGCAAACGAGATAAGAATTGTCCTGCTCATTCTTCTCCCTGTTCAGAGGGCACGTGAATACCACGCTGGAGCACTTTCTGTGGGGGCTGATTGATTTAGTGGATCTGGAAGTGCAGACCTGGAAAGCCGAGCGAGGGAGAAGGCCTTGAGCGCGGTGCTGGGCCGGGTGTTGAGAGCACAGACAGCTGGCGGGTGACCTCGGGACGGTGACAAATGGGGGACCAGGTGCCCCCGCTCATCCCAGCCCCTCTGCAGTTACGGAAGTCACTGGCGCTGAAGGAAGGCTTCCTGTGAGCAAGGCTTCTAGAAATAAACACTAACCTCCTGTTACAGCTGAGTGCATGGGGCTAAGGAATCCAAGCAGCTCTTTGGGAAGGAGTTGAAGCAGAAATCCTTGCAGTATAAAGGGAAAAGAGAATTAATCCAAATGGTGGTGGCTCTGCGTGTTTTGGAGCTGGCAGGAATGTGTGGTGTGGAGATGCGTGGGTGAGCAACAAGAAGGAAACTGTTTACACAGCACAGTCAGTGATGGCTCTTCTCTGACATGTGTGGAGCCACCAAACAAGTAAATATTTTACTGGGAGGAAAGTGGGATGTGAGGAAGCCCCCCAACATTTGAAGAAAGAGAAGCCAGCGTAGAATTTGTATAAGATATCCTTTATAGAGCTGAAGCACGTGACCAAAAAGAACTTGCATTGCCTTTAGTTTTCCTTTGCTTGCAAAAGAATCCTGTATTTGCAGGTTCTGCTTTCCATTTCCTGTTTTTATTTTAAAATAGACAGTTGTGTGCTAAAATGAGGAGAACTTTCAGATAATTCTTGTCTTGAATCCACCCTGCAGCAGCACAGAAACCTGTACCCCATGTTGCCTTAGAGCTGCTGGGAGATGCCTCCTTTCTCTAAGGGTTCCTTAGTGGGGTTGTGATGTACTTTAGCAGCTTCAGGGCTGTTTGTTTTTCTTTTCAACTAAAAAAATCCCCAACAAAACCAGATGACCTCTGTCATCACTTTAACTTTTGAAACTGTGTTCAAGATTTCCCACATTAGCTCAGAATCACTGAGTTCTCCAAAGACAGCATTGGCTGCTCTCTTGCACTGGTATTCACATTTTCTAAGGCTGGAGCTGTTATACCTCATCTGAAGTGGTGCTACCTGATCAAATGTTAAGAGAAGCTGATTAAATGCAGCATTTGATTATTATCAAAGGGAATATGCAGACACCCACTGTGAATTGTGGGCTCATATTAGGGGCAAAATGTGTTTCTCAAACATGCACTGGGTTTACACATGGGAATTCTTGTTGAATGTGAATCTCTAGCTTGGAAAACTCCTCAGTGAAAAGAGGAGGTTTTTTTAACTTGATAACATTTGTAACATCTCCAGGTGCAAATGGATTTCCTTTTGAAGATGGAAATAGGTCGGTTTGCACCATTTTAAGGGGTTTATGTCCCATTTCAAAGTAGTTTTTATATCTACAGGTTACAGTGCTTGAAGCTGGTAGTCTCAAAGTCTGTGGTCCATTGTACTTGGAGTTTATAGACTTTCCTACATGAAATAGTTGAATTGAGGTGGTGCTTTCTTGGGTAGGGCCCTGCAGTGGGACTGCAATTGTCCAAACCTCATTTTTTTGGCAGTGCCTGCAGGTCCTGGCCCAGGGCTGCATCCAGCCTGCAGCAGAGGAAATATGCAAAATGCATATCAGGGCAGAGGAGTACAAAGCTTCCTTTATTCTATAAAACCTTTTTCATCGTTAGTTTCCTGTCTTTACACTTTAAAACATCCACTTCTTTTAAAATTATATCAGTTTCTGGGAGGCGGAAGGCATTGCTCCCTTTCCTTTGATCTCAGTTTCTCTGTAGCTTTTCATCTTACCTCAAGGCAACAGCACTGGCTTCTCAGTTACTCCAAAAGCAAATGTTTATGTGTTAAATAAATGCAAGTACCTGAGTCTGGTCTCACATCTATTTAAAAACCAGGGCAGCAGTAGAATTGCAGTGCTGGGAAAATGCTGGAGAACCAGGTGCTCTCTAAAACATTTCTTCCTTTAAAACTCTTTTTCTGCCAGTAGAAGAGCTGGGTTTTTTATGAGGAGCACTGAAGGTATATTTTGAGGTAGCTGTCATAAAGAAATTTCCCTCCATTCCACTCCCCAATGGATTAGCTTTTCAGTGGAAATGGTTGGTCTCTGGGCTCTGGATTTCATCACAAAAAGAGGAAGTTTTTAGGGAAAGTAGTATGGGAAAATGTGATTCTGTTCTCTTCCCCCACTGAGGAGGGCTTCTGTGACTTTGGGTCTTTGCATTTAAAGGTTTTTCTACTCCAAGGTTCATGACTGCACTCACCAGTCCACAGGTAAACTGTAATGAATTCTCAGATGTGGGTCATTAGATTTACCTTACAGGTTATGTATGAGTTTCACCATTAACAGAGGAAACAGTGTATGTGAAACATCAAATGAAAGTGCTGTAGTTTTTACAGTAAACCCTCAGAAATTCCTTTATTGGTCACTGCAGCAGCTGGCTGGGAGGGAGCTCTGAGCCCCAGGGTGCTGCTGGGTCACTGTTGCAGCAGGACACTGGTGGCTTTGGGTTTCCAGGATCCCAAAGGTTTGCCCTTTATAGAAAGGACATTACAAGGGAGAAGAGGATGGGGGAATAACTCAGCACTAATTTCTACCTTTGGAGTTAGAACTGGCTTTATCAGCAACAGCTGTTTCATACCTAATATCACATTTTGAGGCTTATTTTTGCCTCTTTCAGTGTCTGGTAGCAGAACTCTGTCCTGTTCCATCTTAGCTGAGGTGTGCTGTGGCAGACCTGCTTTGTTTTAATTTTAAAGTACTTTGTTTCACCACATGCGGTTTACACACACTCCTGCCCTGAGAAAACTCTGACAGTGTTTGAAACAAATTGCTGTTTAGAAAAAGCAGATGGTAGAGGTTAAAAAGAAGCACTAGGAGTCCTATATTTCTTCTATTGATTTGCTGGGCTGGGGCATTTCCTGTATTTTTTACTCTGGTATAACAGAGTTCTTCACTCAGAAAACCTAAAAGTTCTAGGAGCTTAAACTCATAATTATATTTTTTCCTAATCTTTAACTGTAACAAAAAGAGATCCATTAGAGACAGAAGGCATCTGCTTTTGCAGAATTTATTGCAAGATGAAGGCACTACATCTCCTTGCTGGAGATCAGAATTGTGATGAGTGAGCAATGGTTCTGCAGCAGGTTCCTGGGGCAGGGGTGAGGGGAATGGGCTGAGCAAGTTTGTGGCATGGAGAAGGGTCTGGCATTCATCTGACACCTCAGAGAGCACTTTCTGCTCACTAAGCCCTCAGAAAGCAGCCCAGGGTTATTAATAATAACAAAGCAGCCTGGCTTACTAAGCTGAATGTGCACAGCACTGCTGTCTGCAGGTGGCATTGCTGGGGCTGCAGGGGCAGTGCCTGTGCTGGATCACTTGTCTTTGGCAGGAGTTTTTAGTAGCCAAATCTCTGTTGTTCTATTTAGAGTGACTTTTCCTTGTACCCCTGCACTATGGGCTGTGTTCAGTCCATAAGGTGCCATAATCTGGGTGAAAATGTATTTATCTCTCTGTTTGGACCTCACCACACTCAGCCCTGTTTTGGCATCCCCACTGATTGCTGCAGTTGTATACAGAGAAGCATTGAAAAAAAAACCCAAAGAAATTACAGAACTCCTTTAGTGATTGCACCTATTAAATAGATTTTCTCCCATTTTGTCTGTGTGGTTGGGAGGGTGGAGGAGAGGAGTGGCAGGTGGCAGGGCTGGCAGTGTGACCTCGGGCAAGGAGGGATTGGGTTGGGCTTATGAGGAGACCTTGCTGAGCTCATGGCTATGTTAAACTTGAATTCTGTGTCAGAGCAGGCTCTGCTGGCTGGGGTTCAGCAGGAACTTCTGATACCAGTCACAGCTGGTGGGTTTAACATCTAAATACAATCATACTGCCCACATAGTGTCTGCTAAAATGGATGAAAATCTGTTTGTTTGTTTTGTTGTTTTGTTGTTTTTTTTTTTTAATTTGAGGGTCAGGCTTGTAGCTACTCCCTGGAATGATGAATTGCTGTTCTGGGTTTGAGTACCAGCTTTGTGCCTTGTATTTTTGCCCTGCCTTGGTCATATTAGTCTGAGAGAGGGAGACCCACACCATGTTTGAGTATCACCAGTGCATTTCCTGGGGCTCTTTAATGGAGAACAGCAACGAGCTCGGCTCATTTTAGAAACAAATCCTGTTTGGCTGCACGGGCCCACTGCGGTAGAGCTGACTGGTTCAAAGGAAAACAGGGCTGAGCAGAGGAGCTCAGTTTGTACCTGCTCAGGGATAGACAGTAACCCAGTAACCAATACATTCCTCAGCAGAAGCCAGGCCAGACACTGTCCAGTTCCTCCCATGCCTCTGTCCTCTGATGAGACCCAGTCCCTGCAGCTCCCTCTGAGTAACACAGCAATAGCTCATCCTAGGGATTGGTAAATCTAGTGAAAATGCTGTCTCCAGAAAGGCTCAGGAATGCAGCAGCCTATGCTACTGCCTTCCTAGTGCTTCACAGTTCTCCAGTCTGGAGTATTTTGCTTGCTTTATGCAACCACTATTTATTATTTAAATGATGAATCTGGAAAATTTCCCAGATCTAATGTCTGCGCCATTACTGTGCCTTGGATACTGCAGATAATCAGATGAGCAGTAAATCTACTCTGTGGAATAGAATTAAATTATTTCTTTTTTTTTTTCCTTGTCAGACAACTTGTGAATGATTTTTCTTTTCTTCACTCCCATAAAACACCTAATAGGTAAAAAAAAATCTGTATGCCAAATACACAGTTATTCCATATGTATCCCTATGTGGTGCATCTGCAGAAACACCCCTGGGAGTGTATTTATCTTGGGTAGCAGGAAAGATTGTGTGAAATAATCCCTAGCACTGGTACTTTCAGTTGTGTGGGTGAAGGGACATACTCTGGGGTGGTTTGGACTTGTTGGTTGTATGTTTGGCTCTTTTTCTTTGTTTAGCTGAGGGTTTTTAGCTTTGTTTGGTTTCTGGTTGGTGTTTATTTTAGCCAGGTTTGATTGTGCTGTTTCTCCACTCTCTCTGATTGTTTCTGACATCTTTCCTGAATTTCTCTGGAACAAGACCACCCTGCTGAGCAGTGAGGGGATGTTTGCCAGTGGCCCTGGGTGGTGCTGAGCTGCTGTTGGGTCCTCTGGCTCTCAGCAGCAGCAGTGCCAGGGGCTCTGGGGCTCCTGGGAAGGCACAGGGGCATCACCTCTGCTGCCACACTGAGCCCTCCACAGTCCTGGCCTGTCCTGGTGAACTGGTTGTCACACAGCCTTGGGAAAAGAGAAAACATGAAGAAAACCCCTCCCAGGAACAGCCAGCTTTATTCTGAGCCTCCAGAACAAGAATGAATTGCACCTCTTTCCTTGAAAACAGGAGGGGTTTTTTGTTTTTTTTTTTTTCTCTCCCACCTCCTCCATGGTGATGAGAAACTGAAGGTCAGGAATGAGCCCCCCAAGGCTCATGAGGAACAAAATATGATGTGTTTTAACTGATGTGAAAGCTTAATGGGGAAGATCAACATCCAAAGGCTGCAGCCGAGGAAAGGGAGCTTGTTTGGGCACAGCCTGGAGCAGAGCATAGGCATTGCTGGGAATGGGAAGTGTGAAATGGTGGGGCAGGGAACACACAGCCCTTTAGTCCTGCTCAAAAATAATAGTGCAGGCTTTTTTTAACTTCAGAGTTTAGTCTGCCCTCAGTAAAAACAAGTTACATTAAAAAACTGTGCACCAGAAAAAGCAAACCTCTTTTTCCTGGTCTCTGCTTATAAGATTTACAGGTACTTAAAATAAACCTATGAAAAACAGACCCAGTGTGCTGGAATTTGCTAACTAGTGAGAGCAATTACCTCCAGGTCCCAAGGCCTAACGGAGCTCGGCTTTTTGGAAATAAAACTTGGCAAGCGCTTCTTCCTGCTGCTGTTGTAAAGGTGTACATGAAAAGATGTGCTGACCTCTGCCAGAAACCCCAGGAATCCAGTTCAGAGAGATTCTCCTGTGGAGGGGATGGCTGGAATCAGGCAGCACAGATGGGGACCGGTGTGGAAAAGCCAGCTAAAACCATTCGCTTCTCATTGTGTGGCTTCAGCGTGGCAGATTCTTTGCAATTGCCTGGTGCACCACAGTAATTAAATGGGTCAAGAGCAGTAAGTTCAGATACTTAACAAGAAAATAAAGACCTCACTTGACAGCCAGCAGCAGGCTGTGCTTGTTTCACAGGAGTAAAGGAGAATTAGGGCAGGTTGTGCTGTAAAAGTCGATGGGAGCCTTTTTGGCAATGATTTTGTATTGCTTCAGAGATCACCTCCCAATTAACTACAAGTGCTGCAGTGGCTGGAAGTCAGGTTGTCTTATGAAACTAACGCTCCAATTTCAGATGTCCTAGAAAAAGGGAAACAATAGACTCTGTTTTTCTCTTTCAGTGATATATAAGTAAGGGGAGATAAGAAAAGTAATGAGAAAGACACAACCAACCTTTGTTAATATTGAAAAGTAAAATACTTCAGTTTTCACTGGACTGTTTCATGCATGAGGGGAATGTGAAGTTGTGCAATGAAATAAATATGATAGAAGTGAAATCCAAGGTGGGAACTGATTTTTGTAAGACTTTCTGTTTTGGAGAGTAGATGTAGTTTCACACCACCATTTTGAAGGAAATTATTTGTTGTTGTCAGTGCCCATCATTCCTGGCTGGGGAAAGGAGCTCCTGTTTCCCACTGCAGTTTTAAAAGTCCTTTGGGAAGGATGAGATCTTCCTCTTAAAATATTAAGGGACAAGTAACAAGAATCTTAAAAAAAAAATTAAAACCCATAAAATGTGTTCTGCCACAAACCAAGAGCTCTCTGCAGACCACCTCCCCTTGCAAATTAAGAGATGGGACCAGCTTTGTTGCTGTGTTTGTAAATTCTTTTGGACTGAGCACTATTAAAAGGGTTTATTTTATTATTACTTTGTGCTCTCCTGCCTGTGTCTGTGCTGATGGGAACCAATGTCTGGCAATGAGGGCCAGATTCAGTCACAGCTTGGTACAAAACACCTCAACTCAGTCACAGGAGGTAAATTCAGTCTCAGCTCCAGCATCTCACCAAGAATCCCTCAGAAACATTGCTCATGTCTGTGCATTGTGGTTATTAGGTGCAAGAAATACAGTTTTTAAAACTGTAATTAATCATTTCTCAGTAATCTCTTTTTCTATGCTTTTATGGCATCAATGGGTATGACTGTTTATTATGTCTTACCTATAAAATCTGACCTGTTTTATATACTCTTTATGGAAACAGTGTACAGTCATAAATTAAAAGATGCAACTGTTTTGGATATTTTACTGGTGGTCCTGTATTTTCCTGCCAAAAGTGCAGCTGTTTTAGGTTTCTTGGGATAACATTATAAAAGGCTGTGTGCGTTTTGCAAGTTTATGCTTGGGTTGCCAAGCCAGAGGTGGAATGACTCAACCTTCCCAGGAGCAACATGTACCAAGTGAGGAATCAAAACAGCGGCTGAAGCGCCCCTGTGGAAAGCCCTTGGTGTTTATGGGCTTGTGTCTGATGGTCGGGATTGGAGATGGTTCTCATGCTGGTCCTGCTGGGCTGTGGAGCTGTCTGTTTGATGGGGTTTTGGTGCACAACTGGTGGAGAATCTGTCTCGTACTTGTCTCAGGGGGTGCAAGAGCTGTGGGGTTACGGTGTGGGATGAAGCCATCCTTCAGCAGGAGCTCTGCGTGTGTGGCTGGGGAGGAGCCCTTGGAAGGAGCCAAGGGGAGCCAAAGTGGCAGTGCCAGCACAGGCAGCGTGTTTGTGCTTCCATGTCAGCTCGTGTTTCCATGTCAACTCCTGCTTCCATGTCAGCTCCTGCTTCCATGTCAACTCCAGCTTCCATGTCAGCTCCTGCTTCCATGTCAACTCCTGCTTCCATGTCAGCTCCAGCTTCCATGTCAGCTCGTGTTTCCATGTCAACTCCTGCTTCCATGTCAGCTTGTGTTTCCATGTCAACTCCTATTTCCATGTCAGCTCGTGTTTCCATGTCAACTCAACGCTTTGGAAGGTTTGGGGTAGAATTTGATGGCTCTGCAAATGGGTGCTGATGCTTAATTAATGGGGAAGTTTGGAACCTTCTTTAGCCAAAGTGCTGGTGGCCTCCCACAGATCTCATTCCCAGGGTCAGTGGCTCCAGACACAGGCGGCAAGCAAAGGAAGCTCAGCCCTGTGGTCATCAGTCAGCCTGGGGGAGTGTCTGGCGTTAAGTGGCAGAGCTGAAACCCTGCTGTTGCTGTGGGAGTGCAGGAAAGCTGCCGCTGGTGTCCTTGTCTTGGCAGGCCCCGCGGGAGTGGGAAATGAGCCACCCCCAGAGCGGGCACGGAGAGCACAGAGCCCTGGGTGCCCTTAGCGCTGTGCCACCAGAGCGCTGCTCGGGGCAGCCTGGCTGAACGTGTGGCACTGCTTTAACTCATGAAGTTTTATCCTGATGTGGGCAGCGGGCAGCTCCATCTCCTTGCTTTCTCTTAGGAAGTTCTCTCAAGCTCGCTGTCCTGTGATCTCCGGGGTGTTCGATGTGTTTGCTGTGCTCTGCAGTGACGCTCTCTTTGCTGCAGGTACCTCACCCACGTTCGAGCCGCCTCCCCGCAGGACCTGGCTGGCGGCTACACGTCCTCCCTGGCTTGTCACCGGGCCCTGCAGGACGCCTTCAGCGGGCTCTTCTGGCACCCCAGTTAGCCAGGGAGCAGCAGCCTGCGACCGAGGGACACCCCGCGGGGCGAGGAGCGACCCGAGGCAGCAGAGGCGGGGCAGGATCGGCAGCGGCCGGGCTGCGCTCACTGCCCTGTGCCCGCTCTGGTGCAAAACCGGCTGCGTTCAAGCGTTCAAGGGACAAACCAAACCCCCTCTGCTGCAGAGCTTTGTGAAACGGCAGATACATTCTTGTGGAGGGGGAAACTCGTTAGTCATGTGGCACTTTGCTGAGGGAGGCTGAAGCAATAAGCCACATCTAATGGAAGATGTGAATAACTCAGCTGTGTACGTTTGAGGCTTAAAGAAATACACTTGTAAATTTTTTTTTAAATAAAGCCAGACTTTAATAAAGTTTGTGGTTTTACTCTTATTGCAGGGTTTTATTTGCACAAGCATTTAAATGCCATTTTGATTATAACATTTAGTGTCAATATTCAAGCCTGCATTTTCTTCCCATAAAACTAGTTTTCCCAGTTTAGACAAGTGGGTTTTTCCTCCTGCCAGCTGGGTGAGACGAGAAGCTGTGGAAATATGCTGACCCGGCTCTTGCGTGGGATCCTTCCTCCGTGTGTCACTTGGTTCTTACCTTTGCTTGGGAAAAAAGCTTTAGCTCAAGGTCTTTCAGCTGAGGTGCTCTAGAAGCAATCTGAGAAATGTCAATACTGAAGTAGTCAAAACTGTGGGGCTCCTTTTGGGGTTTGTTTGTTTTGCTTTTGTACATTTGCTTTTTCCTGTTTATCTCCATTTGCAACTTTTCTGTCACGAACTCAGGAGTTTCTTTAGGTGGGAACATTCCTTTGGCTTTGGGGATGATCCCTGCCACCTGATGTGATCCTTTTTGTATTCCCTGCCTGCTCCTTGTAATGGAGCCTGGACCAAGTGCAGGAGGTGGGAAGCTGCTCAGGACAGCCACCTCGGGCTTTGTTTTATAGCTCCTGCTCGTAGCTGTTGAATCCTGCTCTGAGGAGCGCACTAGACGGATGTATTTTTCTATGCTGTAATAAAGAGAAGAACGAGATCTATTCCAGACTTGGTGTTTTCTTATTAAAGAAAATGGGGGCAGATGGCAAAATTTCCACTGCCCTTTGAAATCCCCTTGGTTGTGCCCAGAACAGCTGCTGCCAGGGAATTTTACAGAAGGCAGAGGTAAGGAGATCAGATCCTTCCCTCCTCCCTCCCTCCACTCGCTCACCCAGACTGGCAAAGATGCACCTCACCAGTGATCTCTTCATATTCACTTTGTAAAGCCCCAAGTGATGCCCTAATAAATGCAGAACTGCATATGCATATTTCTAATTTCAATACACTCATTAACTTGAGTGTAGCTTGGCTGTTATTTATTGTGTCATTTCCTGTACACAGAACTGGCAACTGCACAGAAAGCTGGAAAACCCCTGGTTATGAGCACAGTGATGGATCTGCTAGACTGGTATCTGGCATGAAGTGGCAGAGCTGAAACCCTGCTGTTCCTGTGGGAGTGCAGGAAAGCTGCTGTTATGCTGAAGTTATGCTGCTGGAATAACACTGGCATTCAGTCCTTCCGGGAACAAAATTTTACCAGTTCAAATCCTTCCCTGCCCCGGGACACTGTAGTGAAAATCAGAGTTACATATTTTACAGGCTTGGCCCAGAAATGGTGATCAAAGCCTGGTTTGGGTTGGTGCAGTGGTGCCAAGCCCTAAACTGGGGCTGTGGAGCAATGTGAAGTCGCAGGGACCCGCAGTGTGTGCCAGGCAGGGATCCCAGGGTGGCTGCACCATTCCAGACTGGTGGAGGAACTTATCACTCCAGCAGTGTTTGTGGGGAGCCCCAGAGAACAGGAGCTGCCTTCAGATGTTTATGGAAAGGGGGAGGGCAGCAGCTGGAGAGCAGCAGAGGTGTCAGGGAACAGGACAGGCAGCGGGGCCGGGCCAGGATCCCAGCACAGGGAGGAGAGCACTCAGGCTGGAGCTGCAGGGACTGGTGTTGAGGGGCTGAGCGGGAGCGCTGGGGCTCAGCGCAGGCCGGGCAGGAATCAGGACAGCCTCCCTGGGGATGGATAAACGAGATCCTGCGGGAACCCGGCTGCGGGGCTCGCTCCAAACACCGGCTGCGCAGCCAAGGGAAGGAAAGGCCGTCACACGGAGCCACCAGCAAAACAAATCCGTGGCCCTTGGTGGTGTTTGGGTGAGAACCAAAAATGCAGCAGGCTGCAGGCTCAGGGCTGGGGCCACAGCAGCAGGGCCAGGAGGGTGACACACATCTGGTTGCTGGGCGTGAGCTCAGAGCCTGGGCTGAGGGAAAATATCTGAAACTGAGAGGGCGAGCCGAGCTCTCCGGCCAAATAAACTATTTGTGGTTGACATTGCCCAACAATAGTTTGGATGGGTAAGAAAAGGAAATCAAAGGCAGAGGCTTTTCAAATCCCTGCAGAATACAAGCAGCCAGCCAGAAAGATCATCCAGGGACTGCAGCAGGGGAGCAGGCAGAGGTGGGGAGAGCTGGGAGAGGGCAGAGGCACAAAAGCCACGGGAGGACACGGTTTCAGGAGGACAGAACTGTTTTTCAGGTGCTGGTTTCAGCCTGGAACTGCAACGCGAGCATGAACTTCATCCGCAAATGTGCAAAAGACATTAAAGTCTTTCTGGCTCTCAGCATGGGCAAACACAAAGTTAGGAGTCAACTAATCCCTAACTAAATCTTGGTGTTAAAAAGAATTTTTTACTCAAAACCTCAGGATGTTGGGTTATCGGGCCCTTTTGGTATCTCAGGTTAAGCTTCTGAAAGGTTACCTTGCTTACACAAGAGCTGTTTGTGCATCTGCTAACCATAATCCAATATTCTGAAACCAAAACACATCTGTCAGGGAGAATCCAGGGCAGGGGTTGCATCAGTCACCTTCCTAGACCTGACAAGACATAAAAGTCTGTTCTCCCCACAACTTGAACATTAGCAAAATGCTACAGCAGAACTACCCCAGGCCCTGCCACTGAGTTAGCCCAGGGCACGAAACAACAGAGAGCAGGGAAGTACCAAAACACATTTATTATAAGAGAATAAAGTTTTAAATTTTTGTAGTAGCAATTTCAGTCGATCCCAGAATGAGAAGAAAAGGTGACTGCAGGAAGCAAGGCTCCCAAAATAAAGCTGTAACTCGATGGGAACACTGCTCTGCTCCTTTTAACTCAAGGGGTAAAACAGAGACCCTCCAAATATCCTTTACACAAATTAAGGTAGTCACCATAGCTCTGGTCTTCAGCTCAGTACCTTCTCTTCTGAAGAATCTTGGCTGGTACAGAGACGTTTTGAAGCTGGTTTTGCTGGAAAAGGTTAAAAAAGTAAGTTATTTAGTGTACAGTAAACAGACTGACCTACCACAAGCTCTGGAAAAGGGAGCTCTGTTAAGGGATTTACCAGGAAGAGATGAGAGTTAAAATCAGGATTGGCAGTCACAAATGAAAACTCTTAGAGCAATAATAGGAGGTCTTTACTGAAAGTCAAAAAAGACTTTCCAAAAACCTGTACGGAGCTACATTTTGACCAACATTTCAGTGCTACCCAACAACAGCATAAAAATAAGTTTCATGACATTAAATCTTCATAGGAACCTCTTTTCCTCCAGTTCATGTACCTGCAGATGGGAGCTTCCCTCTGCTCTCTTTGTCATGCGATGCAAAGCCCAAGATCACTGAAACCAACCAGTTTCTTAAATGAACAATTATAAACAAAAAAAAACAACCCACAACCAACCAAATCCAGCACTGAGGATCTCCAAGGGTATCTGTGTGTCAGTTAAACTCAATCAGGCACAGAACCTGATTCTGCTGATGTGGTGACTCCAGACCTCACTGAGTCTGTGTGAGCATAAGGAGAAGGTCAGTCCCTTGGAAGTGCACTGATCTGGGCAAAAAGGCAGCTCCAGTTTGGAAGGACTGAGCTAACAGGGACGTGTGCTTGGCATCAGATCACAGAGCCACTGAATATCCTGCCCTGGAAGGGCCCAAAGGATCACTGAGTCCCCATCCTCCCTCAGCCTCAACCTGAGGCACAGAGGTCTGGTTTATGGCTGTGGGGTGATCCTGTCCAGTCCACCATTTTTCTGGGGCGGCTCACGCTGGGATCAGAGGAGCAGGCTGCTGTTAGCACAGCGAGGAAGCCCTGCAGCTGCTGCACACGTGCAGGCGCTCGGTCCTGCCGGCCACCTCTGTGCTCAGCGCCACATCCGCGCCGCTGTCACGTGCCTGGAGTGGCCCACGGGGCTGACCAGGAGGGACCACAAAGTGCAGCCTGAAATCCCAACGCCACATGGGAGGTTTGCTCCTTACCTTCATCAGGACAGGGCCTCTTGAAGAGAACATCTGCTGGGATCTGGAAACTGAGGCACAGCATCTCCTTGTTGGGCGCCACGTTCCTGACCAGGAAAGTGGAGCAGCGCCCAGCCAAGGAGGTTCCCAGCGCAGCTTCCGCTCGCTCCTGAATGTCTCTGGCTGGGTTGCTGTCTTTGGAGAACCCGTAGCAGTGCACAGTGGGAAGGCCAGCAGGGCTGCAGGGCTCCCCGACCAAGAGATGCCTGAAAACATCCAGGAACTCCACAGCCAGAGCCGGCAGATTCATCACTACGTGGAAGGCGGTTTCCTGCCCTGCCCTCAGCAGCGGGAGCTCTTTGCTGAGCTCCTCCCTCACCGGCCCCCGCAGGAAGTCCCTGCCGTCCATGTTGAACGCCTTCACCTTGGTGTCCACTTTGTTGAGCTTGCAGTTGTGCAGCAGCCAGGTGTAGGAGTCGGGGTTGAGGTCGTTGGCGAACACTCGGCACTTCCTCCTGGCCGCTGGGATGGCGAAAGGGCCGACGCCGGCGAAGACGTCGAAGAGAACGTCGCCGGCGCGGAGCAGCCCCACGATGCGGCCGTGCTCCGTGGACAGGCGCGGGTTCCAGTACACTTTGGAGAAGTCCAGCTCATAGGAAATGTTATTTTCTTTGACCTGGAAGCCCAAAACATGTGCTTAAGTCTCTGTGTTCAAATGCCAGGCAGATTTAAGCATTATCACTAATTAGGAAAATTAAAAACCGAGGTACCTTATCAAAAGGTAATGTACATCAGCATTGTCCCACTGGCAGCATGCGTGAATCTTAAACAAACAGATCAGCTAAGCAATCAAATAAACAGATCTTAAATCTTTAACAGATCAACTCATCAGAAACGGCCTGTCCCCCATAGTCAATCCCGATGTCCATCCCAATGTCAATCCCAATGTCAATCCCAATGGCTGGCTTTATGCAGGTCTCAATCACCAGGTGGAAATAAAGCAGCAACTTAAAATGACCCTACAAAAATCGGAGGGTTTTCAAGAGCTTTGTGGCTGGCTGACAACTCCTTTATTGAAAGCAGACCTTGGAAAGATGCCTCAAGCCCTCCTTTGTGAAGTGCACACAGTAAATAAGTGTCTGAGAATGATAGGCCCAAGAACAGGAACCGTCAGCCAAATTCAAAGCCACTGGGAGCCAGTTCTGCAGCTTGAAAAATACTGTATTTCATCTCCCAGGGTGACAGAGTCTGGAAGCTGATCCAAACCCAAGCTTTGGGATGGCCACTATCTCAAGAACAGACCTGAAAAGGAACAGTATTTATTCAGATGAGAATGGGATGCAAGCTAATACTCTCTTTGCACCAGCACGTGGAATTGTCTGATTCCAAAGTAACTTGGGATCCAGATCACCACATCGTTTGCTTTGCCAGCAAGAAACACCCTGAAGCGTCTCTGCACTCCTGGATGCAGCTCCGTGGTGTGCCAGGTGTGTGGTGACACCCTCTGCATAATGTTCAGTTGTCACTGTTGCCTTGACAATCCAGTGGCCTTCTCTCTGCACGAACAGGATGTTCCACCAAGCTATTCAACTTTTTATTTGGTAATCTCGTGTTTTCTCCTTTGAAAGTATAAAGCTGCTAACAGATAAGAGAAAATATTTCTGTGGAAGCAGTGGCCAATTTTCCATTTACAGACAAGAAACCCCATGTGAAGCACGCTTGGCAGTCACACAGTGATTGCACCTGATAAACGTCAGAGCAGAGGAGACACGAGGTTTGTCTTGCTGCTGACAGGAGAGGAAAAAGGCAAAGGCAAAATGTTGCCTAAGTTGCAAATTGGTGAGATAGAAATTTCTGTACAAGGCTTGGTGAAATCAGGAAACTGGATTTTCTTTGATCAAATCCACATCATTAAACCTAGCTGTGAACTTGGAAGAACACATGCCTTCCTGATCGCTGTGGCTGAGCCTGCCCTGGGCAGACCGGGACAAAGGCAAGCAGAAGTAGCAGCCAGCCCTTAGGCTCAGGTGTCAGGAAGGGCACTGTGCAAAGGAATGGTCTCAGCAGTATCCCTGCATCTCATCTCTCCAGAAGATTCCTTTGGGTTTTAGCACATTAAATTGAAAATACTAGGGGGGAAAGGCCCGTACCTTGGTCACCAGGTTGTTCTCTCCAGCAAGCACTTCCATTTCAAAATTCCTGTAGGTGCTGTCGATAATATTGGTTTTATTCACTACACAGGTGACTCCTGGATTCTTGTCCATAATAACCTGGCCTGAAAGAGAGGGTGAGAGATAATTATGTGCAAGGGACCAGGACCTTTTAATGTTCTACAACAGCCACGACAAACCTGCTGTTTACAGCTAAATTAACAAAAGTGTGTGTTGGAACAACCTGGCCCAGGGCTCAGAGGAGAGAACTGCCCCTCAGGACAGCAGCTTTTAATATACAAGCCGTATGAAGACCGACTGAGGGAGCTGGGGGTGTTCAGCCTGGAGAAAAGGAGACTCAGAGGTGACCTTGTCACTCTCTGCAGCTTCCTGAAGGGGGGCTGTGCTGAGCTGGGGTCGGTCTCTTTCTCCAGGCAACAACAGACAGAACAAGAGGACACAGTCTCAAGCTGCGCCAAGGGAGATCCAGGTTGGAATTAAGGAGGAAGTTTTTCACAGAAAGAGTGGTCAAATACTGGAATCATCTGCCCAGGGAGGTGGTGGAGTCACCATCCCTGGATGTGTTTAAAAAAAGACTGGATGTGGCACTGGGTGCCATGATCTAGTTGAGGTGTTGGAACATGGGTTGGACTCGATGATCTTAAAGGTCTCTTCCAACCTGGAAATTCTGTGATTCTGTGATTCTGTACACAAATGGCACAAAAACCTTCCTGAGAGGAGCTGCTTCACCTACCAATCAAGTGTCTGTAGGGCAGCTGGTGATCCCTGAGATTCAAATGAGCAATGTGGCCAACACGGCTGAATCCTGAGGTGACCTCCTGCCCCTCGGGAAGGACGGCTCGCAGGATCTCCTCCGACTTGAAGTTCTCATAGCTCAGCTCCAGGTGGTACTTGCACACCTCAGGAGGGACATTGAGCTGTTTCAGGACCTGCTGCTCTGACTCTCCTAATGAGAATTCCGGTACTTTGTGAGGATCCAGGATAACAAATCTACTGTCCTCATCCTCTGGATCCTCCACCACCCGCTTGAGGCCGGGGCGCTGCAGCACTGATTGTTTCAGGGACTTCAGCACACTATGCACAATTTCTTTCTTGACTTTAAGGGCTGGAACAATCAGTGTCCTTTTGAAAGCCTCTCTGTTGAGCACTGTCATCCCACGCACTCCAGGATGTGGCAAATACAGTTCTGGATTAGTTTTATCCTCCACGGTTTCGGGCATTGTGAACAAAGTATTTTTTTTAACTACTGCAAAGAGCCCAGGTATTCTGCCAGAATGTTGTGCCAATAGCATCCAAACTGCTGGAAATGATGTATTTGATGCAGCTGTCCTAAAATGATTAGTTTTCAGTAGTCTGGCACAGTATCCCAATCTCCACAAAGTCCTAGAAGAGAAATTATTCATTTTATAGACATTATGTAATCATTCCATTTAAAAGGCTGCAAATCACATGGATTTGCTGTTCTCTTAAACCAGAATTTCCATCTGTACCAAACAATCCACAATAGTTTAGTAAAGCTCTTTATTATGAAATATATGCTGCAAATTTGTTATTTTGCAAACGTACTTTTAGACTCAAATGTTCACTGACTTCAAGCAGCGAGATAATCCCCTCCTGCCAAAAAACAATGACCTCTCTTTGTTCTCATAAATGTGATATTAATCTCAGTAAGCCAAATGGAAAGATTTCTACTGTCTTGATCCTACTCCTGTTGGATCCCTCCCGTGTCTGGTAAAATTCATTACCAAGCAGTGGTTGCTAGAAAACAGTTATTAGCAACAGTGGTCATGATCACTCTTGGGTGACTTCTGCCTCCCATGCCCCAGTGTAAGAGGTTCCATGCTCTGCGAGATCTTTGCTCCATGAGCAAAGATCTCGCATGCCAGAAAGGTCATTAATTAAATGCAGTGTCCTCCATGAGGTCCAGAGGAGCATCAGTAATGTCTCCTCCAGCCACTGAGCCCCAGCTCATCCACGGGATGCAAACTTGAAAAGTGGCTTCACACTTCTCTAAATGGTTTCCTCCACTAGAGACAGACCAAAAGGGCCAAATTTTCTGCCTTGGCACTGGCTGCTCCAAGGCACTAACCAATGGTTTAGGTCGTTCTGGAGGCTGGCATTCCTCCTGACTTTTTTAAAAGCTTGTTTTGAGAGAGACGCTCTGCCAGGAAATTGGTTCTCTTGCGTGCCTCCCTCAGCCCTGCCCCTCTCCAGGGTAACAAGAGGCTGTGTGCTCTGTCCTTCCCAAACCTGCTGTGCCCAAGCCCTGCCAAGGCTGCTCCTGCTCCTGCCTCCTCCGCCCAAATCCCAGCTCCCCGCCGCGCTCCGTCCATCTCCCAGGCTTTGGCAGAGCACCTCTTGCTGAAGCCACCCCGCGCTCCTCACAGCACAGGAGAAATCCCTCATCCTCGGGCCTCAGCATCCCCGCGCTTTGCCCGGCGGGGGAAACGGGTGCCGCGGTTCTCAGCGAATCGAACGGGCTGGGAAAGACTTTTGGGATCATCGATTGGAACTGAGACCGAACTGGGACCGAACTGGGACCGAACTGGGACCGAAGAGCCACCACCGTGGCACGGGGTGCCTGCCCCATCTTTCCTTCAACACCACCGGGTGACTCCCCCACCTTGCCGGACATCGTTCCAATGTCTGATCACCCTTTCTGTGACCAAATTCTTTCTCATGTCCAAACTAAGCTCTCCCTGGCGCAACCTGGGGCCATGTCCTCTCACCCTGTCACTTCTCGGTACTGGATTAAACCCACAAGATAAAGCCGCCCGCAACGCTGGATCTGGCTAGAGGCCACTGCCGCCACCTTCCCAAGGCACCCATGGGGAGACACCATCCCTTCCCTCAGCACCAGGATCCCCGATTATCCCGTTCTGCCCTCAGGGAATTTCCCCCACCCCCGCTCATCCTCCCCCCCTCCGTCCCCGCCCTCACCTCATGCCGGGCCCCGCGCGCCGCGCGCGCGCGTCATCGCCGCTGCGCCGGCCTGGGCGGGGCCGGGGCGGTGACCACGCCCACAACGTCCCGCCCATGTCCCCTCAGCGGGGCGGGCGCGGCGTGCAACGGCCACGCCCCTCTCCTGTGGCCACGCCTACCGCTTAACGACGCCCCCGTTGGCCCCGCCCCCGGCGCTCCCCTCGGCGCTCTCGGCGGGCGCGGGGGGCGATGGCGGCGGCGCCGCCTTGGGGGTCCGGGCGGGTCCGGCCCCTGTCCGCCCGCGGCTGGTACCTGTCCGCCCGCGAGCGGCGGCAGGAGGACGAGGACGAGGAGGAGGAGGACCGGGAGACCGCCCCGCTGCTGCCGCCGCCGCCGGGCAGCGTGCGTGTGAGGGGCAGCGGGGAGGGCGCGCCCTGAGGGGCTGCGCCGGGCGCTGAGGGGAAGCTCGGGGGGCGCTCGGGTTCGGAGGGCGGGCGGGACGGGGCTGTGAGGGCCGGCTCCGCGCTGACAGCACCGGGGAGGGGAGAATCACCTGGAGAGGGGGGAATGAGCCTCTGGTGCCATGGCTGTTCCTGATCCCTTCGGTTCCCTGCCTGCCGGGCGCTGGGAAGCGCTGCCGTGGGCCCTGCTGGAGCACGCAGGGACAGCCCGCTCCCGGCCCTGGATCCTGCTGTGCTCGTTCTGCGCTCTGCCTTCGCTGTGCTCCAGCGCTGTGGGCGTCTTGAGGTGCTCACGGGGCCGCATCGTGTGTGCGCCAGGATTTGCTTCGTTTTAGAATGAGAAGTGAGATTTTAGATTAAAGAGAAGTTGACTGTTGCCTCCTCCCTTGAATTTCATTTTAGGAAAGATCAAAAGACTTCTTTCACTAATTGTACTTTTTTTTTTTTCCTGTCCTTTTCACAGAGCTCTTCAAGTCCTGGTTCGTCCTTTGCTTTCTCAGTGTTTAACTTAATGAATGCAATCATGGGCAGTGGGATACTTGGCTTATCCTATGCCATGGCCAACACAGGGATCATGGGGTTTAGGTAAGTTTTCAGTTTTCACATATACTCATTTTTAAACTCCCCTTGTTGGTTTGAATTGAACAAAACTTGATTACTGAGACTCCTGTGCAAATCTGAGGAAGAAATAAATAGCTTGTGCCTTTCAGAATTGCTGATTAACATCTTCCCCTTTTTGATTTAGTCATTCAGATCTGGCCTAATATAAGTCCTACCCAGATGTTGCATTAAATTGCCACAGGGTGGCAATTTCTTGGCCATTACTCCTAATAGATTGATATTTTCCTTTCAAAACTCTGATCTCCTTTAGCTTCAGGAATGGGCCTTGTGGAATAGGATGGATATGTGGCTGAAAACTCTGAATCAACTTGTGCTTTTGTTTGCACTTTTGCTTGTTGCAAATGCAGACCTGTGGGTAATGAGGCCAAAGACACTGGAATTGGCACTTTGACCATTTCCTAGGTTTCTCTTCACTGGGGGATGTGTTTGTGTATGTGTGCACACACAAACTCCCATGGTTATGGCCATTCTGTAATCCACACATCAGGGCAACTTGGCAAGTATTGGGAAGATCAGAGACCACGTGAACCACAGTCAGCAGATAAAAGCCATAAAATGAGGAAATCTTGTAGCTTAGTTCTTGCAAGAGTAGCATTCTTAAAGCTCGAAAGTGCATTGTCCTGTAAAAGTGCTTAATTGTGGATATTTTGTGGTTTTTAGTATCTTGCTGCTGATTGTTGCCAGCCTCGCTTCTTACTCTGTGTTTCTTCTGCTCAGTATGTGCACTCAGACTGGTAAGTGAAAAGGACTTATCTAACAGTGAGCTCTGAAATATTTCCTCAGTTTTATCACAGAGACACGACCCAGTATAAAGATTGTAGTTAACAGTGGTGTCTGATTGCCTGACCTTGAAATATTTAATGTTTTAACAATTAATATCTGCCATTTAAAAACAGGATTTTCAGTCTTTTTATGCAAAGCCAATGCCAAACTGACTGGTTTCAGAATTTTTAATTTTTTTTTTTCCAAATGACCCTCTAATCTTTCCAGAGAGATCCTGTATTTCTGCAGCAAAATTATTTTGGTGCTGGCTGAACCTCACTACTTCAGTGTGTGCTGCTGCTTTCAGTGAATGCTTAAGAGCAATAAAACAGCAGCCTTTCATTCTCCTAGGAGTAGTACATATGTTTTTGTCCACGGTTTGAAATGGATACCTTTCAGGTTTTTAATCATATTGGATTATCATTATTCTCGTGGTGCTTTACAGATGCAGCTTTTGGAGCAATTTTGGTGCTGCATGAGAAGTCCTGTTGCAGCCCTTGGAAAGTGCTCTGCTTTGAGACAGTTCAAACAGTCCATTCTAATGCCTGCAGTCAGATCTGCTCCTGTTTTAATTCCTGCTGCTTTTAATTGCTCCTGAAACAACTGAGTCGTTCCTTGACTTCTGCTACACCAAGATCATGTTACAGCAGGAAGTCTCCCTGCTTATTGTTTCCCTCTCATCTGTTTTCCTCTCTTTTCAAAGGTGGTGGGAGAAAGCTTCTGCCTCTTTCCTTTGTTTTCTTTAGCTGCCTTTGGTCTCTCAGATGATTGCTTCCTGGTTCTTCTTAGATCTGCTGCTCCTGTCCCCACCTGTTGAGTGATCTTCCTCATAGACTCTTAAAAAACACCCCTCAGAGGTAGGGTTACTTTTATGCTTGGTATTGTTGGCTGCTTGATGATTTGGGATTAAGTCTTTGGTAATTTTTTTCTCCTTTTGGAGTGCTGCTTATTAGAAAGGAGTCAGAACCTGAAACATGAAGCTAGAGAGGTACACAAGAAGCAAAAAAAAAGGGTAGACTTGAGGTAATTTTAGTGGCCTTTTTAACCTCTTATTTCAGGTTGAAAAGTTCTGTGTTTTATGGGCATTAAGTGGCATTGAGCTGTTGTCTAGTAAAAAAAATATTTAAAGAGATTCTTGCAAAAGAATTATGATGAGGGGGAGAACTAAGGATTTAAGTTTATTGGAGTAAGAAGAGTTTGGATGTTCTGAACTCAAGGCCTGATATGAATGAAGGGTTTAACTCCTCAGTTCTTGTCTAAAGGCAACAGTCCACCTCAGGAAAGCATTTTTGAAATGCATGCAGCTGGAGTGGCAGGATGAAGAATTCCTCTAGTCTGAAACTAACAATTAGTTATCACTTAATGCTGGCAGGTAGGACTTGCACCAGAACTGTGTCTGGATAACTTTGCTGGATTTATGGCCTTTTGTGTTTTGATTTTTTAAAATAAGATTTGAGATTATACTTCTTAAAATTCCTGTCAGCTGTTGAAGTAATTAAATGTTAGATATCACTCCAAAGTTTTTCTTTGGAACACTGTGTTTAGAAAGTGGGAAGTACAACCTTTGTACCTTGACAAAGTGAAACTTATGCATGTGTTTGATTCCAAAATACTTAATTAAACTTTTTCTTTAAAAAAATCATATTAATTTGTAAACAGTGTTAGAGTATTATAATCCATGGGAAAAAAATGGAAGGAAATTTGAGTATTTTTATATTAAAAACAAGCTAGAAAAATTTAAAAGGTGCTGAAGAGAAACCATTGAAAGTGTTTGTAAACTATTATTTAGGAAAGAGATGAC
Organism: Motacilla alba alba; assembly: GCF_015832195.1. NCBI lineage: Eukaryota > Metazoa > Chordata > Aves > Passeriformes > Motacillidae > Motacilla > Motacilla alba. The sequence goes on along the minus strand of NC_052020.1, from coordinate 56,490,885 downwards.
CTATAAAACACCTTCTGAAAAGAAAGCACTAATACTAATTCCATTTCAAACAGAGGCCAGGATTTATTGAGCCCAGGCATCTTAGTTGCAGTTCAGAAGTAAAGAAGTGTCTTCAGTTACTCATTTATGTTGGTCTGGACTTTGACAGAATCAAGTGATTTGTGTAGACCAAAAGGCTTAGCAAAAAAAATACTCCCAAGTGTCAAGTGTTGAGTTGAGATTAGTTTAGTCAGTGTTTGTCCTGGTGTTAATTCAGTATGACCTGTGTTGTTTTGGGCTGATAAGGGCTAAGCTTACTCTGTAAAGCAGAGGAATTGGGAATTTAAGTGGGATGCACTTTGAAGTTTTGAGGCTGTTTTTTTTCTTTTCATTTTAGGAGTCAGTAACAAGTATTGCTGGTACTGTACTTGCCCCTTCACATTTAAAGGGATGATTTCCATGGAGTGTTAATAGCATGATAAAAATAAGCTAATCAGGTAGAACTTGCTTATCTTTATAGAAATTGCACTAAATATTTTGTCCCATATATTCTTGAAGTTACAGAAGTAATGTGATCAAGTTATAGGGCTTCCCAGTGCTTACAGGACTAAACTGATTACAGAAACAGTTACTACAGAAAATACTCTGAGGTTTCATATTGGTTTTTTTGGAATTTTGTGGAAAATTTTGTTGTCTTTGCTCATAACTCCTCATACATGTGTGCTGTATATTTATTACCATGTGGTAAAAACAACTTGCTCTTAAATATGTTGACTGTTTTACTGGTTTTTTTTTAAATGGCAATGAAGATGGCTACCTAAAATATTTTTTTCCTTGTGATTAGCTACTTTATAAATGGAAATTAGGAAAAACACAGGGTAAAATCTAGTAGGACATATTTTTTGTTTAATTATATTTGTTAAGAGATAGTCCAGGTTTATGCTGAGCACTGACATTGGCCCATTTCATTTTGTTATTCCATTTATATTGTAGTGTGCTGGTGTCTGTAGAGCAGAATGGCAAACACTGCCCTTGAGAAAATCATATGAGAAAATTCATGAAGTTCTGTTGGGTTTGGTTTCTGTTTGTTTTTGTTTTGTTCTTTTCCCCTCTGGGGCACTGATCTGATTGTGTGCAGGACATCAATGAAATAAAACCACCTAAGCTTGGGCAAGTCTGAGGCTCCAGTGCTGTCATCTGATCCCTGTGAGCTGCCTGTGCCTCCCATGCCTTGTGTCATTTGCTCAGAGGATGGGGCTTCACTCAGGTGTGAAAAGCTCAGCTTGCCCAGCTGGGCCCTCAGTTAAGCAGTGTTGTACCCAACAGAGCCAAGGAAGAGAAGCCAAGTGTCCTGACAGCAGAATTCTGTGGGTTTGAGATTAATTTTACCCTCTGAAGCGTTCGCAGGTGTTTTATTATATCCCCAGAAATGAGTGGTGTTTCTCAGAAAACTTTCATCTTTTTGATACTGCTTGAGTTTCTGACAACAAAATACAGAGTAACAATGAGAGGCTTTAATATGACTTCCTTCTCTCTGAGAAGGGATTGTTTTGAGTTACCAGCAATAACAGAAGTGAGCTTCAGCTAAAACCCAGCAAAATTATACAGGAAACCACAGGCTGTTTTCATGTAATTATGTAAGTGGGGTGCAGGTAAGGGCAGGTTTTTTGTTTTGCTTTGGGTTTTCTTTTGGGTTTTTTTAATAATAGGTTTCAACTAAAGAAGGTGTTTACCTTCATCTCTCTTGAAAATAGATAGGGCCTAGTTCTCAAAAGCTGGAAAGATGGTAATGTTTGTATTTGTAGAAAGATGAAAATGTATCCTCTGTTGTCATCCTAGTTTTAAAAAACCTGCTGTTTTAAGAAATAAAATACAGAAATATCTTATATCTAATTGCTAATGCTAATTTCATAATCCTTCACCCACCAAGAAAATCTTTGGGAGAAGGCAATTTGCCACTAATGTACTAGTATTATATTTTAGATATTGCAAATTTAGATATTTTAGATATTGCAAATTTAGATATTGCTACAAATACTAAATTGAATTTCTGAAGTCTCTGAATGTTTGAAAATAAAGCTGTATTTTGTAGCAGGAGTACAGGTGAATATAAAACTATTTTGTAAGTAAAAAATGCTATGAAATATTATTTTAATTCTGAATTTTATTAATTTAAAAAGGGCCAAAAATATAGCTTTCAGTCTTTTCAAGTTAGAGAGATTTTAGCTCTTTTCTTTTTTTCCCTTACCAACAGCTGTCACTTCTTATGAAGACCTTGGCCTTTTTGCATTTGGATCAACTGGAAGGGTAAGTATTCATTTTTACCTGTTTTTCTTCTTGGTCTTATGCTTCTGATATGCAAATGCTCTTTGCATAATGAGGAGATATAAATGAAATTAATAGTATATTACTAACACCATAGTATGCTGAAAAATCCATTACAGCCTGAAGCTTTTCACTTGGTTTCAGTTTGTGTGTCTGCTCTGTGGAGGCCCAACTTCAGTTAAATTTACACTCCTTAAATGCAAGATTTTGTGCTGCTTTCCTGTCAGAGTGTTCACTTACAGTTGTCTGTACAAATCTGCTCATGGGTATTCTTGTCAGGCTCAAGGTTCAGATTTGATACAGTCCTGCCTCTCTTGTTAAAGTGTTAAGAGACAGGCAAGTGATGGATTTGCTGTTGGTGTTCCAGCATTCCATAAGGATCTAAGATAAGGGATGGCTTTTCATGTCATTTCCACATTAGGAACAACTAAGAGTACATATAATGCATGTTATTTGTTTCCTTTTGTTTAATAAGCTCTTCACGTGAATGTTTCTTACTTGTTTTATCTCATGATTATAAAAAACCCACAAAACCCATAAAAAAACAGAGGAACCAAACAAAACTGCCATCAAACATAACCATTTCTGATACAAGAGTAATCAAAATGTGAACTATTATTTTTTGGTGGAGTGTTCTGAATCTCTCCTTCCTGATAGTGATGTTACTGCCTGTGAATACTGCACTTTTAATGTTACAAATTCTACGCTCTGTGTTCACTTACACCTGACTGAAAACAGGTTTTTTATCACACACGAGTGTGATTTTAATGTTTTACTGAAACAATGCAAACTTTTTAAAATTAGTTTGCCTTAACGGGCTAGAGACTGCTTTCTTTTATCTAAATGTCAGTGAGAATTAAGGCTGAGCTGTCAGGTGTCTGTAAGGCTTCCATTAGCATCAATAAGCAGATGAGTGTAGTCTGAGGATCAATATTTATTGACCAAATTAACAAATGATCAACCTCAAGAGATAATAAACCTTGATAATAGCAAGGAAAAAGACATTGTTCTTCTTACAGGAGCTGTTCTGTACACACTAACCATGAGCCCTTACTTGAAAAACACATAGAAATGTAGAGCTTAAGAAGAAACTAAAATGTGACTCAGTCTGCCTTTGCCCTGAAGCAGGGCTGAACATACATAAACCATTCTTGGCAGATGCTTGTCTAATCTGTTATCTACAAGCTTAAGTGAAGGAGATTTCACAGCTTCACATCATAGTCAACATGTGTATTTTTTAAAATTATTCTTCTTAATATACGCTGTTTCATTATTTGCAGTTTAAGTAATCCATGCTGAAAATTATCTGGCCTTTTATTTTCAGTGTGTATGGAGAGCTCTGGAATATTTCTGTGCTGGGAAGCTGTTCTTTTGATAAAATAATCAAAGTTCACCAAGCTTTCCTGGTGAACTGATGTTTTCTGACACAGTTGTCTTTGTTGCTGGAGCATCTTTGATATTTTTTATTTTATTAACACTTTTGTTAAAACTTGCCTGCAAGACACGCTTTGCTGCTTCTGAGTGTGTTGTCTCAGACTCTTTTCTCTTTGCAATCCAGTAACTCTTAAATCATGTATTTGAGGTCTGCTTCCTGAATGCCTTGCTTTTAACTGATCTTGTTGATTTTTAGGCTTTTCTACTTCACCACACCATTCTGAATTCTCATCTGTCCCTGAATAGTTCTCACTTCAGTCAGACACAGATGACTTTTTTTTTTTTTTGCTTTTTTTCTCTGCAGCAGTACTTAATTCTTCCTCACACATGGGGGATGATACTGCCAGGCCAGTGTAGAATCTTGCTTGAACTGGCAGCTTAGCTTGAGTAAACTACTGGTTAACTACTCTTGAAGTAGAGCAGTTACTCAACCTGGTGATTTTCTTTCAAATGTATTTTTCTGAGATTTGTAAGAATGGAAATAATCTGCTGTTGGAAGATTGCTGATTCTCCCTTTCCAAAGGTGTAAACTATTTGTTTCCATCTATGGCAAATTCCAAGATATACTTTTTTTCCCTTCCTTTTCTTGGTGAGTTTTGAACTGACTTTGAATTCATTTAAAATCTGAAATTATTTTTTTCAAAAAGCCAAATTTTTACTTCTTCTCATTACTGTAGCTTAATTTTTTTCCAAGTTGACTTAATGGCAGCACTCATTTAGGAGATGTCCTGTATCAAAAAGAGCAGTAGGCAGAAAGAAAACTGAAGCTCATGATCATGGCATTTTAGAGCTAAACTCAAAAGAAAATATTGGAAAAACTTTATAGCTACTTTTGGGGTTTCTTTCAATTGGAAATTTTTTTTTTTGATTCAGAGAAGTTTTTTAATAGCCTGTGATCATTTTTACTTCCATATCAGTCCAGTATGAATAATCACAAGTGCTAAGGAAAAGTCTATCTGGTTTACAAGTTTAAATAAACAGTCAAAAATATTCAGGAATAAGGAAGTGCACTTGACTTGACCTTGTACAAATCTCTGCTGTCTTTTCAGAGATAAATGATAATTTTCATTTGTATTCACCTGATACCACTCAGAATGCACTTATGTTTTCAGTGATTAAAAAAACCTTCTCTTGTGCACAGTAGGCTCCACTGTATAATTACTCTTGCTTTGTCTCAGAATAACAATGTGATATTTTCAGGAAGGATTTTTGTTGCCATGTTCATTTTAGATTGTGCTGGTTTCCATGTGTTAAACTTCTCACTAAGGAGAAGATTCCCTTCCTTTCAGGACTTGTTATCACTGCTACATCTGGTGTGTTTAAGATAATACACATGTGGTTTATGCCTGCTGTAGACATATGATTTTAGTTATCTTTCTTACCCTTTCTAAAGAAATCAATTTTTTTATAGGTCCTTGTTGCAACTACAATAATTATCCAGAATATTGGAGGTAAGAGACTTCATATGCTCAGTATTAAATCTGTGACAGGCTTCAAAGCTCCACGAGCACCAAAGGCAATAATTAAAGTGTTTTTAAGAAACGGATTAAAAGGACAGAAAACTTAAGGGAAAGGCTTTTGTGATGGTGCTCAGCAGAAGGGCTGTAGTTGTGGGATAGATGGGGGAATTTTGGGGCTTGGATTCTCTGCCTGTTGCTGCATCCCAGGATGTGGAGCACATCCTTTAGAGCTGCACTGCTCATTGAAAGGAGCTCAGGAAGCAGCATCTCCTCTCTGCTGTTCTGTACGTTTGTATCTGGTAGCTGCATATTACCAGATCATGTGTTTTGGGTTTTGCTGTTGGAACCTGCTTATGCATTTCAGTGATTTGTGCAGCAAGTGAATGTTTACTTAGCTATGATGTTTCATATGTTTTGCATTAATGGGAGCTTTCTTTTTTTAGCTCAATAACTTGTTTTTTGGGGGAGTTTATCTTCCTGACTTACATCATGTGGGCTGTCTCCTTCCACTGTTCATTATTTTGTCTTCCTCGGTACATGGCATAATAAAATAACACTCCCTGTTTTTGTACTTGGACTCTTCCTCAGGTATGCTCACATACTCGACAGTCACTAAGTATTTAGAAATTATTTGTCAGAAAGTACAACAGTTTGAAGTCTAATAGAACAATGTTAATTTTTCTTTTGTTGTAAATGTTTCGGATGCTTTCTTTTAAATGAGGGAATTATCTGAAAGCTCCCTCCTCTGTTTCCTACCACCAAGCAGATGATGTTCACGTACATCAACAGAAGGAAACAGCATTCCAGTGCTGTTCTTCTTTCCTTTAAGATTACTTATCAAGTCCAAATAATTCAATGATTGCTGTTTTTTGTCACTGTCTAAGCACCTAGAGCTAGACAAAGTAACTGTGTTTTCATGATAAAATTGGAATATTTTCTTATACTAAAAGTTCCAATCTAATAAAAGCTGCCCAAATGAAATGGCTATAAAAATCCAAGCATTAATTTTAGGCAGGAGTGACCATAGCAATTCCAAGATTAAGGACTATTTATTCATACAGGTTTTAGAGGGTGTTCTCTAGCAATGAACAAATCTTTTCATTTCCTTTCCCATTTGAGTGCACCTCTAAATAAACAGTACAAGAGAAGGAGGGAGCACGTTCTGGAGATTCTGGGATCACGTACAAGATTTTGTTGTCAAAGGAAATATGACTCTCATTTCTTCCTCATCACAGTTCATAACTTCCTCCGTGCCATTCTCAATAAAATTCAGTAACTCTGAATAAAGCTCAGTAACTCCAGTAACTCCAAACCAGTGCACCCTGGATGCTGCAGTCCAACTCCCTCATGTCAGGACCAGCTCTGAAGGTGACTGTGCTGCAGGCTGACAGGCTCCTAAAAAAAATAAGATATGAAAAGTTCTCTGTACTTCTCACACAGCTTTGACTCTTAAAGAGCTGCATGGAAAGAAAAGAATTTTTTTCTAGTCTTTCTGATCCTTCTGGAGATTTTACGTGGGAGAACTGTGGGGTGTAGTTTATCCTGACTGGGATCCATGCTGGGATTAAGTGTAAAACCTGGGCTCTGCCTATCGTGCTGGTTTGCTCTGTTCCCCTCTTTCTGTTTTTCTGTCTGGCTGAAGGAACCAGGAGCACAGTGCCTGTTGGGCAGACATCCAGACTCTGTCAACATCTTTGATTTCAGAGGAAGGCTAAAAATAAAATTGTTTTGTGTTACCTCTTCCATCATCAGACCTGGGTGTGTTGCATCATACGGTATCTTATTTCAGAAGTGATTAGAGAGCATGAGATAATGAAAGATGGCTTGTGATTAAGCAGCTTTACCAGGGTTATTGTCACTATCTGCATCTAGTCTGGGCTTTTTTTAAAGTTTGCTCTGATCCCTTCTAAAAATAGCCTAAGTGCAGAAGTGATTTACATTAATTTGTGGTGGAGAGAGCATTTTAGTAATAATTTTAATTGTTACTCTTTCCAATTTGTCATCTTTGTGTTTTTTTTTTTTTTTTTAAAGAAAGCTTAATGTGCAAATTTGAATTTGACATCCTAATTGCATACACTCAGGGATTTGTGTAGATAGGGGAATTGATTTTTTCTATTACCAGGATACCCAAGGGGAAAAAAAAAAACATTTTTGTACAGCTGCAAGAGAGCACTGATTGGTCAAATTAAGGTTCAAATTTTCAAGTACATTGTTTGGAATTTTAACATGCATCTCTAACATGAGTATTCAACTTTTCCTGCAGATTTTTAATTGTCCCTTGGAAGGCATTTAATTAATCCATGTATCACAAATCAAATACCAAAAGCCATTAAAGTACCAAGATTATCTAAGGACGCACCAGGATACTGAGTTGACTTTTCAATATCCAAATGTAAATTAGAATAATTTTAATACCCTAACTCAAAAGACTAAGGAATAGGAGCTTAGAGTGATTAAACTTGGAGAACATTTGCCTTGCTTTCCTTATAATGACTGTATTCTTGTAATATAGGTATTTGTTAATGAGGGAAAGCAAAAGGTTGAATGGGATGGCCAGTGCTACTAATTTTTTACATTCCATTTCTCAGTTTTTTGGCCCACTCCAGCAGCCCTTTAATGTACACAATCGTGTGAACTGCCTTGTTCCTGACAGGGCTGCTTGGCGTGTGGGTGCAAAGAGCACATGAAAAAGGGAACTGTCAGACTGCACTTCCCAGGCTGCTCAGGTTTGTTCATCTGCTCCTCCCAGCCCTTTCCTGTCGCACACATCTTCCTCTGGAGTGATCTTCCCTATGTTCATTTCTCACCTGCTGTGAAGAAGAGGATCTTGAAGTGTCCCAGGTGGTGTCAGGTGCCCTCAAAGAAGGGAGAGAGCCCTTGAGGAATTCCAGGTCTGGTGGCACACAAGGAACAGAGGGAGGCTGCTGCTGGAAATGCTGAGTTCCATGGCTCTGCTGGCTCTTCATGTCATCCTTCCCAGGAGCAGCTGGAGTTGGATGGATTCCCTGCTATTGTTTAATGGTGTCGTGCTTCTAGGAAGTGATGGATGAGGCACAGTGGGCCAGAGCTGTGGCTGGGAATCACACAGCCCTTCCTTCTCCCCACCAGGGAAGTTTTGGGAGATTCCTAGGTACTTTCTGAAGCAAGGGAGAAAGGAGGACCGCAATTTCTCCTTCTAGAATTTTCCTTTCAGTGGATGTGACTGAAAAGGAGGACACAGCCATGCCCCAAGAGAAAATCTTGAGGGCTCCTAAAGCATGTGTAATAAAGTTAGAGAAGGGCTGATTTTTAGCAAGGCTGGTGGAAAACTGGAGACAAACACAATAAAGTATTGCACAAGAGCAGCTCTCAGCCTGTTCCAGCACTAACAAATGCCAGCACGGAGCTTAGCAGGAAGCATGTGGAGTTTTGCAGCGTGCTTCCCAGGCTGGGGCTGCCATCAGCTGAAGGTCACTGCTGTGAGATATGGCTGGGCCCAGAGGGCCTGGTGGCTGTGATGCACACAAGCATCAGTCCAGACTGCTGAGAACAGGAGTTTAATAATTTAAAGTTTATTAACAGTGGGATGAAGTGCTGCAGTACAACCTGTGGTACCACCACGTAGCCTTGGTGGCCTCTGTGAGGATTTTTGCAATATGAATTTTTTTCATTTTCTTCAGCTAACCTGCCTTAGCTTGTCCCCAGGTTGCCATTGCAGTCACTCTTTGGAACTAAACTTTCCAGACAGCTATCTTACTTTTACAAAGAATTTCTCGTTTTCTTACGTAAATACAGCTTCATTCAATGTAATTTCTATAACTGGTGCTTTTTGCTCTTTGCTTCCTTATTCTGGAGATAAGGTGTCCTCAAAGGTACACACTTTTCTTCTTTGTAAGAATCAGTGCTGAGGAAAAAAGCTCGTTCTGTGTGCCTGGAGTGATTTTTATCCTCAGCCTGAGTGCTGCAGGCAGTGACTGGGAGCGGCAGGATTCCTTCCAATGGGCGATGCTGCTCTGTAGATTTTATGGCCTGTTAATACAGTCAAGGTGACAGACAACGCACAGAGCCCCTGCTGTGAGTGTAAGACACCCTAAATAAGTTTTTACAATCGCGTGGTTCGTATTTTTCAAGCTTCCCGAAATCAATGGGGAGGCGTAGCCGCTGTGCAAAGCAGATATTTCAAAAAGCAGCACCACCCTCTGCTGGCCTGGGCTGCCTTCCCGGGAGAGCTGCCGGCAGCCCGGCGCCTCGGGAGCCTCCAGCTTCTGCTGCTGGCTTCCACATCCCCTCCCGTTTGTTTTTCTGAGGTAAACAGTGAAAGATTTAATTTAGCTCCCTCCCATGTAAAAATATATATGTGTGCTTTCTGTGAGTGCCTGCTTAGAGGTGCTGTGCAGAGACTAATAAACTCCTCTTCTTATCAAGCTGAGTGGGCATTTTTAAATTGCAAATTATTTTCTTTTGTGTTTTTTTCCTCTTCCCCTCCAAGTTCATCCATTCTGCAGTTTAGTTCCGAACGTGTTTGCAAAATTTGTTTCAAATTTAAATAAAGCAAATATTTTTTTCAGACTGAGGGGGTAGATGGGAATAACCTTTGTGCAATCAGTGAGAACAATGCTCCAGAAACTTTGAAAATGAATGAAGAGTGCAAATCATGGAGGAATAAAATAAAATACAGCTTTTTTCATGCTGAGACCTGCATCCTTAATACCTTAAGAAATTACTGAGCTTCCTTTAAGTATGGGAAATCTAATTCTGTTTTCAAACAAACTCAAATGTTTGTTTTCACAGTACAGTTTACTTTTGACCTGAAAGCCTAATTATCCTGCCTGATTCAAAGTGAGGATTTCCAGTGCAGAGCTGCCCTAATTAAGGGCAGGTTTGTCAGCTCCCGTCCTAATTTAACAATTGATGACCCATGCTCCTGTGTTTTCCTATTGCAGTGCATGAAAGGTTCTTGGAAGGTTTGATATTGTAAAAAATACTAAGCTTTCTTTAAATAATAGAAAAAAAATAAATTACAGTAATACCAGCCTGCAACTGTACTACAGAATGGAATATGTGATGAGCTATGTAGGAAACTTTTCTTTTAGCATAAATGTACACTTACAACTAAGGAAATTTTACCAAAGTAAATCTGCTGCCTGTGTGTTCCATGTACAATAAGAAGGATTTTTTGTTTGTTTTTTAAGCTTGCCATAGGTAAGTTCCAGACTAATTCAGGTAAAAGCTAAAGATAGAAGGAAAAGGAAGCACGGGAACAGAAATTCATCAGGATGAGTCTCCGTAATAGAAGGACAAGCAAAGAAATTGACAACCTGTTTCAGTTCTATGAGCAAGGATTACATCTTCTGTCACACACTCCATTCTACATCTGTATTTAAAACCAAGTAAATTATCCCAACATTCTTTTTTAAAGCTTCCACTGAGAGGACATATTAAAACCAGTACCTCCCTCTCTTCTCCTGGGGAAAGTTTGGAGGGGAACTTGTTTCCATCTTTGCACAATGCTTAAAAATGCAAGACATATTTATAGGGCTCTAATACCATCATCTACAGTGGCCAATGAGGAAAAGCTAACCAGAAGAGTCAGACCCTTCAATGAAATGATTTAAAGGGATTTATCACCATAAATTCTATGTTTACTTATAAGTTTATTGTACATTCTCTGACATCCTTGCTGTGGACTTTAGCACTTGGTCTCTTTTTGGGTAGGATAATAAGAAAAAATTGCACTTTTTTTCTTTTAACCAAACAGCCACCCACATATTTTAAGTTTGGGCTACCTCAGAAGAGGTATTTTGAGGACTATTTAAAAAAACAACCTTTTCTCTAGCAACTGTTTTTTCCGATAGGGGTGCAAAAGGTCAGTGTTAAGCAATATTGGTAGCACAGCACAGACATCCTGAATAATGTATGCATGCTGTGTGTATTTATAGAGTCACAGCTCATGCTGGCACTGCAGGCTGTAGTAATGGAAGTGTAAAGCAATTACTCTATTTTATATTTTAATAAACTTTTTGTTTTTTTCTGTCAAAGAGCTAATACCAAGTTTTTCAGATCATGGCAAAGTGATAGGTATTTTAAGAGCAATATTTCTTACTGCTTTCAACACAGTGTAAGTGTACAGAATAATAAACTAATAACATAATTATGATTTCTGCTGAGTTCTGATGTGTCAAGGCCTGTTGAGAAGTTCAGAACTGTTCTCCATTAAGTAGCTCTAGGTGCATACTGAAAATTACCTCAAACTAATGTAATACATGCAAATTCAGAACCTGAAAATTAGGAAGTGACCGTGTGAAGGTTGCTCACTTCGTTCTAGTTCAGCCCTTGTGGCATCCTCCTATTGCTGCAGCCTCAGACCAGGCCAGTGCACAGGGTTTGTTCTGCAGGAAAGCCGTGTCCCTCAGTGCTGGAATGGGTGTCTCATGTCAGTATTTCAGGGTGAATCAGAGCACAAGGATGTTGTGCTTTTTGTTGTGTTCTCTTGTGTCACGGCTCAGTCTGTGGCTGTGTAATCTCTTCCTTCCGTGGCACATCAAGGCTGCCAAGGGGAGCTGAGGTTTCATTTGTACAACACGACCTGAGTCAGGGAAGTGAGGTACAGATTGTTATTTGGGGCAAAGGATACCTGACTTTTTGTCTGTCTTGTTCTATGCTCTCAATTCCTCAAGTGGAAAAAGACTGTCACATTGTTTCAGTTTTTCTTGTTTTAGTTTCATCTTTAAAAAAACAAACAAACCAACCGTGTTCTTTTCTCACTCTGTAGTGCGTTGCTGAGTTACACAGAGGTTCGTGTCTTTGTGCCAAGTAAAGCTACAAGGAGTTGTTTCTTCTCAGGAGAATTAAAACTGTGTTTGCAAATGAACTAAAAGCAGAATTTGGCTTTTTAAAACTGTACTAAGTATGGGCATCCTGCTCAGATTCATGCTTCATGCGCAAGATTCAGGTCTTGTTTAAGCAAAAACCAACATCCTGATGCTTAAATTAAATAATTTTTTACCTAGGGTTCCAACATCAGGATATAAATAAATTTATTTAATATTCATTATTCATCTTGTAGTACAAACAAGAGAATAAAAAAAAATCATGCTATGTGAGGTTGTTTCCCATATGCCCAGAGAAAGGAAGAAAGATGCACACAAATGTTCAGCATGCCCAAGTTCTTGGTGCAGGACTGCTCCCTCCTTAGGAGTGGAATTCAGTGAAATAGGACTCCTCTCAAAAACAAAGAGTGAGCAACAAAGGATAAGTGATCAAGTGATTAGCCAGAGGCTAATAGGAATGCAAGGGCAGAGTGACAGATTGCATATTGGAGGAAATCTGATCTGGAAATTAATTGGAAGGTTTCTGCAGTGGAGACTGCAAAAGAACTAGTTTTGAAATCTTTCTGAAGGACATAAAGATATGAAAATTCTAACTTGCTTGTGTACAAAGTATTGCATCAAACAGGAGAGAAGGCTAATGGATAAATAAGATTGAATTGCAATTTAGAGGAATTTTCCTTTCCCTTCTCCCCCACTTAGTTTTTTTTTTTTTTTTAAATTAGAATGAAATATGCAGCTGCCTGCAACTTAGCATGAAAAACTGGGGTAATTTACTTACAGATTCTAGTGACTTAGAAATATGCACGCTGTAATTCTCTCTGGTTGAACCTACATTCTGTTGTAGGGGAGTAAATCAGGACAGCAGATAAACACCTCAGCACACACAATCAACAGCTACATGTCACTAAATATACATAAATATTGGGAAAAAACAGAGCTTTTAATTATGAAGAAGTGAATATTATTATTTAGTGACTTACCAAATGGTTTTAATTTAACCTTGCTGTAGGTGGATGTCACTTTGTGTTAATAGAATTCTCTTTCTTTATTGGGACCACCTTACCCCTTCTTCAGAATTTACCAGTAACTGCTGTAATACAGCAGTGTCTGAGTCCACACATCTTTTCTTTTCAGATTCAAAAAATTCCTTAAATAAAAAAACGCACACAAACTTATTCAAATATCAGCTTATGAAGGTTTGCCTTTTCAAAATGTAATGTTTTAATTTTAAAGCAGGAATAAATATACAGTGGTAAAATTCTGAAAAATTACTAAATGTAGAACAGTAAAATTTGAGTACAACAGATGAGTTTTTGTCAAGGATTGAATGTAACTAAGCTTTTACTGACACAATACTAAAATGACTTGCTGCTGCAGGATGGAAATTAGTTTCACTTAGGCTTTGATGCTCGTTGAAGCTGTTTGTAAAGCTTGATTTTTAGAGTAATTCTCTGCTGGTTACATAAAAAAGCAACATGAACAGTATGTGAAGGAATCAGACTAGTATAAAATGGAATTTAAAAACCCTCTCATTCATTCCTTTGATCACAGTATTTAGTGAAGGAGAAAAGTGGTACTATGAAGGAGCTTTTGAATTGCTTTCTGCTGAATAGAATTAAAAACACTTCATTTCAAGTCAATAATCCTGTAAGAGTAGCTAATAATTTCTCTTCTGCTTCACAGTTCCTGTACAGTTCTGCACTTGATATTATTGTTGGGATCTTGTTGGTGATGGATTTGTCAGGAGAAGCAGGGATCTGTCACTGATAATCCTCTTAGCTCTAAGGACCTTGCAATATATACAAAAACCCTTTCAAGTCCTATGCTTGTGTTTGAATTTCTGTCTTGTATTTATTTAGTACAACAGCAATTGAATAACTATGAAAACGGAGTCTTTAAAAAACCCTATTATATTGAGAGAAACAAATATTATTTACTCTCATCATGAATGAATCATAAAGAGGAGGGAGGACTGCTGCAGCCTTACAGTCTGTCCCTAACCTGTAGGTCTATATTCCCAGGTAGAAGGGCAAGCCTATATATGATATTATTTTGCCTTTTAGTCCTTTGGATTATGTTTTCCTTGTTTCAAGACTCACATTGTGAGAGTCTCTTTGGAGGCATTAGCTGACATCAGTGCAGTACTTGCAGCTATTTTTAAAGGAAGTATATGAGAAAATAAATTCTGGTTCTGGTGCCACGGTGTCTCACGCAGAGCTGAGATGTTCCAGGCACAGCCCTGCTGGTCCAGCCCTGCCTGCTGAGATGCTGCTGTTCCTCTGCTAAATCTGTCCTGCTTCTGTTTGCAGCCATGTCATCTTATCTGTTAATTGTCAAGTCTGAACTTCCTGGGGCTGTTGCGGGGCTTTTGAGCGGAGCCGAGAGTGGGTAAGGAAAAATGCTTCGTGCATTCTGTGTTTGTCTTGAAGGAAAAAGGGGTCCAGCACTGCTGAAAGTGGTGGATGGTGACACTTCTCTGATCTCACATGTGAAAATAAAGTCATTTACATGAGTTGTTGGAATATGAAATGTGTTTGGCAAGTGCAAGTCTTTTGCAGCACACACACACACAGTGATTCTTTCCTCATGGTGATTTCCCATCCTACGACCTTAAAGTCAGTGGCAAAACTCCATCTACAGGAATCTCCTTCCTGTAACATTTTAAAAGGGGAAGCAGGAAGGTGCTGGGAGGGAGTGGAGAAGAAACATTTCCACTGCTGTCATGTTATCACTTCACGTAATTCAAAATCACAGTACAAAAAATGGCAGGCATTTTTATGGAAATATTTTGTTGTCTTGCTCTAGTAATTGGACTTGTTTTGGGAAAAATGCTAGGTTTCCAGACTGGTTTATAATTCCTAAACTTGGCTCCTAGTAAAGAAGTTATTTTTTGCAGTTGAGCTGTAAAGCTCTTTGTACAGAGTGTGTCCCTCACATTTCCATTGGAACTGTCACAAGAAATCGAAGGCAAACACTGCAGCTTCAGTGCTGAAATATCTTGTTTGAGTTGTTCCATGCTTCTGTCATTCCTAACAGTGTATCTTGGAGTGCCTTACAGCTGTTTTTCCAAATTGCTATTTTCAGATGTTTTGAGCTCAAAACTTGCTCTGGATTGAAATGTGCTGAAATTGTCTCAAGGCTGTGTTGATGCTTGTATTATTCCTGAATGTTGTGGGTGAATTTTAAGTGGGGAATCAGTTTGTTAAAAGGTACTTTAGTTGATTTTCTATTTTATCACTTACAACTTCTGGATTTTATTATGAGTTTGAAAAATTCATTGTCGCTGTAATCTTATTTTCTCTCTTTCTGCCCTCTGGGCCCTCACAGTTTTAGCAAAGTTTTTTTGTCAGTTTTCTCTTTTTTTCTAAACTATTACATTTTATGTATATATGTTATTTTTAGTTTGCTAATGTATCTCTTCCAGATGTGGTAGTTATCAGCTTTTCATTTGGGTGCTGTAACCTTCTCCTTCAAACTCATATTTCAGACTTTTCATACACAGTGGTGTTGAGCTGCTGCTGTATCTGCTGCATGTCTAACCCAGTCTGTCTAACCCCAAATTTAGCATCTAACAGCTCTTATACTGGTTTTAATTTTATGTCAGCTCTGTTTATGCAAAGTGACTTTTCTTTCAGCAAAGATACACTTTGAAACAAACAGCTTAAGAAAACTGGTAGGTAGAACCCAGAGGTTCAACCCTGTGCTGCTCCAAGGGTTGTTCTGTTGAAAAAGGCACAGTGAAAACTTCTTCATTAAGGTGCCTGTGGGATAATGCTCCCAACAGCTTTGTCCAGGACCTACCTCAGATCTCCTGGATGTGAGCACCCAGGTTACAGAGCTGAACTGTTTATTACAAATCACCTGAGCTGTTGTAATCCTCAGTGATCTGTCAGCTCTGCCAGCACCCATGCTTCTTCCTTAGCTGAAACTACAGTTGGAGATGGGAATGAAGCTCAGCTTTGCATTTAGAAAGAGCTGAAATTGTCCATAGGAATCCTAACCACAGCTCCATGCTTAGGTGATGGGCAGCCTGGTCTCATCCAGTTTCTGCCTCTGTAAATTTGAGTTCTTGCATCAATCAATGTTTATTTGACACAATTTCCCTCCACTAGTATTTGTCCAAGCAAATTGTTCAAGTGCAGGGGTCAAGCACTATTCCAGGAGCATGCACATCTAAATTTAATTTCTTTTGCCATATGAATGGCCATAGTAGATCATAATCTTTTGTTTCTGTGTATTTTTCTGCATATGTTAAGTGTACATTTTTACTAGCAGACATTTTAAATAGTAGGAAATTGTTCAACAGAAATAGGCAATCAAATACCAAGCCTAAGAAGCAACTTTTTTATTCAAAAGGCATAAATATTAAATAGATTCAACTTCTTTACCTGGACTACTTGTTTCCAAATGGGATTGCACAACTGTTCTGTGTTTGTGAAGTCATTATAGCATTTGATACACTTTCATTTGGTGCAGAATTTATCTTAACTGTAGTTGGGATGTATCAAAAATGTCAGTTAAACTATCTGTGAAAGTATTTTATATGCATAAACCTTCCTGAGCTGTGCATTTGGGAAAGCTATTTAAAGAAGGTTCTGTGCATTAAATTATTTTTATAGGTAGAGGTTAGCAGGTGTGTGTGTGTTTGAAAGGCTCAGAGTCAGTCTAACACATCCTCGTGTCCTTAAAAAACAAAACCATACAATATGAACACTTATTAATATTGAGTGGAGATGTTTCTGTCTGCATAACAAGAATTCCACATAGTTTTGATGACATGAACATAGTTTTGAATGAGGATTGTGTTAAAAAGTTGTAATTTGTGAGCCCTCTGTTAACATTTAATGACCCTGTCATAGGATGTGATTGATGCAATTAAGTTGTCTTGCTTGTGTGTTGTATAATTGATATCGACTGAGAGTAAGATCCTAATTTAGAACATATGAATATCTTGTTCTGTTGAATTCAGGAATGAAATTAAAGCGATTTATAAATGTCTGCTTTTAGTTAAAATATGGGGGAGGGAGGAGAAACATCTGCATGCCAAAGCTTTTTCAGCAGAGTCAAGGATTTATATTCTGTAGTTCATATTTTGAATGCTTTTATCATATAGGATTAAATTTACAGATCAGATTGATTTTAAAGGCACTGTCAAAACATTTATTCTGCCTTTGGAAAATAAGTGTATTTTTACATCAGTACTTTGAGGAGAAAATGGACACATTTTCCAATAACCAGCCCACTATGGACTTTTTTGAGGTCTTTTTAAGTATAAGAATTGGTATTCCAGAATGAAGCAGTGTACAAAATTACTTTTTCTCCTTCGTTTCCTCACTGCTCTTTTCCTCTCTGTCCCCCCGCCCCCCAAATGTTTCTTCATTTACCATGAAGTAACCAAAATAATTTTCTGTCTTTTCTGCTGGATTTGTGAACTTTGGTGGCAGCTGTGGCTTTGGAATCAGGAGATACAAACTGAGGTCCCACATCTCCACATAGTGCATGATCCTTACGTTCTCTGCCATGGTGCTGTTCCTCCTAATCTGAACATCCACTAGAAAGAAATAAAATTGTTTAAAAATGTATAAATGGTAAATAATAACAACACAAAGAATAAATGCTCCAGCAAGAAGCTGATTTTGGCGAAGTTGCTTTTCACTGTAGCAGTAGCAGACAGAGCTAATAATACACTTCTTGAAGAATGATGTATTTTGACTCATTTTTAATACATGCATTGTCAGCTAATGGTTGCTTTGAGTTTGATACAATGAACATGCCCTCAAACTTGAAATTTCTCTGTTCATTTTTACATTACATCTTCTTTTCAAACAAGTGACTCAAGTGGCTGTGCATGATGTATAGCAGTAATTAATATACCTGTATGATAATTCTTCTTTAACACAGGTGTTATGGTACTTCCCTCATGATAATTTGAGGTGCTGCCTGTTTATTAGGTGCTAACCATATCCTGGACTAAATAAACTGGAAGGTCAAAAGTCAAGGTGTTTATAGGTGGTAAAGTTGGAGGCTGATGTGCAAGATGTTTATCAGTACAGGATATGGTTATAGCCAAGTCAGGGCAGCCACCCTCAATATGTTTCTGTTACTTAACAACTTATCCATCTGTGCTTTCCTCACTTCAGAGATGGGATTTTGATGCTTCAAATAGATTTTAAGTGTGTGTGGACTTAACGTGCCTCTACAATGCTTTTTTAATATGTGTGGTTTTATGTATAAACCTTCTACCAGATTTCATCTGCATCATTTTTATCCCTTCTGTCCTTTACGTTTTTCATGGATGTATGCAAGGAAGGGAAGCTCAGCAGTGAGTGGGAATTGATGTTGCTGTTTCCTCAGGTGTGTCAATGTGCAGCTCATTGTAACCCAGTTTTAGACACACACTGTGCTGTGTAAGTGCTTCTGCTGGAAATCTGTAGAATATGAAATACCCTTCCCTCTGACCATTGCTGTGAATCAGGCAGGGATTTGCATATTGTGCTGATGAGAATTATTAATTGGCACACATCAGACCCCTGATCCATGCAGACATTGCCCGTGGAACATTGCTTGCAGTGCTGGTTTCTTACAGAATGATGCTCTCCTCCCTCATTATCTGGGAGCTCTGTTTTATATCAGTGTAGAAACTAGGAGTACAAATTCATGTAAATAGCATGTGAGACAGGAAATTATTTTTTCCTTGTCCTAGGGGTTGCTTTGTCTAAGAGCACAGTTCTAAGTTAAACATATTTTTAGGACTCCTGAGCTTTGCATCAATCCTAAATCCATTTTCCAACAGGTCTTGGTACCTCGATGGGAGACTGCTGCTGCTGCTTACTTCAGTCTGCATTGTTTTTCCTCTTGCCCTTCTTCCTAAAATTGGTGAGTAATTAAAGGAGAGAAGAGAATATTATTCTACTTTAGTAGCAATTACAGTTGAAGACTTTAAAACCTTAATGGGTTATTTATTTATTTAAACTGGCAGGGGGCTGCTGGTGGTGGTGATTACTTAAGTTGTTGTAGTGTGTTCTGCCTTCCAGCCCTGCCTAGTTAACCTATTACTTGGGTTGCAGTAGTATTTTGTCTGCAATACTAAAATAAAATCTTTACAGCAGAACATTAAAGAGCTGCATTTACTTACAGCATGCCATTAGTGGTAAGCCAGTTCTAATTCTGCCCTACAAAACTACATAAATGATCTGTGACAGGCAGTTGGAATGTTGTTATTCTGAGTCCTAAGCCCCAGATACCAAGCACTGTAATAGAAAACATGCCTAAAATGTAAAGCTTTAGCTGTACATTAGGATCACTTTCCTTATAAATTCTCTTTTATTTTTACTGTTATTTTACAGGCTTTCTTGGCTACACAAGTAGTTTATCATTTTTCTTTACGGTGTACTTTACTCTTGTGGTAAGTTAAAAATCTCTGCACAGCTTCTTTTTTTTTTTTTTCCCTTATTGTTTGAATGTTTTCATAAGCCTGTTTTGAAATTAGTTGTCTTCCCCTCCCCCTTAATTTTTTAATTTAGAATTTTCTTCAGGTTCACTATGTGCTTGCTTGGACAGATTACATTTGTTTTGCTGAGGCTGGGAAATGTGTATGAACTTCCAAGCATGTGAAAAGAGTTAAAATAATTATATTTTGGGCTGGTAAATAGAACAATTTTTTTTTCTTGCTGATGGTGCAGCAAAGGGAGCTGGCACGTATATTTTTGTTTCCTTACTAGCAGAGGAATGGAATTCTGTTTTCTTAACTTCTAACTATTACTTACTGCAACAAGTACAGCAGAAAATTTAATATACTCCAAAAGAAATTAAATTTACATGTATAATGGAGTGACAGAGTTCAGAAAAAGGCAAAGAAAACTAGAACTTCATTAAGGCAGTTTACAAGATTCATTAATACGTCAATGACCTTATTCTCCTTTCCAGCTGAAAGGAAAAGTTCTTTTCTCTGAGCCATATGGGGGTTTTTGACCCTGATGTTCACCCTCTCAAGGCCCCTGTGAGGTAGATGTTTCCAAATATCAAAAGTGAGACCTGCTAAGCAGATCTAAGAGAGAAAATGTGCCTTTAAGTTGCACTTTTTTTTTTCTTTTTAAAGGGAAAAAGTGTGTTAATGCACATGTGTAATATGTGGTACAACTGAGCAACTCTCACTCTGTCATCTGTTTGAATCTTATTTGGGAGCCTGGCAAAAATGTTCCCCCTCTGCCCTGTCATTCTGGCTTGCATTGACTTGCATTTAATACCTGTTTTACAAAGGGATAAACAGAGTTGAAGGCAAGTTGAACAAACATGCCATCCAGGAGACCAAGGCAATCCATTAGGAACTGAACCATGTGATAAAACCAAACTTCAAAGCTGTCAAAACATCTCCCTAGGGTATCCCTGGAGAGCTGCAGTGTTTGTAGGACCTTGGGAAGTATTCTTCTTAAGCTGAATATTGAGAAGCAGCCACAGCCTCTCCAAAGTTAATGGAGATTCATTTGTAATATTTATAAATTGCCTTAACTTTTGACCTCTCTCCTAAAATTTGTCTTTAAAAAAAGGAAAAAAAAGGAAAAAAAAAAAGTAAGAAAAAGCACTAACTATAATGCTGACATAGGTATTTGGCTGAAGCAATTTTGCAAGGGTTTTAAAACCAGTTCAGCTCCTGGGTTTCAAAGGGAATGTGTGTGGATCTCTGAGAAAAGCTGTTGTAATGGGTGGATGCATTTGAAAACAACTTCAGTCCCTGAAAAAGCAAACGTGTAAGCAAGAATTGTGTGCAGCCATGCCAAGCTGGGATGAGTTAAACTAGATTTTAGTTTGTGATTCTCTTACCATAAAAGTGGGTACAAAGTGCTAATGAAGGAGTGCAAACTGCTGGATTTTTAATGAAATGGTTAAGTTTGTGTGCTTACTCTTTCTTGTTAAATGGCAAAGCAGCAGCCACAATAAATGTAGCTGAGGTCAAAACTTTTAAAGCCATTATGGATATTTCCAGAAAACCAATACTCTTGACAGAATATTCCCTCTGACTTGTTCAGGCCCTGAAAATCAAAGGCATTAAATGTGGTTTAGTCTTCATATCTAATTGCTTTGAAGTGGGTGATATGTGCTGTTGAAATGGTGTTTTAGTTTGCACACTGTTAATTTCTGTGTGGCAGATATGTTTTAATTTGTTCCAGAAGAGAACTGTGTTAGTCATATGGAAGTGATATAATTATATTTTGCATATACAGTAATTCTGTGCCTTTTCAAGTGCACACCATCTGTTCAGCTTTTTGCCAGCAAGCCACAATTTTACTGCAGCCTGCAGAAAAGAGACGTCTTGGTCAGTCTGGTCAGGGAGTGCACTGAGCAAAGGGCTGGAGCCTTCTTTGTTCTGGGTCTCAGATGTCCTCTCTGTGCCTCATATCTCTTCCTTTAAAGCCAAAAAATTGGTTCTAGGCTTTGCAAAAATATTGCAGACACTGAGATAAGCTGATCTAGGAGAAAAGCAAGTACGTGTAACTAATTCAAAGCCAGGTTCTGTGAGGTCCTGAGCACTTTTTTTGCTCAGTTGTCTAATACTTCCCTGACTTGAATCCTCAGGGAAAAAAAAATTGTGATTGTTAATTTTTTTTTTGTTATTGCCTCCCCAGTTGCTGTGTATATTGGTGAAGTGTAAGACAGACTTGTATTTTTTTGTGTGTGTGGAGACAGCATTATTGGTAGCTTGTTCAGCAAAGGTGTTAATGATTGCTGATGGTGTTTGTCTAAATCTCTCTTGTTTGTGTTCCCAGAACAAAACATGTTGCAGATTGGGAACCTGCCACATGCAATGAATGATG
Organism: Motacilla alba alba; assembly: GCF_015832195.1. Classification (NCBI taxonomy): domain Eukaryota; kingdom Metazoa; phylum Chordata; class Aves; order Passeriformes; family Motacillidae; genus Motacilla; species Motacilla alba. The sequence goes on along the minus strand of NC_052020.1, from coordinate 56,469,066 downwards.
CTCAGCCCCTTTGCCCAGTGCTGTCAGTACTGCTGGAATGAAGGGATTCCTGTTTTCCCTCTGCAGGATACAAACAATCACTGAGAATATTAGAACACTTTGAGCCTCTATTCTTTAGCAATGTTTCTGGTGTGGGCTTAAAATACCCTTTTTCCACTAGAATCTCTCTTGATTTTTAACTTTTTTTCACTTAAAACCAAACATTTTTTATACTCAAAAGAATGTTTATATGAAGTAGGCTTAAAGTTCTAGAGGAGGGTTGTGGTGCCTGCATGACTGCTCAGCTAACCGGGCTGTGCTGCCAGCTTAAAAATCCTTTCCTGTTGGGGAAACTCATCAGACTACAATTGGAAACCCAAATACATTTAAATAATTAAGCAAGTGGGCAAATATAAATAGAGATTTTTTTTAAAATGCACCTACATTTTATTTGTACATCTTATTTTGTCTTCTTTTATTTCCACTTCAGTCTGTTCTTAATCTGTATTACACTTATTTTAGAAAAATGTTCTCCAGCCTTTTAGGTTTGGCTTGTCTGGTCCTCCCTCTGCAATGTTTATATATATCTTTGCTCTTTAGCTTGCAGGAAGTCTTCCCCTCACCACTGCCAGGCACGTTTTACTTTCCCCAAACCTTGCCCTTCAGCTCCATGCCCCTTCCCAGTGCCTGTTCCAGCTTTAGACTGGGGTGGGGGAGTTCCTACAAAGCTGACTGCTTTGGAGCCTTCAAAGCCTTCCCCTGTCTGGATGCCTTTAAATACAGCCCAGGCTCAAGTTGTATTTTAGTGTTTGGTGTTTGCAGGCTGCTGTTGAGCAGGCTCCCACCTTGTTCCACACCTTGACTGAGTTGTTCTTGTGCAGTTTAAAACGTGTTCCTGCCACAATGCACTCAGCCCTGCTGTGCACCCACAGTTTTCTTTCCCCACATTTTGGCCAGAGGTAATTTTTGTTTGCCTCTCCTGGCACTGGTGACAAGAGGGAGCATCTAATCCTCTGGGAAACACCACTTGGCAGCATGCAAAGCACAGTTCTCTGAGCCAGGAGAAGAGCTCCCTTGCATGTTATTCTTCTTGTGAATCTGAGTCTTTAATTAAGTTTTTAATTATTTGCTCTAGGCTTCAAAAGAATTATAACCTCTAAAGCCAGGCAACTACAATAGGAAATTAATTAGGGTGAGGAGAGCAATGCAACTATCATTTTAAACCGGGCTCCTGAAAAAGGAGGTAACATTTCTTATTTTAATTTCCCTTTGATTTTCAGCCCTGTTACTTGGCAGTCCCTAAACCAGCAGGGTGTAGCTGAAGGCCCAATGACATTCTGGGACAATAATTGCATTTATTGTTTTTCCTTTGCTTTCTAGTCCAGACCATATGTTTCTGCCTTTCAAGATTAGCCCTAGGCTCTGCTCTATCTCTGTTGAGGGCTCGTGTGCTGCGGGCTCGAGGCTGGGCTCGCTAACGCAGCAGCAATCCTGGCTGGGAGGCCCTTGCTGTGCAGCCCAGGGAGAGGGGCTGGGAGGGAGTGCTGCTTGGATTTCAGCTCATGTCAGAGCCCATTGCAGTGCCCCACCTCCAGATCCCTGGGCCATAAGGCTGCCAGCTGTGCAGGGTGAGCAGCTGGATGGAATGGCACTGACAGGCTTTGCTGTCGAGTCTGCTTCTGGTGGCCTGGCTGCCAGGCAGGCCTGGTGATTTACTGGGGGTGTAGCTCCCTGCTGGGTGTTCCACCAGGCTGATACTTCAGCTATGTGTATCTAAATTGAAAACTGATTTTTAGGATATCTTTCATACATGAAATGTGCTGTCTCTGCAGGTTATGATTAAAAAATGGTCGATCCCTTGTCCTCTACCTCTGAGTAGTGCCATGGAGACTTTACAGGTAAAGTGCATGCTGGTTTGAAGTTCTAATTTTACTAGTAAACTGTAATGCTTTTTTTACATTAACACTTTCAGAATGGCTTGCAATTTAAATTCCTTCTTTTATTAATCATCACAGAATCTGAAAAGTTTCATGTCTGTGGTTTGAGCTTATTCTTTCATTATGGCTTTTTTTTTGCATTTATGTTTTACAGGTTTCAAATTCTACTGGGGATTGTAAAGCAAAGCTCTTTCATCTTTCAAAAGAGGTAATCTCTATTAACAATACACAAACTTAAGGGGGGGTGGTGGTTTTTAAAAAATTGGAGTTTAAACCTTACCCAGGGTAAGCTGTCCTTGTGTAAAACTCGTTATGGGCTGCTGAAATATTTTCTGTACCTGCTGCCAAGTGCTATCCAGTCTCACTTTTTTTTTTCTTTTTTTTTTTTCCTGATTGTCCAAGTTAGCATTTATGAAAATATTTTGGAAATATGACCAAAGAAGAAAGTATAACAGATGAAGCAGTGGTCAGCCTCATCATGCAATCAGATCAAGCCCTCAGCTGGAAGTTGGCGCTACTTGGCTGTGTGCTCTTAGTTCCTGGCAGGGTAGAGCAGCTTTCCTGAAACCAACCTTAGTTTTTCCTTACCTGAAGCTGATTCTTCAGGCCTGATGCAATCTTGTACATCTCACTGGGTGCCAGCTCTGGTATTTGTTAATTACCATGGCATGTAAATCATGTAACCACCCATCAAGGCTTGGAGGAGAGGAGGTGTCATGTAAAGCCCTGGTCTCTGGGGGGTGAGGAGGAAGGGGAAAAGGTAAATCTGGGATAGCCCTGTAGTGAGGTCTAGGAGGGATGTGGCTGCATTTCTCTGAAAAAAACAAAAGTCCATCCTACCCTTCCTAGAAAAAGGGAAAGAAAAAAAAAAAAAAAGATTGGGCAATGCAAACATCAGACAAATGTTATCTGTAGATCAAAGAAGGAATGGTGCTTTGACCAGAAACATCTAATGTGAGATTCTGGCCTTTTGTGCTTGGAAGAATCTTGGGACTCATCTCTCCTCCTTTATTAAAATTAGCTTTATCAATAGAAAGTGGCATATCTGTACCAGTATGGGCCTGATTATTTCAGCACAAAAGTGTTATAGTTCAGCTTATTCTACTTGGCAATTGCAGTAAGCTGTACTAGATGATTCATGTCTTTTATTACAAATTTTTGGAATAATACATCACTAATTGTGTGGTTGCATCTTTAATTACAGAACTTTCTTAAAACTTTAGATGCCAAAGCATGTTATATTGCCTGTTAATATTTTCTGTTATATTTTATGTTTTATCCAAATTTCTCTGAAGGAGTAACAAAACAGTGAGGTCAGGGTGAAGGAATCAGTAATTTGACCGGTAGCCATGGATATAAGAATTTGGAAAAATTCTTAGAGAATTTCACAAGTGATACGCTGGCTCTGGGACACATCCTGCTCTTTCTACATAAGTACTTGGCTTCAGTATAATCACAAAAGAATCTTCCAGTTTTTGGCTTATAGGCAGCATGATTTCTCCTGATGATGGAACTGAGCTATGTCCACTTGAACTGACACGACTTGAAAAGGTTGAATTTTTCTGGACTGATTTAGAGACACCATTTCTGTCTTGTGGAGATTTATCTCAAAGCATTCATCTGGAAATATTTCCACTGACTTCCAACACTTGAACTGAATTCTGAGTTCATACAGATATTTTTCCAACCAGCAGGAATAGCAAACAACTTACAAGATGTTTTCTTTCTGTTTCAGAGTGCTTATGCAATACCAACTATGGCCTTCTCTTTTCTGTGCCATACCTCAGTCTTGCCAATCTATTGTGAGCTCCAAAGGTAATGTACACATGCAATATTAAAATAGAATTATAACCTTTTTTAATACTTTCCCTGAGTATTTTTTATTTTTAGGTCAGTGCCATCAAACACTGCAGAATAAGGAGCTTTCGTGGTTTTGGGAAATGTATAGTTTTAGTCTGTACTGGCTTTTTCTCTCTTAAAGGAATGAAAAGTAGCAAATGTTGTTCCATCATCTGTGTCAGGATATTGTCCTGCTCTGGACAATCAGGAAAAAGAAAAGGACATTTGCTAACGTACTTTAATAGTCAATTTTTAGGGCTGTAACTGAATCTGCATTTGGCCATATCTGATCGAGGGGGGGTTTCTGACACAGATCCTGTTCCTGGCTCTGAGTGGTCTCATCCTGGTAAATCCCAATTTTCATTTAAATGAGATGCTGGGAAGTCTAAATTCTGTACAAGATGGGGACAGTGTTAATTGTCTGCTTGAAAAGTGCCCTTTTAAATACTAGATTAAAAATACTTTTAAACCCCCTAAATATCAGTGACAGCACAGACCTCAGCAAATCCTCAGTGGCCTTAAATTAGGCCAATACTTATGAAAGGCAAGGTACTATATAGATTGTGCTGTGTTCAATCAGCCTCAATGTAGATAAAACAGCACTGATTTCCTTTTCTTTCTCCATTTTAGTCCATCCAAAAGGAGAATGCAGAATGTAACTGTCACAGGAATTGGTCTGAGTTTCCTAATTTACTTTATATCTGCTCTCTTCGGGTACCTGACATTTTATGGTAAGTGTATTCTTCAGGTGTTCCTTAGAACAAAAGTTAATGATAAAAGATAAATGACTTCTGCCTGGAATGCTTCAGGCATTAGTACACTTCAACCCTCAGATTTTAAAAATTGAAAAGGATAGGCTTTGAGCTGGGTTTTCCAGCACATGCTTCTGGTCCTGAGCCAGAAATGTCTTTGTTTGATACATTAACTGAACCAAGAAGAGCACATTTCCTAGAAATGTTGATATTTGATGAAGTAACTGTACCTTTTATTACCTATCAGAAGAGTGGGTGGTGTATCACACTTGCCTTACCAAATTCTACAGAGATTTTCATTTGCTGTAGAATTTAAGTAGCAGTGTGCTGCAGTACCAATTTAATTACTCTACATTTGGACTTCTAAGTACTTCTGGGTACAGATTTTTAGTAGAGTTTAAACATAGATGATTTCTTCTTTCTGGCATTCTTGTACTTCAGAAAGATTTCAGACCCCTTATCTACACAGTGGCCCTTTTTAAAGGTCCATCACAGCCCTGGCAGAAATAGGTGAGGGTCCATTTCATACAGCAGTGATAACACAACTAGTTTATTGAATTTCCTCTACCTGCTGATTCTGTTGTAGTTTCATACCAATGCTGTCACAGTCATCCGTGAGGATCCTTCTGATGTCTTCTGAAAACTCTCATTAAAAGAGATCTTCCCATGCTAATCTTCATTGATTGGAATGAATAAAAATTCTTACAGGAGACTGTAAGGCAGTAAATGAAAGTTCTGATGAGGATTTCCTCTCCTTTCAAGTGTTTTATAATTCTTGAGTGTGGGGATGAAATGGTGTCTGACAAAGCAGCAAGAATATTGGCTTTCAGCATCTAATAATTCCAGATTTTTAGGGACTTTAAGGGACAAGTATAAGCATGTCTGAAAATATTCCCTAGATATCCAGAAACCTTAGAAAAATTATGTGGGGAGTCTTGAAGGCCTTAATAGCCTATTGGCCACTGTTGCAGTTTGCTAACTGTCTCCATGAGGTTTGCTGGAGAATATAAATTTAAGTGCAACTCAGAGAGGTTTATTAGGCAGTGCAGGGCATCTGTCCAGATGAAATCTTAACAAGAAGGGGGGAAAAAAATAGGGAAAAAATACTCCTGGAAGCCATCTCAGTTCCTGTTACCTTTACTGCCATGATTTCTTTGGGACCAGACCCTGTCTTGACTGTAGCCTCTCAGTCTGTTTCACTGGGAATGCTTTGGGTTTTCTGCAGGCTTGATTTCTTTTAGCAATTCTAAGACTCAGGAGCCTGAAATGCTGCAGTCAAGAGTGGATGTCTGTAAGAGAGTTGTTTTGTTTGTTTGGTTTGATTTTTTTCCTCTTGCAAGCTTCTTCTTTTCACTTTTTGGTTGTCTTGTTTAATTAACTTATTTCTTTAAACAGAGAAGGTCTGTTCCCTGTTCCTAAAACACCAGTCTGAGAAAATGTAAAACATTTTATTTTAAATTGGAAACAAAAGAACAGTTCCCTCTTTGAAATGAGGCATATTTCATCTCTCTGTGGTTCAGATGGTTTCTTCTGTTTTCCGTGAATTTGAAACTTCACAGGGTGACCAGACTTTGAAAATTTCAGTCTATTCTGAAGTCCAAAAAAGCAGAGTTAAGATTAAAAAAAAAATCAGGGTAGCAGACCACTCTCAGTGCTCTGATTTTTGCTGTTTAAATTTCCTCCTTTTTTTATGCTGTCTCCTTCACATTTGTGTCATTTCTTTGGGCGTCTTTGGCTTCAGCAGAGGCTTTGCCTCCTGAGGTGTTTCATTTCCCTGAAGATTTTGCCTCCTAGTGTATCTGCATCCCTCAAGCAGATGGATCCATTTGAACATCACCTTAATATGCCTTGCTAATTACCTTAGCTCTCCAGTGATTAACAAAGCAATTAATTTGTCTTGTTTTCAGACAAAGTGGACTCTGAACTGCTGCAGGGTTACTCCAGGTACCTGCCCCACGACACCATCATCATGACTGTGAGAGCAGCCATCCTGTTTGCTGTGCTCCTGACAGTCCCTCTAATCCATTTCCCAGTGAGTATTCCTGAGAGCTCCGGAGCTGGCACTGAGCACTGGTCACTAATGTTTTGCAGACTGCAATTCTTGAGTCACATCTAGTCTTGTGTATCTTATTCACTTGTCAAGTGATTGATCAAAGACCACATATTTGCATATGTTCCATGAAAGCTCCAAAATAACAACTAACCACTAAGCTAATTTGTGCTCTTGAGACAGATTTCAGATTAAAACTAACCCACAGCATTGTTTTTAATTTAGAGAATTCAGAACTTCTAAAGTTTATTTAGTTTGATTTTTTTTTTCTCTTAAATTGAGTTTTGCTGACTTGGTTTTTCCTTTCTACATGCGCGCACCCACACACAAACACACACTTGAAACTCAATTTAATTGTAAATTAAAAACACATATAGACCTATTTCACAAAAAAAACTCCCAAAACCTAGTTTAGCTTATCAATACTGTGGTAGAATTGAAAATTCATTCTTTTAGGACCAAAAACTGTGCAGGCAAAACTCTGTGTATGGAAGCACTGTATAGATTATGTATCATTTGGCAACATGCTGACATTTGCTACCAGGCGTTTTCAAAGAGACAAAGCACTACCCCCCAGGCCTTCTTTTGTCCCTCCAAAAAAGGGAGGGGCCAGTAATTTCTTAAGACTAATGGCCATGTGATAAATCTTGCTTTAATACAGTAATAAATCACATTCTACACTACAGAGAGACAAAGCATTAAACTATTACTAATCTTCTGGCATTTTGATTTTTAAAATGTTCTTTCACATCTGGAATGATGTAATTCTTGAAGTTATGAAATTGAGGTAAGATCAAAAAATATGTGTGTGTATATATGTATTTACCCACACAATGTTTGTCTTTTGTTGTGTAGGCAAGGAAAGCTGTGTTGATGGTGTTTTTCTCTCACCTTCCTGCGTCATGGATTTGCCATATCCTTGTCACCTTAACACTCAATGCAGTTGTTGTTCTGTTTGCAATGTATGTGCCAGACATAAAAAATGTATTTGGAGTAGTTGGTAAGTTCTTGTGGTCGTTGGTCTTCTTGGGTTTTATTTTAACTTCAAAAAATTCAGTATATGATTCTGCAATGTACTTCAGTCTTCTCTAAACAAAATCCTACTTTCTGTTTTTTAAAGGTTCAACCACATCAACATGTTTGCTTTTTGTATATCCTGGACTATTTTATCTTAAACTTAACAGAGAGGACTTTATTTCACCACAGAAACTTGGGGTATGTTTTCTGTTTTCTCATCTGCGCTAATAATATTTAAACAGGCTCATTTAAAATGCATTTTAATACATAGTGGAGCACACAATCCGAGAAGCAAAGCTCTTGTTTTCATTGCAGCTCACAAAATCTCTGAGCATTTTCTTTTATCTTTCCTGGTAGCTCTGGTCTTTCTGAAACTCTTTCTTCACCAGAGTTTTTTGGCAAGCAGTGTGTCCATGTACTGGGCAATTGGTCTGATTATGTACTTTTCCCTACAGTTTTCAGATGTTGACTTTTAATCCAGCTTTTGCTTAGTTTTTACCTGTAACTCTGGTGTCTGGGCAGTTGGGACAAAGCTAAACTGCATTTAAGTGGGACAGTTTTTGTTCTTGTTTTCTATAAAAGGCTTCACAAGAACATAATTTTATTTTTGTTCTCTTCCTTTTTGTTTGGATTTTTTTTCTCCTCTTTGTGGTTTCTCTTTTGTTGTAGTAGGTTAAGTTCTGGGCTGGAATTTGTGCAGGAGCCTGCTTTTTGCACTGTAACTGTCTGTCTTCATTTAACCACTGCTCAGCAGAGTGGCCAAAATGCTGACAAACTGTTTATACATAGTTTTTCTGCCATTCTTATGATTCATGGAGCTGCTCTTGTATTGACAAAGCAGGGAATCTGAAAGAAAATCTAATAATGATGCCCTCTGACCATCTAAAGTCGTGACTAGTTCCAGCAGATTTGGGGGGCCGTTATAAATCAGCAAGCTGCAGTCTCTTGAATTTGGTTTTATCATCATCTGGCTACTCAAAAATGTAAAAAATCCATTGTAATTTTAATTGTATTTTGAGTAAAATGCGAATCAGTTTCTCCATTTGTTTAGAGTTGTAAAGGGCAAATTATTTTTTGTGCAGCTGGATAGTGTGAGTAGGGAAACCAGTCTGCTCCAGGAGTTCCCAGGGAAACTATCCCAGGCTTGGTTTAGTTTCCCACTAAGCAGATACTTTGTGTTTGAAGACTGAGTAATTTGAAACATTACAGATTATTTTAAAAGACACTGTTTGTACCTGTTCTTGTGGACTGCCACAACATTAATTTTTGCTTTTCTTTCTTCACAGGCATGTGCCTTGGTTATTTTTGGCATTTGTGTTGGCCTTCTCAGTTTGGTTCTAATAATTTTCAATTGGGTTTATCAATAACAGCTATTGACCCTGTCTGAACCGAGCTCCAGAAGGACAGCAAGAAGCAGAGAGGTGCCAGCACTGCTGCAGTGAGTGCTGGACATCCTAAAGGAACACTGACCAAAGCTGCCAAGGAAGAAGTCATGCTCTTTTCACCTCTGTTACTGATGGTCCTTCTTTAATCTGCAGTCACTCTTCAGTTACTGGACAATTCATCTTTGCCATTCTAAAATAAGAGTTTTTGATGATGTAATAATGACAGGTAAAATGGTCTCAAGAATTTCTGCAATGCAAAAATGGTTTAGGGCACATGGTGAACAAAACAGAAACTTGAAATAACTTGTCCTTTCAGAACAACAAGGTGAATAGACATTACATCAGTCTTTTTTGCATAATGTGATATGTGCACATAGGATAGTGCACATTGTCCTAATCCTTGAAAGATTTCTGTTGCTTGACTAATTTCCAAAATTTCAGCCAGTTCACATTAAGAACTCGTTGATTCCAAGTGTTTACCCTAATTTATCCTAAGATGGATCCAGAGACCAACTGCCTTAGCTCAGTTTAATGGGCATGTTGTGATAATATTTGTTAATTGTTTTTTAAAATACAGGTGTTTTATGTGAGCACACCTGATATAATTTTTTAATTAGCAGCCTTTGCCCCTCAAGCATAATAGCTTTTAGTAGCATTTCATTTTGGTGTTTTCATTTTGCAGTTAATAATAGACATTTTTCAATTTATAGCTACTTTGGAGTAGTACTCAAGGTACCTCAGTATTCTTCCAAGTGAAATACTCTTCTCTTTTTTTCTCTCATTCCCATTTTTAGAAATCTTTCAGGTTTGAACTAAAGTGTTTCTATATTTTATGTTCTTTTGTGTTTCAGAGAAGATTTGGGCTTAAAAGATGACAATCTGCCTCTGTTGAAAACAAAGGGAAACTTTGCTTTTATGGAACCTTAATTTTACCTCAGATGTCTGTGAACTTCCATGTAGCCTTCTATAATTCCTTATTTTTTAGCCCCCTGAATGTGAATGCAGTTTTCAACACCAGCTGAGCTTTGTTGGAAATGGTATTGGGTACCCACAAGAAAAGTTCCTCATTTTCCTAGATTGAAAGCAGTGGCTGAGACCATGGGGAGGTTTTTAGCATTTCCTTCTGTCAGGTGGGATCTGATGGCCCTAAAGTGGCCTTATCTCTTCAGAGATTTCATACCCTAAGGAAGCAAAGGCTGATTGATCCTGTCCTGTCTAATGGGCAGCAACAGCAAATAGCAGAGTTGGAATCACCTTCTCTGTTCCTGATTTCTCATGCCAACAGATCACTTGGCTCTCTCAGGCTCCAGAAGTTACTATTCAATTTTTGATGGATGGCCTGAAGGCACCCAGGTGGTGCAGGTTAGTGCTGCTTCAGAAATCCTTTTTCCTTGGAAGTATCCTTCTACCTGGGAGTTTAATTTAGAAATAGACACGTGGTGAGGCCAGGGAGCTAACTCAGAAATTTTGGTAGGATCCCAAAGAAAAAGATCCCTGGAAAAGACTGCAGTTATTTTTATAACAAAGTTTCTAGCAGAGGTTTCTTGACTCCAGGTGAGCCCTGTAATAGTTTGGCAGTAGCAGAAACAGCACATCCACTCTTGGCCAGGAGTTCCCAGCTCCTCTTGTGGCAGTGGCTCCTGGCAGCATGAAAACCAAGCAGCATGAAAACCCAGCAGAAAACCAAAGTGACCATGGGATGTGACATTATCTGCCTAAAAAATGAACTTGCTTTTATTCTTCCAATTCAAACTCCTGCTAACCAGGTGCAGCTGCCTTCCTGCCTGTGGCTGCCCTTTGATAGCTGAGTCTCCTGGGCTTTGTTACACTGCAGGGATTCATGGAATCTCTGGCACTGTTGTAGAAAACTAAATATATACCTTGTAAAAGTGTACCTTGAGTCAGCACTGATAGCTGTACATCAGGAAGTGATTTTCTGTCTGACTGAACCAAAACTTTTTTGGAAAACAGGAGACCTTACATTGATGAGAATGAACTCAGGGATTTTTGACAGACACTAGAATTTAGGGAGTATATTTATTAGAAATTTTATGGAAATTGTTTCTCATTTATTATCTGCTCTTGTAGCATACTGTTGAGTAGCACTGGTAGGTCATTAGTGCAGTCACTTTTATTTTAAGCTCTAACCAGTAATGCTTAAGTCTGAACACTTAGATTATCTGTGAGGGGACAGAAAGTTGGCAAAGCTTTGCTGAGCTTTTGCTCTTCCCTCCTCTCCCTGAAAAAGCTGAGTCTCACCATGCACTGTACTGCTCTGTTGCCCTGGGGCAGTTTGGTTTGTGTGCATCATCTTGAGAATATGACTGAGAAAATACCTGAAATACAGTGTTAATTTTACAGTGGATTCCTGTAGTGCTGCAGAAACCACTACAGTATTGTTTTAATCCTTGGGTATTATCCTAACTAGCCTGGCTGCTGACTGACTGACCTGATAGGTGGACTTTGGAATGATGAATTCCAGTGTGTGAAGTTAATGAGGATGAATGGAAGCAATTCACAGCTCTGCTGAGCTGTTATTACATTTTGGCTGCAGAAAGGAGAGCACAGGGGTTTACAGAATGCCTGTTACCTTTCATCTGGAAAAGAACTAGAAATGCTGCTACTTCTGAGTTTCTGTAGTTCATAACTTAAAATATGGAGAGAGGGGCAGAAAAAGAATTTCTGTTCCCAAATTTAGAAGATATGAGTGTTGTCCACAATGAAAAACCAGAATAATTTATCCTTCTCATCCACCACAGCTGTGCTGTGCAATGTGTCTCTCAAGGGCTTTTCTACAATTGTGCACTTCCATGAAGTTTTTGAGCAGAAGGGGCCTCCAGTGTGGAACTCTCAGTTCATTTAAATGCTGACAAATATTTTCTTCATTATTCTTGCATACAGATATTTTTTCTTCCAAATTTCCAGATTTATGAATTTCAGTGTTTCTACTTTATTGCCTGTCATCAGCATTTTCCAACCTTCTTCTCTGAAGACTTGACAGGAATGGATGCAGGGACCCACAGCATTTCTGAACTCACTTGGAAAGGTTCCCTTTCCCCAGTTGAGCAGGAAGAACAATGTGAGAGATGAAAATTAATTGGTTGCCTTTGATTTATTTTCTCCTTTTCTCCTATTTCCATTCCTTGTCCATTTGGAGGCTGCTCAAGTTTCAGCTGGGCTGTGGTAAGCTGGGTGTGAAGAGTGGTTTTTGTAACCAGCATGGCAGGAAGGAGACTGCTAAACAACAGTGCTCAAAACTAGGACTGTTGTGGAACTCCTTTCCTAGTTAGATTTCATTTAACACTTCACCTGAGATTGTTGTTTTCCAGTTGATTTTGATGTTGAAACCATTCATTGCAGTTGCTCTCCATACAAAAAAAAAAAAAAACCTTTGGACATGTTTACTCTTACTGCCAGTGGGAGAAAATTTTTCAGTATTATAAAAGTGCTTTGTAATTCCTGCAGTTTGTGGTGGTGGTCTTGGTATTTGTGTGCTTCAGTAGTGTTCATCCAGCCATGCTTCATGTGGAAATGAAATTCCCAAAAGAAATTAATAATAATGATCTGGATGTAAAAATTTCCCAGCTCATGTCAAACCTGTGTGTTGTACAACGGGTTTTCTGTTTTGAGTTCTCCTTGCCTCAGAGTCACTGTGGAACAGCCAGGGCACGTTCCAAAAAAATGACCAGCAAAAAATAAAGAACAGTTTACACTCTGCACAGCTGTGTGTGTGATCCCCACTCTGTTGTGCAGGTGATGTTCTGCAGCACATCCTGAAACGTTCCCAACTGCCCCTCCCAGGCCAATCTGCTCCCAGTGATGTATTTTAATCTGGACTGTGTTCTCCAGAACACCAGGATGCAAAAAAAAGAGAAATGCAGTTATTGTCCTCCCAGGTGTTGGTTCATGGACAGCAAACCTGCCTCTTCCGTGCTGATCTGGTCCCCCCTGTGAACAGGAGCCAGCAGAATTTATTTCAGAGGCTGGTGTTCTTCAACAATCAGGAGAGTGGAAGTTAACAAATGTAACTAATCTCAGTGTCTCTCAGCTGGAAGGGAATGCATCTAACCCAGACTTACTGGTGCTTTAGCTACAACCACTGGCCAGGTAGGAGCTTACCAAGAACAAAACTGACCCACATGTTTGCAGGATTTTTAGAGCTTTTGAAAATGTCAGTTGTACTCAGGAAAGTAAAAAAAACCCACAGAGTGGAAGCTTGTAGGGCTATCAAAATTGTTTCTCTTACAAGCATGAATTCAGTGTTTTTCAAAATTTATTTCACAGCTCTGTGCCAGCACTGCCTCTGGGATATGGGGAAAGGGTGAGCAGCTGGCCTGGCAGAGCATAATGGGGTGAAAAACTGCTCATGGAGACCCTTTGGGAAGGAAGGGCCTTCTTGTTGAGCAAGGTGAGGGTCAGTCATGGGGAGCAGGCCATGTCCTTAGGGGTAGCAGCAGAGGAACAGTGGCTGGCCAGGAGGGGCTCTGAAGCATGGGTGTGCTTTTTGGCACTGTAAGTCACAGTGCTCTCCAATTGCTGTGTCCTGTGAGTGCAGCTCCCAGCATTTTGCAAGGTCCAGGGTTGTCCTGGGTATAAGCAAACGTGGAAACCCCCTCATTATTGTGCTGCTGGCTTGATTCCAGGGCTGTAGCAAAGTTCACATGCATGGAAATGAGTACCAGCAACTCTGTTCACTTAAAGGTGTTTGCCCCCAGTGGAACTGGCACCAAAGAGCACAAACCCCAGCGTTTTCCACGCAGTGCAGGATTGAGTCCTGTGCTGCACTGGCTGTTTTGTTGCTGAGTGTGTCCTGGCTGTGCTCAGCCTTTCTCCTGCCCCCAGCACCATCCCTGCTCACGACACCAGGCAGCTCCAAGCACCTGGTTTGAATTTGGAGCTCATTTGCACATGATGTCACACTTTTATTGTCAGCCCAGCCAAGGGCAGGACAGTTCATCTTGGGAAGGTTTGCACTGAGCCTTTACATTGCTGCCATTAATGCCTTCCCCAGCTGATTTACATTTCAGATTTCAGGCGTGATTGAATCCAAGTCACCAGGTGTCTGCAGTGAACGTGGAGGTCAGTGTGGTGGCTGAGCAGCCCAGGGTGCAGGATGACTTTTCTGGAGACAGGCTGGAAATTCCTGCTCCACACATCATGGAGCAAATCACAGATGTGGCCAGGGAGAGTTAATGAGCCCTGGAGGCTCGGGACTGTTGTTCCAGTCTGTTGCCTTTCAGGAGCCCATCTTGCTGCTTCACAGACTGATGTGAGACAGGGTTCCTGGGAGCCCCTTCTCTCTGCCCTCCCAGGTAGCTCCACTTGATACTGGGATTTACACAGGGATGGAGAAAAGATTCGGGATGTGGTTATGACAGCACAGAACCTTTCAGGCTGGAGTTGAGGGCCTTGAAAATCTCAGGCCTTATTCTCACCTTCTGTCACACTTGGCTGTTGCTCTGTGCTTTGGGCTGGAAGTGGGGCTTTAGTGCATCATTTCTGGGTGTGTGAGCTCGTGGCTGTGAATCTCCTGTAGGAAGAGTTGAAGAGGCTCTGTTTTACAGCTACAGACCTGATACAGGTCTGGCACTGAGATGCTCTGGGACTCACTTTTAATGTTTTGCTCCCGGTTTTGATGAACAACTTCCATCCTTGTTAAAGGGAAAGATGAATGAATGCATGAGGTTTATTCACTTCTCAGCTCACATTTCTACAGTCCACTTCTCCTTCTCCAAATATAATAATCAATGTTTGATCCTTTTGGGCCAAAGCAGTGAGCAGAATCAGCTGCACGTTAATGGGTGCAGAGACAGCCTGGGCAGAAGCTGTGCCAAGGGGATCCCTGCTGACCCTTGTGTGTGTGGCACTGGGGCAAACTTCTGGAATATTCACCAGAATAACACCTCCTCTTGGTGCATTTCAATTGCTGCTTGTTGTATAGTCACAGGAGGCTCCTCACCCTGAGCTTTGGGTAGGGAATTCCCACTGTTGCTCACTGAGCAGGTGCTGACAAGGCTCTTCAGCTCTTACACAGGTGCAGGGAGCTTTGGTGAAGTCCCATGTGGTGGGTGAGAGGTGCAGATGGAAGATCTGTCTGGGAGTGGCTTGGCTTTGAGGTCTAGAAAGGATTTGGGACTCAGCACTCCCACAGTACCTTCCTCTGCCCAGCTCCAGCAGGGAGCTATGGCCTTCACTGCCCTTTTGATATTGACATGTTTGAGTGCAGGGTCACTGCACACATTTATCTCAGCAGTAATATGTGGAATTTATGCCCCCAAATTGCTGCATCTTTAGATTGTTGGTTCTTTCACCCCTCCTGGATATGTGCTCCTCTGGGGAGCAGTGCAGCGCAGTGAGGTGCTGCTTGCAGACAACTTGCCAGGCACTGACGGAATGGAAAGGTGGAATGGAGAGCTGAGAGCCCTTTTGAAGTGATTTCATATTTAGTCATTAACCCTGTCACACGAGATTGGCCTGCTTTGGATTTGGTGGGCACAGACACCGGTGAAGGGCAGAAGGAGCCATTGCCATGTGCCATGGCACTTTGGGGCTGCCAGCTGTCCCCACAGCACTTCCCGAGGACTTGAGGCGGGGATGAGCAAGAGCAGCCTCAGCTGTTGCACAGCCAGTGACAGCATCCAGGGCAACCAGGCCTCGTGCACAGGTGATCACCAGGTGGGATGAGGGAGAAAGGTCCATGTCTCAAGGGACACCATCCCACAGCAAGGTGCTCAGAGTGTCGCTGCCGGGCCCAGCCCAATGATTGTTGAAAAGATACAGTTTTCCTTTTGGTATTTGCTGGCACAGTTTCCATTGCTGTTTACAAGTCATACGTTCTGGAATCATCTGAGCAACAGGAACATTCATCTGGTGCTTTTCCAAGGGGAGATTATTCTGATGATGGTGGAGAGACATTGTCTTGGCCTGGGTAGCCAAAGATGTCTGTTTTGCCATTCCTTAATCTGACAGTTCAGTTTGGTGAGTCACAAGCCAAGGAATGACATTTCCCCAGGGGATGCAAACCCTCAGGCTGAAGCTGCATGGAAGCCATGGACAGATTTTTTTTTTTTCCACCCACAAATACTGAAAGTTGATATTCCACCTTCTCCCAGCCCCTGAAGCTGTTCCTGCAGGGCCTGTGCCTCGTGTTTGCCGTGGCTTATCTAAACAAGGCCTTCCCTTTGAGCAGAGGTGTCGCTGCACATTCTCCAGCACGCTGCAAAGGGGGAAACATTTGGCTTTAGCACTTCCCTGCCACCCTGTGCTCCTGCTGCAGGGGTGGAATATGAACACCAGGGTTTTAGGGGTCCCAGAGGAGGCCAAGCAAAATTCCTTGCTTTGAAATGAACATTAATGCTGAGAAATGAAGTCGTAATGCTGAGACTAAAGAAACTCCACGTACATTCATGTTTTGATAGCTCAGCATTATCATTAGGCTCCAGCATCTGGAATTCAGGGGACTGTGGAACAGTCTTTGAATGGTGATTTTGAGTGTTCTGTGGATTTTGTGCGCATTTTAGCCCTGGTTTTTACTTGCATGATTTGCCTCTCCTGGCTTCAAGGAGAGTTGGATCAGTCTTTTGAAGGTGTTTTTTTAAGTGACTTTTCCACTGTGAAACTGCAGTGGAGCAGCCTTGGCTATATAAATCAATTTGGAAGTGACTTACAGAGAGCTTAATTTGCCTTCTATTAAAATTCCTTGTCATCTCTCCACTCCCTCCAGCTTGCTGTTAAATGATCTTTTGGGAGAGTGAGGATTGAAGTCCCTTTTTATGCCGCAGAGGGAACGTGCTTGACTGAAAAAGCTGAAAAAAGCATGGTCCAGTGGATGTTACCTGGAAAAAACCATGAGGTTTTGTTGGTAATTTGGTGAATTTAAAAGTTCTTTGTTGTCCTGTTCCAGCCCAGGGGTTTAGAGCGATGATGAAGGGCATGAGCAGGTGAGGGTCAGTCCCTTTTCCTGGTGGCATCCTGTAGCTCAGAAAGTGTTTAGGAGCCCAGATTCCAGGGGCTTTCAGTGATTGCTGGAATCTTCAGGATCCAGGCCCTAAACAGGGGCTTCTTCTGGCCGGGCTGGGCTCTGACACAAGCAGGCTGGTTCTGGAGCAGCCACAGAACTGCTGTGGTTGCTGCAGCTGCAGGGAGGCCAAGGCTAAAGATCACCAAGGCCCAAAAATTCCCCAGCGCTTCCATTCCCCAGGGAAGGAGGAAGGTGGCTGAGAGGGGAGGGTAGGAGGGAGCAAGGTGAGGAAGGATTTGTTGGGTTGTCTCTTGAAATTGTGGTGTGGCAATTCAAAATTGTGTCCATAAAAAATGTGTCCAAAAAATCGTGTCTATTCAAAAGCCCGTGGCACCATCCCTGCTGTGCAGGGGCTCTGTGGGCTGGGAGGGGACACCAGCCCCTCTCTCTGCCACCCTCTGTGAATTGGTGTCTGTGCCTCCCTGGGATCCTTGCCTGGTTTGCCCTCACCCCCCACGATGGTCCCATTGTGGTGACCCATCCTGGAGCCTCGTCCTCCTCCTTCAAGGAAACCCGAGGAGAGCCTGAGGCCACAGCCTGTCACCCAGCCTCTTCTGAGCTGGCCTAAACACACTTGCCTGTCCCCACAGGAGGTGGCTCAGTGGGTGGGAGACACTGCAAACACCAGCATGGCCCCTCCCAGGATGCATCCCTGAAATGACTCCACCAGCACTAACACTGGGATTGTTTAACACTGTCACTTCTCTGGGGACCAGACAAAGTTGGCCATCACGACCCTCTGTGATGGGCACAGTGCACGGGCAGGGCAGCCACAGGGCTTTTGATGCATCCCAGCAGCTCCAGCTGGTTTGGTCTCTGCTGAGCTTCACTGAGCCTAAAAAACTTCAGTGAGCAGCTGTGGGAGCTGCCTTCCACCCAGCCTTGGTGTGGGGCTCAGGGATGGCTCTCTGAGAGGAGATCTTGGAGCAAAACAAACCTTGCTTCCAACTTCCTTGTCCATGTGGTGACTCTTTGTTGCTGCCAACAGTGACAAGCGAAACTGAGCTTCACCTGAGGATGTTGCAGCAAGTTTTTGAGCTTCCCCACCCAGGCTGGTCTGATTAAAGACTCATCTTTTCTGGTTTAATTGACACCACAGAGACACCCAGGTTGCTGGAAGGATTTCTAAAACCTGGAAAGCAGCAAGTGTCATTGTCAGGAGCTGCTGAGCAAGCAGAGTTTAACAGGGTGGCACAACCATTTTCCTTCTATCCTCTGCAAAACAAGGTGCAATCACAAGGAGTGAAGAGAGCCGTATGCTGAACCTGCATATCTATTTTTACTCCCCTGCTCCATAATGTTCCAAGAATAATTTTTTTAGTGCACAGCAGGGTAGGAAAAAACTCGTGCTGATGGCATCTCTGCTATCCCCATTGTGCTGGGAGGAAAGAGGCAGCTGCTTTGCTGACCTGTCACTTCCATGAACCCGCATTCCAGGTACTGAGGCCATTTGCTCATCGGGGTTTGTTTGACGAAATGGCCACCAGAGTTTATATTTAGATCCTGCCTGTCCTGCCAAGTTCTTTTAAATTCTTGTAAGTTGAATGAAGTTGGAGGGGGGTGGGAGAGGATCAGCTTGAAAAATAGAGCTGCTAATCTGCCGGTGCCTCTGGGAGAGCCTGCGGGATGCCCCATCCCCCCTGGGGCTTTGAGCATCCGCGGGCATCCCGCTGGGAGGGGGAAGCAGCTGGTGCCCCCATGCCAGCCTGGGGCTGGGGGCTGCTCCTCAGAGGCTGTGGCCACTGCTGGGGTGCCAGGGCATTGAGTGATGGGGGAAGGTTGGGAGGAATATTTATAGCTTGTCTCGGTGCTGGGCCTGGGGTGATCACCATCCCAAGGATGTGAAGGGCACAAGTGTTCAGGGCAGCTCCCCAAGGACAGCAGGATGCAGGATCAGGAGCACAAATGTCCTGACGGTGAGGGCAAGGGCTCTGCAGTGCCACTTCTTGCTGGGGAGAGCCTCCCAGCCCCTCCATCATTTAAAGCAGAGGAGGAAAATACACCTGGGGTTGGGAAGACAGCTCATACCCAGGGATGGCCAGTGGGTGACCCCAGGCCACACCAAAGCCATCCCTTGGCTTGGACTGGGCTCATCAGGCACCCACAGAGCTCTCTGCTCCTGGTCTGACACACTCTGACCCTGCCCTCTTCTTTATCCAAGCTGTTCTTGAGGATTGCATGGTTTTCCTTGGACTGTGCTTTGGTGATGCTGGACAAACTCAGGAAAACAAAGGTTTTGAGGTAGGAAAACATTGCCGTGGCCACCAGCACCATCATGGGAAAAGCCCAGAGCAGCCCCAGCCCTGCAGCCAGGCCTTCATCTGCCCTGGGCATCTGCTCCCTTCCCCTGGAGATTTTAGGAAGTGACCAACAGTGACTCTATTTAATGTTAGTTCTTGTGTCTGCCTTGTCTCAATAATATTTTTTTTTTCTTTCTGAAAATATTCAGAATAATTTTCACCTTTTCTTGAATAGAACAGTTTACTTCCTTTGAATTCAAGTGTCTGCTTGACGCAATTGTTTTTCACTCAGTTTTCTTTTATGATCACTTGTCAGTTCCAAAATCTGACTCCTGAGTCCCAGGATAAGCAGGAGAACTGTTCCACAAAAGAATTAACCATGCCTGACCATCATATAGACACTGTCTGCTTTAAGGTTGTGCCAGCAGCCAGAATTTAATCTTTTAAAACAATAAATCCTTTTACTTCTCATGATTGTAGAGTGGATCTGGGACCTACAGGAGCATAGCCAAGGTGCACTCAAAAAATTGTTGTCAAAAACCTCATGGTGCTCAATGCTGGCTTGGGAGCAGAGCTTGGAGCTGGCACAGGGGGATGGACGCTTGGATTTGGTGAGGTCTTTCAGCTCCCTTTCCATATGAGATGTGACTGATGAGCCAGGGAGGGCATGAGAGGGAGGTGCACACTCCAGGGCAGAGCTCAGCTCCCCCCTGCTGCCTGCAGGGAGCTGTGTGTGTGTGTGTGTGTGTGTGTGTCCTCTGCATCCTCTGACGCAGGAACGATGCCCAGGCTGCTTCCATGGTGATGCCAGGGGATTTGGGAGGGCTGGTTTGGGGTTTAGGGAAGATGAGCAGCAGATGAGTTCCCCTGGGGCTGGTTCTGCAGCACAGGTGCCCTCAGCAGCCACTGCCTGTGAGGTTCTGCTCCTCCAACTTGACTCTGCTGCATGGGGATTCTCTGACTCCAGAGACCCATACCTATTGTATTTGGGTTACCCCCAGACGAAGGAAGGAATGATGAATCTGACTCCATGTTCTCAGAAGGCTAATTTATTATTTTATGATACTATATTATATTAAAGAATGCTCTACTGAACTATACTAAAGAATACAGAAAGGATACTTACAGAAGGCTAAAAAGATAATAATGAAAACTCGTGACTCTTTCCACAGCCCTGGCACAGCTTGACCTTGATTGGCCAATAAGTCAAAATAATTCACAGCAGAATCCAGTGAAACAATCACTTGTTGGTAAACAATCTCCAAACACATTCCAAAGGAGCAAAACACATGAGAAGCAAATCAGATAAGTATTGTTTTCCTTTTTCTCTGAGGCTTCTCAACTTCCCAGGAGAAAAATCCCAGGTGAAAGGATTTTTCCAGAAAATGTGAATGTGACACATGCCTTGGTTGCTTTGTTTTTTGGCCAGCTCTTCTTTTCTCCCAAGGGAAGGGGTACAGGAGATGTTTGGCTGACAGAATTCCCTGTCTGTCCCTGTGTGCCAGGCACCTGTCTGCCCAAAGATCTCCCCGGTGTACGCACGTCCGGAGGCACGGCTTTATTCTTTGGGGATGTCTGGCTTTGATTTCAGCTCAAATTCCTCCCTTCCTCCTCCTCCACAGGCTGCCAGGCCCAGCACCATGGCTGGCTGGGTCTGGGAGCCCTGGGCAGATATTTCTGAGCTGTCAAAATCCACACCAAGCTGAGTCTTACTGCCTTTGCTGCTTTCTGCAGTGAAATTTATGGACATCTGTGTGCCCCAATGGGCCATGCCAGTGTTCCCCTGCCGTGCAGGTGTGGCACCGGCTGGAGTGGGCACACAGTTCCCTTGAGTTTGGCCATGGCCAGTCTCCATCCAGGAAAAGGTAGGTTGCCACACTGTGGACACACCTTGCTTTTCTCCAACCTGCTGGTAGCCCAGTCTTTTCATAAACTCTGTTATTGTTAAAAATGTAGGTAAAATGTTATTTTTCTCTATTTTTTTCTTTTCTTTTTGTTAAAACCTCATCACTTGGTCAGCTTCCCATGGTGTTTTCAGTGTTATTTGTCTGTGCAATTTTCCTGAGCAATAACAGACCTCTGCAGATCTGCTTGGTGGTGAGGAGAGTCTTCTGCCATTCTGCTTGCACCCCAAGATTCAGGGAAATGCCACCCAGAAAATGTTACCTTTCTGAAATGTTTGGCTTCTTGTGAAGGCTTGCATCAGAACATTTCAAAGCCAGAAGCAAAAATTTCTCAAATATCCCAGGGGACTGAAATCTATGGGAAATGATGGACATTTATCTTGAACCAGTGCAGCATCAGTCAGATGTTGCTGCTCCTGCAATGCCAAGAGTAGCTGGTACTGTTGCTGGAACAGTAAGACCAGGGTGTCCTTGATATGTCTGCTTTGTTCAAAATTCCTTAGTTTTCTACACTGGTGTCTGTGTCATAAATTATCTTAAGGGATTCCCAGTGAATTTCATAGAAATTGGCATTTCATTTGTTAAAATACAGTCCATAATGAGCTCCTCTAAGGTTGCCTCAGGTAAAACCACTGCTGCAGTTTGCCTGTCTGAGCCAATGACTCTGCAAGAAACACTTCTGTTTACATTTCACCTTCAGTGAATTTTTTTCTATTAGCCAATGTTGTGAGGCCAAGAGCACCAATTGCAGAAGTGTCTGCTCCCAGCACGAGTGAGTCCTGCTGGGAAATGGGATTTCAAGAATGAGTTGGAGGCACCTTTCAGCCTTTGGTAAGCATAACTAAAGTTGCTCCCCAACCATTGCATCCTGATGTGGCTCATGCAGAGCACAGCTCGTATCACAGAATGATTTGTGTTGGAATGATATTAAAGCTGATCTCAATCCAACTCTCTGCCATGGGCAGGGACACCTTCCACTATCCCAGGTTGCTCCAAGCCCCATCCAACCTGGCCTAGAGCACTCCCAGGGATGGGGCAGCCACAGCTTCTCTGGGCAATCTGTGCCAGTGTCTCACCACTCTCACAGTCAAGAATTTCTTCCCAATATCTATTTAAAGTCTCACCTCTTTTGTTTCAAAGCCATTCCGCCTTGTCCTATCACTATCTGCGTATGAAAAAGTTTCTCTCCCACATCATGTCAGCTTGGCCAGTTCTACCCTTTGGCCTGGCATGGGAGGTTGGGCACTGACACCCTTGGAAAGCCCCACACCTACACCCCTCTGTACATCCAGGATGGAGTGGGGCTGTGTCTTTATATTCTCATGGATAACACAGGAATGAGAGTTGGTCTCCCTCTCACAAAGTCCCTTTGCTGGAAGGAGGGTGTGCTCTTGAGCTGTAGCAGCCTTTGGAGTGCTGGGAAGAGACCCCTTCTTCAGGGTCCTCCTGCATGGAGGATGGGGAACGTTCACCACTGAGGGACACTGCAGATGCTACTGAATGCTGCCAGTGCTCTGGTGGTGCGGCTCTGCTGCTACTTCAGTGGAACCACTAGCTTTGGCTTAAAAATGCACATCCCTACCTCTGTATCTCCTGGTTCAAACATCACGCTGAACTGTCCACCCAGAAAAAATCTGGTTTGTTCTTTGGTGCTCTTGCCTTGTCCAGCAATGAGCAGCAGCACATCCCATGGATGATGCTGGGGCAAAAATGCTGAGGTTTGCTTTTTATTCCAGGTCAGGCAGGTTTGCTGTGGAACCTTGACAGAGTAAGAGCTCCCCTGGAATCGCTGACTCTGCTGATACACGAGGCCTTTGTACATAGGTGGTGTGGTGAGGTTGGTGCCCTGTGACTGGCTTGTTCAGGGCAATAAAAATATATTGGGTTCTTAAGATGTTGACCAATGGGTTTGGGAAACAGATGATTGATTCCCACAGCTGAGAAACAGGGATTGTAATATGTTTTGCCAGAGGAGACCAGTTTGACGGATGAGTTCATTTAAGGATTATGCTATAGATAGAGCTGTTGACAGAATGAATTTGTTTTTATTTTTCATCAGTAGGTATAACACAAAGCAGAACTAATTGAAAGTAGTTTCCTAGTGGCATCTGGTTGTGTTTCTTGCTTTAAGTCTTTCACACACTGTAAAATTACACCAAGGGCTTTTCTTCACTTCCATTCACTTTCCAAGTTTTCCATCACTGTTGCGCGTGGGCTCCCGGAGTGTCAGACACGTTGGGAAGTTGCAGACTGCACAAGAAATGGAGCTGGGCCATCATTCATTATTGCATGAATGTTCTGGTGCACATCACAAATCCACCCCGGGGTGTTCTCACCTTAGGGCTGATGGCAGAGCTGAAACATGACCGCCCTGGCAGATATTTCTGAAGGTGTTTTACACCGTGACCTGTGCTAAATATGATTCCTGTGCAGAGTGATCTCGTTCTGAGTAAGGCCCAAACCTGGAAGGTGATTATGTTTACCCAAGGAGGTGTTCTGAGGCTGAAGGAAGGTGTTGACTTGAGTTCTGGAAACAGCTTTTTCAATCAGCCAGAGAGAACAAATCCCAAAGTTTCTTCAGGGATTTGGCTCACTGCTTTCATTGCTCTCTTGGTTGGACTGTTATCGCCTGCTGGCTCAGGCTGGCTGATGGGAGAGGGCTCAGCTCCCCAAGTGCTTCCTTTGCCTGTTTGTGGTTATGTCTGTGCTGAGATCATGCAGGCTGTAAGGGTAAAAAACTGGGCTCTGTGGTTCAAACCCATCCTACAGATTTGATCTGTGGGTTTTGGCTTGGGGTTTTTTTTTCTCTCTCTCTTTTCTAGTTGTGGCCAAATAAGAGTTTTCCAGAACTGACGGACACGGGGCCAAAGAACAGGAATGCAGCGAGCACGGTGGCGCCTGCCAAACCAACAGACTCACCAAGGCAAGGGAGAAAACACCTCCAGGCCCCTGCCACTGAGGCCAACACCTGAGGAGAAGAGCCCATGTGATTTCAGGATTACATTGCAGGCTAAATCCTAGCCTCCACTTGGCCTCAGACCTGAACTTTAAGCCCCAGCCAAAACATAATCTGAATCTGAGCACCGGCTGATGGTCTGTCTCATCTCCTGCTCCTCATATGTGCAGTCATTCAACAGAAGCTGAAATGTGTTTTCCCTGCCAAGAGCCGTTGGTTTCCAAACAACTACATCAGCGTGGTGAGTGATGGAGTTTCCATCAACTGCTGTAGGCCAAATGCAGTCATCTGAATTCAGGTCTTGGCAGGTATAGAAACTCGGAGTTGTCAATGATTTTCATATAAATGGTAATTAATTACAGTTTCTCATCCTGTGCTTTGGTTCTGTGAAAGCTCTTGGAACTGCAGATGAATGGGAGCTTTTTTATCTCTTAGCTAGCGAGATTTTCTGTTCTTTAATTGACCTTTGAAATAATTTAGTCTGGGCTTGGATCTGGGTTAAATATAGCTGGTTATTTTCACTCTAAGTATGTAATACATGAAAGAACCTAGGTATCCTTTGAATGTGTTTTGACAAGTGCCCTGTCTGTGTGCAGGTATGTATTTATAAACATTTGTGCTGCGTGCACTAAAACAACACTTCCAAAAGCAAGTACTTTCTTTCCTGCAGCAAAACATTTGTCCAAAATGTAGTGTTAGGCTTCCTAAAAATGGGCAGTTCAAAGAGAGTAGGACACTTGGGGAGCAAGCGAGGAGGGGATGTGGATGGAGCCCTGAGTAGTCAAGAAGTGAAAATGGAGCTATTATTCACTTTATCCCATAAAGCCAGGACAAGATGGTGCCTAAAGTACTTGCCTGACAGCAAAGTTAAAGGCAGGAAAAGGAGCTAATGGAATTGTAGATACATCCTGGGTTGGAAGGGGCTTACAAGGATCATGGAGTCCAACTCCTGGCCCAAACTCCCTGTGCCTGAGAGTGTTGTCCAAATTCTTCCTGAGCTCTGTCAGGCTTGGTGCTCTGACGACTGCCCTGGGGAGCCTGTTCAGTGCCCAGACACCCTCTGGGTGAAGAACCTTTTCCTGATATCCAAACTAAACCTTCCCTGACACAGCTCCAGCCATTGCCTCGGGTCCTGTCACTGGTGACCAGCGAGAAGAGATCAGTTCCTGCCCCTCTGCTTTCTTATCTAGGAGGTTTCGCGGCACTACAGAACACCTCAGTAGTGGTGTTGTGGGGGCTAAAGCTTTGCAAGGAGAGGATTACACAGGCTCGTGGAAAACGGCACAAACTGGGCCTGGTCACTGCAGGAGACATTTGGATACAGCAGCTGCCTACAAAAGACCCTGAACTACTGTGGGCTGGGAGGGTGGGACCGCTGCCCTTCCCTTCCTGATACTTGTTTCCAAAGCATTTATTACTGTCTCCTGTCAGAGATGAGGTGCTGATGAGGTCCTGTTCTTTTTAAAGATGATGATTCTTATCTCCCTAATTTATACAAGTCCAGGAATCCTAAGGAGCTACTGCCTGCAAAACAGAAGAAAGATCTCAACAGTTTCTTGCCACCAATCCTTTGACTAATGCAGATTTCAGTTAAAAAAAGAGTCAACAGCAACAACAAAAGAACAATAAATTAAAAGTATTTGGCAGCACTTTCCTCTGTGTTTTAGAGACACAAAGTCCAGGGATACCTTGCACTAGACCAGGTTGCTGAGACCTCAATCCAGCCTGGCCTTGAACACTTCCAGGGATGGGGATCAATAACCTTTTGTGACATTAAAATGCAGGAAGTATTACTGGGTTAGCAAGGTGTTAAAATTAAAATCTGAGTTTAGTCAGAGAGACTCCAGGCTCAGTCACACTTGTACAGGTTTTTAGTTCATAGGAATGGGCCAGATTCCTGTAAGCAGCTGAATCTGCTCCTGGTTTTCACCATTTCTGATGTTTTAGGAGCCACCAGGAAACCACCTGTATAGCATGTCAATACTTGGCCAGTGCACATTTGCATATTGTGTAAATACAATTACTTGGAAACAATTCTATTATTTGGAAACAGTTCCCCTCTTGCAGGGATCTGCTCCCTAAACCCAACAGTTGAATCTAACCCAAAAGAAAGAAAACTGTCTGTGGAAACTGAGTCCTACATAGCAGAGGAATCCTCTGATTCTGAAAGAGCTGATGGATTGGAGTGGTGGCAGTGCCGGGACAGAGGAGATACCTACCACAGGAGCTGGCCCTTGAGAGCTGCCCCACTCCTCTCCCTGAGCAGGGAAAGCACTTGAGGCTCTGAGCAGGATCAGGCTGAATGGAATTGGACTTGGTGATCTTGAGAGCCTCTTCCAACCTAGTGATTCTGTGTGAATTGTACACACCCACATCCTTCCTTCCTGCCCTTCACCTGCCAGTCATCACTTCTCAGCTCGTGTCTGATAGAGGAACAAGGTCTCATCTTTGCTTGTTTGAGGATAATGCCCAGAGCCACAGCCTCCCTGAGGAGCTGGCTCTGGTTCATCATTACCCTGCTGTTTATGTAGCCATTCCCACCCAGATTCCTTCTCATTTGCAATGTGCATGTGTCTCAAGTGTAAATGAGTGTCTGGAGTAGACCAGCATCATGTCTGCTCTGCTTCCTACTGCCTGCTCTTCTCCAGATTGAAAGATTTGGCAGGCGTTGCTCTATGGGACTTCCACCTTCTCCCTTGCCATCGGGGTGGGGCAGTGCAAAAATATCAACCCAAGTCCAGAAAGTGTGACTGCAGCAGTGGGAGTGAAGATGGGAGCTTCACATGCATTCTTTGGGAGGGAAAAGATAAAAATGACCCATTCTCAGAGGGCAAAGCAAGCTCTGGCCCTCTGTCCTGAAATCTGTGATCTGAGTCATCAAATTCCCTTCTGCTGTAACTGCTGCTGCTTTTCTGGGGGTGGAAAGCCCTGCTAGCTCAGACCTACCAGTGCCACTTGGCACCTGTGGTAATTTACAGCAGAAAAGACTCATCTGCAACCTGTCAAGGCATGATCTCCAACTTCATTTAAAATACTTCTGCTCCTCCAGATGATTTACTGCTCAAGCACAAGGTGGTCATTTTATCCCTTTTCTCTTCCCCCTTGGCCCACGACAGCCTGGATCCCAGGCACAGACTGGATCCCCCTTCCAGGGTGTTGTGAAATGAAGGAGATAAAAGCTGCTCCATTTTTCACGAGCCCTCCTGAGCAGTTCTGCAGGGAGGTGACCATGTAGCCGATGGCTGTGTCCATTTTGCTGGCACCTCCAGCATTTTCCGCCGTGTCTGAGTCTCAGCAGGCTCCCCACGCCTGCTAATGGCCCTGCAGCCCAGCCAATCAATTGGTTATTTATGGCAGGCACGTCTCAAAACTGTCGGGTCAAGTTTTCCTACTCTGATGTATTTTGTTCAGAGGAGCACATAAATCCTCCCTTGCCATTTGCAGCTTAAACCTCCTGAGTGTGAAGCCAGCGGGTTAAAGTTTCCAGCAATAGTAGCAAACCGTATTTTAAAGGGTTGTTCTTCTGACTCTAAGGGGCTTGGGAGCTTTGTCTGAGTCATGAATCAGTTCACACTGCAAGATTTATAGGCATTAAACTCTCTCTTTGGTGTCCTTTAGCTTTGGAGTTTGAAGTCACAAGCAAGGAAATTGAGACTTCTCCACTGTTCCAGTGCTTTTCCATTTAAGGTGCTCTTCTGAGGGGTCACGATGACATCTTCATTAGGTGCTGTAAAGTGAGATACAGAATTCCTGCACTTTCAGAGTCTGGTGCTGCTGCACCAAAATTCTTAACCTTGTGAATGGAAGGATGAAGGGTTTGTGTAAAGTGAACTCTGGATTTTGTTATCGAGCCTCTAAAGACTGTAACGCTCCCATTTCTTGGAGCTGTGTAAATCTTGGTGCCAGAGCAATACACAAACACAACCACAAGATTTCCCAGTCTTCAAGACCTTCCAGTCGTGAAGACTTCCCAATTTTGAAGGTTTAAATACCAACCACTGAAGCACAACTATCTATAGCAGCAGCTACTATGCATGAAGGGCATCTCAGAAAGCACGGGGTAATTCCTGGGCACACTCTTTGCAAGAGGATGAGAAAGGATCACAGTCAACTTTCTGTTCAGCCTACACTGGTATCTTTTCAGCATGTTTAGAAATGAAAAAAATGGCTGCTGTAAAATGAAGTGAGGGAAATTATAATAAACCCAGCTTCTGAAGCCTTGAACACTGCGCTACATTTCAGGGATTTGGAAACTAATTTGCTTACAAAAAGAAACTAACTTAATGACACAAAGTGGAGGTTTTGTCTGGTCTCATGGCAGAAAATAACTTTCCCTGTCAGGATGTAAGCAGCCTTAGAACTGGTAGCATACTGCAGGCACACCTTCAGATTTCAACATTTCTACCGTTTGGAAAATATTATCTGACAAATCAAAGCTCCTCATATGGCCTTGACCACAACACTTGCCCAAATCTAAATTTTAGATTTAAAATTAAATCTAATTCAACGAATTTGGACTGATTCACAAAATTTCATGTGATAAAACACACTCTGTTTGTGGCTGGGATCCTGTGCAAGACAGCACGGGACTCATTTTCCTTTCCCCAGAGCTCTCAGAAGAATGTTGCTGCTGAACACTGATGAGTGTTGTAAAAGGACAAACATGAACGTGAATCCTTCCTTGAATGGAGGAGGAGGAGCCCTGACTTTTCTGAGCTAGCTTAAAATATACTGAATTTGTGTGGACTACTGGTTGCCACATAATGGTCTTTCATATGTTCCTTTAGGTCCATGTCTGGGAATGATGAAGGCCCATGTCCTTGGTATCAGGAATGACTTCTGCTGACAAAAAGAACAATTTCCACCCAAGATGATTCAATATTTGCAAGGCTTTGTGGCATTTCTCTGTTTACAAACAGAAACCACTTAAGCTCAGCAAATTTTTAATGCATGGGCATTTGTGAGCACAAACAGAAACTAATAAGAAGATATAAACACCAAAGTGTTAACCCTTGAGTGACCTCTGAAACAGCTGCATGGGGAATGTGGGGCTTAAAAGACTCTCCTTTTGTGGCACTTCAGTGGGTGACTTGAGGAGTATTTTCAGAGATGAACGGGCCCTTGTTAGAGGGGGGCAATGCACACATTTGAAAGCCCTTGGTGAAAGCCAAGGCAGGCACCTGGAGAGGCTGTGGAAGAAGGAGGTGCCCTGGCTGTGCTGTGGTGCTATCAGCCCCACGGCTGCGCGAGGAGCGGCACTGTGGGTGGTGGAAGTTTTTAAAACCATTTTCATCAACATGATTAAATACTTATTACATGAGTCAGCCATACGGGCTGCATTAAGCCAGTGAACTCAGAGGAGTCTCCTCATCTGTTTATGAAATCCATCTGGAATCACGGATGGCTCAGGAGAAGGAGGATGAATGCAGCTCAGTGTGACAGAAGCCCATTCCCCTCCCAGACGCCTGCCTGCACCAGCACACACTGCACTCCTCGCCCCACACTCAGGGAAAAAGGGCTTTTATTTTTCTTTCTGCACATTCCCGGGCAAAGAACCAAGGCCTGCCATGACTTTGACAGTGAGACTTTAAATATACCCTGTCGGGATGTGACACAGGCACCTTTTTCTGGTGGCAGGATGTAACACAGCTTTAAAGGAAAAAAAAAGTAGATGCAAGCTTTTGCACTGGAGGGAAGTATACCTTGAAAGGAATGGCTTAATGAACTTTAACCAGCCTTCCAAGATCTTTATTAGTTGCCCCTTTATCAAATTAAATTCACACTGTGCTAGGCAGGTTAAGTACTGCGAGTTGATGTCATGTGCTAAGTGCCAAAGTAGGCTTTAATTGGCTGTTTAAATGAGAAAAGGGGTCCTGCTGTGCAGCACATGCACGTACACACTGAGCGAGGTACCAGATTTTTCTTCAACCAGCTGGAAAGGTTTTGCTCCGTGTCAGCTTGAGCCTTTTCTCTACCACGACAAATAAGTGAAGGAAAAGTTGCACAAAGATCCCTAATCTCTGTCCCCTGGGTTATAGGTGACACAAGGTGTCCATGCCTGATGTGCTTCAAGATAAGTTGGATGAGATGCTCCTTCCAGAAATGTTGTCCCGTGGAATTACTCAGAATTGGCTTTTTCTGAGCAGCACTCCTGAGGAATGCCTGCTGATTAACCTGGCAGGGTTTTAATAAAGGTTTTTTGTACTGGTCACAGCTTGGTTTCATCCATCATGAATTAGTCACAGATGTCACCAAGAGTAGCCAGAACAGTAAAGGCCAGATGGAGATGAGCAGGTCACCTGTCCTGCAGAAGGATTTTCATCTTAAAAACACTTTACAGCAGCAGCAGTGGTGACTGCAGAGTTAAGATTACAGAACATGGGGGGTCCTTTACCTTCCCAGTGGGAATCTCTGGCCTCCCAGGAGGAGCAGTTAGTCACACATGGAGAAATCCTGCTGGCATTGCTTGCATGGGATTGTCCAAGGCAGCCACTTGCATGACTAACAGCTCTGCCCCTTTGTGAGAGGGATGAAAAATGAGGTGGTGGTGGCGTTTCGTACTCCTGCGGCCCAGACAGAACAAGGGTGAAAGTGCTGCTGGAACTTGCTAAATTTGAACAGTTGTTTTCTGTTAACACATGGCCTTAAAAATGTGATTTGAGAAGCTTGTTAGAGAGTTAGTGTTAACATCTAGTCCCAGTGCAATTGGGCCCAGCTGGGCGACAAGCCTCCGGAGCATCCTGCCTTCCCCATCCAGCTGCATCCTCCTGTCCCACTCATCAGCCTGTGCTTGATCTGCCATGGTGGCAAGCTCCAGTGCTGCCTGGGAACACCCTCCCTGCCCATCCTGACCCACGGGCTGAGCAGCTGAACCCTCAGCTTGATCTCCACAAGAGCTGGGGCTGGGGAGCACTGGTACTTGAGCACTGGTGGCTGCTGTTTCCTGCTCTCCCGGGCAGTGATGCTGGTGGTGCCGGTGGGGCTTTGCAGCAGCATCACAAGCCACAAATCTCTTTTTCTCCCTCCTTTGTTAAGCATGCAAAAAGCAATTTTGCACCGATAGAAAGCCTTGCAGCAGGTCCTGCTCCCTTCCTCTCTCTCCTGTCCTTCCCTTGCCTTCCCCTCCAGCCTTTCTCTGGTTTCCTCCCAGCCCCTCTCCTGTCCCCATCCCTGAGTTTACCTTCTTCCTCTCTCTCTCCTACTGCTTCCCCCATTAAGCTGGACACTTTGGGGAGCTCCTGTCTCCTCTCTGCAGCTTGCAGCTGATTTGCTCTGCCCCCCAGGGATGGTTTTCCTAGGGCAGCAGCCAGCACAGAGGTGCAGAGGCTTCCGGCACTCGCACTAACCTGCGTTCCAGCCTTAAAGATAATGGATACAATGGAAAATCAATGGAGAATATGTAACTTTATCCCATTCATAGCTTCATATTGCATTACACCATGGCCTTCAGATACATAAAAGTGATATATGGCTGAACTTGGCAGCAGAAAAGAACACAGGAAACAAGTATCTTCGGTAAGAATCACAGTCTAGGTATAACTTATACAGCAAATAGGCCTCAATATCTTCTGGTATTCATGAATTTTTGCTTTGTAATTATTTTCCAGTAATATGCCAGAGTGTAAAAAATAAATCAAGGCTTTGTGCATATTACAGATTTCCCCTGAGTGAGATAAGAAAGAGAAAGAAAATGACTGCTTGACTTTCCAACCTCAGCCATATGCCAAATCTGTCAGAAATACTGCTTTTTTTACATTATATCAGTGGAGGAAATTATAGCTGCTGTTATCTGCCCTTTGGTCAGGAGCACATTCTGCACCTTGGCTAATGTGCCTTTGTGGTGCAGCCACCTGCACTTTTTCGGGGAGTTCATCTAATTACAGGGTAGATGAGTCAAGCTGCATTTCCTATGGGCTGTCTACAAACATAGGAAGTTATTAATACTGATTAGCTGAAAAAGTCCAGGTCTTCTCCACGACGTTTCCTGGCTAATATTAGACACACCTTGTGTGCTTGAAGGTGTGATGGCTGATAAGAACCAGTAGTGCGGCCACCGAGGTTTTACGGCCGTGGGTGCAGCGTGGGACACACTGTCCCAAGAGGGTTTTTTTCTTACACCTTTGGATGCATTCGAGCAGACAGGCTGGAATGAGAATAGGAAACTAAAAGGAGAGGGTACAGCCCTGAATAAAGTGATGTGCAAGGCTCTTAGGAAATGATGAGGGAGTGGCATGATGCTGCCTTGCCTTGGTGCCTGGCAGCAGAAGAAAGTTATTGGGAAATTTTCCTTTCACTAGAAAGAAATATGTCCCCAAAGGAGAGCAGAAAGTTCCTAGGAGATGTTATTGTAAGACTTGAGATCCTTGTTTTGGAAGAAGATGAAAAGAAACTTGACTGTTTAATGAGAATTAAACAGCTGTAGCCAAGCTCTAACAACAGGCACAATGGAGACCTGCTGAGGCAGAGGTCCCTGCACGACCCCTGGGATAACCAGGGTTTGGAGACAGACAGAAGGGCACGTGGCACAGAAGAAAGAGATGCTGAAAGGTCTATTTTCAGGTCTTCCATCAATCTGCAAATCCTGGCTGGGCTGTTTGCTGAGCCCTCCTTCACCCTGGGCTTGGCTCCTCTGTGCAGCCCACCAGGGCCAGGGGCTGGTGGTGGAGTCCCAGCTTCACCCTGGGCTTGGGGGGCTCCCCAGGACGCCCACACTGACCTGAGCCATGCTCCTTGTCACCATTCTGTGTGAAGAGATGGAAAAGGGGATCTCCTATGGCCCAGAGGGTGGAGGGCCAGAACTTTGGTGGTGATGGGAAGCTCAGCTCATGCCTGTCCCTGCCTGAGCAGTGGCTGTGGCTCAGGGACACCTGGCCCAGCTCTGAGAGGCAGCAAAGGGGTGCAAATAACGAGATAGCACAGCTGGCCCTGCTGTTGGCAATGGGGACTTCACTGGTGTCACGTGGGGATGTTCAGATGATAAACCAGAAGGCAGAAATGGGACAGATGGGGAGAGTTAGGGAGATTTATCCAAGTCGTGCAAAGGGGAATACGGAATGCAGCCAGAAAATCCTTGAGATGTAAGTGATTATACCTTAGAAAATAGGTAAAATAATAATGTCCCAGCAACCAGGACTGAGAGCCAGAAGAACAGAGATTAAATGCTTTAAACATTCACAAAACAAATCTTGTATCACAGATGTCTTGATGTTTTATCTCTTGATTTATTTCACATTTGCAAGCCACAGAAAAATGGTACGTGATGGTTTTTCCTTTTCAGTTCCCACTGCTGAGCTTACAAAGCTTGCCAAGTGTGGAGAACTTCACAGAAATCAAGAAGAAAAAGCTTCCTGGCTGGCTGGATTTTCCATTGCTTTCTCAGCTGTACCACAGTGGCTCCTCTGATTTATTCTGCAACCAGAGGGGACAACTGGGCACAGCATGGGTACATGAGACGGGGAATAGTGGCTGGCACATGGCACCACAGCTCCTTTGGAATCTAAGAAAAATTGATTTGAGGTGGAAGGACTGTGTTCTCCCCACTCCCTGGGTAAAGGAGGAACGTGTTTGGCACTGCATGGGCATAATGGTGAAAGGGGGGGGAAGCAGGCTGCAAAAACCTTTTCTCCCAAGGTCCCTTGGGTTTATATTCTTAGTCAGAGTACATCACACAACAGGAAATTATGCTTCCTTTCTCCCTGACTTTCCTGGGTTCGATTTCAGCTCCTCCTGTGTGGCACAGCTAGCACAGGTAAAGTTATTTTACAGTATGAAGTCGATGCCTCTCCAAGTAATTAAACCAATGTTTATAACATTATCCCCTGTAAAAGGGATAATTGTTATCCCCCATTTCACAGGTGTGGAAATCAAGACAATTTGGCCATGGTGTTGAAAGGAAATTATGTTGAGCCCGTGGCATTGAATTCATGTAACTCATCCCACTCCTTGACTGTGGATCAGAGTTCAGAGAGTCATCCTCTATAAATATCTGCCAG
This sequence comes from Motacilla alba alba, assembly GCF_015832195.1. Classification (NCBI taxonomy): domain Eukaryota; kingdom Metazoa; phylum Chordata; class Aves; order Passeriformes; family Motacillidae; genus Motacilla; species Motacilla alba. The sequence continues at coordinate 56,434,995 of NC_052020.1, read as the reverse complement.
CAAGTGTATGTGAAACATAAAAAGCCTACCCTTCCCTCAAACTTTGATTCAGTCTAAATGTATCCTTCTCAGACCTGCTTTTACTATATTTGGTCTAAAAGCCCATAAATCGAGTTACACACAGAAACTTTGGGGAGAAGATTGCCAGAAATAGGGTTTCTGCTGTTGGAGGCTGCTGCCCAGTCCTAACCTGTGCTTTTCATGTCTCAGTTGCAGATGAGATGGAAAATCATCTGTTCTGCTTTGGCCAGAAGTTTATCCTGGATTCAGATTCTCTTTTTTTCCCCCTCAAACAGTACATACAATTGCTGCACTACTTTGCAATACAGAAAAGCAAAATTCAGGAGTTGAACTTTGATGATCCTTGTGGATCCCTTTCAGCTCAGGGTGTCCTATGGCTCTATAAGGATACTCCCATATCTGATTGATGGAATTGGGATGGAGCTGATTTATAAAATGAAATGACATGTACAAAAGTGGGGAAAAAAAGAGGAAAAAAAATCAGTGAGAAGCAACTTTCAGGTAATCATTAAAAAACAGAAGACAGAATTTCTTCCTTATTGAATAGTTTTTGCCCAGGAACATTCTAGTCCTAAAGCAAATCCAGAAACTGTTGTGAGTTTGTGACATATGACTTTTATCTTGAGAGTTTACAGCAGATTGCAACAGACTGAGATGACATTTAGGCAGCTGAAGCCACATCCATTGAGTTCTGTTTTGCAGGGAAAAACACCCTGTCTGGTGGGAATGTTGAGCTGTTGGGTGGCAGAATGCATTATTATTATTAGAGATGGCAAGGATCTATGTGGCCTTTGTGCTTGAAATAAGAAATTTGCAGTTTGCAGCTTACGGGCTGGGCACTCCTTTGTTTGCTTGCTTTTGTATCGCCTGGGTTTCTGCGTGTGCATACTTCTGCTAATGCAAAAATAGAGCCTCTTTTATTGCAACACTTCACAGAATTTTTCCAGCATAAATGAGCCAGTTTCCAAATCAAAAGGATAAACCCTGATGAAAAGTTGGCTTCTAAATGTGAGATTGTTCATTGTCCACATTCCATTGGCTTTTAAAGGAATAAAAAAGTATTTCTATAATGAAGAGAACTCATATTTTAAGGGGGTAGTAACCATTCTCTAGCAAATAGTAAAAATTGTGTCAAATTGAGGAGGGTGGTTTTTTTCCACCACTTCTCATTGCCTTATTCTTGCAGAATGCAAAGACACCCAGTGAGTAGGATAGAAATGCTCAGGAATGAAAAATATCTTTGATTTCCAAACTTCTGCTCGTCTTTGAGAAACTGCCAGGTCTTGTGTTAGTGGTGACTTTGTGAATGTGAGAGGCATCTTGCTGGTCTGGAGGCAGAACCATTGGTCACACACTGATGGCTCTTATGGGCACAGCCAGGTCCCATCTGCCAGCCCTGCCTGCTCAGGGTGACAGAAAATACCTCTGCAGGTTTGAACCCTGATTCCTCCCAGTTTGAGACAGAGCAAATCGGATTCTGTAAAATGGAGCCAGCAAAACTCTTTAAGGGGTTTTAATTCTAAAGTGCCTCTCTGCTTTTGCACTGATTTTATATATATTTTTTTGATTATTTGCCATCTGTGGCAGGTAGAGGGAGAGTCCCAACACCCTGCAGTGCTTCTACAGGGCCATTGGTTCCCAAAATGAAAACAGCAAAGTCAACAAGGTAAGCAGTGTTTGGATTGTGCCTCAAAGAAGGAAAAGACATGAAAGATTTTTGAGCAAGATGCTCCATGGGAAAAAATTACTCTAACAGAGAAAATCCTTAACTCCGCATGAAGAGAGGCTTAGTCCAGCCTCTTTACCTTTACAATTCCTGCTTGACCTTATTGTGGCCCTTCAGTACCTGAAGGGGTCCTACAAGAGAGCTGGAGAGGGGCTTGGAGTGGCAGGGCAAGGGGGAATGGCTTCAAACTGACAGCAGGATTGGATTGGATCCTGGGGAGAAATTCCTGACTGTGAGGGCAGTCAAGCACTGGGAAAAGTTGCCCAGAGAAACTGTGGAGCCTCTTCAGCCTTTTCCTGGCAGTGTTCAAGGACAGGCTGGAAGGGATTTGGAGCAACCTGGTCTAGTGGAAGGTGTCCCTGCCTTCCACCTTGGCTCAAAGATTTCTGGCAGCTGGGATGGAGGATGAGAGCCTGCCCTGTGCTCTCACTTCCCGACCCAGATGTACCCATCTCTTCCAGCAGCACTCCTGCTGTCAGGACTGACCAGCAGAAGGTGAGTGAAGTTATTATTTAGTTATTTAGTCTAAAAATAGATTGATGTAACCTGCAAAAGGCTAAAAATATAATCTGAAAAAAGAGACTGATCTCTTGTCTTATATTCCTCCAGTTACATAGTGCTGGATGATGAAGAAGATGATGAAGCAGCAAATTAATTCCTGATTCTGCAAGTGCTTTTGAGGAGCTGAAAAATTGCTTGGCTAAGGTGACAGAAGGGTCACAGAGGACAGTGAAGACAGCCTTCCTAATGTAGGAGCTGGAAAATTTGGCTAAACCAAGACATTTGTAGCACTTTTTTGTACCCATCAGTAACTCCGAGAAGTTTGAATAAGGGAAATAATTAGTTTTTCTTCTAAAATAATGCAAAATTGCACTGGGATGGGAAGGCTTCTCAAAGGTCTTTCTGCTTAGCTCAACATTGCAGTCTAAAAGGCTGACTGGGAAGGATGGACACACATGAGTTTCTAAGTGTGGACCTGAGCAGTTCAGCTTTGATGCTGCTGCAAGATTTACTGCCAGATTGATGAGGGAAAAAAAAAAAAAAGCTGAATTATCTAGAGTTTGTACAAGTCCTTGATAAATAGTTGGGCACCAGCCACTAACCTAAGCTATTCTGCAGAGAATCAAAATTTGAAGTGAAGGAAAAGGAAATGCCCTACTTGAAAGGATAGAGAAGCAGAGGAAATTGACTTGAACCATTGTTCAAGTCCCATAAAACAAGAAAAACTGAACTGGCATACAAAGGATGAGAAAGAGTTCTCTTACAGCCTTTCACTTTTCAATTTACGAAAGAAAAATTAATGCTGGCTGCAGAAAAAGCCTTTAACCATACAAAATAATCTGGAATAGAATTTCAGAAGTTCCCAATACAAGCTTCTCCCCGACATGTGCTAGAGGAGGTGGCACAAAGCTGAAGAGTCAGATCGGGAGAAAAGTGCATCATCATTGAGACCTGCACAGAGGTTCAGGGAATCTGGGCTTTTGTGGAGCAAGTGTGGATTCCCACTCATCCCCTGAGCATTTCTGATAAACAGCAGGATATTATAGAACAAGGAATGACTGTGAAACATGGCTTTCAGAGAGGTGAGTGTGGAGGGGCAAGGAGCTGTGGAAAAAGCAAGTGAAGTTCTCTAAATTGTCCTTGGACTAGTGTCAGCACGTGGCACTGCCTCTAAATGGGGAAAGCAGCAGTGTAGGACAATTTCAGAGAAAAGGAACCAGGATCTGTTTTTCAGATCTCAGAGAGGCACAGGTGGTAAAACTGATCCAGGTACTGTCAGAAACAGGCTCATTGAGCAATCACTCCACTGACTAGGAACAGAAGAAGAGGCTTTATGTAACACTGAGAAAATGGATTAACTAAGCATAATTAAACTTGAAGTCACAGAATTATTTGGGTTGGAAGGGTCCTTAAAGGTCAGCTAGTTCCTACCCCCCTGCCATGGGCGGGGACACCTTGGACAAAGGTCAGTCAAGCCCTGACCTTCACCCAATTCATACCATGAAACAGGATGACAGCAGCAGCGAATGCTGGAAAATTAAACTCAGTCATTTTAAATGCTGGATGTTGCTTGTATAGAGATGATGCTAAGAATGCTGGAGTGGATTCAGGTGGGCTTTTCTTACTGGATCTCGAGAAATAGTGGTGGATACAAAAGGCAGGAAGATAAAAGCCCTGCCCTTAGAGCAAGAAGAGACTTGTGCTCATTTAAAAAGATGGCTTTCAGCTTGAAAATGCACCATCAAATGGTAAAGAGGGTCTGGTGGTGTGTCATTTGTGCAGTGTGTTGTATCTACCTGAAATCCTGATGCATCCAAAGTCTTTGAAGGGGAACTCATAAACTTTTTAAAAGTGGTTTGTAATAAGAAATGTGAGGACCCTAGAAAAAAAACCAACTACTTTCAGATATTGTGTGGGAGAACACCAGGGATGGAAAAGGGTTATTCAAGTTAAGGCATAGCCACAGCATGGAAACAACTTGGCATCAACAGCTCAGGAACAAAATTAAATTGGAAACTGGAAGGAGTTCTGTTCTGGATATGTTTTTATAGGAGAAGTGAGAAAGAGTTTATGAAAGAGACAGCAGATTCCAAAGAAAGAATAAATATTCTTCAGGGATTGTCTCAAAAGGCAGATATAACAAAAACAAGCAGGAAAATTAAAATCCCCCAGGAGGTTTGTACAGGAGAGAGCTCAGGCTGAGCTCGTGGTATCATGACACAAAGTAGAGGCTCCTGATTATGGTTGTGCCATTTCTAACCTGCCCACAGTCCTTTTCTCTGCTTGGTGTGGACCCAGCAAGAGGCAGAAGAAGATGGGATGCTGTTCCCCTGGAAAACAGCCTCCCAAAGGGTCTGTTTGGTCTCAGGTTAGGGCTGGTCTCACTGCTCCCTTCCTTCTATTAAGAAGAAGCTCCTTTATTTAGTGGCAGCCAAAAAGAAAAAAGAAACAGAGCAGAGCACAGGGCAAATAATTAAAAACTGAGTTGAGAGACTAGAAGGATATGGAGACATTCCCAGGACATTTCTATTTCCTATGATAAAGAGGCTGATGCTATTTGATAGAGAAGAGTGGGCAAGAACAGCAAGGGATAAAGCAAACATAAGGCACATCCTGAAGGAGAAAAAAGAACAAAAGGTTTGGGGCAGCGTGGGGGCAGCCTCCTGCTGTTTGATCCCATCACATCCTGGCACACAGGGATCGGTTTGCATTTCCTAAAAATAAACAGAATGGCACTGAAGTGGCATCTGACCACAGCCCAGCATATGTTTCCTCCTCGTGGAAACACCCCGAAACCATCCGGACCGAGGGAGGTGACAAGACACCCACGTGTGCTCACACTGCAGTTACACCTCTCCATATATATATTATTAAAAAAATCACATGCTACAGAACTGTCCTCTACTGCAGCAAAAGTAAAACCCATTTGCTTTCAGCTCCACTCCAAAGAACTTAAAAATCCATCACAAAAAGGGTTCTAAAATAAGGGTTTCTTTTATGGTACAACAGGTTCCCCGTTGAAAGGCAGGAACATGAATTTCAGATATGCCAAAAAGCCTGGAATTCCTTAGGTCTCAATATTCCCACTCTCTCCTTCTTTGAACAGTCATTTCTTTTGATCCTTTTCTGTACCTCTTTGTTGCATTTCAGCTTTTGATACCAGTGGACAACTTCTGTGTAAAAAGTGAATTCTGAAGTAGTCTCGGAATATGCTGAATTTCTTTACCCTAAAATTCACAGGGGGTAATTCATGTCCTCTGTCCATGCTGGCTCTAAGGGAATCTTCTTCATTCTGAATGACAGCTCCCCAGGAAGTATTTTCTAACCCCTCACCCAGAAGCTGGGCCCTGAGCATGTGAAGGAAGACTTTGGATTCTTGGTAAATTTGGGATCACCCTGCATTGAGTCTTAGCCAATATGTTTTCTGGGTATGGGAAGGATTGTAATTGTTTCTTGGGATAAACCCCAAGCAGTGCACATGCAATGTTAAGAAATGAATGCATTGATCACAGACTTATATCTGATTTTAGAAACCAATAAAGCATGTAGCATAAACCAGTAACCTTATTTCATGTCATATTCCTGAATGTCAAAGCACAGAATGGTGTAATATATTTTTTCATTTCTTCCCAGAAATTCGATTTTACTGATAATCCAAGATATAAATGACTGCTTCTCCATAGAAGCCACTGTGACTCACAAGATTCATACATCTTGAGAATTGCACTTAAAGAGCTGTTTAATAACTTTAAACCTTAATGCAGACATGATAACCCTCAAGTCAGTGGCCTGGAGAAGAAGAATTCGAGCACATTTCACGAGAGTTTGTCACTTGCGAATTAAAATCCCAGAATATTTTAAAACATCATTGTTCAGGAGGGTTGACCTGGCCAGCCTCAGGAAAGAATGTGTTTTGGTTTGGTTTGTAAATGCCTACAGGCTTTAGCTGATGAATGCTATTCTCATCTGCAAGGAAGTTCTCCACTTCTTTTAAAGCTGACATGGAGCAAGCTGCTAAAATGAATAGACTTAAACTTTACAATGACACCAGATTTTTCCTCCTCTTTCGAAGCAGCTCTAAACTGATAACTGTGGATTAAAATGGCGAATCTGGGTTTTTTTTTTTCCAGCACCCCAGACCTGCAGCTGAGATGGGAGCAGGATGCAGCATTCCCATGGCTTTTCCTAGGTCAGTGCCTCAGGGCTCAGACCACCTGCGCAGCACCTGCAGGCAAATTATTCCAGGTAATTAGCCTGAAGATCTCAACTTGCTGTCAGCCTCCTCCCTCATTCATATCAACTGCTGAGCTGTCAGAGGGACTGTGACAAGCATTCACCATGAATGGGAGGGCCTCGTCTTTTCTCCAGAGCTGTACTGGAGGATTTACCCTGTTTCCAAGATGGACAAAAGTCTTTAGAATACCACCAGCAACTACAAATGAAGTATCTCAGGTAACACCAAAGTGCTGATATTTTGAATTGATTTCTGTTGTGTCCTACAGGACAAGCCCCAGTTTTGGTCTGTTCCCACCAGTGGCACCATTCACACTCATGGGACTTGGAAATTGAGGCAGAGGGAGGAAAGTACTTTGGGGTCAGCAAAGATGGGGCACCGGAGACCAGCAGATCCTGGTGCAGAAAAGTGTGGCAGAACATGCTCCTGCATCTCACAGGTTAAATCCTCCTCTCTGCTGCAGAAGGAACAACCAGCTCAGAGGGTTGTGTACAGCAGCAGTGCCTGGCAGGGTGCTAAACGCCCATGAAATAATGGATTTTCTCATGTTGGAGGTTGAAATGCTGTGTCCTTCCCTGTGGCATATTTTTCTCCATTTGAACCCTCTCTCAAGCTCTGGCCTGGAGGGCTCTCATTGTCCCCTGGCTGTGATGCCTTAGGATTTTAGCTTTTCTATTTTTCAAATTCTGTACTGCATTACTGTAAACTCCATATGAAGTGTTACTTAACTGTCTTCACATTTTGGTCAGACAAAACAATCCCTCTAGGCCTGAACTCCAAGGACACCCTACTGCCTCAGGCCCCAAAAAATATAATCAAAAGTTGAATTTGGGGGGGAGCAAACTGGGGGTGTATGACTTCATTACCTGAAGCTGTAATTGGAGGATTAACCCCTAAATGGACCAAACTTAAAATTGTCTGAAAAACTTGTGACCATTGTCCAGCTTGGGTGAGGCCTCTGGGAGGCTTCTGACTGCCCAAGGCGTGCCTATTGAAGGCCTTTATTAAATACCCACTTTATTCTCCTAATCTTGTCCTAGGTGGCCACTCCAAGGCCTCACTGTGCCAGGGCACAGGTGTTGATCCTGGCACGGGCGCCGTGTGACGGAGCTGAACTCGCGGTGTCCCCAAATCCTCCAGCCAAGGGGACACGGGGCTCTCGGGAGGCCCGGGCTGCCTTGGGTGATGCTCAGCCCGTGTCAGGCCCCTCAGCAGGGACTGCCCCTGGCTGTGAGGGCTGGTGTGGCCTGGGACAAGGGTTTTGTGGCCTTTGCCTTATAATTCCAGAGGTGCTGTGTCGCAATACGACACGAAAAGACGACACGGACACTGCTGCTCTCCAGGTGAACAAAAAAAAGGGACCTTTATTTTCTGACTCCAACATTTATGGTTTTCCAAAAGTGACAGTGGATTGGAGGGTGACAGTGCCACCTCTCCAATGACACTGGACAGACCAAGAGTCCATCAATTCTCTCCTCCTCCATGAAAGAATGCAAAACATAAGTTATCTACAGAACTGTGTGTGAGAAAGTTTGTTACAAGAATACAAACATCAGAAGGCTTAGCAAAGTCTTAAAAAATCAGGGTGACAGTGCTGAGCACCAGAGGCCAGCAATGCTCACGGTGTGGGCTGGGGTCACTGTCCCCAGGCGTGTCCTCACACACAGCCTGTGAGGAGCTGCCTCCTCCTCAGGCTCTCCCCACAGAGGAGTTGGGAGATGCTTTTTGCTGTCCCTTAGAACCTGTTTGTGCATCGTTTTTGGGGAACATCAGGTTTCCCCATTTTTCTGGCTTTCAGTCTCGTATCTATCAACCCCCCCAAGCCTTTTGGAAGGGAAGGAGTGACAAGGGAGTTTCAGGTAGCTCCAGGGTTTTTCTGCAGTGGCACCATATGGTGATTTTTCTTTTTTTAAAGAAAAAGAAATGTTTAGAAACATGCCCAAGCCACAGATTTCAGATCAGGATGCATATATTTTTAAAAATACCCTAAATTTGGGAATTTGCCCTAGAGCAACTGTTGGACTGTCTTCAGCCTTCTAAAATAGCCCTGCCCAAAATCCAGACTCTGAACCCCACCCTTCAGTCTCATGCCTTACTTTAGCAAAAGTGGAAATAGAAATAAAATCTCATTTTATCTGAGAGTTTTGCTTCAAAACACTTTTAAATATTTTAGTTTTGCTTTCTTAATAATTCATGTCTGCTAAATAAATGGGGTTTTTTTACCTCCTTGCCCTCTCAACCAGCTGTTTTCCAAGCCTTGTCTGTCAAGGGTTAAGGAAAGGAGGCCTGAGAGAAACTGCCACTCATTAGCAGCCAAAATCCTTGAAATTGCTATTGAACTTGGAACCTTGTGTGCTATTGTTCTTCTCTCCTCTGCTGGAGTCTTGCATGATGGTGGTTTGGATGGAAACAGTTTTGGGCAGGTCCTTGGAAAAACAATGGGAAAAAGCCCTTTTAAACCACCCTGTGAAAGCCAGCAATGGCAACACTGACCAGAACTCACAGATTTAATGTTGTGCATCTGGAATTGAAGGGAAGCTTTCTCCCAGGTTGATGGCAAAAGTCCACCAGTGTGTCAGGGCTCAGGACCAAACTCTTTCCAGGCATAAGGACTAAGTAATGTTGCAGAACACCTTTCCAGGTGACAGGATTAAACATAAATTTTGGGAAACCACTTTGTTATTTTCAGCCTACCAGTCAATTGCTGCTTACCATCGTGAAAATATCATTTATTACAAGGTGTCTCGAGACACCTCTCAAAGGGTCAAAAGTATCTTGAGATACTTCTCCACCACTTTTTCTGGTACCTGTAGTGAGCACAGCAGATGTGGGAAAAGGCTGCAGAACTCAGCCTGAGCACTGAAATCTTCTGCTGGATGTCTACCTGTAATTGCTCTGAAGAGGGCACAGAGAGAGAGAGAAGAGAAAATGAGTCAAAACTGTATTTTCCCTGGTTCTTGGCCACTGGCAAGCAGTAGTGGGTTTGCTTGTGTATTTTTTCCCTATTTGTATGCAGCGGGGCAGCCTATGAAATGGCTTTGCCACATTATTTCAGCTTTGCTAAGGTATGCAGCTGGTGATCCCTCAGAAGAACTCTACTCTTTGTGGAATATTTTTTGAGCAAAGAGGATTTTTGGACTTGGCCCAATATTTTTCTTCTGGGCAGTTATGGTTTCCTGGCCTTTCCAAAAAATACCATACCCATGTGTGTACTGGTGCCACACAAACCTTGTTTTAATTAAGATGATCACCAGATTCATGTGAATCCAAGCAGAAATGTGGGACGATGTCCACGAGCTGCCCTGTGGCTTACATAGGCTTGTTTTCCATTACACAGAGTCTCAGGAACCAAGCAGGATGTACCTGCCAGGAGTGGTTTGTGCTGCTGAAAACACTTCTTTTTGGGCAACCTCAAAATGCTCCTGTTGGGACCCTTGAAGGCTTCTGTGCTCTAGAGAAGTTATCCCCAGCTCTGTTCTCTATGGAGCAGCGCTCCAGCCTCCAGCAGAAATGCAGGCATGGGATAGATGGAAATTCCTGCTCTCACTCTTTTATCAGCCACTGCAACAGGCACAGCTCAGCTAGAGAGAACTCTGGAGTCTCAACTGGCCCCGGATGAACCTTGTCATAAAATAATAACAATAAAAACAATACAGGAATATGAATCCTGTAAATCACTGACCTCTTCTGAGAGTAAACTGGATCTCTCTTAACGTTTTTAGGATTCATTTAGAGCTGTCTTTATGGCCGGCTTGTATGTCATCATGGCATGGGCAGGTCTTCAGCTGAAATAAATCCCAGAGCCTCCACTAAAACTGTCATTTCACTTTTGATTTACACTCTCCTGAGTGAGACAGTCCCTGTGCTATTTCTATTCAGATAAGGGACTCAAAGTTGTTATCAGAGCATATAACACTCTAATTATTCTGACATTGGAGACAGATTAGAAAGCAGATCTTTGGAAGCCTCTTGAATTGGACTGATGCTCTTTGAATCCTAAATATCTTCTGACTTGCAACTGTGATTGCCCTTGCAAATTTATCAGGCTCTTAATGTTATTTCAGCATGCCTGAATGGCTGATTTTATTTGCCTGTGTTGTGATTAAAACTAATGGGAGCAGACCACAACTTCATGCTGTGTTTCCATATAGCAGAGTAATTACAGAACAGGCTTTGAAAATACATCTGCAATGCAGGTATTGCTCAGTCAGTTTTTACTAGGGGATATGGGCACTTTTTTGCAAGTATACGGAGTTTCCATGTGTTTAGAGCATGCAGGGAGTTTGATTATCCCTTAAAGCATGGCCAGAACACCTGTCAAAATACCACTTCTGTTCTTGGAGATTAAGAAGTAATTTATTTCTTGCCATTTGCCAACTTATTCTTAGCTTGATACCCTTGTCTTGTATTTGATATGGATATATCTGTAGCTGACAAATTCAATTTCATAATAAACCTGACAAGAGCATTTCTGCCAGAATACAGCTCTGGCTTGATCATGTGTCTGGACATGAGAGGGGGAAAAGCAGCAAACAAGGAACCAAAGATCTGAGGTGCAGTCAGAAATTTTCTTAGAGCCCAGCCTAGAGAGAATAACACAGAAAAGGACAGAGAACATGGGGGAGCAGCTGATTACAGTTAGACCAGGTGATGTCCTCACATGTTATTTGATATCTGCTCTGCTCAGACAAACTAGATTTGGTTAATAAAGAGGATTTGAGTTCATAAAGAGGTTTTGATCATTAACTTTGAGAAATAACTACAGTGAGTTTCTTCTCTTAATGGAAACAGCCAGTGAGACCCCCAAAACCCACTGAACTGCTGGAAGACAGCACTGCAAGGACCACTCAGGGCTTCAGCAGCATGGGATGACTTCACCCGTGTTCCCTTGGACCTCTCATAGATGAGCAGAATGGCTGAGGGGAGGCTGAGGAAAACCAGCCCCTTCCCTGTGTGTGCAGCCCCTGCCTGGAGCATCAGAGAGCAGCAGATGGGATGGGGAGGGGAGCCAAGGAGCTGCTGAGCCTGCTGAGGTGTTCCACAGTGAGACGTGCCTGGCCAGGATCACCCAGGACATGTGTCCCACCACCAAACCCGTGGGGATAGAAATCCTTGCAGGGATTGGACAGTGAGCTGTCTGAACACATGGAAAAGGAGCATGATCCCTGCTCTGGGGTTGTTGATAATGGCTAGAAATGCTCATTTTAGAAAATGAGGTAAGTGTAATGTTACTAGAAAGTGGAAAGCTTCCAAGCCTGATCCTGCCTCATGCCCCTGCTGCTCTTCAACTTGAGACCAGACACTTGGGGCAAGCTTTACCCTGAAGCAAATGTTGACTGTGATGCTGTGATCCCTCCCAGGAAAGGAGGGTTTGTGATGGAAATGATGACGGAGTATGAAGTGCCATGGTGCTTTATGAGCAGCACAGCTACAACAACAACCCCCGTAGCAGTAAATAGGAAAAAGGTCCTCTCTGTCCAGATGGGGAGGCAGGAGATATAACCCCACTCTACGTAACACCAGAGACTTTCCAAATCCTACTCCAAAGCTTTTAATCCCCTCAGTCCTAAACGGTTCAAAATTACATCATCATTTCCTCCATTTCAGACAGAGCTTTGCCCCTTCTGCTCCTTAGCTGCAGTGCAGCTTAATAGGACTCATACTTCTTCATCTTAAATGGAAAAATATATGTCAAGGCAAAACAAAGCACAGTTTCTAGATCTCCACAGGGGGCGAGGGGGGTGTCCCATAAATCTGTGTGTGATTAAAGGCAGCTGCAGATTGACATGGACAGTTTGAGCTTGTCAGTCCCTTGATGGATGGCTGTTGGAGCAAGCCAGCAGTGGCAAGCTCAAGACAATGAATTTCCTGCACTTCCTAATCTCATTGCTGAGGACTGGGAAATGGATGCCTAATCAGCCCTCTATTGGTAAGGGCCCTAACCCAAACCCCAGCACAAGCACTGCAAGTTTTCAGCCTGGCCATTTATTCTCAACTCTTTTAATCTCTTGTTTCAATAGCAGCAAATGTGGAGAAGGACAATGAATTCCTTTCTGGTAACCTGAGAATACCGGCTAATGGAAAAAACAAAAACTGCTCTGCAACTATATTAAATTTTCAGGGATTTTTCCCTCCTGCCCCCAACTGGCTGATGTTAACATTTTTTCCAGCGTCCTTGAGATTGCAGCAAACAGCTTGCAGGGAAAAGAAAAACCAAACAGCTTGAACCACATCCTCAGCTGGCACAAACTGATGCAGCTCTCCTTTTTACACCAGCTGAGAAGCCAGGGTACTGCTGCTTTTATATCAGATTCACAACAGAGTTACCATCATAAAAGTAAGATACTGAGATGAGTTTTGCTCCAAGTGACATCATAAATTTGTGGGGAGCAGGAAATGTCTTGGCAGAGTTGAATGGGGTGCTGTGCACAGAGCCCATTTGGCACCAGCAGCTAAACCCAGGATCCATGGGGATGCATCCAAGGACACAGTCTTGCATTTTGTCTCCTGATTTTATGAACATTAGACTGGTCTGTGTGCTTAGAAATTGCAGGAGGAAAAATAATGATGAAACCACACATCCAATATTATGGTTGCAATTCTGGTTATCTAGCATGTTTTACTATAAAAAGTGAGTGATTTAAGAAGAATGGAATGGAATAGAATAGAATAGAATAGAATAGAGTAGAATATAATAGAATAGAATAGAGTAGAATAGAATAGAGTAGAATAGAATAGAGTAGAATAGAATAGAATATTTCAGTTGGAATGTACCTACAGTGCTCTGGCCCAACTATCTGACCTCTTCAGGGCTGACCAGTGCATTAAGGGCAAATGTCCAAATGCCTCCTAAACACTGACAGATCTGGGGAATCAAGCACCTCTCTAGGAAGCCTGTTCCAGTGTCTGACCATCCTCTTGGTAAAGAAATGCTTCCTGATGTCCCATCCAAGCCTCTCCCAGTGCAGCTTTGAACAATTCCCACGTGTCCTGTCACTGGATACCAGGGAGATGAATCAACATTTGTCATAGAAAGAATCATAGAATGGTTAGGGTTGGTGATATTGGTGGTGTCCAGCAGCATCTGGAAGGAGGAGGAAGCACCTAGTCTGAGGTGTGAATTTAGGGAACTTTGCTGCTGGGCACTAGGGATCCTACATAGTTTCAGGGTCTGAAGTTTATGAATAGGAGTTTGGGGATTTCAAGTTTGGATTTAGATGCAATTCCCACATCTCTCAAAGATGCTGTAAATACTAATATTTTTTTTCTGGGAGAAGGGATATTTGGAGAACTGCAAGTCTGGGGCTTAAAATGTGAAGAGATCCCAAGTTACCAGGGATGTACTGATGTCAGTAAAAGCTAAAACAAAAGAGCCTATTAAAGTAAAGAGGACGACTCCAGTGTGCTCCAGAAGACCTTTTGGAAAAGCTAACTCAAATGTGCTCCAAAATTCAGTATTTGCTAACTGAAGACCTCACAGTTTGCATTTGGGGGACTGAAAGTTACTACATGGAATTTGGAAGCCATGCTCTTTCAGAGGTGAATTTGAAAGACAAAACAAAGGTAGGGAACCTACAAAACTGCTGTTTTGTATAAACTGACTAGTAATTGCTTTTTGAGCAGTCTCTCTCTCTTCTGTATTTTAACAGAACCGCAATACATATTCCAAATGGCTGGAGTATAAAAAAAAAACCTTTGGCAAAAATATCAGGCTTGGCAGCAACTTGTTTCAGGACTTTGAAAATGAGATTAATGAGGAAGAAGGTGTTGAAAAAGGGGGCCAGAGAAGATGGGGATTGATGCTATTGTAGCACAGACATCCTTGTACCACTTATCAGGATTTCCTGCTTTTAATTTGTTTTTGCATTATTCACCTGGAAAGGAAAAAACCCTTAAGTTCATGCACTTCATTGGAACACACTGGTCTCAAAGAGATATGTTTGCTATTTTCACATGGGAATGGTTACTACTTGGCATCTATTCTAAATTCAAAACGCATTGGGTCAAACTCCTCTGTGTTGCAGCCTTCTCAAATTGCAGGATTTCCAGTCAGGATGCATTTGGCCCAGTGTGCTCTGCCTGTTTTGGCTTCCATACATTATGAGATGGTTAGTTCCATATCCCCTGAAGGATTATATTCTTCCTTGGGCCCGGAGCCCACTCAGGTCTTTGTGTTTCACTAAACCAGACTATAAAGAATAGGTGCAAACCCTGCACAGGAACTTCACTCATCCTACCAATACCATTTCAAGCTGCCTTTGGAAAGAACGTATTTAGTGATGGCCTTGGTGTGCTCTTCCCAGTCATAAAAGAGCTGAGGATTGAGTCCTTCTACACAGCTACCCTTCATTTGGGGGATAAAACCCTGCCAAGCCCATCAGCACAGTGCCCATTAAGCTGTGTAGTTACAGCACCTGCACTGTTCTGCTGTCTGGGAAACATCCTGCACGTCAGCACCTCCAGCCTGCCCAGTGCTCAGCTCCTGCTGGGAATCCTCCAAATCAAACTCCTCCATTCCCCTTGCCAGGGCCACACATTCCTTGTTCCTGAGCTGCACAGGGCTCAGGCAGTGCTGCCCCCATGTCAGCACAGAGCCACTCACAGACAGATGGGCAGAGGCGAGGAACTTTGGGCAATGGGAATTTTGGGTAATGTGGTGTGGATCTCATGTGGCTGACTCAAACATCACCACACCACCATGGAATTCTTTCTGTAGCACAACACTACAGATTCCTGAGGTACAAGGAGGAGAAGAGGACCACAAGCCAGGGCTGTGTGCCTTACACCCTGTGCACATGACTTTTCTGAATCACCCTGAAGGTTACAGCCCAGAAAGTCTGAAATGACCCTCTACACTGAACTCCCCCCCACAAATGTCCCTTGGTCATGCAAGTCTGGAATGCCTCCAAACACTTGGGAAAGGAGAAATAACAAATAAGAGCCTTTCTGTCACATTTCATCACTGTTTGATGAGAAGTCTTCATCAGGATCAGAAACAGAGCCTGCTGTGATTGGGCTTCTAGACTGGCATGCAAAAGAAGCATGTATGAGGTATCTGGGCATAGTTTTTCTACAGCTGTGAGTAAATCACTCGTTTCTCCTTTGCAGGAAGCATTTGGAGCCAGTTTCTATCCCTCTTACCCTGGCAGACTCCGAGGTGCTTTGTCAAGGCTATAGTTTGGAAAGTGTTAAGCAATTTTGGCCAAGGCCCATAGATGCTCCTGTAGCACAAGGCAGGAAGAGCAGCAACATTTAATGAGATTCTCCCTCAGGAATGATGGAGGAAAAGAGAACTTTTCTGGAGCTGAACACTGCCATAGTCTGTATTGCTACAAAACTAAACTGAAGTAAATCTGGTTTCTTTTGTTGTCTTTATTAAAGGCAAAAAAATCTGATAACTTCTAAAGTATAAAATGTAAATCTAAATGACTTAAGCTTCATAAAAAGACTAGCCTCCCATCTGGGAGTAGCCTGTGCAGTTTTCAGTGTAAGAAACAGGCCATAACCCCTCCATAGGCAATACAATTAATAAAATAATATAATTATGCTAAGCCAGTGCTGACGATCATTTCGAGGGATAAGTATAGTTATTCTGGCTTGCAAATAAAAAACAAAAGTAGTTGAAAGTTAGAACACAGAGCAAATGGACGACTCTGAATCCTCCCTCTATTGTTAAACTGTACAAATCTATTGCTTTTCTAATAAATATTCCCAGTGCAGAGCATTTTCTTGCCAATATTTTCAGCAGTGGAAGCCAAGCCAGAAGGTTCTGAAACCAACATATTGGCATGGGTGTTTTTTTTTTTTTCCTCCTTCTTCTAATATACCATGGAATCTAGTTAAATATTTTTCCACTTCTTACTTCTCTCTGCTTCTTCTGGAGAAAATGTGAGTCCTATTTCCTCATAAAAATATCTTAGCAGTTGACAGGTTGGGTGTCTTTGATCCTGAAATGTTTTTGGATGATTTTTCTCCCCCACTTTGACTTTGTAATATAACGCTCCATAAAAAGTATATGCATATATGCAACTTTAAAAGGGGATCCTTATTTGAAATTAAACTTTTACACCAATTAACCTCCTCCCAGTGCTCTATAAAGTGCAGTAAAAACAGTGCTCTTACAGAGACCCTTGCAATTCTCAGATTGATGCCTCCCTGGCTGTGGAACCCAGAACATCTGCTTTAAATTAGCTCTGATGGAAGGTCTACTTGTAAATGCATGACTTAATCAGCCTTACTAAAGTAAATGGCACATACTGCAGCAGAGGGTGCTTCAGAGTCAGACTCAAACCTGTCTTTCTTTTGAAGCAGAGAGGGGGGAAAAAGGGGGGGGGGTGCAGAGGGGGCAAACTTTAAACCAAAGGCGATTTCTTTTTTTTTTTTTTTTTTTTTTGTCTTTTATGAGCTGACATTAGCAGACGTGTGGCTGTACCATAGCCAGTCTAACTCCCAGCACCATGTGCAGCTGTGCAGGGCAAGCCTGCCTTGCTCCTCCCCATCCTCTCATACCCAGGCTTTCAGGCAGGCCCCATTTAGGTGAAGGCTGCAGAGAATTCCATGGAGGAGTTGCTGGGAAAACTCCTCCTTTGCCTGAAGGCTCTGAGCATCCCCAAGAGTGCCCAGTTTGTCCCGGGGGAAGTCTGAGGGCAGCTAATCCAGCCAAGCTTGCCCAAGGATGAGTCTCCCTGCATTGCCCAGTCCCTGCTAACTTTCCCTGAGCAAAAGGAGCCACGGGCTTCCTGTTGGTTTTAACAGTGGCATTGTGAAGGGTGAAGAGTTGCAGAACGTCCTTATGAGGCTGAGTGACTGGGCAATAAAGTGACAGATGAAATTCAGTGTATATAAACAGAAAGTGGTGCATGTGGAGAAAAACAGCCCCCTAGATTCATTATGAAATGATGGGCTCTGAGCTGACTATTACGACTAAGAAGTGAATCTTGAATGAAAACATCAGTTCAGGGCTCAGAAGCCACCAGAAAAAAAAAAAAAAAAAGGTAAATTGAATGTTAGGAATGATTAGGAAAGGAATAGAAAGCAAAACAAAAATCATTTCATCACTTTCTATAGCCTTGGGTCATTCACACCTCAAATAATGTATAATTATTTCATAATATAAAAATAAAAAGCATGTAGTAAACTGGAAAAGTTCTTAAAAAAGGGTAAAAAGGGTGATCAAATGCTTGCAATAACTTCCATATAAGACATGATTGAATCTGGAAAAGGGACAGTTTGGGAGTGGGAGTATGACAGAGATCTAGAGTACCATAAATGATAAGGAGGGGTTAAGCAGGGATAAACTGTTCACTGTTTTCCCTGGAAATGTTCAAGACAAGGCTGGATGGGGCCTGGAGCAACCTGGTCTTGTGGAAGGTGTCCCTGCTCATCACAGGGGGGTGGAAACTGATGATATTTAAAGTTCCTTCCAACCCCAAACCGTTCTGTGATTTTTTCCAGCACAAGAACAAGTGGCCATGATACAGAGTTTGTAAAATCCAGGTTAAAGATGACAGGAAGTTTTTCTTCACACAAAGGTAACAGAGCTGTGGAATCCCTGCCGGGAGAAGTTATGGATGCAAAAAGTTTAGTGATTTCAGGAGAGAATGGTGAGAATTTAGAAGAGATGAGCAGGGCAGGGGATCAGTAGATAGGACCTAGAGAAACAGATGAGCAGAACAGCCTGAGCTGTTTGAGTGTCTGTCCGTCATTTCCTCCAGCCTTTGGTCAGCAACATAAAATGCTGATCAAAGGTAAATCTGGTTTCTCAGATCCAAAGAGAATTGGATCTCAGCATCCAAAACCTGAGTGGATGCTCCCATTCACTTTCTGCACTACCAACCACACCTCCCACCCCACAGATGGATTCAGAAATCCTTCTGATACATCATGCTACCAAAAGGCTTACATTTTATTTCTTCTAAAAGGAAAGCTCTGCAAGCTCAGCTTATGCAAGTTTGGCAAAGCAGCTTTGTCTTCCCTTTCCTGTGTTGAGATGCTGAATTGCTGAATTACTCTGCACATTGCAATATAAAAATATGGTTTCTGTGAGAAGCCTCCTCTCCCTCTGCTGGCTCCACTCAAACCAGGATTAAACCAGAGTTCAGTGGGAGCTTTCAAGCTCCAGCATTTCCTGGGGGCCTGCTCTCTGCTATCATCCATCATTTCTCTACAGCTCATTTTTAGATGCATTTCTTACAAGTTACTCTCTGGCTACACCCTTTTTAATGTCATAAATCTCTTGCCTTTGGCCTGGACACTGCCCAGTCCTCCCAGTGCCATTAATACCAGCCCTCCACTGAGTCATACCTCAGGAAAAGATCTGTAATTGCCCAATTTCATGTTATTTCTTTTCCATTAGAAAGCCAAACTAGAGGTGACCATTTACATTTTTGGGGTAATACATATTCTAAATAAGGCCTTGTTGCTGTTTTCTTTTCTTCCTCTTCCACTTCCTTTTTGGTTTATTCATTCTATGTGATTCTAAAAACCCATTTATTTAGCATTGGTCTTTTAGTGTTCGAGAATGGGAGACATATTGATTGGTAGTTGCTCATGTGAAGTTGTTTAAATAGTACTTTAAAAGACATTAAGCAACATTTCAAATCAAAAACCACTCAGACACATGTATTTGGAAAGATACTGACTAGACTCATATTTCCTGTATTAAAATACTTGTATAAAAATGTGTTCTTTTCTGATTTATCAAACAAGCAAATGACCCTCTGGAGAGTTTTTGGTGCAGACATGAATACCTAAGCAAAATCTTAGTGAATCATTTGAACTTGCTAGACTTTTTCCATATGAAGACTATTATAAATGTATCAATATTATGGTGTGATCTTATTCAATACATGCCTGAAATCTGTATCACTACAGTGTTTGCTCTGGGGATTTCAAAGGAAAAATGCACGCAAGAACATCAGGATTTATGGTGAATATCAATTCCTTACACAAATTTGGTTTGTTACATGCTGACAAAGTGTTTAGTTGAACTTACCTCTTTAGCTCAGCACCATAAAATTTAAGCTTTAATTGTAATTTAATTATAGTTTTAACTATTTTCCATTTCACATAATTGTTTTGAACATTTAGGAACAAGAAAACACTAGGGTGAGACCCACTGAGCAGATCTTAGCAGATAATTTGACTCATCTGTAGGATTTAGAAGTAGGTTGGGAGATGTCAAAATATTTTAAGCTATTTAAAAGTCATGTGTCTAATTCAGCTCTCAGATGTAGATGCATTAAAAAACTCCACCAGATGCTGTAAGACAGGCAGGGAATTGTGGCATACATGGGAAAATCAGAGAAAAAAAGAGAGGGGACAAGGTAGAGATTTTGGCTTAGACCAAGAATTCAGGTCCTGGTCTGAAACCCAAGGGGATGACAGAAAGATTCCTGTTTTTCTCAAAAGCTTTTGAATAGTATTTCCTAATATTGCCTAAAAAGCATTAGTGGCAGGGAAGCACTGAGATATCACAGGGGCAACATTTACTGTGCCTGATGCAGATTAGAAGGATTTTAGCTTAAGCCTGAATAAAGCTGAGAGAGAGATATATGGATGATAAATATGTGTGTATGTGTGTGCATAAATGTACACACGTATTTATAATGAGTTTTATGGAATTTGTATCTTGCTCTGAAGCCAGAGAGGAGTCTGCTCCAGTCCCAGAAGTGGCCAGCCCAGAGGAAGGGTGATAGGCTGGATGTACTTCTGGTCCCTTGCCTGCTGAGAAGGAGGTCAAAATGAGTCCAATAGCAACCTTTCAATAAGACTGAGAGAGGGAGGAAAAATCCCCCAAAATATATGTTCCCTGTGCTTCAATTTTTACACTGTTAAAATACTTCCATAATCCACGCATTGGATTTTGGATATTTTTAACAAAATATCTCTTTTAAAAGCAATGTGTTTTAGGATAGTGAACCACACAGCACAGGAAACAGCTCAGAGAGAGGCTGAAGGAGATAAATTAGAAGAATTGATAGTGTTACCTCCACAGCAGAAGGAATTTCTGAATTCAGGGAGCTGTGCCCCACCATGGATGGAGAGAACCTCTCTTGTCCTGTGGGGAGGATTGAGAGATGAGGTGGGAGACTGCACATTCCACTTGGGTCCTGCTCAGGGATTTGCATCATGGACTGGGCAGCTCTCTTGAAGTCAGGATTGCCACTTCAGCTGTGTGGTGATGGGGAGAAGGGGTCTACTTGCCAGGATTTCACAGTTTTTGCTCTCCAGGTAAAGCTTTAACATAAGGGAATGCAATTACTTTTAACAGGCACAGCGGAGTCACAGCTAATCCCACACAGAAGTCAGATGGGATCATTATTTCTCTTCCTTCAGGTTTTTGGGGCAAGCAGGTCCTCCCTTGTAGCGTCAGAGCTGCAATAAACTCAGGGCAATTTGCGGCTGTTAACAGCAGCAGAACAGCATCACCTCCATCACTGCTTCCACCGTCCACAGGGGTCTCTTCCCATGGGATTCACATCTCCAGCTTGTCCATCACAATGGGCTCAAACACACAGATTGCTCCAGGGTGGCTTCCTGACACTGCTGATGCTTTTTCAGGTCTATGGTTCATTTGAGTGTCCACCTTGGCTTAGCCAGGAAAACACGCCAGGAATTCCATACGTTTTTCTAGCCAGCAGTGAAAAATATTCTTGTGTGGATCTTTGGGTTTCTAGACCTCTGTGGAGGCAAGGCTGGTTGGCCACTTCTGGAATGAGTGTTAACCACAGGATTTCATTCAGACTGTTCATAATGGAGAGGCACTGTAGGCCAAATATCAAATGCCTCCCAACAAAAGGTGTCGCTAGTAATTGTTGGTGCCAGATGTGATGGCTTAGCTGAAATATCCTGAGGTTCTGCATCTGACAGGGGTGTTCCTAGACACCCCTCATCAACTGATCCCTGGTTATACCCATCTGCACAGTGATCTTTCACTGTGTTACTGAAACATGAGCACATCTGAATCCATGAGGGTGTGTGTCTATCAATGTGCTTCTGCAAGTGTAGAAATGAATTCAATTTCTGTATTTCCCCTCCTAGGAAGGGCTGATATTCTGCACTTAATGTCCATCAGGTGTTCATCTGACTCTGCAGCTTGAGAAGTCTAGAATTATGAGTTGTAATTTGGGAACTTCAAGGTCTGTAAACCATCAAATATTTCACTGTTGCCTTCGTTGTTCTGTATTTGCCTTCCCTCATATACCTCCCTGCTTTCTCCTGGTTAAAATCCATGCTGTGGTGTCCTGGGATAAAGTATGTCAACTGTCTGTGTGTGTGGAGTGAGTGGAAGCTACTCCAGAGTTCCCCTTTCAGTGAGAGGGCTTTGAGACAGGAACATAAATCTTTGAAGTATGTGTTGAGCCAGCTGCTGCATCATTTAAAAATAGTCAGGTTGGTGCCAACAAGACAGATTGCTCAACTTGGGGGCCATAAACAGAAATCAAAGGCATGCATTAGCAATGCCCCAGTGTTTGTGTGGTTCCATGACGAGCCCTCTGCCCCTTCCAGCACGTATGTGATAGTGTTAGAGAAGAGCCTGCTGTCACTTCTACCACAGATCAATGTCACCCAGCCTGGGAAGGTGCTGTATGTTGAGGGCTGTGTGAAGGGGGAAGATATTTTCTGACTTTTTTGTGTTAGATTGCAGCCAGTTTTCTCAGCTTCACAATAAAAGACAGGTTTTAAGAGTCCTAATAGCCCCAGCAGCTCTGGTGACCTGCCATTTGGGTATTAAATACTTGAAAAGGGTCAAAACCTATGAAGTGGTCAAAGGGAACAGAAACAAGGTCAAAAGTTTAAGCCATGATACACAGTAGGCAGGGAGAACTCATATTTTAAGGAGTCTAGACAGCATATTAGCAGAGAAAGCTTACTGTGTTGTACTCTGTTTATGGGAGTTTCCCATAAACTGCAAAAATTATTAGGAATGCAGCATAACCAAAGCTTTGCTTTTCCCTGCTGCTGTGCAGTTTTATGTTCAAAGACCATGGCACCTATACAGACTTAATTCAAGTACAAAGGACACAGGGCTTAGGGAGAAAGATGAAAAAAAGAGTTTATTTAAGGTCGTTTTTCCTGCAAAAAAACTTCCAGCATTAATTTATGCATCTGTCTGGAGACAGGTATAACCTAGATGTTGGTGCTTTATAGCAGAAATTTAGGAGGCCAGTGCAGCACTTGGGCACCTGTGTTTTTTATGTTCATGCATAAAATTTTTCTTGATTTCAGAGTGAAAAATATGCAGTGCTGATTCATTTACTTTGCTCAGTTTGTTTCAAGCTTTTCTCTTGTTTCTCACTGAATAAAAAGCAAAGTATGTGACATTTTCTGTCCATAAATCTTGCCTGCTGTGGGCTAAGTTCTACTCACAGCTCTTACTAAGAGTAAGTTCATCAGGCCAACATGTGCTCCAGGGCAGAATTTGGACCTCTGAGGCTACCTGGGTAAGTGCAAGGATGCAGGCTTGGCTTAGGACTTGGGCTCAGCTCAGGGAGCTCAGCTCAGTGATGTCACCTCTGAGATCTTGGGGGAAGCTTCTTATGGTGTCCCAGGCTCCATGGCTCTGCTCCATCATGGTACTGGATTGAAACACTTACACCCTTTATTTCCTTCAATTCACATCCTTACCTGCCCCTTTGCATCACTGCAGAAGTGGAAATGATAATTATTTTTGTCTGACATGATTGACAGTTCTTTAGGGCAGAGAGCACTCTTGTTGCTTTGATTAATTTCTACAAGAAAGTAAAATTGTCTCGAATATTCTGTTAAAAATAGTGGCTTCAAAAAACTGATTATGGTGTTCCATACAGTTAACTGTAGCTCTGTAGTTCTCTAGAACTGTAGTTCTAATCAAGGAGTTATTCCCAAAAATAATTTCAGAAATACTGTACGTACCCTCTGTGGTTACCTGCAGATACTGAATTAAAAAGGGAGCAGTGAATCAGCTGTCCACTGGGGTGCACATCTAAAACACAACTGTCCAGATGGTTTTATGCAAAACACCTCAGCTATTCCAGTTCTGTCTCACTTGGACTGATTCAGTGTCTAAACTGTGAATTCAATGTCCTCATGAAGTGGAATCTCCTTTCTGGACTCTGGCCTAGAAACCACCAGCATCAATCTCGTATTTTGAGAACAACAGTGTTCTTTGGAATAACTTCTGAACCTTAGATCAGGAGTTTAAGATGCTGCAGTGGGATTTTCAAAAGCCCCCTTTGGAAGCTGTGCTGGGCCAGTGCAGAGCAGTTTTGTAAAGCCCAGGGTGAGTTCTGAGCCATGCTGCCCTCCTACCTGCAGTGTTTCCTGAGGCTGGACTAAACAATTTGCCTAATCCTGCATGTATGCAAACACTGCAAAATCTGGTTCAATCTGATTGTGCCTGAGCATGTATTTTGTAAAAGTGAGGCCATGAAGAGAGAGATCAGGGAGAAATATTGATTGAGAAAGAGGAAGGCAGGAAGACTGGGAAAAAAACAGAGGTGGGAGCTGTATGAAAGAGCAAAACAAGGATAGAGAAAAACTGTTAATTAACATCACCTATATGAAGTATAAAAGAGCCCTGCCAGCACCAGTGTTATGGAATACACCAGACCTTATGCAAATGTTCTAGAACAGCAAAAGAGTCTTTTGCTGTAATGCAAAATATAAATTTGTATGATATTGCTTATGTGTGTGGGGCCTTCAAGCATCACTGAGCAATAGCCAGCAGCTCTCTGCCAGGAAGATGGCTGGGATTTGAATCCCAAATGGGATTCACTGCAACAAAGCCAAGGTGCTGCAGGTCGAGTCCCTGGGATGGGCAGGCTGAGTGCCTGCCAGCTCAGAAAGAAAAGTGAATTTTCTTCCCAAGAGAGTAAGGATGTGTGAACTTCTAGCAAGGTAAGCTGAGGAAGTTCACATGGAGCAGAAATCTCCCTGTGAAGATGAGCTGAGGAAGAATTTTTAGCAATGTGCACTGATGAGTCATTGCAACTTCTATTAATATAATTGGCACATATGTAAATAAATTCACATGTGCTCCTCTGGAAAGTTAGCTCATGAGATCAGTCAGCAATAATAAACCAAGAAGAAATGCAGTTTCATAGAAACAGTGACCCATGGCATTATTTTCCAGGTATTTTGGAAGGAAAAGGAACTACTTGGTCCTTTGCAGTGGAATGAACGGCCACGTATCTCAGGAATTCTCTTTTAGCTCTTCACAGGTATTTGCACGTGGCTCCACTGAAAAGTTTGCTGAAGAAATTCGTGCATTCTCTGGTTTCTTAAAGACAACCTGTGGTGTGTAGATCCATGGCCAGGTCTGGGGAAGGAAATCAGCACATCACCCTGGGCTGAGCTTCAATCCTCATCGAGGACCTGCCCATGTTCATCAGGAGCTGCATGAAGCCCTTTCCTATTCCAGGCAGTGTTAAACATCAGCACCAAAATGCAGGGCTGCCTTCCTCCCCCACTCTTTTAAAAGTGTGAAACCTGCTGCTGTTATGCCCTTAGCCACCCACTCATGGTTCAGACACCCTTGAGTCCAACACTGTACAAGAAGAAACTTGTATTTTCTGAACAACAGCTACTGCTGCTCTTAGGGTGGGACTTCCTAGACTTATGGGTTATCCTAATAAAACCCAGGAATGTTTTAAAGGCAGTAGCATTAGAGACCACCAACTATTTTATTGTTCAAGCCTAAAAGAAAAATCTGTTCTACCTGAGACTGACCCAGTAGGTGTTTCTTTGAGCAGGCTCCTTAGAAAAGTGGAAGGGCTGAATTTTTACAAGGGCATTAATGCATTATTTTAGATTGCATGAGTCTGGATATTTACACACAACCACACAGTAAGCACGTGAGAAAATCAACTGGATTTGGCTTCACCGCACCTCCTTTTTAACACAGAATACAGAAGAAACAAAATAAACAGAGAAGACCAAATCTTGCCTGTTCAGCATGGATATTTTTACTTTTCTAGAAGTTTGTCTGTCCTGTCCTCCTCAGTGTAACATGTGAGCAAAACATACCTAAAATACATCAAAACATGCATCCTTCCTCACAGTCTTCCCATGAAACAGACCACAGCTGATAAACAAACAGGGAATTTTGCAGGTTGAAAACTGGGTCACCTAAAACTGAAAACCTCAAGGTGGCTCAGTGACAATTTCCATTGACTTAAAAGGACTGACTGTGTCTGGTGGATCTGGGTTTCCCGTGCCCAAGGCTGTATGAGAAGGTATCAGGTAATGAGCTGAGTTCTCTTGAGAGCCAAATCCCATAATTTATTTCAACACTTGTCCTTCTGAAGGTAATTAAACAGGTGATGTGAAAGCAAACTGTGGCCAGTGGCTCTTTCTCCCAAGCATGTGGCTTTTAACTTTTGGAAACACTGATGGCAGGTTTGCCTATCATACCTCAAATTAGATTCAGTGATCCAAATGTCTCATCTGGGGTCCATGGATGTCATCTGGATGGTCACATGGCTATGCAGAACTTCCTTCACTAGCCATAGCCTTTGCCATTAATTTTAGATTGGTGGTCCCTGTGTTACTGTTTAATAATATATTCATGATATTTAATATTAATAATACTTAATATTATATCATGAAGCACTGATGTGTGTGGAGGATGTGAACATCTAATGCAAGTTTTCATGGATGAAGATTTAATTCTCCATGCTCTTGCCTTCTCAAAACAGCAATGCCCACTGTCCCTCAGTGCAGGGTGAATATGCAGTTGGGAAGATCTGAGCCTTGCCATAAAACTCGTGTAGCCCTGACACTTGAGATGCAGAGCCAGGTTTTCCAACTCCCAGACAAAGAACTGCTGTTCAAAATACACAGAGGGAAGCTGGATCTCCACGTGGAACCTCATCTACACCTACCAGTCCCCACCAGGATTTGTGCTGTCTGCTGATAGGGAAGGCTCCAGGAACTGCTCTGAAAGAAGCTCTACAGCTGCCTCCTTGCCTTGCTAGTTTAGAGGAAAATTCCTGACAATTTGGCTGGTTTTAAGTTAAAGGAAAAAAAAATTAAAATTGAAAGCATTGAATACATTTTGGCCTTATCTTAAGTTTGACTTAAATTGAAATGAAATGCTTGACATGGGATTACCTCTTAAAACATCCTTGCTTGATTCCACCTCTACCTAAGAGGGAAGAAAATCAGACACAAAGAAACAGGGATTGAGATCCAGAGATTTAAAAATCAGCTGCTGTGCTCAGTCTGATATATTCCCTGACCTACCCAATCGTTTCTACTCCTGCTCACACACAGACAGAATTAATTCATCCCAAGATGCAACCGTGCATCTGTTTTATATATTTGACCAGTCACTTCAGAAATATTTTTAACTTGTGGGGAGCATTTACAAGTGTAAGAGCAGGAAAGGTGACAAATAAAGGTGAGAGTATACATTTTCCAGACAAGAATAAGGAGACATAACAACTATGGACAAAAATCTACTTCTCTGTGATCCATCCTGTACGTAATCCCCAGCAGGGATTCAGTGATTTCACCTGGAAAGTATTGGGAGGTTGTAAGGAAATCCTGCTTGTTACTAGGCATAGGTAGCAGTCAGGTTGTCTGCATCCACAGCTGCAGTAGCACAAATTTCTGCTGCTTGGATTGAAGGTAATCTCAAGATGTTGTGTAAATCAGGCCAGCTGCTATTAGCTGCACATCCAAACCAGCACATGACATTATGAAGTAGTAGACAGGAATGTAAAAGGCAGGATCAATTCTAAATGAAGGACCCAAGCTTTTTGTTTCCCCAGGTGAACTTTTGCCTTCATTCCCACTAATGAATTCTGAATCTTCCTACTAAAAATCAAAGGTGGCGTCCTCCCTCTGACTACAATTGGGTCTTTAAAAGTTTCCTGACTTAATTTGCCCTCACATAAATGCAAGATGAAGGTTTGTGTCTGATCTGAGCCTCTGCTCTTTCCCAGTTTCTTAAGCTGACAGGGATTTCTCTTTCCTTCTAATCCAAGGATCCCCACTGGCAGGGCTGCAGGAGAGGAAAGGAGGCTGGCCACACAATGCTGGAAAGCAAACTACCTCCAGCTTCCTCCAAATCCCCTTCCCAGTCCCAGAGGAATGCATGCAGGAGGCCAAATGTCTCAGGAAGCAGCTGCCACACTAAATACTTCTAGCTGGGGACTAGTCCTGAGACGGTGGGAAAGTTGAACTGGTTTGGGAAATGCTGGTGAAAGTCCCCAAAAGCAGCTCAGCAGAGAGCTGTCCCCCAGCTCGTGTTTCAGGGGCAAGGAGGAGATAAGAACCCCCCTCACAGTGCAGAGGCAGGGGGCTTTTAGCACTCGATACATCAAATCTTGTTCAGGGTCGATAAGCAAAATCACAGTGCTTCCCTGCTTTGGGACTGGGAGTTTTTCTCCTCCTGAAGGATGACAGGCCATTTTATGCAGTATATCTAAGGGTGCAATGCCAGGAAAAGATGCAGTCCTGCATTTGAGAATTGTAGAGGTACAGGGGGATTTAAAGCGTGCTGTAGACTCTGAGGTTGTGTGCTGGTGCTCATCCCAACAAGGACAAAGTGTGTGTGCTACAAGGGAAGAAAAGCTGATTGCAGTCGTGGCTTGCTATACTTCATTTTTAATGTCCTTGGTTAGTGCAAATGTTGGGCTTAAAAAGGTAATAAAATGCCTTGATTCAGCATATTTATACCAAAACTAGCTTATTCTCCAGTTAACAGAATTTTCTTTAGAAATAAGATTTATCCTTTGCTTTTCACATTTCTTTGGATAGATGACATGACTTGGGAGGATCGTCATCACTTTTATTTTTTTTGCAACATAAATTCTTGTAAAAAACCCAATACCTCTGTTTTAGAGAGAAACTTTAACAAATCTTTTTGTGAGGAGGGGATGAAATCTTTCCAAGTTCTAATGCTCCTAATCCCTGAAGTGCTTTAGGAGGAGCAGACCTGCTGTCTGCACTGTGTTGCAGGCAAGACCGACCTCTGCAGGACAAAGTAGGGCAGGTCTGAAGAAAATTAGGCTGAATGTATCTTGTAGTGGTACCACTAAAAAGTAACTGTTCTCCCATTTTTTGGAGAAAGTCTTTCCTCCTTCCTATTTTCTTGAATCAAACTCATAGTGTGAGTTTACAGAAAGGGGCAGGTGAAATTTTTGTGGGAGCTGCAGCCCTCCCCAGAGAGGGTTTCCTCTGCTCCCACTGATGCACAGAATGGCTCTGAAGGGTAATAAACTCTTGCCACTAGTTCTGTTCAGGGTGAGAAACTCCCTGCAAAGTTCTTGTCGAGGCCTAGGACACTTTGCTATGAATTTTAAAAGTTACACAACGGTGGAATTCAGCCTAACACTGAAAAGGGGATTAACATTTTTCCAAGACCCCTGGGACCAAACTGAGATGGGGGGGTCAGGATGTGTGTGATGTGTGTAGCAGATTGAGGAGTGTTTCTTCTCTGCTACATGCTGAAATTGAGTTTAAATTTTCTTTTTTTTTTTTTTTTCTTTTAGGTGTCCTGGATGAAACAGTTGCCTTTACTGTTTTAATGGCTGCTCTGGTCTTTTCCTCTTTTTCTTCTAATTACCTGCCAGCACCAGAGCATGTTGCTCTCGTACAGTCATCACTGCAGATTCTTTGGAGACCCCAAAACAGCTGAAGAAAGGCTCCTAAGCCTAACAACTTGCTCAGTGAGCAGTGGAACTTGTGAATGCAGGCTTCCTGTTCCCTGCAGTGTGGGTGCTTTGGTGGCCAATAACACCAGCGAGTCTGAAAGGGGCTGCACGCGTGGCTTCTCTGATGGCTGATAAAAAGGTGAGCTCACACCGTGGTTCTCCTCCTCTCTGGAATCTCTCCCCTTTCCTGATGCCTGATGGGAGAAGCAGGAACTCAGTGTTTGAGTCCGCAGCCCTGCTGTGAGGCTGGGTGGAGATTTGGTGGCCAGACAGATTTAAGAGCTGTACAGGGAGAGATCAGCAAAGACTGATGAGCACATGAGCGCACATGGAGGGATTTGGTGGCCCTTTAAGTGTCCCCTGTAAACCCAGCACCCCTGACCCTCTGCTCTCCCTGCAGGAGCATTGCTCCTCTGGCTGTTGGTGGCACAGGTCATTTCATGGCTGGGTGGTGAACTGGCCACACCTAAAAATGTGTGAAGGATTGAGTCTTAGGTTTGGGTTAATAAGACTCCACGGCTTATCTTTTTTTCAGCCACGACCATTCCCTCCTCTGCTTTGCTGTACAAACCCTTCCTGCAGAGGCAGGGATGGGGTGAGGGGGTGCAAATATTTTGTCTTTACATTGGCAGCACCTGGTTTAAATGCACACTGAACCACAGGCACAGACACCAGGAGAACACAACTCTTCTTTCTTAAGAAAATAAACCTAGAAATATCTATTAAAAAAAAAAAGGTGGTGGGTTTGATACCTAGCAGAGGAAGAATAAACATAAAACCAATGGTCAAAACATGAAGATTTGTTTTTCCAGTGACTGACTTACACAGAGAGATATTTCTTTTTGCAAGAACAACAAAGGGAGCAGACAGAGCAAAGAGGTTTTGCAGCTACACCAGACTCTCAGATATAGATCCAGGCATGAGAATTTTAACAAAAATTTCAAATTACCATGGAAAAATAGCAGTGGGGAAGTAATGGCAAGAATAAAACAACCTTGAGGAGATAATCACACCAAAAGCACTGCCTAAGGATGCACCTCCATCAGCTGATATTGGATGCTGTTCCATGGAGGATGTAGATTTTCTAGTTTCTATGAACACTCAACAGCTTTATTACATGTCTAACTTGCTTTTCATTAGATTTTTGGGACTTCCTTCCTTTTTAAAAATTATATAATAGCATAACTGAAATTCTGTCTCAGATCTAGGTGGATTGCATGTCATGCTTCTGGCTGTGGGAATGTCAGGGAAAAGTCCTGTGCTTGTGTAATGCAGGAGATCTGATTTGGTTATCATAATGATTCCTTATGGCCTAAAAAATCTGTAAATTTATCACTGTCTGGGCTTTGGATATTGAAAAAAACCCCATTTTTTTGTTGAAACTGAGCTTTTGAGACTTGTTTTCTAAGTGCTGGAAAGTTCTCAGGTGTATTCTGCATATGGAAGAGCCTTGGTTGCTGCTTCTTTTTGTGATGGAGTGGTAATCTTAATTTTTGTTCCAATTGATTGTTTTTCAGAGCCACACCTGGCAACAAAGACAGGCAGATTCTGGTTTGGATATCCTGTTTCTGGAACTCTGCAGAGTTTCAGGACTTGCATCTTGAATGGCCAGGAAGATCTTAAGTCCTTGCTATTATTTCTTCTTCACTACCTGTTAGCTGTTATCTGTTGCTTATTGTTCTTGTTCTTGCCATTGCTGAAGCTGCATGACCTGGAAAGGGAAGACAAGCTCTCTCCCCCAAAGGTCTGCTTGTTTCCACTTCACATTATGTTCATGTTATGGCCACCAGCACCCTGCATCCGTGCTCCTGAATCTGCACTGTGCTGTGGGAGATAGCTAAGAAAGAACTTGTGCATAAAATACTATCTTGGGAAGAAGTGTTACTTCAGGTAGAACAAAAATTACAAACTCTGAGCACAGGTATCTCCCCTTCCATAGGCATTATTCTGGAGAAAGAAATCAGGAAAGCCAACAGTGTTGTGGTTGGTGATCATCTGACACCTGCCCTGCCATAACCAATGCAGTGGAGGAACACAACAGTCCACCATTACCTCCAATATTCCTCCTATTCCTTATTGGCCTTTCACTTAAAATTTAATTACACTCTTAGTTACTATTCTGTAGTCTCTGCACTGCAGAAACACACTGGAATTGATAAAAATGCCTATATTTTTGACTGAGGCAAAGTTCTTGAGTAATTGATTTGGAGCAGGGTTTTGTTTGATTACACCCCAGTCACTGGACTCTTGAGCTGCTTCAGTTCCCTGCTTGCTTCCAGGAGGCTTTAATTTTGAATAAGGTCAGTCTCTGCTCCCCAGCCATCTGGCTTCAAGCTCTCCAGCATTTTCCTCTTAATCCCCTTCTTATGCAAGCCCAGAATAAAGGAGTTTCTTCCAGCTCCAGATAAGTAGTAGCTGGATTTTTCTCTCCTGGTTGCCAAAACTGCCACAGTTCATCACAGGAAACAGTCCAGCTCCACATTCTGACCTACTGGACCTTGGTTGAGGTATTTGGCCTGCAGGTCCTACTGTATGGGGGGAAATGAAATTACATCTGCAAAGCTGATCACAGAAATTGAAGTTTTCTTTGCTGAAGACACAGCATTTTTGCTACTTCACCAGAATGTTTAAACCAGCACTAGTGAAATGTGTCCAGGTGGAAGTGCCTTCAGTGCAGTCATCTGCACTGTGCTAATATTCTGCATTTCTTTACAGTTCATGGAAGGAAAGGCATATGGAGATTGTGATTTGTTTCACTCAAGATGTATGAAGTTATTCAGATGAGCTGGACTTGGAAGTGATGTAGCTCATCTTCATTCTCTCCAGTGATTAAAGGGAACTTTAAGTGGTTACAAAGCAGACCTCGAAGTGCAAAATCCTTTCTAAGTCCTTAGAGAATTAAGATGTGTGAAAGTCTGAACTCTGTTGATTTCAGGATTGTATTTCTTTCACCAGGTTCAGGCTGAGCTCTGCTTGCTCTGAGCACCTTAGGGCGATTGTAAAAATCAGGTGTTGTAGCTGTGACATTATTACCATAAGCTGTAGCTCAGAAATGCCTCCAGATCAACTGAAATGTGCTTTCCATCAACACCAGGCAAGGACAAGTCTCTTTCCCTTCCTTTCTGTCTGCATGGAGGTCAAAGGGGAGCAAATCATGTATTTTCCAATTCAGAACTGAACAGCCTCCACTTGTGTCAGTGCTCCCAAATGGCTTCCTTGTAGTACAGTGGGATCTCGTGGAACAGAGGATATCGTTTCCCACACATCTGTCTTTTTCAAACCCACGTCACCACAACAGCAAGCACTTGGTTTTAGTGACCTCCTGTGCCCATATTTGTGTCACATTGTGGAGGGGAAGGATTTTCCTCCCTTAGCAGGTGAACATCTAGGTGGTGTCTCATATTCCATCTCCTCAGAGGCGAGGCCTGCAGAACAGGCATCAGGAAGGCAGCAGACTTCAGGCCTCAGGAGAATGAGCCAATGTTATTAAACCTGGTCTTTTTTTCCTCCCTTTGCAACATTATTTTTCAGCCTGTGGTCTGTGTGCCTCTGGGAGTCTGTAGAATGCTCCAAGAGGTCCATGAAAAACAGCTAACAGGAGCAAGGCTATTGTCAGTAGGTTTAAATTCCCTATACAAGGATACATACCTCTTTTGGAGGGAAAAAAAAACCAAACAGGCAGCTTGTAAATTGAAAACTGTTGAAAACTGCAGCTCTGTAACGTTCCAAGGAACAATTTTTTTGAACGCTTAGATGCATGAAGAGTTGGGGGGTGAATTATTCTAGCCTGGTGGCTAGCAGTTGCTTTAATAATAATTTAATAATTTAATTATTTTGTACAAACAGGAGAGGCTGAAAATTTCCTACCTCTGAATATCCTGTAGTGCAGGAATTAGGAAAATCTCTGGGAAGGTGAGAGGCTTGAATTGGGCAGGGGAAAATGTTGAAAGCTTAGCACATGTGTGGGGAAAGTTCCCTTCTCCTCTGTATGAATACATAAAAGCAACACCTTTCCACACATCTCCCTTCCCAGTGTTTTGTGCTGTGTGGGCTCTGGTAAATGTTTCCTTGTGGCTGAGCAGTTGGGGTGGCTGTACATGTGCTCAGTGGTGGAGTGTTGTCCTGGAAGAAGAGGCTGTGAGGGTGGACATTGCATTTTATCCTCTTTTCTTCTGCTAATGTCAGGATTAAAGGCTCGAGATGGAATTTCTTGTTGGGACTCAGATGTTTGTTAGCTCTTATCTATGTTACAGTCTCACAAACCCTGAGTTCTACAGCACTTCACCCTAACCAACTACAAAATGGAGCCCTGTCTCTCTCTCTCTACAAGGTCTTTTAAGGATAAACTGTCCAATTAAGAAATGACACCTAAATTATTTTCCCTTTTAACCCAATACCCAACCACCCATGTCCTCCAATAAGGACTTTTTGATCCAATTACACGAAACCACCCAAACTCATGAAGGAGAAGGTGAAGAAGAAGGACCAGCCTCCGCCTTAAACCTCCATCTTATATATATTACCATGTTCTAAATCCTTAAACTCTTAAGTTTTCTACCCTGTGATACTACACACTTCTATTCAAACTCCACACTCCCAATCCCAGTTCTGTCATTCCATTTTGGAAGCCTTTTCCATGGCCTCAGGTCAATGCAGTATTCTCTTGGGGCTCAGTGCCTGTCAGCACAGAAAATTTAAAATTCCCAGCATCCAGGGTTCCAACAGGTGGAAGTTCAGAGGCGCAGCTCCACTGGCACTGCACCCATAGCGCTGGAAGTCTGTCTTTGTGGGCTCAGGAACAAAAGGTGCTTTGAGATTAAGCCTTTTGTTGCTCACTCAAGGCCACAGAGGTTCTTGGTAAAGAAGGGGTGTGAGCTCAAGTTCAGCAAATATAACACCAGTACCTTGGCCACAGGGCTGTGGTGTCTCTGTTAACACAAGAGTAGCAGTGACCAGATTAAGGGTGAGCAAGAGATGCTTTTTTTTCCCCCAGAGAAGTTAAAAAGAGAACCAGCACATGGCAGTGCTACCACCAAGGAAGTTGTGCCAAGGGAGGAGAGGGGGAGGACAAAGCCCAGTGCTGGATGTGGAAGCAGGGGTGTGGTGCAGAAAGAAATGTAAGGTTGGATTTCCAAATCAGGGAAGGGTTACAAAGAGGGTCACTGCTGCTCCATGATTTCCACAGACAGTTCAGAGCATCCTAATGAGAGGCAAGGATGGGTACCTGGCTCTAATAAAAATGACACTCAGTTTAAAGAAATGGATCAGCTTAAAAGAATGAACAGCTTCTTACTCCTCCAAAGAGCTGTAATTGAAATCAAGACAATCTACTGCTTCCTGAGGGCTTTGTCATACCCTTCAGATATCCCGAGGATCCATAATTGGATTTTTAGCATAAACAAGCATTGAGAAAGATGTTTCTTATTTAGGTTGTTCATGTGCTTTTTCCCTTCCTTCTTAGTCAAGAGAATTTCTGTGGACACAAATGGGAACAGGAAGGGAATTTGTCATGTGGGAAAGGCAAACTTCCCAAAGTCCACAGAACTCAAAACTATTAACCTATTTTGGGTATTTAGAAAACAAAATGTTTACCCTCACAAACTTGTTTTGCCCGTAATTTAAACTCATTTTCTCTCCCATGCCATTTAAGCAGATTACATTTCAAAACCAAACAGATTTTCTAGGGAGCCTGCTTATGTATTAAAAAAGGCTGACAAAAGCAAAGCAGCCACAGATCAGTCCTACAGAAAGGATTTCTGTATGCCCTGCCCTCATATTTTCTATTCTTTCTTCTGTTGGAAAGCATTTCAGATTTTTTTGTATTACATTAAACATTAAATTATGTATGACATAAATTCAATAATACACATTAAATAATTATTCATTTGTATTTGTTATATTTATGACTTGTGTTTATTTGTATTTTTGTTTGTATGTATTAAATCCACTGAAGCTTCTGTTTTTTTCTCTGCCTTTCAGTTTATTGTGTCTCTGTCAGCTTCTCCCAGCAGTGCATGTCTTAGTGAGAGGTTATGCTCTGTTGAGAAAACATGAATCCAATAATATGGAGAATAACTTTCAAACCTAATTTGTTGACATTGTCAAAGAATTTGGAAAATTTGGAAAATTTCAAACTTTAAGGTCAAACCAGCTGAGAAAGCAAATATGTAAATATTGCTAAATCTTGGAAGATTGTGGATTATTCTTCAAACTTCCCTTTCTTGTTGGTTTCACTTTGATGCTTAAAACCGACTCAGTTTTGCGGGCAGGGTACTGTGAATGGGAGTGAG
Source organism: Motacilla alba alba (assembly GCF_015832195.1). Taxonomy (NCBI): domain Eukaryota; kingdom Metazoa; phylum Chordata; class Aves; order Passeriformes; family Motacillidae; genus Motacilla; species Motacilla alba. The sequence goes on along the minus strand of NC_052020.1, from coordinate 56,399,580 downwards.
ATTCCTGTTTGTATTACAGTGACAACCAAGCAGCTGGTAATGATAAGGGGATTCTCTATTACAAGTCAAGAGGTGCTGGAGGGATGAGCCAAAGTTGAGCTTTCAGATCTAACTTTCCATGTTCTGACAGTTCTGTATTTGATTTTTCAGTGTTATAGTTTATAGCTAGCCCAGAAAGACTATAATGAGAGTTTAAAAGCACAGTGATAAAATTGTTTCTACATGATCTCTGAAAGTAAATAGTGTGAAAACAATTTGGCTGCAGTATTTTAATTGAATTTAACTGAACTGAAACACTTTATTTTTTAAAGAACAGGACCATTTGTGAATCTTCTAATTTTTTAACCCACATGCTGCATTTTTGTGTTTGTTGTGTCTTCCAAGGAGTTACATTTTTTTCCTTTATTGATTCAGAAAGTTTTGGAACATATCACTCTCAAAAAAGCTCAGGGTGGGTGGTTCCGAATGCAGCACTGAAGAACAAGTCCCGTGGAAATCTGTGGATATATTCTCACCCCATGGACATGCAAAGTAGGTCTGGATTCCCAGTGGGTCTGAGTCAAAAGCTCACAAAATCATTCTGAGCTTTCCCCGTGACTCCAGTTGTCTTTGGCTCGTGTTCAGTGAGAGGGGAGTCAGTTGACTTGTAATTCTGACCCCAACTTATTTTTATTTATTATGAGTGGACACCAGCTGCTTCTTTGTTGTCTGAAATATACTGTGTGCCCTTGAACTTTGACATCTTCCTTCCAAGAGGATGATTTAGGCTTTGTCCAGGGTTTGCCAAACCAGCAGGCTGCCCCATACTTTTGGACTTCCGACAGACCACGAGGGACCAATCCCCCGCCTCCCTTTGGAGTGGAGCATAAAGTGAAATAAGGAAAACACCAACGAGGCCTTATGGAATGGAACTATTGATGGACAGGGCCACAGCTTGTGTGCTACCTTTGCTGATATGTTCAATTAACAGTCCTGTCAAGGAGAACCTGGCTTTGGTCACTCAACCTTACTTCATTTGAGTTGATAACCCTCGATATCCAACAGTGGGATAAACCAGATTCCTCAGCTTTGTTTGTTTTGGCCTACCGTGTCTCTTTATGAGGAAAATGGTCAAAGTAAAGTGCTTCCTCTGTGTATTTTGACAGGAAACAGTACTAATATGCTTTCCTTTTGTCGTATGCCTTGCTCTTTTCTCCTGGTGTTGTTTAAATATTTTCAGTCCAATGACATATTTATTAACCCACCACTCTCTGCATGGGGTAAGACTTTGATTGGCCCATCTGTAAAGACTCTCGGTTAAGGTGGTTTTTTCAGCGAGAGTTAATAATATTACTACTATTCACGTAAAACTCTGAGACAATCTCTTTAAAAATGGAGCACATTTATCTAAAACAGCTGGTTGAGAGAGCATGAGGGCCCAGCTAGAGTCGGCAAGGTCGGGGGTCAGGGTTAACACCAATCTCTCTGGAACTTTGAAGCTGACATTTTACAGATTATATGTGTCTCAGTGCACAGTGGGCATGGCATATAAATTGGTCTTAGAGGCCCCTATTTGTTCTCTGCATTTTTATGAGCCTACAGAGTTGTTCTTTGAAGCAGCACACACAGAAAATAAAAACTCATTTTAATGTTGTGGAACTATTTGCAGTAAATCATGTTAACATCCTGGCTTTTCTTTAGAGAGACGCAGGGTGTTTTTCCATGTTCTTGGGTGCTGTGATTGCCTCTGATTTAATCCTGTAATTTTCCTTCTAATGTCACTTCATACATCTTGTCTTCTCCCGTGTCCCCACTTTGGTGTTTGCACAGTTCTCCTGCGTGCCTGGCTGGTTTTAAGCTCCAAGGACACCTTCCTTTTGCTTCATGCAGTGACTTAGTTATTGTAAGTGCTTGCTCCCTCCTCTATCAAAAATCCCCTGGCACTATAAATCCCTTGCTATTGTATGGCACTGCAGCCTTAAAAGAAAGCATCTGATTTCAAAGAGACCAAGTTCCATTCTGGAACTAATTATATCATTTATTTTATGATTTTTTTTTAATTGCTAGGTGTTTTAACTGGAAAATGCTGAATTCTGGAGAGCCACAAGGAACAGACACTGTTAACAGAATCTGCTGGAGGTATTTTAGCCACCTAATTAATTTTCAATAAATGCTTCCAATAGGTAATTTGCTTCTGGCCAAATGTAAATCAACTGGAGACAAATAGGGTTAAAATTGGAAATGTGTGATGGGGACAATGTTTATGGACAAAATAACCTGGCACTCCCAGAAATAACTTGCTGACAGTAATAGAAAATTGGACCACACAGATGTTAACAAAACCTGAACACTGTGTGTCACATGGCCCTGGCAGAGTTTCTCCAGCTGGACACACAACTGGCTCCTGTGTGTGGGTCTCACCACACAAGGCTTGTTTATCCTAATCCTCCTTTGGAATGGATTGGGAATGACATCCCTCAGTCCTCCTGTATCCTTCCTAAGGTGCCTTTTTCCCATCCTCTTTTGCAAAAATTGACTTTATTGTTCTTTTGAACCTCCACAAAGCCTCAAAGACACTCCAGACAGTACAAACATCCTCTGCAGAGCTCCAAGCTTCTGTGTTCTCAAGGCTTAGGGATCATATTTTCAGAGGTACGTAACAGGTGAAACACAGACAACTGATGAATAAAATTTTCTAATTTTTAATTAATAATGGTACTAATCTGCACCGTCTTCTGAGATAAATTTAAAATTGCATATTTGTTTTTTTTTTAAAGTTTCCTCACCCTTTTCCCATATTTTTTCACTGCTAATTCCATGATAAATCCCATTGTTTTCTCCAGAAAATGAAGTCAGTATCTGTTCCTTCCCAAAGGTGCTGGTAAAGACAAATTTTGTACTTCCCAATATTTCCATGTCTTGGACAGGGCTGTCTCAAGGCCAAGGTCCCCCATGAAACAACAAACTGCCCACGTCCCTTCCTGCCCTTAAATCCAAACTGGAAAAAGTCTGACCTGGGCAGAAACAGACTTTCTATCCAAGGAAACCTTCATATGGAAAGAGAAGAGTTAAGGTTTGATGCCTTTTTATTATGGATGTTAAGTCACTCACCTTATAATTTAGAACAAATTAGACAATTTGGTTCAGAGACAATGACGGGATTGGTGTCACTTGCTCCTGGGGCTACTGGGAGAGACTTCAGAGCAGATGCCAGCTGCCCTATGAACAGGGAAATCTCCCAAAGCTGGTGCTCATGGGCAGACCAGCAGCAGCCCTAACGAGATGTGGTGGGGCTGCAGTGACATTGTCATCCTGAAAAACAGGCTACAGATAACTCTGTGGCACGAGGTGTGACAAACACAGGCTGCTACCAAATAAACATAGGGACAAGGAGGTGTTTGGAGGTGTTTGATGCCCTTCTTGCTTGAATCTTGAGAATTTTCTGAAAGCAAAACTCAACGTGTGGGCTTGCAACTTTTATAAACTTCTCTAAACACAAAGGTGACAAAGCAAATTATGACAATTATCCTGCCATTTTCCTGGTCTCTGTTACTAGAAAAGCACTCACATTTCCCTAAAGGTCTCAGCATTTCCCTAATTTTAGTGGATTTAGGTCTGATCATACCCTATAGGTAGGATCTCTGTCAACTTCAGGAAAACGGCTTGGCAGCAAGTTTGTTAGTTGATCTAGCAAATCTTTTAACACTGTAGAATCATGAGGGGGTCTGGAAAATCTTGTTCATCTTTTTGAAGTCCCAGAAAGTTTATTTCTGTCACTTTTATTTTGCTGTGATGGCCAGTGTATGGAAAATGGCCACGTATCAGGCTCCATCCCTGTCTCAAGCAGCCCCAAACAAGGCTGCGTGCTGGCTCCCACGCTGCTTTCCTTCTTTTTCTTGGCTGTGCTGGCGGAGGCATTTTGCTGACACTGAGAGAGGAGTATTTATTTAGTTCTATACCAATGGAAAGTTTCCCCATCTGCAGTGCTGCTCATCAGAGATCTTTGGGTTGTTTTTTTTTTCAAATGGCTCAATGCTGGCAATGCCTTCAGTCGAAGACGTTTTCTCGGTGTCCCTTTTGCTGAGCAGGCAGACGAGTGGGTTTCATGACTGGACAACAGGATGGGCATGTCCAGCCTGCTCCTGCTTCTCTCCAGTCTGGAGAGCTTTGCTGGTTTGTAAGAATGCTGTCACAGGAGCTGCCCAGGAGATTAACCACTGCAAGGCTTTGTGTTTTGGCTGTGGCCACACCTCTGTTTCAACATTGTGCAACTGAGCAGTAATGACAATGTCTGCCAAAATGTCCAGCTCATACTGCTCCTTCCTCCTTGTAAGACACATTGTTGTTGCATCAAAACCCATCCTAGAGAGCCTCTATGCTTTGGTTTCACCTATTTGTGAGACTACGTGGTGGGGTGAAATACCTAATACACAGATCCTTGTATATTGACAAATTGTTCTCATTGAAAGCAGAAAACGCCTAGAGACCTTACCATGCAGCTTGAAAATTCTTGAGGAAATACTTTATGATCAACAAAACCAAACCAGCTGTTCCCATTTCGCTGGGGTAATGCAAGCCCAGCTGGAAAGTGAGCTGGACTGACCCCTGCCCCGAGGAGGCAGCAGCCCACAGCAGAGCAGGGTGGTGGCAACAGTGCTGTAAACGTCTTTGCAAGAAATCCTGAATTGTACAAAAACAGAGCGCTGTTCCTTCATTTGATAATTCTGCTTTTTCCACATCTAGCTACTCTAAAGACTTTTGCATAGCTCCAGTCTCCAATGTACCTGTCCAGGCTGGGTGTGTCCTGCACTCAGGTGTGCTGAAAATGAGTTTCTCTCATTTTTGATGAGGTAACAAGAAAGGCAGATAAGAGCTGAATTCAACAGGATTGTGCAGCTTGATGCAGAATCCCATTATAAACAGATATTTTAGATGTGTTACCCAGAGCAATATTCTAAAGTAGTTAAAAATTTGATAAAGGAAATAACTGGGCAAAAATATGTTGTAAAGATAGGGACAGATTCTCAGCTGGCCTAAATTTCTGTAGCTCTGCAGAAACCAGTGGAGCCTTTTCACACTTTGCCATACTGATGTTTCAGCACATAAAGCTGTCATTTTTTTGTCCATTATTAATTATGAGCTGTATTTTTAAAATTCATAGTCAGACAAATATTTTTGTAATTAACATTGTGCCTAAACATGCATTTAGGGTTGCAGGAAGAGAGTTAATCTAAAGACCAATAAAAGAGCAATTCACATGAGGAAAGAGAATCTGATTCTGCATGGCATTTTAGGAATTGTAAGAATTTTTTCCTTCTGTATCATAAAGCAGATTGATTAATTAACCCTGAATCACATTTAATAATCAAGCAATCAATTATGTGTTCCAGGAATTCAGATTTTATGACCCATCTCCCTATAATAGCAAATTACCTTTACTAACTGTGTTTAAAATGGAGTTACCATAAATTTTTTTGACTGCTTGAAGAGCTGATGGTCATAACGTCAGACAGATCAATCAGTTTTGGATGATAATCTTGACTTTTGGAGGAGGACAGTTCTACTCCTAGAATGCTATTAAGATAAATGATAGCAAATTTTCCTTAAGCCTTGTTCTACCCAGTAGTACAAGCTAGTTAATGAGGGACTTAGAAGTTGCTGGAAATACTTTATTTTTGAGTTTATGGACATTTGATACAGTGCTGAATCCATAGATTGCCTTTAAATCTAAAAAGCATAACAAAACTCTACATTTTCTGCATTAATCTAGATGTATTTAATTAGCAGTAAAGCACGAGGCAGGGAGCCAGGAGGTCTGGGCTGTAACTGCTGTGGGGATCCTTTGCAAGCCTTGCCTTTGCCTGTCACCTGGGAATAAAAGTCTCTCCAGGGAGCATTTGCCACAGTGGAACTTAATTTACTGATGTTTTTAAAGAGCTTTAAAGGACTGAAATGGGAGGCACAGGAGAAATGAGAATTGTGAGGATCTATTGTGCATCCCAGGACCCTGGCAGCTGTTAATGATGGACACATGGCAGAAAGTTTACAGAATAGCTTAGATAGCCACATATTTGGGTACTTACCAAACACAAAGCTTGTCCCTGCTGAAATCAATGGAAGTCCTGTACTAAACCTCATGAAAGCAAGACCAGCCCTTGTTCTCTGGGTCTGTGTCAAAAAAATGGTGCAGACATGTTGTCATAAAATTTTCCCACTGGGAATGCCTTCATCACATTGAACTAGAAAGTGCAAAGGAAAAGGGAAGCAAGATATGTATCTCTTTACATGAAATGGAATTTTATTTTTAATCTCAAGACAGGCTTTTCTTGATTGCTGTGCACAAATTTGTTTTACTTTGCTATTGCCAAATTTCTTGAGCTACTGCCAGTCGTAATTCATCTGAGCTCCCATGTCATGATTAAACACGTTGAGTGACTGAGTGAAGATGGGAAATGCCAGTGCACATAAATCACAACAGACTGCCAGTTGTTCTCCATTTGCTTCCTCCTGCTCCTCCTCGTTGTCTCCCAACACCCATGATCAGTGCTGCTTCTTGATTGCTTCACTCACATGTGTCCTCATCCTGCCTTTCTTCCAGCTTAGTTTACAAAAGCTTCTCTCTTGTTCTGCCAAGTAATCCTTGTTTCTGGGGAAAGCCCATTTGGAACACTCAGGTGAGTCAAATCCAGTGGCTTCCATTAGCATGGCAGCGATATGTCCATATTAGTGTGAAAAACCACCTGGAAAACCCCATTCAGCTTGGCATTTCAGCCACTGAGAAATGCCACTAATCCCCATCTCTGTTCTCATGGTTCTACCTCAGCAATGGCTCCCAGCCCACCCCAAAGAGTCTTAAACTCACAGCCAGTGGAGGAAAGTGCACGAAAAACTGGGGCTACATTTCAGCCCAGGCTGATGAAGATGAAGAATCATGCTCTGGGCTCCTGGCTGCTGTTTCTTCCTTTGGCAGAAGGTCACAAAAATGATAAGCCAAAACACCGAAAAAAATGGTAAATCACTCGAGGAAAACTACATCTATTTTGTTTTGTCCTGAAGTGTTTCATTATAATCATAAACTATAAGGTGTTAAAGGGGTTAACAGGCTCTCAACTCATTGTCAACTAATTATCTTTAAGGTGTTGTCATCACATACTAATCGCTGGGTGAATGCCAGTCCCACCACGGGGAGGTGCCCAACCCCAGGGTGACCTTCTCTCACCTAACAGATGCTTACTTCATTAACTTCAACCATCACTTGCACGGAAAAAAGCTTTTAGGGGCTTTCATCTTTTTAAAAGGGCAGGGAAAAAAAACCCTAATAAACTGGTAGCCTGGTTAGCAGTAGGGGACAGCTTTAGCTTCAGGCACCATGGGTGGCTAAGATGTATGAGAAACAGATGTAAGGCCTTTGGTGATAGGTCTGCACTTTCTATTTATTGACAAATGAAACAGGCAATAGAAGGCAATTAAAAGCCAATGATTGCACACAAACAGTGCAAACCACAACAGCAGAGAGGAAAGAAAAGCAACAGCACAGGGCAGCTCAGCTTGTTCAGGGCCAAGTGACATCGATTTGGGAAGCAAAAATGTGAATTCATTGCAAAGAAAATGTTTTGAGTTTAAAGCTGAAGAGGTTTGATAGTTGTTCTTGCTTTTGTATTCTGTTTTTCCCTAAGGGCTGCCCAGTTACAAGGTACTTCCCAGCTGTGTGACTCTGGTTTTCTTTCTGGGGTTCAAAGAGGAGCTTCAGAATTGGTTTTAATTGATGGAATGGATAAGAAAGATAATCAAATGTGAATAGACAGTCCTTCATTGCTGTGACTGAATGTGGCAGTGTTTTGATACCAAACCTCAAGTTTGACAACCTCTCTACGTCTTAATGTTTTCTCAACAGGCAGCTGAGACCTGGACATGAAAAGATAAATTCAAATTTCTCTACTCAGGTTCTCTAGAGAGGTTTATCCCTTTTTATTGCAGGGGATATTTTCTGTCCTCAGGTAATCAGCTTGCAAGATAGTTTATCTCTGATAGAACTGGAGGAGTGTGTGTCCTGTTCATAGACTGACCTGCCTGATCCCAGAGCGTACAGATAGGGAATGCAGGGAAGAGGGGATCTTCTTTGTGGGCATTTTAACAAGCAGGCCAGGGATAACACCTACTTTTCACTTAATACGATGAAGGTGCAAATCCATAGGCCCAATTTTAGTGAGTCTTTATTCTGCAAACTATAATTTTGCACAGAGGCAAGGAGAAAACCAGCAAACCCTCCCAGGATGATGTTACGGCCGAGCAGAATCTCATTAAAAATCAATTCCTCATGTCCATAAAACAAGTTTATTTTATCTTGTGGGAGCCTGCTGTTAGCACTCACACAGTCCCATTGTGTGGAATTCCTGCCCCAAGTTGTATGCCAAACTGCACAGTGTACCATTAACAAGTTTCAATTTTATGCTAAACTTTTCAATATTTTTGGTGTCATTAACCGCAGGTTATTTTGCCAGCATGTGGTGTCTTATAACATATGTTATTAATAGTGATGACATGTTTAGGTTCTGAAGGTTTAAACAAGACCTCCAATATTTACATTTATAAAAGGGGGAAATGATGAGAGCAGGGCTGCCATTGGCCACTGAAGGCTCCAGCTGTGCAGGTATTCATCCTAACCCTCACAGGTCAAGGCTTGCTGGCCAACTGTTACAAAAACATAATGCAAACCACATTTTATAAGCACCACAAGACAAGCCAATGCATGTTAATTATCTATTCATCTGCCCTTTCTGCAGAGGGTAACAGGAGGGACATGTGTTTGGCCCTGTGCTTTCCAGAACCCACCCAAGGCCTGCAGGGGTGATGGCACCTGGGTGATATGGGTGCCATGGGCCCAGGTGTCCTAATCACTCACACTGCCTTAACACCACAGATAATCACAGAATAGCCAGAGCTGGAAGGGATTCAAAAGGATCTTTGAGTCTAACTCCTGGCACTGCACGGGACAGCCCCAAAAATCACCTGAGAGTGTTGTCCAAACACTGGATGAACTGCGGCAGAGCTCAAGATGCTCAGCAGCTCTTCTTCAGTGAGACCATGCCATGAAAGCAAGGTGAAATACACTCACATCTCAAAAAGAGAGGTCTGAATCAATGCATTTGATGCCTTACTGCAACAGGTTAAGGATATGCATGTGCTCAGTAAATAGTAAATAGTTCTGCTGACCTGTGGTGATTTGAACTTCTGTAACTTGATTTTGTCTCCTGGCCTTTCATCTACAGGCCTTTTACATCTCTCTCTTTCTGTGTTCTGGTTCAAAAATGGCATTTGGGATTTTTAGGCACTATTGTAATTAATGAATAATGGTTTCGTAATCATTTAGAAATGTCACTTTTGCAAGCTGTGAAGAAAACATCATATGTTCAAAGTACTGCTAATCTTGCATGTGTGTGTTTGGGAAGAGAGGAGGGAATTGCAGCCCTTAGTACCAGACATAATTAGGATGATTAGTCAGGGCTGACTACACTGTAAATTACAGGGAGCAAAGAATGGTGCTTGAGTGATGCTTTGTGGTGCTAGGAAATGATTCATGTCTAGGAAGGATAAACACAGAGTCTTAAATGAATTATCATATACTGTATTTAGTTATAGTGACAGAAGGAGTCTAGTTTTCATTTTTTAAATTTATGGTGCACCTAAGATTGCAGGCTTAGGATTTTCAAAAAGGACACATCCAGCTCTGCTAGGGCAACCAACTAATTGACTTTGTTTACTTGATTAAATTTCCCTTAGAAATTCCAGGGGCACTGGTTTAGGTTTTTCATTCCCAAAAAAGTACAGGCATGGAAAAATGCTGCATAAAGTGGAATTTCTTGTGAACACAGAGTTGCTGTGTTTGTAGCAGGCAAGTGTAAGCAGCAAGGAAGTGATGGTCACAAATGTGCCTGTGGGCCCAGCTGCTGAACAGAACCAGGCATGGGCAGGGGATGTCTTGGGAGAAGTCATCCACTTTTCATTCTTTGCATAATGATTGTGCTTTTTGTAACAGTGATGTTGTTTGCTGTAATCTCAAATGCTTCAGTTAAAATACGAGTAATTAGAAATAAAACCTGACCTCATGCTGCTGTCTCTGAAATGAGTGCTCATAGAGCACAGATAAGGACTTGGTGACACATCACTTGTTTGGGTCACCAGGGAGCCCAAGTCTCTGTTCGTCAAACCTGTCTGGGCATAGGAGATGTCATGGTCAGTCAATTTATTTTATTTTCCCATTATTTCAAATCAAAATTTCACAATAAATAAAGTGAAGGATAAAATAGAGCTGAAATTATCCTTATGGTTTTGTATAAGGAAACAAGCAAAATTACCTGACACATCACATGTTCCCACACCTCTACTTCTGGCTTCCATTCATCCAATAAAAGTTGTGTGAAATTTTTAGGGAATTTCAACCAAATCAGACAAACAGGAAGAAGATTTAAAGGAAGGATTCCCAGGGGATTCCTACAGGTTTTATGGAAAGTGATGTCTGTGTAAAATGAAAACTCCTTTCAGTACTTCAAGGGTGCTTATAAAAAAGAGAGGGATTATATACACAAGCAGATAGAGAAAGGACAAAGGGGGATGGTTTTAAACTAAAAGAGGAGAGGTTTCGATTGAAAGAAATTCTTCCCTGTGAGGGAGGTGAGGCACAGGTTTCCCAGAGAAGCTGTGGCTGCTCCATCCCTGGAAATATTCAAGGCCAGGTCGGATGGGGCTTGGAGCAACCTGGGATAGTGGAAGGTGCCCATGGCAGGGGAATGAGATGATTAAGGTTCCTTCCAACCCAAGCCATTTTGTGATGATTCTGTAAAAGATGTAAATAAAAGCCCCACCCTGAGAGAGAGAGGCAGCAGCACAGCTCCTGCTGCACTGATAGAAATGGGAAATACCTGCAAAACATTCACATAGAACACCCCAAGAAGTGAAGAAACCTGTGCTGGAGTTCCATCAACTTGGTTGATCCAAGTATGAGACACAGGCACAGGTTTCACCAATTATGGTGTTTACAGAACCCCTTGACTTTGGACCCTCCTGCCCAAAAATTAAAATTCCTTTTGAATTCAGGATCATAAAACAGCATCTATGAAATGGAATACTTACAGTATGGTGAGGACACTGAAGAGTGAATTCTACTTTGTTTAAAAGGCTTGTTTTCATGAGTTCTCTCAAAGGTTACACACAGAAGAAATAATTTGTTGTTACAGTTGTTAAAAGTCAAGAAAAATCACCCAAATTTTATTTTATTTATCGTTAATGAATTTCAAAATAATATTTATTGGAGTTTTTCAAGGCAAATGGGCAAGTTAGGCATGCATCTCCTGCTGGCTTTCAGTGGGGACTCAACAATTCCCTGCCACATTTTTTCTTTAAAAATCTCCTCCACCACTATGCAACTATTCATTTAGGCAGGACTGATTTTGTATAGAAGGAGTGCCAGAGCATTAACACAACTTGTAAATAATAGAGGGCTCTGCTGGGTGGTGAAATAGGTCCTGCCTCACCATGCTGCAGCCCTCTCACAACAGCTAACCCTGCATTCAGGCATCCAGCACTAGGAGTGCAAATTGAGAAATGCAGCTGGTGACTTTTTGCTTCATTTTTTTCTCCTCCTCTTAGAAGTCTCCAGCTAGAATTCCACAGCAAGGCTCCCTGCAGACAGCAGGAGCAAAGTAGTTGGTGGGGTAGGAAAATTTTGGAGAACCAGAGTGATCTGATCTTCATCGTTGATCCTCTTGGTTCATAATTATTTCTGGTTTGGGAAGTGTCACTCTTAAAGGTTACCTGTGGAACTTTTTGAATTTTAAGAGCCCTCAAGTTTCTCCAGTTCATCTGGTGATAAAAAGCTGGGCTGGCACTGTGCTGTGCCCAGGAAGGCTTGGAAGGAAAGTGTGACCTGGACTCGGGTGTGCCAGCTGCTGCTGGGGCCAGGAGTGTCCATGGCATGGAGCTGCTTCTCCCACATCCTTTCATTCAGTGAGCTGAGTGGGGTCTCTGCCCTGCTCTCATCCTCAGCACTGGCCTCTTCCCTGACACAGGATTTACAGCACAGCAGCTGAACAGCCTCAGGACTGGTGTTTTTCCTCCTCTTTACCTAAAGCTACCCTTTCCAAGGGCTCTGCCCATGCAGGTCACTGTTTTGGAGGAGCACACAGAAATGCAGGTTTTGCAGCAGGTTCCAAATTCAATTATTGCTTTGAAGTCATTACAGTAATCAACACCAAAAGCACACGGACTCAGATGCACTTCCCTGCTTTCCTCATTTTTGGGAGCTCTTTGGGATTGAGGCAGAGTTCTTGCAGGTCTGGCTCTTTCTCATTCTCACTGTGTCTTGTCTTCAGGACCTGGGAGCCTCTTCTGCTCCTCCCTTGCACACTTCCTTTATCTCAGCTGGTCCTGAAACCAACATTGCTCAGGATAAAAGCATCTCCTGTTTCCTGCACATGGTGTCTTTCCCAGATCCTACAGTCCCTTTGGTCTCTTCATTTGCAATTCTCTGCCACTGTTTTCTGCTATTCCCTCTCTTGTCAGGTGGCCTCAAGCAGCCTCCAAAGTTATCCAGGTCCCCACCTGATGATCAGCAGCTGAGTCTTCTTCCCTCCCAGTCCCTGAGATATTCATCATACTGAAGAAGTGAGGTAGCAGCTTTCTCCTTGTCCATGGCTGTTGCAGTGGAACAGACTTTTGGCAGCATTTAGTGACCCCTTTTTTTATTAGCCCTGTGAAAAGGCACTAAAGTTTCTCTCATCACCTCCTGTGGATTCTGGGAGACTCTAAGCCTAAGGGAGCCAAGAAAGAAAATGATTCCCTGCTCAGAGTAGGTTTTGTAGCCTCTCAGACATGCAGAGAGAGTCCCAGAGAGCAAGCAGAATTCACAAGCTGTGTGTGGAGAGATTGCCCAACTTGTCACTTAACATGAAATTTTACAGTCTTTCCCTAGGAACGTATATTACTTTAACAAAATAAAAAGACTTTCCCCTTATCAAGCATTATTCTTTTACATTTACAGTTTGCCTGACATACAGGAGTAATATTCCATGGTTTGCTACAACTTGTAAGTTTATGACCCTTCTGTGGCAGATCAGACTAAACATAATTCATTCACAGCTACTTAGTGTTCTGGGAAATAAACCCCTGAACTTAAATAACTATAGTGTGACCTCTGTAAAATATTATTTATGGGTTAAGAACTGTTATTATGTACATATCAAGATATGCCAAAGGTTATAAAACAAACACTAGTCAGCAAACTGCACTGTTTACTGGCCAAGTCACTTGTGGCTTGCTTTCTGGTTATAGTCCTACAAATTCTTTAAATGGAGAAAAAATATGACTTGGCTGCCATGGTAATTAGAATGAAGTTGAAGCTATTGACCACTAAGGATTCGATAACAAATAATTCTCTGCCATAAACAGAATGCCAAAATATAACCAAGCAATCCGATGGAAACACAGGGTGTTTTCCATTAAAAGAACATTGATTGCCACGAGGGTGCAGCCACTGTCCCAGTCAGCAGGGAATGACAGCCCTTCATCCACGACTCATTTTGTAAATCAGCCAGGAGAAAGCTCCAAGCACAAATGTAATGCCTCCAGAAGGGAATTTCAGGTTCTGGTTTTGATATCAGCCATCCCACAGGGGCTTGGGGAGCACGTGAGGGTGTATTCATTGCTCTGCCTGTTCGTGTGTAATTTACCTCTGCCAGAGCACATCTTGTGCACAAGGCTCCTGAAATGTTTTACAGGCAGGGCTGTACAGACACATAGATCAGAAATGTTCATATCAGTCAAAACCACATCATATAATTTTATGTGAGAAATCTGTCATGGTTTATTTCCCCTTCCCCTTACTCGCCCCTTCCCCCTCAAATAATGGTAATAAAAGAAAAAAAAAAAAAAGACAAAAAAGCTTTGAATGAAAAAATGAACCACTAACTTTATCTGGACAAGTCTTATAACAGTCACATTTAATGTCATAGACAGACCCTTCTATCACTTTTTCAGACAGACAAGTTCCCCAGGAATGTCAAAGGGATTTTAATAATTTCTGCAGTAAGGATAAATAAAAGTACCTGCACACAGGTTTTCCTGGCTGATACATGAAGTCCAGTAATGCTCAGCTCACAAAGATCCCTTTCAACTTGTTCTTTAGACATCAGGAAGGGGTTTAGGCATGTAAAGTAAATTTGTATGGCGAAATTAAAAAAAAAATCGCCCTCTGAAGAGAAATTTTTTTTTGTTATTAACTAATTATTTTGTTATTAACTTATTATTTTGTTATTAACTATTTTCTCTTGTCTTACTACAAAACTACCACATAAGAGAGCTGGTAGCAAAATAGCCAACAGCCCTGTGGTTAGGACAACCCCTAGAGATGGGGGAAGACTGAAATTCATGTTCTTCTGCAAACTCTGGATTTGCCCCTTGGTGTGCCACATCTCATGAGAGCTCCTGCTGACCAAAATCCCACGCTGGGCTTTTCTCCTGGGAGCTGGGTGGGAGGAACCAGCACCTTTCACTGGAATTTTTCAATCCATTTTGTTCAACAGGTCTCTTCTGCCCGACTAGTTCGTGCTTCTTCCATAGTGTTTGCACTGAGAGACCTCAGTGTGTTACATTTCTAACATTTCCTTCCCGGCTTGATCCCATTACAGCAGTGACACTGGCAGTGACTCTGGGTATTTACATAAACACCATTTCCATTGGATTGAGGCTGCTGAAAGATCCCAGTTTAGTAGCAAGGAGAAACCAGGTCTTGCACCGATAAGATGTAGAATGGGAGGAGTGAGTTTGCTGCTGTATTGTCACTGCTGGATGGAGTTGCATGAATTCCAGGGTGATATCCCTGATCTGGGTGGAAAACTGGCTGTTAGCATGTGAGCCAAACTGCTCACTAAATCCCTCTGAGCTTCCCTTAGAACATGGCAGGTGCAGACTGAGCCACCATCTCCAGGGATATGGGAGGTACTGGAACAGGCAGACTTCGAAGAGCTGGGTGTATTTTCCTTTGAAAAATTGAAAAGAGGTGGCATTTCCAAATATTTGGTTCCTTTTGCTAGGTCACACGTTAATGTTTACTCATGCTCAGTGAGTAAACATTTCCTGTGGCCTGTTTAGCTGCAGCAGGACTGGGGGGCTGGCTTTCAGAAGAGCTGTGCATCCATGTCTGTATCCCAGCAGGAAAAACCCAAACCACGGGGAAACCAGGGCACACTGTGAGCACAGAGCACCTGAGACAGTGTGAGCCAAGCACAGGGACCCTGGCAGGGGAACTGGGTGAGCTGTGTTCTGGTCCTGGCTCTGTCCCACCTGCAGGGTAGTCTCAGGCCACCACTTTTCCCCTTCTTTGGCTTGTTTTCCTTCTTCCCCTATGCATTGTCTGTTTTGATGGCAAGCTCTGTGGGACAAGCTGTGTGTTTCTTCTAGGTGTTCACCCAGTTCCTAGTACAGGGCAGTCCCATACTTATTTCACCCCCCTAAGGCACCACTAAAAAGCAAATAACATGAGACATCTGAACATTTTTGCTCTTATGTATTTAATAAGATTAAATATGTATTTTAAATGTGAGCTCCTGTGGGTCTCCTGGGTTTTTTTCCTTTACACCCCAGAGTAATTTTTGTCTTTGATTGCACAGGAGGCTTTAACATTTATGTCCTTGGAAGAGCTGGAAGTTGAAAGCACAGCCCTGTGCTGCTCAGTGCAGTCCCAGCCTGCCCAGGGGGCTGGTCTAACTAACCAGAATCAAATTAAAGCGCATCATAAAATTACAGCATGCTTTTCTGTAAAGTTTTATTTCTACTTTCCTGGGCCTGGCCTTCAGGTTTCATTAGGAGCCGTGCTCAGCAGAGCTCCCTGTGGGCTGAGGGTACCCTCTAGAGGAACAGGCACTGGCAGCAGTGAAACACAGGGATGCTCTGTCTTCCCAGGGGCTTTTTTAAGGCTGATGATAAATTAGGGAATATGGAATGCTGACTCTGGATCCTGCCCATTTGTGCTGCTCACTCGGGGCAGGTGGTTTTAGGGGTCATGTTTAAAGGGAGATGTGTGCTTCTTTAATCCTCCCAGAATCTGGGGCTTGTGGTTCCCAGTTCTGGTGGGAATAGTGCAGTGCAAAGAGGGACACAACACTTGGTGTTGCCTCCTGTGCATTGTGCTGGCAGAGAATCATCTAGGTTGGAACAGACCTTTTAGGTCATCAAATCCAAACATTGTCCCAGCACTGTCAAGCCCACCACCAATCCATGTCCCCAGGAGCCACATATAAAAGTTTTTTGAATGCTTCCAGGGACTGTTATTATTATTCCACCACTTCCCCAAACAGCCTGTTCAGGGCAGTTTGACCACCTTTTCAGTGAAGAAATTGACCCTAATATCCAATCTAAACTTCTTCTGGTGAGGCCATTTCCTTTCCTGTCCCTTGTTCCCTGGGAGCAGAGCCTGACACCCCCCCCCCCCCCCCCCCCCCCGGCTCCACCCTCCTGTCAGGGAGTTTTGCAGAGCCAGAAGGGCCGTCCTGAGCCTCTTTTTCTCCAGGCTGAGCCCCTCCAGCTCCCTCAGCTGCTCCTCATCAGACTTGTGCTCCAGATCCTTCCCCAGCTCCATTCCCTTCTCTGCACCAGCCCCTCAAGGTCTTTCTTGTTTGTGAGGATCCCAAACCTGACCCCAGGATTCGAGGTGTGGCCATGGTGGTCCTCTCAAGGCTTGTTCTCCAGGCTTATGGGATCATGCAGGCTGAACACGACATTCAGGCTGTCAGTTCTCTTCAGTCTGGCCAGCCCTGCTGGGAAAATTGCTTCCACTGTCCATGGAATGGGATAGGTCTTTCTGAAATGAACCCCCACTTTATGGGAGGAAAAAAAGTTTTTTGTTATCCAAATTTTCGCAGCCTTTCCCTCTTCATAGGGATATTCTTTACATTCAGATCTCAGCACCCTCCAGTTGAATCTGCCTCTGCACCCCCAAACAATTGGAAGGAGTGGCTTTTGTAAGCAAGGGCATTGGCAACACAGCTGGTTTCTCAAAGAATTATGGAGAAGCTGACAGTATCTAATGACAGCACAACATGCATGCAGAATAATGCTCCCATTCCATTCTCCCCTTGCAAATGCCTAAGCTTTATATTCCCAGTGCCTTTCCTGATGGCAGTTCTTCAGTGGCTCTTGCTCGGTTTGAAAATAAAAGAGGCAGCTCCATCTAGAGGTCTGTGACAAGAGAAGAAATCCTGATTTTCACAGCTCTGCTCTTAGGAGTTTCTGTTGATGCAGCATGGTGTATGTGGGAGTGTTTTCTCCTGTTCAGCATGGCTTTTCCTTCTGGTTTCTAAATGTTTTGTAAGTTCTAAGATTTTTGGAGTGAGGTCTTGAAGTTTTAGAGCAATCCTGAGCTATTCTTATTTCCCCAGCTTATTCAGAGAGAGATGCAGCTCAGCAAGAGCATCCCTATGTGTAGCTGGCTGCCTGTGTGCAGAGTTTGGGACAGAAATGGCATGGCCAGGGAGATCCTGAGCATTGTTTCTCCCTGATTCTTTACAGACATCTGAGAAGTTCTCAATGTGGTGTGGGAGTTAGGACTGTGCTCTGGTATTTTCTGGCTGAGTGCACACCCTGATCCCAAAGAAGGGAAGAGTTCCACTGTGGGAACCACCACGGAGTGGGGATGGGGACATGCAGGTAACTTTTACTCCTAGATATGCACCATCAGAAGTGTTGTTTTAAGTAATTAGGAATCTAACAGTCTGACTCAAAGGGTCCCTGGGATGGCATCTTCATATTCCAGAGCTTTGGGCTTTACCAAGATTTTTAGATCTCAGTAAAAGTGCATAGAGAGCTTTTTTTTTCCTTCCTCTCAGTGATGATTAAAGCAAAACCACAGAGATACATCCCTTGCACAGCTCATCCCAGAGCGCAGCCCTGCCACGGCACTGTAATCCTGTGCTGGAGGTTGTGTTGGGGTTTGGTTCTGAACCAAGAGGAGAGCTCTTTGTAATGGGCTGAAGAATAAAAATCACTATTCCTTAGATGGAATTCAAAGGTTAATAATGCCCAATACTTCCTATGTGTTTCTTTTTCTTCTGATCATCCAGTCCAGGTAATTGCTCCCTTCTCCCTTTGAGCACCCTTCATCATCATTATATTCTCCATAGTGTACTCTCATTAGAATACTTTTAACTCCATTATTCCTAACCCTTTCCTGCTGCCTCTTCCACTTCCATCTGTACTATAGGTATTGAAGATGATAGATCTTGTGGTTGCTAGAAAATGTACAGCTAAATAGAAATTATTGGTCAATGCCTGCATTTCAGTGGAACAGAGTTCAGCTCTTGAGATGAAGAAAGAATATGCAGTTCTTGTCAGATGGGATTTTGTTCTACTGAGAAAAAAGAAATTTTATGAGAGACATGGCAGGAAACAGAAAGATCAGGCTCAGTCTTGACTGAAAAAAGAACTTTGAGAGCTTGTTGATCCTTTGCCAGTGTTAAAGTAGTCAACTCAGTTAAGAATTCTTAGCTAATATAATGAGTCTACAACATGTAGTCATAACAGCCCCATAACATTATTACATTTATTTTTTTCTCCTCTTTAGTCTGCTTAGTGTTAAACAATGTCTACTATTGTTTTAGCTCAGCTCATAGTTCAGTCTTTGGAGGACTTAAAAAAAATGCAAAGTTAAATTATACAAGAAATTAATAACAGTCTACTTCTTAAGGAGTAACAATAATATTAGATAAACATTGCAGAGAGCAAGGACATCTTTAACTAGATCAGGTTGCTGAGAGCCCCATCCAACCTGACCTTGAGTGCTTCCAGGGATGGGACATCCACAGCTTCTCTGTGTCAGTTTTTAACCACCCTTGTTGTAAAAAATCAACCCTCTGATCTGAATCAACCCTCTTTTAGTTTAAAACCCCTACTCTTATTGCAACAGGGTCTACTAAAAGATTGTCCCTATCTGTCTTCCAAGCCCCCTTTTAGTGTTAAAAAAGGAGCCTTCTCTTCTCCAGGTTGAACACCCCCAACTCGCTCAGCCTTCTGAGCACCTCCATGGCCTCCCCTGGACCATCTCCAGCAGTTCCCTGTCCTTCCTGTGCTGGGGACCCCAGAGCTGGATGCTGCACCCCAGGCGGGCAAAGACTCTGGGGTCTCTTCAGTGTTTGAACAGTCCTGCTGTTTCTCACAGAAAATCCTGGCATCTATCATGTTCTTCCTGGAAAACCCCAGGATTCATTATGTTCCTCTCGGAAAATCCTGGAATTTATGTTCTGAGCTGACCAGAAGCTGAAAGAGGCAGAGATGCTCTCTTATTCTACCCCATTTCCAAAAGGTAAAGAGAATGCACGCACCTGCCAGTCTGGGGCCATTCCCAGCAAGCCTCTGCTGCTCAAAGGCATAAAGTGCACATCCTTGGGCTTCTTAAATACTTCTGAATTCTTGTCCAACTGGTTCTGTTGCACAACATGTCAGCACGTGCTGGCTTGGGAAAGAGGGTGGGAAGGAAGTTGTTATCAGGAGCTGATAGGAGGGAAGCTGTATCCCAAGTGCCTTGTTTATAGACAGGAGCAGATAAGGTGACTCATATCTCTGAGTCCCCAGCACTACAACATCCCCATGCTCATACCACGTGAGACTCAGGCACTGGCATACACAAGAGGCTTTAACCCCTGCCCAAGGGATGACAGAAGCACTTTTTAATCCTTGGTTGTACAAACCAGCAATGTCTTTAGCCTGTTCTTAGCAAAATCCCCCACTTTCCCCCCTCGATACTGAATCCATTGGCTGCCATAGCATCTGAATGGGCTTGCAGGTAGCACTGGGCTGATGTAATTTGACCAAATTTGAAGTCCATGCTTGTCCTCTAACCACTTTGTGCGTAGTCCAACCACGATAAGATCCCATTTCACAAGCCAAACAGGAACAGGGTTGGTGAGGCACCTCCAGTGCAATGCATCCAGATACTGCATCGTGAATCACTTTATTTGGAGGAGTGTCACCTCTCCTCTTCAGAGGGTTAAGCATCATATGTGCCACCAATACACTGGGCTGGTTGTGGCCCTATCTGATTGATCCAAGCCTTTAGTGAGCAGGTTGGATCACCTACACCAGGTGTGCCTTTGTAGGAGAGAACAACTTTAAAAGTACCATTGATAACTGCAGTGCGGTAGGAAGAGAACAACAGCTCAGAAATGGAGTTATTTTAATACCATTAAATACACCCAACCACACAGAGGGTAAAGCTCAGTCATCTCACATATCTCTGCCTCTGAAGTGCTGATAATTGTCTTGTAACACCAATTCCACCAGCTGGAGTCCAGGAGATGGTGCTCCCCAAGAGCAGTAACAACAATTTCTGGGTGCCTTCTTCCTCACTTGGGTACCATGGCACTGCAGGTTGAACACTGCTCAGACTGCTCCATGAAAGCCGCTTCCATGACAAGCTGCTGCCAGGCCTTCATGGCATTTTGACACCGGTGATGTTTTCCCATTTGAACTGCAAAAAGGGGAAGTAAGCAGAGAGAAAAGTGATCAGGGGCCTTCAGCATTCAAAATGTGGAAGGGAAGGGCTTTCGTATCTCGGTAATACTGGGCAATATTCCTCACATGCAGGCAGTTGCAAGATTGTGGCTCTAAGCTTATTTGGAAGCCACAAGGCCAGGAGAGAACTGTACAATTATCTGGACTAAATGTTAATGAGGGCAGAAAGCACTCACCCTTAGTTGACACATGAGCCCCCATGAAGAGGAAGCAAAAGACATTTTTAAACTTGAATGTTGGATTTCAGTAGATTAAAAAGAGACAACCATGAATGAAGCAGAAGATATTCCAGCCTCCTATGTACATGCTACTGGATCTTTTACTTAAATCTCATTATTACGTATATGGGTGGAAGCTGCTGCCCAAGAAAAAATACAGAAAAATCAGGAAAGCAGAGGGCACTGCAGATGCCTGGTGCCTCAGAGCTCTGTGGTTTAGAGGAGAGCTTTGTTGGGCTCAGGGGCAGGGGGCTGGCATGTGAACTGAGTGTCCACACGGATGCCTTGAACCCATTTCTGAGCATGTCCGTCATGTTCGGGAATAAGTGAGAAACTGAATTATGAATAATGGAGCAAGACTTCTGGGAAAGAAATAAACCCCAGTAAACCAGAACAATCAGTTTGTTCTCCAGTGTTTCCTGTACAAGTAATAAAATCTAATAACTGAGTTGCTGTTAACAGTTAATGACCACTGCATTTGTTAATGGACCCAGACAAATGAGAGCAGTTTAATACAACAAACAGGCCATTAGGTGTATTAATGGTTGGCTTGTCGGAGTTAGAGCTCTTATAAACTATATTCTGCAGTTTATAATACCAGCACTTTATAAAATGACCCGGTGTTTTCCAAAAAATAAAAAATAATAAGGATCAGGTGAGCAACAATTTAAAACAATTTAGTTTTCCAAAAAATAAAAAAAATAATAAGGATCAGGTGAACTACAGTTTAGACAATCAGTATTCATGGCAACTAGGAAAAGCTGATATTAGGCTACAATCTCTTTTTCTCTTTTGCACTGGAATAAATCAGGATCAACAGCAAACATACAAACCAGGCCTGATTCCTGTATAGCTTAAATGAGTGGCAGCTTTGCTTTTGACTTCAGTGAGTTTTAGATTGATCCTATAATTATTATTATTAGAGAAGAATTTGATTTTTTTTTCTCTTCATCTCCCTAGACCACAAATGATTCCACATATGGGATATTCAGTCTTCAGCAGCTGTCATTGTTTAAAGGTTTAACAAGCAGTCTTATAGAAAGAACTATAAAAGGGAAGTGGTATAAATAGACTAAAATTAATAGAGGAACAAAATAGAGTTAGTTCCTACTTCAATTGCCTCTACAGCTCTCTTAATTTTTGTATTTTTTATAGTGTATTTAGCTGCAGTTTCAGTTACAAAAAGTATCACTGGCACTTTTTGCAATGGTAATAGTGAAAGACAAAATTCTTCCATTGCTTTACAGACTCACTGCTGAATGTAACCAGTGTCTGGAAGAAATTTAATGTGGAGCAATTCAAGACTTTGCCCTTAACTTGCCAAATGAGGATGATACTAAATTATTACAGAATTATAGGTTACTGGGGAAGGGAATAACACACAGTTTGGTAGGAAAAAGAAATGGAGATTTTTACAGGGTGCATGAAATGGGCTCTAATTTGTGTATATCTGTAGTGACATGAGGCCAGGCTTAAATCATAATGTTACAACAGGACTTGGCCAAGATCTTTGGCTTTGTTTGTGGATCTGAACTGGAAGTTTTTCAGACAAATTCCCAAAAACATAAGAGAGAAGTTGCATAAACTTATCCTTAAGGTTACTGTGACCTGAAGGAAGAATGCAGAAGTAAAATTTGAGAGTTGTTCCCATCTTTGACCATTCACTCACCTGCAGGGAACAGTGCTTAAGCCAGCCTAAGGAGGTGTCATTATTCAATTTTTTACTTAGATATGGAAATTACAGTTCAGAGGAGCATAGCATGCTCACTGTGTCCCTCCTAGATGCATCATACCTCAGCCATGCTGTTCCATGTCCTTCCTGTTGATTCCTTTCAGCTGGCAATTTGTGGTTTCAGATGTGCCTGGGCCAGGGTTTATCTCATGGTCAGTAGTCATGATTAAGTCTATCCTCCATTAACACCTAGTCCTGGATAAGGCTGTTTATATTTCTGGCCTCCATTTTTTTTTGCCATGAACTCCAAATTATAACTATGCATTCTGTGAAAAGGCATTTGCTTCTGTATGTTTTTAAACCTCTGACCTCAAAACAATTGTAAGTGTCCTTTAGGTCTTGGCTGGGAAAGAATGAAAAATGCTTTCCCATTCATACAGCTCATGTGGTTTGTGATTGTACAGATCTTGATCACATTTTCCTTTTCGTTCATTCCTTCCCAGATTTAGAAATATCAAGCTAGGCAGTCTCTTTCCCTTCACAACCATCTTTCGTGCCTTTCATCACCTTTGTCATCTTTTTCTGTGCCTTTCCTTGATCTATTCTGCATTTTTTGAGATGGAGGGAGCAGCAGGCTTGCACACAATAAATGGTATGAGTGTGTCATTTATACAGTGACAGTTTTGGCATTGCTGTCAGTTGTTTCAGTTACCAATAGTCTACTTGTCTTTTTGATTGTTGATGAATTCCAAGCTGGTTTTTTTTCCAGGGGGTTTTCCACTACTACACTAAAACCTTCTCCTAGAGTGCCAGGTTAATCAGATTGCCTGTGCTCTGGCTCGTTTATCCTGTAATTTACCCATAACTCAGATTGCACTGCCTTTCTGCTTTATTTTCTATTTGTTGCCACTGCATGTCTCCCACCACTCTGCTGCTCAGGGACATCAGGAGACCTTCTCAGTGGGTTCCTTGAACAGCTCTGTGCCATGGGCTGACTTCTCAGGGAACCATACAGCTTGGCAGGGAGCACTGGGAAGAGCTCAGCCTCCCTGAGCACTCGAGGGCACAGAATGAATCACCCTGCCGTGCCTGGAGCCCGGTCTCCAAGGTCCTGCTGAGGAAAGGAAGAGAATCCACACTCCTGCAGACCTGGCTGGCCCCCAGAGCTGTGCAAGGAGGATCAATGCAGCCATCACCAGATGGTGCAGCTGCATTCAGCCTTGCAAGGTCACGGTGTGCAGGGATGTTTTGATTCTTGGAAGAAAAAACGTAAGTGGGGATGTTTTTCCACTGCATGGATGTCTGGAGAGTAGGCAGGGTAGGTTCTGACTTCATGTCGCTGCTCAGTTCTCTTTGAGAACAGGACATTTGGGCTTTGGCTGGGAGTTCAGAATAGGGGTGTGTTCAGATGCTGTTTGAGATGATCTGTTCCAGACTGGTTTGAGTGGATAAACAAAATTAATTAGATTCACATCATATGAGTCCACAGGATTGATTTTTTCCTGCAGCAGAAAACTGGCTCGCACTGCTGTTCACCAGAGATAGTTACAACTGTGGCTCACCTGCTTTTTTCCATGAGTTTTACAATACTTGCTAGGTTTATCTGAAGTCTGGGTAGAGGAATCACATTATCACATGAGATTCCAATGAACCTCTGTATAGAAAAAGTTCTTTAAGTCCTCATTCCTATTGCTATTAAAGATGAAATTCCAGCATGGCAAAATACTTCACCTTGTGTGATTAAGCAGAGGAAATGAGCCTTTAACCATCAGATTTTTGTCTTCTCCCTGTTTCCGACAGTAAATATGTGAGCCACCCATTACTTCTAACAAGTAATTCTTGGGATGACTCTCTGCTTGCTCAGGAAAATGAGGAAAAGGCAAAGAGAAATTTTGACAGGACTGTGTCAGTCTGTGATTGTAATTCACGTTTATCTCTTAACTATAGTCTCCTAGTGCCAAACATTCTTCACTGCTATTGCACTGAGCTCCTTGAAAGGGCTCTAAGCAAAGTAAAATCTATATTTGATGATTTGGAATTTACAGAGTGAGTGCTCCAGCCTTTCTAAGGCCTTCAGCCTTATCCTTTGGGTACCCATGCTGGATGCTTTAAAGTTTAGGCTGTCTTTAAACTTTGTCTGTAGCCCTGAGTGAGTCCTGGTGAAGTCTTCTAAGAACTCTGAGCTGCCCTTGATGGTCAGTGTGGATTCTGCCCTGGCTCCAAGGGACAGCTCATAACTCAGAAGGACAGAAGTGGTGAAAGTACAAAATGACAGATACTGATCCTCTTGAAAAGGTAAATAGGGGACATTTTTATTTTATGGTCTCATAAAGAAGTGGTGAATCCAGACATCAAAGCAGTAGCAGATAAACAGCTGATAAAAGGAAATCTTTATTTCTGACCAGCTCACTGCGGTGGGATACCTGAATCCAAGAAGGTACAAAGATTAAAACCAGGGAAAATAAAATTACTTAGAATGATCGCAGCTAATGCTAAAATGCATTTCAGAAGGAACATCAACACAAAAACGCTATATCTACAAGTCTTTTATGAGAAGAGAATACTCTGTGTTTACTTGGCCATCCCTGCTGTTAAAAGATCTGGAGGTGGTCACTCCTGGAAACAAAATCCCAGAACCTGGGGTGGCAATTTCTGAAACTAAGCCGAGGAGATATTCCTCGAGATAAACCTCGAGAGGAGGTATTCCTCCTCAGGATGAGCTGTCCTAACCAAGCTCAAAAAATCTTAAATACTTGTCTTCTCCAGTTAATAGTGACAGAGCAAGGAACTTAAAAGCCTTGAAAGGAGACCTGTCAGAAGTCTGATTTAAGAGTCTACAAGTTTTTCTGGCAGAACAGTTGCTTCCATGTGAGGAGTGATCACATTACTGAACCTGTTCCACCTGCTCTCTCCAGAGGAGGCAATCAGAGACAACCTGCTCTGTCTGAGGCTTGGAAGGAGCCTTGGCTTGGTGCTCCTGCGAAACTTGGACTTCTAGAAGAAGAAAACAATGTGGAGAAGGGGGCAAGCGAGGAAAGGGGACGGGAGAAAACAGAGGTGGTCTGCTAGGGAATGTGAAAGATGGCAGAGCTGAGGTGAAAGGAGTGGTCTGGAAAATAAAGGAAAAAGAAAGAAAGAAAGACAAAAAAAAAAAGCTACAAGCTGTCAGCCACTCTTGGCACCATCCAGCTGTGGTGGGGTCACTCAAAGGACCGCATCTTAGGGAGTGCAACCTAAGTGCACCTAATTCAGATGATGCCGGCTGAACAATGCCAGCGGGAAGGCAGGATTTCATTGTTCCCTACCCAGTTCACGCCGCTTGGCTGTGAAATCTGCAAAGCAATTAAAACTAATTAAATTCCGACTTTATTAAGTGCGATCAAACCCCCGAAGACGATCCACCCTAAAACCAACCCTGCTCGCCGAGTGCCAGGCGCGTTAATCACCCGCAATTAACCCCCGAACGGCGGAGCCGACACATCCTTGTGCTCTCCGCGCACGTTCTCCCGGCGGAGCGATGCGGGAGGCGCCGGCTGCCAAGGGCGAGGTGCGGCGGCAGCGCTGCTCCGGGGCGCTCCCGTCCCCGGGGCCGCCGCTCCGAGCGGCGGGCGCAGCCCCAGTCCTTCCCGGGAGGTACTGAACGGGGAGCCCCGGGTGGTCGGAGCCCCTCGGGGGTGTCCCGGAGCTTGCCCCCGGGGCTGTGTCGTCTCTCAGGGCAGAGCCGGGGGCTGCGGGCCGCACCTGGGCGGCAGCGGGACGGGCAGAGCCGAGCGCTCCCCGCCCGTCACCGCCCTCACGGCGCGGCCCCGCGGCTCCTCCCCGCCCGCCGCCGCCGCCCCACGCCCAGGTGTCCCCGAGCCGGATCGCGCCGCTCCCCCCCTCGGCAGGAGCAGCCCGGGCCGGGCGGCGGAGCGGCGGTGAGGGCGGGCGGGGCGGTTCCGGAGCCCCGGCAGAGGCCGGGGGCGGGCGCGGGGCCGCCGCCCGGCCCCCTGAGGAGGCGCGGCGGGGCTGCGCCGGCCCGGCAGAGAGGCTGGGCGCCTCTCCCGGCGGGAGCGGGCTCTGGCTCTCCTCCCGGCTCCCGGGCGCCCCGGGGGCGCGGCCATGTCCGGAGCCATGAAGTTCAGCGGGTGCCTGAAGGTGCGGATCGGGGAGGCGGTGGGGCTGCAGCCCACCCGCTGGTCCCTCCGGCACTCGCTCTTCCGCAAGGGCTACCAGCTCCTGGATCCCTATGTCACCGTCAGCGTGGACCAGGTGCGGGTGGGGCAGACCAGCACCAAGCAGAAGACCAACAAACCCACCTACAACGAGGAGTTCTCGGCCACGGTCACCGACGGCCATCAGATCGAGCTCTCCGTCTTCCACGACACCCCCATCGGCTACGATGACTTCGTGGCCAACTGCACCTTGCACTTCCAGGACCTGCTGCGCTCCGCCGCCCCCAGCGACACCTTCGAGGGCTGGGTGAGTACCCGTCCGGAGGAGAAGCCGGGAGAGCTCCTCTGGGAATGAATGAAGGGCACTCGGGGAGCCGGGGCTTGTCCTTGCATGCCTGTGCCGCAGACGCGCAGCCCGGTGTGTGTCTGCAGGTACACAGGTGTGTTCCTTCACGCATCTCTTTGTGTCCCTCTGCTTCACGTTTGCTCAGGCTGCTGTTCTTTAGGGACCCTAAGGACCCTCAGCGGTCGTAGCCTGAGGGTGAGGACGCTGTAGTGGAGGGCTGTGAAGTCTCTCCTCATGTTTGTGAATGAACGGAGACAAGACCTGTAATACATAACTTGCAAACTACACCAGCAAATTCACACGAAGGTGTTCCCCCCTCCTTTTTCTCAGCACACAGAGAGACTCGGCTACCTGGGTTGGATGTATTTCTGCCCAGCTCTACACATGCTTGCACAATAGTTTGATGTGTGCATGCGGATTTCTTTGACTTCTTAGCAGAATGGCAGGACTAGTCTTGTGTCTGTTATGTACACTGCTGCTCTGGGTCAGTGCAGTTTCACTCTGAGCTATTTCTAGGTTATTTTCAGGTAAATGTCGCTTGTATGCAGCCCAGAGAACCTCATTTATGCGTTAGTCCTGATGGTGACAGAAACAGTACAGTCTCTAAAGTTGTACCTTTGCTTCCAGTCTTGTGAAGGAGGATGAGGTGGCTGCATTGATCCAGACAGTTTGCTGGTAAGAGTTAGTTTAATAAAAAAAGGCATTTATTCTGAGTAGAGAAGGTGCAGAAGATCTGAGAATATTCAAGGCTGTGACGGGTATAAACTTTTTGAGGCAAAAAAGCTCAGGATATGTGGTCAGATAACCACCACAATAAAACCATATGTTGAGGCTGGCAGTGTAGAGAACAGATAAACATCTTGATCCTATCACTGGGGAGAATGCTGGGACTTTCTGCTCTCAGCTAGTGTCTGTGGCTGAGGTGTGATGCTACACCTTTGTGGTGATTACAGGCAATGATTAATAAATGTATAGTGGGGCCATTTAGTTAGGTACCTTATGGATAGGTGTGAGGTTCGTGCACTGGAGGTGTTCTCTCTCAGACAGTCTCTGATGCAGTTTTTGGGTCGTACAGAAAGGTCCCAGCCAGTCTCCAATGGCTTAGCTGAGGTGTTGCTCCTGACAGCCCAGCCAGAGCTGAGGTCCCAGGGTTTGCCTGGTGGATGCATGCCCAGCTTCCCAGGCTACCTGTGCCCCTGGAAAGTATCTGTCTGCTCCTGGGATTTGTGCTAAACCAGTTTCAAATACAGAACAGACCCCCATGGGCAAGGCAGAGGAGTGAGCTTGGGATAGAGCTGTGTGGTTTTTGAGGGTTTTCTTGATGTTTGAGTTGCTGGGGATGTTTGCTATTGAGAGAAGCCCAGTCCTGTAAGGAGGCTGGAGTCCTGGTCACACTGGAACTGGTGACATGCGGAATGGGACTGCTCTGCTGCAAAGGTGGTGGCCCATTACTAAGATACCTGTCAAAATACTGCTGCTAGTCTGGATGCATGTACATTTCTTCCATTTAGTCCATCCTGCAGTGCTGATTTTTAGGGCAGATGCAGACTGTGCCCTGAAATATTCATCTGGTGGTGAGGGAAAAGTTTCTGATCCTTGCAGGATAGACATGTGTTTTATGAACTCCTGTTCCTGTGAGCTGATGGGTGCAATGGGGTGGGAAATCAGTGAATTCTTTTAACCAGATTGATGTAAGCTGGCTTTATATCTGGGCATGTAGACAGAGGCTAAGAGCTGCTGCTCTCCCTTTAAATGAATGTCTGAAACTTACAGCTGGGGTGGGTTTAGTGGGGAATGAGCAAATGTTTGTCTTCTGTTGCCTTTCTCTCTCCCTTCCCTTCTGATTTGCTTTGTTAGCATCTCGCATAGCGTGCAGCCTGGATCACATGATGACAGGGAACAGCATCTTGCCCTGATAATTTAATATGTCTTGATAAATCCAGCAAGGCTGTCACGGGAGTTGGTGTAATCGGAAGGAGAGGAAATGCTGGTTT
Organism: Motacilla alba alba; assembly: GCF_015832195.1. Classification (NCBI taxonomy): domain Eukaryota; kingdom Metazoa; phylum Chordata; class Aves; order Passeriformes; family Motacillidae; genus Motacilla; species Motacilla alba. Next base: position 56,370,661 of record NC_052020.1, on the reverse strand, counting down.
GTACTAACCCAAGGTCTACGAGCTGCTGGCACAATGCCAAACACCACAAGGAAATGCAGATGATTTGAAACACCTCCACTCCAAAATCCTTCATTTCTGTCCTTTTTCCATGCCCAAAATAAAAGCACAGATAGGCAACTAAGGAGTGAATTGAGTGAGAGGAAAATGGATGAATCTTCCCAAGTTTAACCTGGTTTATGCTTACTTGGCTGTGCACAATTTTTGATTTTGATTTGAAATAGAACTTTTATGTTCACTTTTCAGAGACAGGTAAAACAGTATTTTGGTAAAATCTAAATGATTAATAACAGGCAAACAGGGCAGTTGGCTGCTTCTGCTCCCTGAGCTCTCCTCCTGAGAGGAAGCTGTCAGGAATTACCTATGGCAGTCTTGATGTCAGCTCTCAGGCTCATGCTGCTCTGTTTATAAACATGGATTTTCTCCTGCTGGAAAAAAAAAAAAAAAAGAAAAAAAGTGCTTAGTTGTAACATCGGTCAGCACCTTTTGTGAGAACTGTAGGCAGTTTCAGCGAGAGGCAAGGAGGAGCAGTTGGTGTGTAAGAGTTGGTGCTTCCCAGATGACTTGCAGGTACATCACTGCAATTATGACCTGAACACTTATGCAGATGAGGCAGTGTATGGACATGAGCTGTCTCATCAGTAATGCTTATACACCTGAGTCATCCCACTGGGAGCTGGGGCAGTGTTCTCTGTTCATGGTTTGCTTTAAAATTCATGTTTCAGAGACTTCAAAACTGACCCTTTTCCTTCTAACCATTTGGGTTATTTTCCAAAGTCTTTCTAGTAAACACATTAGCATGGTCCGGATATCTTCTAATTTGTGTGTTTGTTGTTACACACATTTGGCTAATTTTCCACAGATCAAATTTGCAAGAGCTTTTTAACTTCAAGATCCTTCTTGCTGTTTCCCCTTTCTTATATTAACTTGTCAGGTTTCAGCAAAGTAGTTTTTACTAACGCTGTCAATTAAATGCCATGGTGCCCTCAGTGTACTGTAAAGCAGTCACAGCTGAGTGCCATCTCTCCAGTACCATGTTCTGCCTCTGGTAGGCATTTGCCTGTGTGGGTGTGAGATTGTGCAAACCTGAATGGCTGCATTTTACCCAGGTGTGCATGACCAGGTGTAGGGAGGGAGCTGAGCTGCCTGCTCTCTGGAGCTGTTTGCTGGGATTTACATTGGGGTTGAAACTTGCCTCTTGGAAGCATTTAATTTTGCACTAGCCTGTGCTAGGATCTTTTTACTTGACATATGCACCTATGAAAGGTATTATCTCCTCTCTGACTGTCTCTGAGTGCAGTATAGAAAGCTGTCATATATCAGTGAAACAAATGGAGTACTCACTGTAGCTGAAATGGGAGATGTTTACGATACCTAGGATTATTCCTGAGTTTTATGTAGTAGCTGAAGTAATTTTTAACCTTGGGGAAACACTCTTTACAGATACTGAATGGCATTGTTACAAGGGAATTATTTAATCATGATTGTAAAAATTGTTAGTCCCTGGGTGGGGATGCCATAATTTCTAAGACTTTAACAAGGAGTAGATACTTAAACCTTGATCTTGAAGTAGAAAATCGTGAGAGTACACTGAAGGAAATCACATAACAGATGGGCTGTAAGATTAGTGAGCCAGTCACAACTTCCTGATGAGTTTGTTGCTCATGTGCAGGAAGAGATTAAGGCAATTCTTGTGCTTTCCTTCACTTCAGCTCTTTTGCCTGTATCCTTTCCTGTGAATTTTTTGCTCTTAAGGCAGAAATAATTGTGTTTTACCCATGTTTATATACAATTGCATTAGTTGAATGTGAAGTTCAAGAGTTAAAAGATAAGTTACCTTCTCTCCAGAGCATCATGGCCATGGCAGAGAGGCAGGGTGCTGCAGGTCAAATATAACATGGTTGCTGCTTCTTTTGGCTCCTGCTTGACTGCAGAGTTCTTCAGGCAGGCAAAAGTTGCTTCAGGAAGCCGAAATACTTTATAGCTCTTGACAGAGGATTTTGTGGTGCAGTATTTTGTGTCTGCCCAGCTATAGAGATAAATTAACCTTGTAGAGGTGGAATAAGTGGTGTCTCCATCCACAGGGCAGGAGCAGGCTGGGATGAAGTCCATTTGACTTCTGTTTCCATGCACACGACTGTGATGTACAAAGTGCAAATCTCTGATCTGTGTGAAGGTCACACTGCATATTAATTAGGCTTGAGTAAAATGAGCTCCTTCCCTAACTTTTGGGAAGCCTTAAATTGTTTCTGTAACTGTTGTTACTGATATGCAGTTACTATGTTGAATGGGACTCATGGAGAGAAACACCCACTGCAGAAGGTAAGATAGGTCTGAAAGCTACTGGAATTTCAGCTTTTCTTTTTTTTCCTTTAGCATAAATTTGTCCTTTGGCCCTATGAAAAGACCCCCTCAAAATGCCAACAGAGCCCCATGCACCGCAACTACCTGAGAGTGCCCTGCAGCCTAAAACAAAGGCTGTAATAACTAAGGGAAAATTGTTGCTATTTGTCAGGTGTTTAATAATCTGTGGGGGTGTGATGCTAAAAACAGTTGTTCTGATGGAGGCAGATGAGACAGCTGACTGTCACAAAGAGCTGCACACGTACTGCCCTGTTTCAGCATCAGAAGTGGAGCTATTTGGAGTCCTGTTTCTTGCTCCTCCCCAATAAAAGGCCTGGCTGGCAACTGTGAGAATCCTTGGAGAACATGGGCATTTTGCTTGAGAGTGTATTTGGCTGGGAAGATTTGACCCAAGCATGAGAAGAGCCCGTTTCCAGTGGTAGGGGCCAGTGGGGGGTTGTGGGACTGGAGTTTCTGTCCTGGCTTTGAACTGAGTGCAGCAAGATGTGGGTTTGGCTGTCAGGGTTTTCTGGGGCAGCCCTATGGGGGCAGCCATATAGGCAGTGAAGTGACAGTGTTCCGTCCCCTTCAAAGATGTTGTCACTGCATTCATCAGGGACTGAGGCTGAGAGGGGGAATTCTGTGCCTGGGGCAGAGCCAGAATTCCAGGGGTGCAGGACAAGGCAGGACAGAGTCCAGGCAATCAAGTGTTGCAGTGACCTGGAGTACATGGGTAATGGGCACCCTTTGGGTACTCTTGCCACCAAGAGCAGTGGCAGTCACCTTGAGGTGACTGGAATGATGTACTGGAGTACTGCATCCATCCCTGGGGCCCCCAATAAAAGAGGAACATGGACTTTTTGGAGGGCATCCAGAGGAGGCCATGAAGATGCTCAAAGGGGTGGAGCACCTCTGCTATGAGGACAGGCTGAGAGAGTTGGGGTTTCTCAGCTTGGAGAGGGCAAAAGGGAGGCCATACAGCCCCTTCCAGTGCCTAAAGGGGCTAAAGTATTGCTGGGGAAGGATTTTTGACAAAGGCATGGAGAGACAGCAAAAGAGTAATGGCTTAAAACTGATAGAGGAGAAGTTTAGATTGGATGTAAGGAAGAAGTTTTTTACAATGAGGGTGGTACAGGTTGCCCAGAGAAGCTGTGGATGCCCCATCCTGGGCAGTGTTCAAAACCAGGCTGGATTTGGCTTGGAGCAACCTGGTCTGGTGGAAGGTGTCCCTGTGCATGGTAGAGGGTATGGAATGAGGTGGTCTTTAAGGTCCCTTATATTCTGTGATTCTGTCAAGCCCTTGTTGATGTGGTTGGCTGGAGTGGGGGCCTAACTTTGATGCCAGGGGTACCTTTACATTCCTGCTGATGGTGTTGCTGCTGAACCATTTGAAAGCCCTGGTTGGAGGGAGAAGAGCCAGCCAAGGGCTGATGCCCACGTTGCCTTTAGTAGTGTTGGTCATGTTAGAAGCTGGTGAGAAGGTGTTTGCAGACCTGCACCCGCAGCCCTGGGGGTGCTTTTTGCAGAGAGGCTATGAGGAGGAGGAGGAGGGGGCAGCAGGGTGACCGCAGCACCAGTTAGCCCAGCACCCCAGGAAGCTCTGTCCCCAGCCCTGCGCCCTGCTGGCCCCACCTCGCCCTGTTGGTGGTTTATATTTAGCTTTTTCCACAGGTCTTGTAGTAAAGCACATTTCACCCAGGCTGTCAGAGGCTTTCTGTTTGGAGTATTTTCTGAGTAATGATTTGGTTTCTGGCCATTTTGAGCTTATAGGCAATAAACTCTGCAGAATGGATCGTCAAGGGGGCCATTTGAGCTATTGAAATGCCATTAGAAAGTCTACTGATTTACAGGGTAATTCAATATGAAAAACATATCCCTTACTGAAGTGAATAAGACTCCCACCCTTTCTTCACAAAGTATCAAGGCTCCTTTGATGTTTTAGGCTTTAGCTATTGTGCTTTGCTAATACAGCCAGGAAACTGGGGGCTTTTTGTGTAACCATGGAGAAAAAGATGAGCAGCAGAGTTACCACATGTAATGAGTTACTGGCAGCTTTTATAAGGATTCTGGATCAGCCATCGCACCTTCTTGCCTCCCAGATTTCATCCTATTTAGGCTTGCAGTTAAGACATGTCAGACCATGCTGCAAATTTAATTTCTTCTGGAGACAATGAGCAATCTTTGCTCTGATTGCTTGCTCCACCCCTGTGCTATTTGTAGGGCCGTGCTGGACCCAGGCTGGAGTCGTGGGTAACTAACCTGGCGCCGTGTCCTGGTGGAGATCACCACGTGGCTGTTCCTCTCCCAGGCCATTCCCTTCTGCTGGCTGCTTGTGAGGGAAAGCCCTGCTTTATACTAATGATACCAAAGATAAATGTGTATCTGGAACAAAGAGCATCCAGAAGCGTCCCATTAACATTGCTAAGCCACTTAGGGTAAGCCAGACAAACAACTGTATTTCTGCAATGCCAATGATATTTTTGTATGCTTTGATATCATGAGATGTTCTCATCACTTAGGGAGGTCAACTGCTGAGGAAACCATCCTGCTTTAATTTAGAAGCCAGCACCACGAGCAGATGTGAGCCAGCTTTTGTCGCATTTGAGCAATGCTGCGTGGGAACAAGCATCCCTCAGCAACTCCTGTGCTCTTGATATTCAGTGTCTGTCCTGGGCCCAAGGTGATGGAAAAAATTGCTTTTTCACTGCCCCTGCAAGACCTTTTATGCCCTTGTTGTGCTAGACCAGAGGCATGTAATCGATGTCCAGATCTATCCCGCAGGCTGTCAGAGCAGTCTGACCGGCTGATGGCCCCGCTTCCTGCACTGCTTTGTCCTGGGGCTCCTCCAATGTGGGGCAGGTTGCAGGCAGAAGAGTTGTTCTGGTAACTGCCAGGGGTTTTTTTGGCTGGTCTTCCTTGCGAGACCCACTGCATCTCCAGAAAGCCTCATGCTCTCCTGCTCTCCGGTGCTCTGTGTTCAGATGCAGCCCTCAAGACAGAGCCTGTGACCTGTGTGACAGATGGATGTCACCCCTGGGCTGGCTCCTCTCTGAGTGCCACATTGCAAAGCAATTAAGCCTATCCTGGGGAAGATGCTATCCTGGGTTGCAAAGCCACAGGGCTTTTGGGATGTCAGTTCTGGGATAAGATTTTCACTTGCTGGCGGGACCTCCGTGGCTCTGGATGGGAATTTCTGTGCTCCATCGTGTGGTGTGGAACTGCCCTTTGGGTCAGCACAGCTCACACAGAGCTGAAACCCAGCTGCTGTGACTGTGCTTACCCAGGGGCTTTGCCAGTACAAAAAAATGTTGGCAGGGGAAGAAGGAGGGACGGAGGTATGAATCTGTTAGATGATATTACATAAGGGCTTTTTCTTGGTGTTCACCTGCCCAGTTTCGTAAGTTTTGAGTTTTGTGAGTTGGTTGTATTTGTGTCAGTGATACAGTGGCAGCTCTTCAGACTCCTTTCAGGAGGGATCTCCTTTCTGTGGAACTGGCAGGAGATGAAGTATTGGTGCAGAAACACAACCTGGGCAGCTTTGGTAGCTGACTTCAGTTTATGAAATGGGAGATAGATTATTTATTCTATTTTTTTTTTAACCAACATGAGGATACTATTTAGGCCTTAGTGGAATTTCTCTTTTTTATTACAGTACATATATTTCTGTCAAAATGGGGAGAGGAGGAAAATGCATCCACGCAGGACACATTTCTAAATGTGTGGTTTGCTGTATGAGTGTTGCATGTCTGCTGTATGTTTAAAAAAAGATCAGTACAATCATTTGCTGTGTGAAATCACTTAACAGATCAGTAGAGCCCACTAATCTCTCAGAATGAGGCAGTAAGGGACAGGATGTGAGAAACAGGCTGTGTGTCTCTGCTGTCCCAGGACTTGATATGTAATAGTAAGAATCAGAGTGACAGATTGTCTGATGATGTGCATCCAGGGCCTGAGGAGAGGTTTGAGCTGGTACCTCTATATCTGACACTGGTGTTTTTCCTGCCTTTCTGTCATATATTCTATGTTAGCCATTCTCAGAGACAGGATTTTGACTTGCCAGCTGGTCTCATTTGGTGTGAAAAAGCAGCTCACACCTCTCCACAGCACCTCTGGTTTCTAGCTCGCTCTCGCTCTCTGGCCTGCTCTGTGGTTTCTATTTTGCCTTTGCTTGTTTCTTTTTTTTCTTAATTCCTTGCCACCAGTCTGCATTTTAGCATAGCACGGTCTTTTGCATTTTTTCTCATGAGTATGTTTAATTTTACTCTGTCATGTAAGCAAGACATCCCTTGGAAATTAAATTCTTCATGTACATCTCCACTTGCTAAATTTAGTGCCTTAAACCTCCTATGATAGTAGTGGCATCTTAGTTTGGGAATCCTTTTGTCATTTTTCAATAGAAAAATGTTTGCCATCCTTCACAGCCTTATAGATACTGCAGTAGGTTCAAGCAGGACCAGTGGTGCTGGGTGCTGTGGGTGTGAGTCAGAGGGAGAAGTGCCCTGTCAGAGGGATCATTCAGGGTTGTGGCAGCTCGCTGGAGCTGGCTGGCTCCACAGTCAGGATGGGAAAGAGGATGACAGTTTAACTATGACAGTAAAAGTCAGCATGGGATGTCTGTGCTCCAAAGTGCTTTTATCTGACAAAATAGTTGCAAATCAGTGCTGTCTCTGATAGCATTGGAGCTGGCCTGTCAATGTGTGAGTTAGTTCCTCTCCACCTAGACTGGTCAGTGTGCTCATCCCATGCTAAATGTATTCCGTTCTGGGCCTTGCTCTTTCAGAATAACAAAGGTTGTCTAAATCAGGAATGACTAATGCAAGACTAGCTTGTCCTGTTTGAATTCCTGCTTTGTCCTGCATTTGCTTTCTTGGTAAACAAGGACATATAGCTTGTTGGCCTTTTCCCCAGGACTGAAGAGCAGAAGAAAAATAGAGTTCCAAGTAGAGAAATTTGGGATTGATTTACAGCATGAATTCTTCTGTCTCATATCCTTCAATTCTTTTAAATTCTATGTGCTTTACATGTTATCCTTCCCTCACATGTAAACTGGCACATACATGAAGCTCTGCATATCTCACTTCTTTCTGGCATCAGTTTTTAATAACATCAGTGTGAAAGTTGCCTCCTTCCTTTTTCACTTGTTTTTAAAGAGTTTGCCTGTGTCTTCTGTGAGATTCCAGCAGAACAGGAGCCTGGTGTTTGCTGCTGCTGTTGTTTGTGAGGTTTACGTCAGTGGATTCCCTATGGCTTCGATGGAATTACACTGCCAGCTTTGCACTGGCTAATTGGGAGAAGAACTGGACACGTCTCCTTCCCCCTTCTTGCATGCAACAAGAGTTGATAATGATGGCTGGGTTGTACATTATTTATTGGGCACAGTGAGTGCCCGTGGTGCTCCAAGAAAGAGGAAGGAATTGGCTTCCATCAATGAGTTTATTATCTAGGTCATTCACTGACTGAGGCATCTCACATTAATATATTCAATGCAAATTTATTCCCTGAGGCAGTTTGCTCCTGAGCCTGGAAGAAAATATAACCGTGTGAGGAAAGTGTTCCTGTGCAGTCCAAATCCATGGTGGGATTTCTTGTCAAAGCTGTTCATTGGAACACGCTCCTAATACGAAAGCTACAAAGCTTTGTGCAGGGTGAGCCTCCATCTCCTAATAGGGCTTGGTGGGAGTATTGCTGCTGGTAATCAGTTTTCTACACGGCGGCCCACGCTTATCACTTCATTTTCAGTTTAATAAGTAGCAGTAAAAAGTCCAGCTTTGGGTACTTCCCAAGAACTGCTCACCAGACTGGTTTGTAAGGGAGGATGACTTACTGGAGATGGTTAAAAATGACCCTGCAATCAGTTTGCTTTTATAGAAGCTTGTCCCTTGTTTCTGCAAGGGACTCCTGATATGGCAGCTAAGAAGAAATGCTGGTTTACTTAGTCTTCTTGAATGTAATGGGATGTAACTATGGTCATTTAGTAGCTACTCTACAAGCAACTAAGCTGTTCTCACTTAGAGTGGAGCAGAACTGGGTGGAAACCCAGCTGTACTAAGATAAGCCACCTTCTTCTCAATAATTAGCCTCTGTTACAATAATCCTATCAATACCTAATGATAGTAACTCATTTCCACACTTTCAAACCACACTTTCAAACAATTAGCTCGAGTAACATCTAGCCTGTCTTGCCAATAGGGATGATGTTTTCCCCTGTTTCCTTCATTCTATAAAGGAACGTGCTCTGCTTTCCTCTTGCTGAAAGGTTTATCAAAACTTGGATCTTCAAATTCATCTTGCTTACGTTCAAGAAAGGAGCAAGGTCTAGAGCTGTTCTAATGAGACCAGACAGTGGCGCTTTAGTCTTTAAGGGACAAAAAGGGTATGATGTAGGCCAAATAAACAGTACAGGAATAGATAAAAGTTTCTTTGGCACATTTGCACAGGTTGAGGCTGATTTCTCCAGCTCTACCTAAAGCACAGTGCAACCCCCACCAATATTTACTGTTAAGGGTTAAGGAGGTGTCTCTGCAGGCTAAGACTCAGTGTCTCCACATCCTTAAGGCTTGTCATCCTCTGGGAGTGACAGTGTTGAAATGAAGAGCAGACCCCTGGGTTCTGGAGGATCAGGAATAAAGCGTCAAAAATCCAGGCTATGCTGTGCATCCTCACAGAGTGTTTTTCAGCCCCTTGTAGACAAAACAGGTTCATGTTCTAGTATGATCCTTTCCATCTGGGCTAATATAATACTTAGGAAGTCATCCAGTGTAGGAATGAGGTTTGTATTTAAATGTGATGGAGCACTCTTTCAGCAGGCCTGTGACTTGTGGGCTCTGGCAATTTGTCCAGGGCAGATCCAGAAGGGCACCCAGCAAGTTTTTGCCCTCTTCTGCCCCATGGGCAGTTGCTGTGCAGCAGGAGAGGTGGAGAGCTTCCTGCTTGAGTCTCTGCTTCTCACATACCCCATTTCCCAGCTGAGCTTGCTAAAGAAACCATCAGTCAGGCGCCTGGCAAGTCAGTGTGGGGGGCTGTTCGCTGTGGTTTTGGAGTCGTGCGAAAGCAACCGTCCATTGTGCTGCCTCTGCACAGGAGTGGTGGCGGCCGGAAGAAGAGGCGGGAGGCGGAATTTTGGGGCAGCTGGAGCCCTTAATCTGCTTTTGGTCAAAGCTTGATGCCAGGACGGCTTTTCCCTGTATTTTTTATCTACCAAAGGACTTGGTTAGTGATTTATCAGTTCATAGAATCACAGAACGGTTTGGGTTGTAAGGGACCATGGCAGGGACACCTTCCACCAGACCAGGTTGCTCCAAGCCACGTCCAGCCTGGTCTGGAACACTTCCAAGGATGGGCCAGCCACAGCTTCTCTGACCAAATTGTGCCACATCCTCCTAGGGAAGGATTTCTTTCTAATCTCTAATATTTTCCCTCCTTCAGCCAGAACTATTATCAACCTTGTGCTTCCCCAGCAGTTTCTGATGACCACTGTTGGACACATACCAAGCCCCACTCAGAGGTTACCTGTGGTCCCCTGGAGGGATGTTGGGAGCAGTGGCTGCTCTCTTCTCCCTCTTGGGTGAGAGCTGCTGCATGTGGCTGCACATCTGCAGGAGAGCAGGATGCTGATGCTGTGGTGTGGAGATGCTTGTGAAAGCCTGCGTGCTGTGGTACAGACAGGACACGATGCACGTTCATTTTTAATTCTTGATTGGTGCTGTGTCTAGCAAGGAGAAACCCTTTTGGCTGGTTATGTTCTTTCTGGTTAGCACTATCTTGGTTAAAATTCTTAGAATCGAAAGCTTCAGAAATTCTGAGAAGGAGCTTAGAAGAGAGAGTTGAAGCTATATCTAAAATCATCACTTGATTCATTTTAGAATTGCATGATTCTGATTCAGTCAAGAATAATATTGAAGGATCTGAGTGGATTTCTTCAAAGAGGAGCAAAAGGTCATTCAAGTTGTCACATGTTTTGGCTTATGTGGATGTGATCTCAGAAGGTTTCTGGTGTGCCCTTGCAAGTTTGTAATTTCCCTTTGTCATGGAGAAAGCTGTGTCTGTGATTAATATGAGGTCACTGATGTTATTTCTATATATAAATAAGCTTAGTGCAAAGAGACTTGCCTCAGCAATGCATATGCAGTACTCATTGTTTTTAAGCAATGCACTTCTTATTTTAGTAACATTTTTGAAGCTCCTGTTCCTGTTTTGAACATGAACATTAGGTGAGAAAAGAGTAACTAAGCTTGCAGGTTTTAAGTAGCCCTTGGTGTCCCCATGTTTGGCTTCTGAAAACATCTTTGTGACCTCAAAAAAAGCCCATCAGTGTTTTCCCAGTATAAGTTTTGTGGTTCGTTTCTAGGTTGACTAAACTTTCTTTTTATGTTACTAGTTCTGGTTAGGAAATTTCATTTGCAGAAAAATTTGCAGATCTCTCATCTCTGGAAGTGTTCAAGGCCAGGCTGGATGGGGCTTGGAGCCACTTGCTGTAGGTAAAGTATCCCTGCCTTTAGCCGTGGGGTAGGAATGAGATGATCTCTAAGGTCCATTCCAAACCACTCTATGGAATTTGGGTTTGCTGGATTTGTTTGTTTTTTGTTTGTTTTTTTTTTTTTTTAATTACTCCAGCTGCACAAAAATATGCTGTTTCAGTGCCTGATAATGTTTTTTGCTGTCAACAATAAGGATTTTTTTCCATTTTGAATATATATTTTAGCCATTAAATAGTTAGTTGCAAAATTCTGTACACCTATAGCATTTCTTCTTACTCCATCTCTGACAATATTAAGCAAGTATTTCCACAGGAACAGTGCTCTTTACAATAGACAGTGTTGTGGCTTGCTTCAAAGCCACAGCCAGAACATGTAGGTGTTTGAAGAGTACCAGATCTTTCCATCTCTCGCTGTGAATTTTCCAGTGGGTCAGTACTTGTTCAGACTTTCTATCTCAGTATCCGAAACCACCCCCCGTTTCATCTTGCTCTGTGTGGTAGTGCCCCAGAAGCCTTTCAAACTCTGCTGGGCTGCAAGAGGAGATTTTTACAATCATGAAAAGTCGAAATTCATGGTGCACCCAAGATCTAGTCAGCAGCTCCAGGATCAGTTGTTTAAAGCCAGGCTGGATGGGGCTTGGAGCAACCTGATCTAGTGGAAGGTGTGCCTGCCCATGGCAAGAGGTTGGAACTGGATGATGGAAGGTATCCCTGCCCATAGCAAGAGGTTGGAACTGGATGATCTTTGAGTTCCCCTCCAAACAAAACTCTTTTATGATCTTTTTTTTTTTTTTATGGTTCCATCAAACCCCTTGCTACTGTAATCTTATCTCAGGCTCTTTCAATGTAATGTGTATTAGGAATTGAACAGTGTGAGGTGTTTTTTTATCTTTCTTAATGAACTGTGCTTGTAATGTTTCCCTTCACTGGATGTGGGTCAGTCATTAAAAGGGACTGGATCTCTCAATTTACTTCCCTCCAAGGTGGTTGCTGAGAGGACAGGAACTAAGTGGCTTGGCTTTGTATTACAGGGCTTGGTAAATCTTAAAGAAGGCAAGTGAATTGACTTTATTTTCAGAGGATACAAATGCTGTCCAAGGGATTTCTGTCCTCAGCTGGTGAGAATTAAGGTAGAAGACTAAAACTGGTGTGACTTTTCCCAGAGTGAATAAAACCTTGCTTTGGGAATTACAGGAATGTGTCCCCACACAGAGCAAGTGCTGTTTGTCTGCACAAAGAGGGGCATGAGGTCCACATTAGCAGTGCCACCCAGGTGGGGATGTGCTTTTCTCCAGGAGGGAATTTATACTTTAAACACATTAGTGTGCTGGAGTTAAAAGCATATGTGTTTGTATATAAAACACATGCAACACTCCGGCACAGATAAAATGCCAGGCCTTCCATTCACAAAGAAAAAAAACCATAAAACCTTTGTCAAGGAGGGAACATGACAACAGTTGTCCTAAATATGACTGGCTTTGTAAGTGAGCCCGTCCTGCTCTTGGCTTACCCAGGATTGCCATGTGCTGGGGCTTGTGGCAATCCTCAGCAAAAGCTTTGTTTGGAGAGCAGAAGGTTTATCTGCAGGTTTGTGGGTCATGCTGAGTTTTGAATGGGAAATGTGGTCAGCATGCAAGTTATGTTCTCAATTGACCTGTCAGCAAAACCACTCCAACCATGTTTTGACCTTTTCCTCTACATACCCTCTCTGGGTGTCTCCACCCTCTGCTTTATTTAATCCAAGGTAAATCTTGGTCACATTGGTTCTTCATCTTGAAACCACACTTTGGAAAGGGAAAAAGAAATACTAAAAAGGGGAAATACGTGACAGTGTGCTGCTGGTGGGTCCCAACAAGCTGCTGTCAGCTTCCAGTTGTTCACAAACCCCTGGAGAGCCTCCTGTCCTTCAGAGGGAGGCTGGGTCAGAGTTGGGTCAGCTGAGCAGCACATCCCAGTGACATGGCACCTCGTCACCATCCGGTGGCTGGGGAGGGCTGGAGGCCAGTGCTGTGCAGCTCCTTCCTGGCTCAGCCTAATTGCTGGAGTCACAGCTCTGACTTTATGGTCACAAGTGGGTAGTGAGATCATCTCTCTCGTGAGGTAGATGAGGAAAACTGTAATCACAGACTTGATAGGACTAAAAATTGCTTGGTCTTGGACAGTCTGTCTCTTATTGTAATGCTTGGACTCAGGATTTCAGGACAATTTTTTTTTCCATATTATTTTTGGTACTGATGTCCAACCCACTGTCCTTCCCCATGTAAAACCTCACCTCTGCACCCTTTTTTCTAACTGCTATTTCACAGAAACATTTTGATTGTACTATTCCATCATCCCCACCAAAAAAAAAAAAAAAAGCCCAAACAGAAAACCAAACACATAAACAAAACCCACTGTACAAATAGGATATGATCTAACTTGGCAAAGCAAGTGTTGGCAGTGGCGTGTCCTTTCTGGGTGTTGTCAGCTGCAACCTACATTCTTTTTGCTGCTTGAAGACTTGATTGTAGCTCCCAGCAGTGGACCTCATGGGATTGGAGCAGAGACATGAGCAGTAACATCTGGACACCAGGAGCAAGCATCATACCTTCAGGAATGCTGGGGGAGTGCATGCCATGGCACTCCTTTTTTTTTTTTTTTTTTTTTTTTTTTTTTTTTTTGTACCTTTGGAAGCATCTAATTGGCTGTGCAGCCAGAAACTGTTGGTGCTTTAACATTATGTTCTGGGATGTGTGTACCAGGGATATGGAGCAATCCCATAAGTGGCTGGCAGGGAATGGGAGAGGGAGTATGTGGGCTAAAGTACTTTTAAACCTTTCTTTTCATCTTTCTGTGTGTCCCAAGCAGTTTCTCTCCTGTGACATGCCACTCATACTTGATAGTTTGCTTTTCATCCTTCTGTCTCAAATCTTTGGGCAGATCATCTTGCAATGTGGAGAGGGGATGGGGTGGATTAATACTGGCTGGGTATAAATGTTGGTCCTTAATAATTTCAGTGCTAAGAAACTGCCAGGTGAGGAAGTGAGAGGAGGAAGAGGGAAGTCGCTGTGATCAATTCCAGATCTGGGAAGAATTATCAGAGCTGAGGTGCTTAGGCTTCCCCATGGTGTACAGCCCACGCCAAGGTTGAAAGTTGCTGGGTTTAATCTCTCTTTTTTGTATCCTCACTGATGATGAGTGATGGGATTAACACTTTAAATGGCAATGTGAGGTGTATTGGGAGCTGTCTTCTAAAGACTGGCATGTCCCAGAGACATGCCATTTGAAACCTTAGGATTTGCCAGAAACATTGTTGATAACTTGATCCTGCACATAAATTAATTCATTGTGATGCTGGCAGGGGTGGTGTTGTGTGCCCCTCAATCACTTAGCTCAAGGCTTTAAAGTCATTGAAAAGACAGAGTTCTGGTGCTTTGAAGCAATTGACTCTTCTTGATGGCTGGACTTCTGTGGAGTCCAGGTACACGTTGCTTTTGTGGGTTTTGCCAAGTTTCCCTTGCACTTTTCCAAGCAGTGTGGCTGCTGTGCAGTGAGCTAGGTCTGTTTTTTGAAGACTCAAAGCCCTGTTTCTACCTCTGCTCCTGCCATCCCCATACACTGCTTTCCTTTTCTGTAAAACTGATGGTGTAAGATGTGCTCGGCACCCAGAGGGGCTTTGCTGTCTTTGGGTGGAAAGGTGGAGATTTGTAGGAAGGGTTTGATATGGGTGATGTGTTTGGAGTGCATGATCCCCTGTGCAGCTCCTTCTCTCTGTCACATAGGCTTCCAGCGCCGTGGGAATGTGACACCAGCATGGCAGCCTGGGTGACAGCCAGCACTGTGGGCCTTCCTGAAACTTCTACATCCACTTGTTATGGTTCCAGCTGTCCCCAGCACAGTAAAGATCAGTAAAGGTCTTTTCAACACTTGGTGTTGAAGGGAGGGGAGAAGCAGGAAGGTGCCTGTAAACCAGGCCCTCTGCAGAGCTGTTGGTTTGTGTCTGTACCTCTGTGTTGTGGAACCCCATCTTCCTGGCATCGAGATGCTGAGCACATCTCACTCCAAAATCCTTCTTTTTTAGCTTACAGTGCTCATTATTAGTGATCAAACATCATAAATAACTGAACTTTTCCATCAGATTGCCTTTTGCTGCAGCACCAGGACTTCACTTTTAGCTGTTGTTAAAAGGATGGTATTTGGCTCTTCGTATCTGACTGAAATGTTTGGAGTAGGAGAAAGTTGTGACCTTTCCCCTTTCTACCTGAGGTGTTGAGAAATTTGATGGATTATCTTGAGGACTAATGGATTTTAATGGTTCATTATCTCATCTGCTGTGGCCTGGTTTTAGAAAGAAGAAAGAGCTATTAGACAAAAATGGAAAAGCAGCAGTACACCAAATGAATTACATGTAGTAGGAAGATATTTTAAAAATAGTGACACACCTAATGGAGACTCAAATGAGAATAATTTCTCAGAAGTTTAGGATTATGCAATAAAGCCTATGAATAACGAGAAAATATTTCCCAGCACTGAATAGTGGAGAACAACACAAGTAGGTGAGTGAGCAAAGTTCTGGGGAGACAGCTACAGAGGGGTCTTTGCATAGAGATACAGGTGGTTTAGGGATCCCTGCTCCTTGGGTTGGATCCATGAACAGAGTACTGGGGGCTCTGCCTGATGCTGTACAACCCAGTGGATTGCCCCTAAGTTACCCCTAAATTCTGTCCTGCTGTAGCTGTGCGGTGATGGTCCCTGGGCAACCAACGAGACACAGAACCTCAGACCATGTGCAGACTGTGCTGCTTAATGTAAAGTCATAAATGATTCATGAAGTCTGCCTCGATTTGTTATGGAGGTTAATTAAAGCTGAAGGTGAATGCTGTGCCCTGGGAGACCTCTCAAGACTGAGAGAACTGCTGTTGCTTCTCTGCCCAATCTTTTTATTTCTCATTCTGTCTCTCTGCCTGGTGACTGTTCTGTTCCTCTCTGGGTCAAACCCAGGTCTCTGGTGTGCACTGGGCTACCTAGGCTTGCTTTTTCACTATTCTTTCCTTCCTGGGGGGCATTGTCCCAGTTCTAAGCACATCTGTGTCATTGCTTTATTTGGAGGAAGCTCTGCTCAGCATCTCATTGTGGTGGCCCTTGGAATGTTTCCATGTGGGAAGTGCCACCAACTTGCCTACTTGGCACCAGTCAATTAATTTATTTCTTTATAACTGTAAACAGAAGAAGTGGCACAATTTCCTGTGTTTTCTGCCAAGTTAGGTTGGGCTCATGTAGGAGACAGAAGATACTCTTGTTGATAATCTCCAGATCTTGGCGATAGAGAAGGGCAATTCCTGTGTTGTGTGCTCAGTGATAGACCTAAAACATGAGCTGTCAGGATCATGCCTTTGCAACTCCAACTCTGGAGCTATTGAAAGATTTTTGTTTTGCTGGCAATAACTGGTTGTTGAGGTTTATTGATATGTTGTCACCGTTAATTGAATGGAAATAGAGGATTTTTGTGGTTTGGTTATTGGTCAATGCTTTGAAGTCCCCTCAAGAGCAGAAACCCTGTGCCACTGTCAGCCTCTTTTACCAGCAGTTGCACACACAGGTGTCTGCAGGCAGATTTCCATACCTTGCGTATGCAAAGCTGATAGCCTGATAGCAGCTACTGAATGTGAGCATGGGTGTATTTGCTGTAATCAAGTGTTCAGACAGCTGAAAATGAAGCCCTGCATTTGCCATCCTTTAATTTAGTGGTCCTGCATTGATGTCAGCATTTGCCTTTGGGAAATTAAAGTAATCTGTGATTTTCCTTCCCATCCCTTAAAAAAAAACTAGCTGTAGGAGGAAGACAAGAGAAGTTGGAAGGAAAATACAGGGGTGGACTGGACATGGTGGTATTTGGCACAGTGTTACAAAGATGTGTGGTGAATAATTAAGGTTTAATTGTGCTCAGCAGAGCTAAAGCTCTGCTTGTATGTGCTTGTGGTAGGGAAAGGCAGCATCCATCCTGCCCACACGATTCTAGTTTCACACGGGCTGTGGGAGGGAGCTGGGGGGCTCCTGCCCCTTCTCTCTGCACAGGGAGGCTCAGAGCAGCCTTTTCTTTCTGCCTGGCATCTCCCCTGGGCACCATGTGCTGTCACTGGGGGATTCCAGCAGCTTTGCTGTTCGTGGCAGTTCAGAGTCATCCCACGCTTGGCATGTTCTGTGCCCTCAGGAAAGGGACCCTCACTGGTAGGGTCAGGTCATTCTTCATGTTTTCTTCTCAGCCCATTTAGCAGCCTAGCCATCTCTAGCCCCACACTTGTAGGAGGCTGTGGATGAAAGCTCTCCTCTGTTGCAGACTCCAGTGTGTGCACGACATTATTAGACTCTCCCACGTCCCCCCCCATTTTGTTTTGGATTTCACTTAATTTTCTAAAGGAGTGGGTTCTTACTCAGTGATGGTGCTGTTGGGATCAGTGCCTTGTCTTCAAGAAATTTCAGTACCATGGGATTTATAAACAGGCAATTGGATCCTTTCCCCCTGGCACATAACTTGGGAAAAAGGTAAAACATCCCTCTGGAGACTTGGTGTTGTTGTTTTTCTTTGAAAATATAAGGAGAACAAAAACATAATAGCCCCTGAACCAGTCGTGTCTATGTTTCTCTCTTTTTAACTATATAACATTAACTTTTTTTCAAATACGCTAAAGAGCATCTTCCTGCAACCATTACTTGTAAATCATTCATTGCTTTAGAGGTATTTCTCAAAAGCAATATAAGTTGCTGTAGCACCATAGGAGCAGGCTCTAGCTCCTGCTTTCAAAAAGGTTTTTTTGTTTGTTTTTTTTTTTTTTTAAAGATTTGAAACCTCCTTTTTTTATCTGTATTATATTTGTTGCTCTTCAAGCAGGTTTTCTTGGCAGGAATTTTCATAAGATAAATAAATCTTGTTCCCACCTCAGCAAATCTCCTGTAGAGGTGGGTGATTTCTTGGATGAAACCAGACTAAAATTGATTAAAGAGTTCAGGATTGGCTAAGAGTCATTAGTTATGCATACTTGTTCATGGCTGGTGCACAGCTTATAATTAGGCAGCTTGAACGAAAACAAAAGTAATATTTTAAGCAGCTGTCCTGAAACAAAAAATTAGAATGACAATATTACAGTAATAGCTGGAATAACTGGTTATAGGAGTTTTGGGAGAGACTGACTTTCCACCCATATGTGAGTTTAGCTGCACAGTATTAAACTTTGCTCAGGTGAGCTGTCAGGGCTTTCACACTCAGGGTACCTGGACCTGCTGACTGCAGGTGGGTTTGGCAGCTCTTCCCAGTGCTGTCCAGGTCTGCCCCAGCACCTGTGGTGGGAATTGCTGCGCTGAGCACTTGCCAGCCTCTGCAGAAGATACTTGTTACCCTGTTGTGTGTGTTTGGCATTTGCTTTTTTTTTTTTTTTTTAAGTCACCCTAATTTGAATCGTAAAAAGTGCATGCTGTGCATTTGTAGGAAAAACACTTTAATGTGTTGGTCTGGAAATGCAAAATCCCCTTTGTACTAGACAGCCCTGAGGATTTTCAAAGGTGTCTGACTTGATAGACAGGTGTCTGTCAGCCTCAAAAGGTATAAGAGGGACTGATTAATCCAGACACTGTGTATTTGGCTGAGAAAATTGCCATTTGACCTGTCCAAGGAGGTGCTACCTTATTAAAATACAGAAAGATCTGGCATTCCATAAGCATGATCTGGTAAGAGCTTAAACAAGAAAGATGACAAGAAATAACTAGAGGCATGTGAAAAAACAGCTTTAGCCTAAACCAAATTTTCAGCTCTTTCGACTGAGCCTTGGGAATTGCCTCTACAAACGACTGATTACATATGCAGTTCTGTTAATTAAAATTAAAAATTATGTAGGAAGTCAAAAGATATAGCTACTTGTTTAATTAAGCTAATGAAGTCCCTAGGTGGCTTTTATATTTGCTTTACTCACTGCAAGTGTCTGGCCTGTTCTGTTTTTGAAGCCATGTCAGCATTGACATGCCTCAGAAAAAGGCTGTACTTCTAGGATGCTTATGGATTGTGCCTGTGGGGAAGGAAGGACAGGGCAGCAATGGCAGAAGGGATGTTCTAGGCTCCAGGGTAAACACAGTCATCTCTTGTGTCTGATCCAAACACAATAAAAAGATTCCCACTGATTCTGATGTGCTTCAGATCAGGCTGGATTATCTGTTAGGGTGTGTGTGTGTGGGGAAATCTTATAAACTTGCATTTGCGAGATGTAGCGCTCTTGTCAGGTTCTGTGTTGAAGATGTCTTTTCATCCTGGAGACCCACCTTATCTACCTCATCTTGATTTTGGAGAGTGAGCCACTTGCAGGCAGGCACCCTTTGGATCTGCCTCTTCCCATCCTTTCCTGGGGCAGGCTGGGCTCTCTCGGAGGCCAACTCACTCTACCTGCTCTTCAAGTTCAGTGGATGCTTCAGCTGGGTGTTGATATGTTGCCTGAGAGATTTACCCTCCTTCTGAATTTGTTTTCCAAACCTCTTCCATTGATGAATCACGCACGACCAGTTTTTATTATATGTGCGAAGGCATGTGATTAAGGAGCCCTGTTTTGGTCTCCCTGCATGTGCTCTGCTCCTGAACTGATTTATTTTTTGTAATGCAGAGAAGGGGAGTAAATAACACCTGCCCTATTGTTGGGAAGGATGTCAGCACAGTTTTTTTCTGGGGAAGGTGTGTGAGGTGGTTCACTGGGGCCCCTCCTTGTGGGAAACCAGTCCCTGGCAGCTCCCTTTGAAGTCACGTGGAACAGCAGGATCCCAGCAAGTTCAGGCATGGGGCACCATGTGAGTGGTTTGGGTTAGGAGTGGAGTTCCTAACTCCCAGCACGCTGTGCTGGCAGAGGCCTGTGCCTTGCAGTGGAGGTGTAATGAAGTCATGGCTGAACTCACCATCCTTACCTGCCCATTTCCAGCTTGCCTGCCAAAATCCTCCGGAGCTTGTTTTCCCTGGTTGGGCTGTGAAGTTCAGCAGAAGTTAAAGCGTGTGCTTAGCTCTGGGCCAAAATCTTGTGCTGTTCTCACAGGTACAGCTGAGCTCCAGCAGTTGATCTTTTCCACCCCTTCTGCTGTGGACAAACGTGCTGCCTTCATTTCCTTGAGGGTGACTAAAAGATTTACTGCACTGATGAGCACACTTTCCTCTCCCAGTGGGCTAAAACTTGGCCAAGTTACCTCTAAACCAGCCAGAAAGTCTATGTTTTTCCTGCTGGTTCTTCCCTGGGGGACCAGGCTGAGGGTGAAAGTGCTGGAGAGGGGGGAGGGTGATGATTGTTTACGGGTGTACCTGCTAATGGTATGATGCTGCACGCCATCAGCTTAGTTTGATTTATTCTGAGATCACTGCGCCTCACAGCATTCACAGTATCAGACATGCATAGCATTTCGTGCTTCTCCTTTGCTCCCAATACAACAGGACTTTCCTTTGGCTTTGATACTAAACCTTCCAGGCATAAGCTTGTGATTCCCTAAAATAAGTTATCCCGTGCCAGATCTTTGGCATTAGGAAACTTTGTACATATTACCCTTTGATGATTGTCAAATACATATGTTTGGTTACATTCCTGTATCACTTCTCTCATACTATGGTGTAGGAGTTCCCCCTGAGCATCACCTGTGCTGCCTTCAGGCTGTTGAGCTTCTCTGAGCCTCTCCTGCTTTCTTTAAGAAAGAATATCAACTGCTTTGTTGACCCAAACTGATTTCATGGTCTACTTTGGATTTCATTAACTCTGTCAAGATTAATACCGCGACACCCTGTTTCTCTGTAAAAATGCAGGGGTTTTGCCTTTAATGCCAATGCTGGAAAATGAAAAAGAGAGAAGAAGTGAGGAGCAAAACTTGGCGTCTGCGTGGTGCTTGTGTTCCACCCACGCTGCTGTTGGGAGGCTGGATCCCGAGGGTGTTTGCTGGTGTTGGGACGTGCTGGCATCATGGAGCTGTGCCAGCATGGAGTCAGGGCTTGGGCTGCCAGCCCAGGTCGGGTTATCCCTTCCATGGCTGGAGGGCCAGTCCTTTGGCAGTTGCTCCCTTTTGAACTGCTCAGGTCTTGTTAAGTAACAGAACACAGTGAGAAGCCCTCTGTCAGTGAAAGGAGGTGCTGGTGCTGGAAGTGCTTTGGTGACTGGAAAGATTGAAGGAGGGCTGATACCAGGAGTTCCTCCTTTTAGGGGCACAGTGGGGTGCCAGGCTCCTGATCTGTGGGTCTCTGGTTTCAGCTGGTTCTGGGCAATTTCTGCATGCCCAGCTCAGGCTGCAGTTGCCGTGTCAGGAGTTTCCCACAGCGTGGGAACTGTGGCTGCACTGCAAGGCTGACAGCAGTGCTGGGGTGTGAAGGTGGTGCTGTGGGTGTGAAGCAGGGGCAGAAGCATGAAGGGCTGTGCTGCAGAGCTGCCTGAGGTCACCCCTAGGGCCTGAGCAGGGTGCTGGCTGTTCACACCCAGCTCAGCTCGTGGGGCTGCCCCGGCACCGCAGGTCCAGCAAGTGTGAGCAGCTCACAGGCGTCAGCTGCTGCCAGCACGAGGCCACTCTGGAGTGTGGCCATGGCTCTGGGTGTCCCCATGATGGTGGGAAGCATGTCCTGTCAGGCAGGTGCTGCTCTCAGGGAGCTGCTGATGTTTCTCAGGCCAGCTCAGCTCTGTGGTCAGACATTTTCCTTTCAGGTTTTTAGGTCAGGTGTTATTTTCTGTTTCGGGCATGTTCCACTTGTCTGAGAATTATCTCAAGTACCGAGTTGGCTACTACTTAGCAAGTCCAAAAGCCAGACTTTTCCCTGTGGTCTGTAATAATTTCATTTAATTTCATAGTATGTTATCTTTTGTTGTTCTGTATCAATTTAAGACTGGAGAAACTCTTAAGACTGTCTGGTCTAAGCCCTTGTCTCGGACAAGAATTCCCCATTGGTCCTGCGTCCATCAGTGTTGGTGTGCCAAAGTTTCAGCAGCTCCTGGCATGCTGGGGCTTCAGCGTCATTTGGAGCCTTTCAGCTGTAATTTTTAATTAGATCCCCCTTAGATGTTCTGTAAGAAGATTTTGAGTGTAGCTCAAGTCCTCTTGGCTGAGTGCTCTTGGACTGTGGTACAACATGAGCACAGCTGCTTAGTAGGTGTAGGGAATTTGGCTGGTGCTTAATCTTGGAGTCTGGAGGGGAGAGAGATTGTTTTATAACCCTCATAAATCTCCTGCTATTGCTTTCTGAATTAGTTTCTGTTTTGTGAGACTCCTATAGGCAGGGGACTGTGCTATGCTGGGGGCAGAGGAATCTCCTTTGCAGAGATGGAGAATGAGGTGTGTCAGGACTTTGGGCCAGTTTTTGTCTGTGCCCTGTGTCGATGGTGGGTGATGCTTTTGTTGCATCTCCTGGCCTCATCCCAGATGCTTGAGTCCTGACAATCCTTTGATTTTAAGACTGAACAAGGAGTACAGAATTTGTTCCACATCTCACCAGAGATACTGTGTGTCAGAAGAAGGGAGGAAGGATCCTCTTTGTCAGTGTGGAAGCAGGAGTCTTACCTATCCTGTATGGAGACTGGCAGGAAAATGATAAGCACTGAAGAATGATTTTGGAAACCTATGTAAGTAAGGATTTTTCCATAAAACCTGAATTCTTGGTATCCTGTAAATCAATTTGTGTGATTATATGTGATTATATATTTTCGAAAGAACCATCTCTTTACAAAGCTGCACATCTCTCCAGGGAACCGAAATTTAGGCAAAAATGATGCATGATATTGCTGGAGTTGGAATCTATTTTGAAATGTCTTCAGTATTAATGGAGACAGAGGGCTGTTCAAACACAGCTTCCTAAAAACAGTGTAATATGCTGTGCAAACAAGCACAAAAATGAATATTGAGTCAAGACTAAATATTTGCTTTAAAATTTCCCTGTGAGACTGATTTTAATTTTTTTTTTAGTGGAGAATGTAGTGTCCATAAAATCAGCATTTGGGTAGGACTTTCCCAAGCAGTTGTAGCTTCCCTGTTTTGTGTCCCGCTGATAGGAGTGTGTGTATGGCACCTTACAACCATAGCTGGAATCATATGAGTGAGATGTTTGCTCATTCTTTTTCCTGAAAATATTTCTTCTGCTCATCCTAACAAATTCCCGGCAGTTTAAATAACAATTTCTCTACTTCTGCAACAAATTGTGGACTAGGGAAATCTATGGCTGTCTGTGTTTCCCCTTCACTTACCCCAGAAGGC
This sequence comes from Motacilla alba alba, assembly GCF_015832195.1. Classification (NCBI taxonomy): domain Eukaryota; kingdom Metazoa; phylum Chordata; class Aves; order Passeriformes; family Motacillidae; genus Motacilla; species Motacilla alba. The sequence goes on along the minus strand of NC_052020.1, from coordinate 56,347,608 downwards.
TGTTTTTTTTTGGGCTGTGTCAGCATTCTGTACCTTAACCCTGCAGAGTCAGCCCAGCTCAGACACCTCCTCCCACCTACAGATGTGCAGGTGCTTTCCTTCCATTTGTAGCTTGGCTGTTTTGGCTTCTCTTTAGGGTTCACCTTTCTGTTTTTCCAGTATCTTAACATTATTGCCTGTTAGGTTTGTGGCAGCAGCATTTTTTGGAAACCAGGAGCAAATGCCTGGGTCAGGAGTGGTCCATGGAGTGGCCCTGGCTTGGGGAGCTCAAGTTGATGTTGGGGGTTTATTTCAGTGATGTGCTGGGTGTTTACACTGGAGAGGAATGAAAGGGCTCGCAGGGTACAGGAGGCAGCCTGAGCTCATCATCCTGTGGTTGCACAGGAGGAGCAGGGAGGGTTTGGATCAGCAATCTGTTAATTCCCCCAGAGAGCTCCATTTTCAAAATTCCTGTTCTGCACAGGTGATCCATACCCACGAGGTGTGAAGCTCCTCTTTGCTAGTTTCATCCTTGAAATTTGTGGAAAATTCAGGATGTGTCTTGTTACTTCTTTCTTTGTTTTTGCATTTTGAGATTTCTGTGTGACAGCCTGACTGAAATGTCAGGAATCCTTAGCTGGCAAATAGAAAAAAAAAACCAACACCAAAATCAAGACCTTTATTAAAAATGTATCTCAAAATGAAAAATCTACTCACCAAAAAATAAATGCTTTCTTTCAAGGACAGGCTGACTGACACTGGGATTGAATCTCTGATCCCTAAAATTATGTTCTGTATCTCTATCTCTATCTAATTTAGATTAAATGACAAGAAGTCCTTAGGTAACAGCACTAACAGTTTTCTATTTCCTATGGTTTAAGGCCAAAAGATGATTTATGTAAGAAATCAGCATTTGCCTCAGCGATGATGGTATTTTGAGAGACTGAAACAATTTTACTGAGGTAAAATATAATAGAGAGGAAATATCCATGTAATTCTTGAAACAGCTGCACATTGATCTTTTCAGAGAATTCAGTGTTAGTCCCGCTTCATTTATCTCACAAATTGGAACACTATTAACTGTATTTTATTTTTTTTAAATTATTTTTTCTCTAGCAAGGCTGAGTTTGTTCAGCACTTCCAGGAAAAACACAGGACTCAATTTCCTTATTTTTTTATGGAGCCCTGAATGCTGAACAATTTGGGCACCAGATGCTTGATTTTTTTTTTTTTTTCAATTAAGGTGTGCATGAGAATATATACACCTTCAAATATTATCAAATATTTGCCTCAAAGAAACCAATCTTCTAACATTTCCTTTCCTCTTTTTTTCAGGTGGATTTGGAGCCAGAAGGCAAAGTGTTTGTTGTCATAACTCTCTCAGGAAACTTCACAGAAGGTAAGGGAGTTGCTCTGGCTTGTTTCCATTCAGAGCTGGTCTGGCCTGTGTCCCTGCCATCAGTTCCAGAGCAGTGCAGATGTTTGGATTCTTCAGGGGCCCCGTGCTGTGGTGTGCCTGAAGTTTTTTGAGTGATGGGGGAAATCTGGAAGGGGCTGTTGGTGGCAGCTGGAGCTGTGGGTGCCCTCTGCTCTGATCTCAGACCTGGGGAGCTCGCTGGTCGTGATCTCTGGTTTATTTCCCTGAAGTTGTCCTTCAGAGAGTTGCTTTTGTCACTTGTGCTTTTCACCTGGCTGCCTCTCCAGGGCAAGCTGAGGAGAAAGCAGAGCGTGTTTGAAATGGAACATGTTCAAAACATCTGGATGGTTTTTGTTCCCTAATGGTTCACATCTACTTCAGGAGCATTTCTGTTTCCTGGGTTCACTTTGCACAGGAAGCTTGCAAGTTTTTAGTGTGACAGCTGCCCTAAAAAAGTATCTGGGCAGTCTTTTTTTTTTTTTTTTTGGTAACTACGTTTTATAGTGTGATGGTTTTGATGTCCCTGTAGTTTATTGTGATACCAGTTATGAGTGTGGATGTGAGCTGTGCTGCAGCAACCCAGGAAATCTCTGTGTTTGTAACCAGACAGCAGGGAGACTGCCAAAGTGTGCTGGGGAGGCCTGGAGGAATTTCTTGCAGGGATGAAAAGGATGCTAGAAATTTGCTTTAATTTCCTATGACAGAGCCAGGGATGGAAAGAGAAGAAACTGGAAGGCTTTTACTGACTTACATCCCAGTTTGTATCCACATGCCGTGCTTGGCCATTTAAAGCATGGTGGGCATGAGTATAAATCCAGAGTGTGTTTCAGGCCTGTGCTGGTGGCTGAGCATGTTGCTAACAAGGTCTCAGAGATGAGAAATGCAGAACTCAGATGTTTGTACAGCTACTGCTTTCCGAGGGAAATGGGAAATGTTGGAAATAATTTACTTCTCTCTCCTCTGTTGTTCTGAGGATGTGTAGACTTACAGAAGAGGAACATCAAAGGTGGCTCTTGGGTTTTTTGTTGTCTGGTTGTTCCCATGTATGGTCACATTAAGAGTTTCCAAGAAAATCTTAATCCAGGGCAAGCCTGATTGCAGATACTGATTTTTCCCAATCATTGGGTAAATGAGATATTCATGAAGAAGGGGTTTCCTTCTGATACTCAGAGAGGTCTTGTTCATAATATCATATTTAATTCTGCTTTTGTCTCTTTTGCTGGAAGTGTGGAGGCTCTGAATGGTATTTGAAATTTTAAGGATTTTTTGGAAGAAGTCTGAGAATAATTAATGACTTGAAAGCTCAAAAAGCAGCTCCCCCCTCATTCCCCTGATCTGGAGGGCAGCCACTGCCACATCCTCCCTGCTCCCTATGACTTCCTATGCTGAGCTGGTTGTTTTGTTTATGGAAATAGCCAAACTCACAGGGTCTCAGGCACCATTGTCTACCTCCAGTAAAGTAAAAGTCCAAAAAATGGGCAAAGAGAGGGAGGAAATAGGGGGGATAAGAAGAAAAAATAGCAAAACCTAAAAAACCCTCAACAAAATAATTGAGACCGGGGTTTTAGACCCACCTGAGACTGCCTTATTTTTTCATCCTATTTTGTTTGTCCTGTTTTGCTTACTCATAACCGGCAGTCCTGGTGATGCTTGGACATTCCCTTTAGGAGTGGTGGTTTTTTGGTTTGATCAAAAGTTCTTCTGACCAAAATCTTAATTTGGTTCTGCTCACCTACAGCAGGGATGAGGGAGCAGGGTGTGACCACTGTGAGTCTGACAGAGGCATTTGAGAGCTGTCAGGATGTGAGGGCGTTACAGCAAACATGCAGCTCCAAAGGGGTCAGTTCTTTGCAGGTTCCCATATGGTTCTTCCGTCCATCACTGCTACCCTGCTGTTTTGAGGCAGGGAGATCTGCTGTTTGATGTGTTAAAAATACATGTAGTGTTTCAGAAAAAGAAAGGAACAGAGCAATAGGAAGTGAGGGAGGCCTAGAGAAATTATACCTGCCTCTCTTTATTTTCCCTGCTTGGATATACTTGCTGTGCTAAGCTGTATCTGATTATATTAACTACTCTCATTCAGCTGACATTTCCTGTGTAAAGCAACCAGTGCAAAATTAAAATGAAAATCTCCTTACCTTGGGAGGAGATTACCTCTCTCAGAAATCACGGAATACTCTGAGTTGGAAGGGACCCACAAGGGTCAGCAAAGTCCAACTCCTGAACTCCCCGGGGTGACACATCCCTGGTGGCCCAGGCACCCAGCTGGGGTGGAGGGAAGCACACTCTTCCCCAGCCATCTCCCTCACTGTTTCAGTCCAGGCTGTTTTATAGAAAAGGGGAGGACTGACTTCTGCCTGCCAGACTTCAGGCATTGCTTAGGGATTGATTTCCTGCCTCTTCTCAAATGAATTTATTTACTCTTTTCTGGGTTTTCTTTATTTCACACTTTTAGGATTTTTTTTTTTCAAGTCATCAAATTTTCTCTAAGTCATACAGTTCCTTTTGAAAACTCTTATTCCTTTTGCTCCGGATATAAATATGATTCTCCCTCCCAAGGGTGTCTTTAGCATTTCTTAGCTCTCTCTGTGTCTCCTTGCTTCTGCTCTCTTAAAAATAGTGAATGTGCCTTCTCCGAGGTGTGTTTTTGCAGTGGATGTGAGGCATGTTGGCAGCTGAGGAGCTGGGACCAGGAGCAGGGTGCAGTGTGTGGGACCACACCAAGCCCTGCCCAGCCCTGGGGACTGCAGGAGCTGTGGTTTAACGGAACCCAGAGAGTCCTGCTTCCCTCCCTACCTGTGATCCCATGTATGTGCCAGGAATCTTGTGGAATCTGGGATAATCCACAAGATCTCAACTCCTGCAGGTCTTCTTTGAAGGGAGGAAATCTGCTTTGTTGCTCTCTTACACACATAGGGCTCTTGAGGTGCCCCAGAGGGTGTTGCTCAGCTGGTGACATGAATTCAGACCTGCTCTCCAGTGCTTGTTGCTTTTCCCACTGAATACTGGTTTCAGCTGTGAAAGACCAAACCCTGAATTAGCTCTTCTTGGGCAGGATATGATTGATTTGAAATAAAAAGCCTTGCAGTGAGTGTGGGTGAACCCCCGCTGTGGTTTGTGCCTCTGGACCCCTGTGAGAAGTTAGAAGAGGTTCCCAAGAGCTGGTGATGGTGCTTGGGCCAGGGTGTTTGGCTGCAGCAAGGTCAGGCTGGACACTGAGAGGCCCCAGGTGTGTGCCTGGATGGATTGAACCTCTCCCCTTGCAACCCTGGAGTCCCAGAGCCAGCCCAGTCCCCTAACAGCTTTGCCTGCCAGGTGCCCTCAGTTTGCCACCTCTTTTTCTGTTTGCCCTATTTAATTCTGAGCAAAGCTAATGAAATTAATACAGATGAAGTATTTGACTGAATTAATGAATGAAGCAAGCCCTGTAGAAAACAGAGTGTTTCTAATTTAATGCTTTGATCTCTTGAAATTTGCTTTTTTTTTTTTTCATGTTGTCACTCAAAGTGATAATTCTGGCTTGAAGTTCAGTTTTAGTTTCATCGTTCTAAAGTAAGTAATGGTTGTTGCTTTTCTTTCAGTGTCAGTAAAGACAATGACAAATTTGAGTTCTGGGCAAGAAATAGAATGACAAGAATATTGAAAGGCCAAGTGAGTCGGTAGAGTGGATATAGCACCTATTACTAAATATTTCATGTTGGTAGGGTTTGCTGCAGCAAGGAAGCATAGAATCATGTTGGAAGGGACCTTTAGGATCATCTAGTTCCATCCCCCCAAGGGGGAAGCTGAACCCACTTACCTACAGGTAACCTAAGAAGCAGGTTCAAGAAGCCCAAACCTGCTTCTGGATCAGGAAATGCTTCTTTGTTTTGCAGCTGGCACATTCGAATGGTTTGTCCTCAAACACAGATTCTCTTGGTCTTTTGCTGTCATTTTTCTTAGAATACATTTTTCTAACACAAAGTTTTTTCAAAGAAGTAATGTTTTCTCTGACAGGTACCACTAAAGATCTGCAGCCTTAAAGTGTCAAGAGGAACATAAATATTGTGCTAACAAGATCTTTGCTCCGCACTATAATGTAGTTCCTCAGCCCCATAAAATTTCTGTTGACAGATCTGTTATCAGGTTGTTACACAACAGGGAGGAAAAAGAGTTTTACCTATCCTCTGTAAGCTGCAATAATGACTGTTTTCAGCCCATCTTTTATAGTTAAGGGAATAAATACTGGAAACTAGGAACTGGGAGTAAAAAAAATGCCCTGTTCTCATCCCCTGGTTTTTGGGCCACTCTTCTCTTTTGATTTACTGGCTCTAGCAGAGTTTTAAAGCTTGTAGTAGACACCACTAGAAAACCTGCTGGTCCAAACAGGACATATCAATGCAGAATAAGATAAAGAAAGTTCTGCTCTCTTTGGTTCACAGTCTGAGGACATGAAAGTCTTTAATGTCTAGCCCAAAGTCCTATGTGGCAGAGACTAGCAGGAGACGTGCATTTCTACACTCTTGTATTTTTTTTTTTCCAGTGTCTACACTTTTCTCAGCACTTTACATTTGTCACACCTATGTGCTGTAGGCAAGGGATTTCCAGACCCACTCCGTGTTGGTTCAGCTCTGCATTTTCAGATGGAGATAGGTCAGGACAGTGTTGAGTCTCATGAGGGAAAAAATACACCCTAAGTGTGCCCTGAGAAGATTGAACCCTTACAGGGACCAGGAATGTAATCCCCAAATGCTGTGCATCTGTGTGTGGCAGGCAGGTGAACTTCAGTGGATCCCCAGCCTTGCTGAAAGATTTCAGTCAGGTTAAAAAATAAAATGCCTGGTTAAAAAGTAGAAAGTTTCCTGAAGCTGATCTTGAAGTCCTGAGCAGGTATTGATCTCCTGGAGGTCACATTCTGCACACCCCAACAGAGGTTTATCAGCCAGGCAGGGGGAGCAAGAGCAGCTCTCTCCTTGTCCTGAAGTCTCCATGAGTTTCTTTTTTCATTTTTCAAAGTGAAACTTTAAAAGTGTGCACATTGCATTTCACGTGTAAACATTGCTGAGAGAACCTGTGAGAGCTTACCCCCTGGAGCTCTGGTATCTCACATGTGTCTCTCTGCCATTAAAAAAAAAAAAAAGAAAACAAACCAAAGCAAGTTAGTTAAATTCTGAATTTTCACAGGGAAAAAAATATTTCAACAGGCAAATAAACAAACAAAGCTGTTTATTCCTGGTAGCAGGAAGAGCCAGACCCCGGGAAATGAAGTGATTTGCTTGGTGTTTATGGAGGGCCTGTAATGCAGAGGCAGGAGGAGAACAGCACCCCAGCCTGCCACATACCCACAAGACTTCTTTTATTTCTCAGAAAATGATCCATGTGAGTCCCACAGCTATTGCAGTGTGTCTAAGGCCAAGAGTTTTTGTCTTTAATTTTTGACTTGCCAAGATGTGCCAACTGCAGAGATACCCAGGCGCTGTAAAAATGCAACAAACAATCTCAGGGTTAACTTCAGTTCCTCGGTGGGCTGTGTTTTGTCTGGGCTCTGAAACCTAGAGATAAATATGCAAGCTTGCAATCAGTGGGATTTCAGTGTTCCTGGCTGTAATGAGGAACAGAGGTTTCTTTGCTTTATTTTCATGTGATTCCTGGAAGAGGTGATGGTAGTTCCCAGGGGAGATGGAGTCTCCTTGGCCTTGGAGGACAGGGCTGTGCTGGAGCTGGTGTTTGGGCTGCAGTGGGGCAGGATGGGGACTGTGGGATGGAAGGAGAGGAACATGAAGCTATAGGAGGCAAGTGCTGGGATCCAGGGGTGATGGAACAGCACCCTGATGCTGTTTCATGGCCATCCCTCCCTGGACCCAGTGTGGTTGAAGGCAGCTGGATGATACTCTGGACTGGGATGAAGGGGATGCCCTGACAGTAGCACACCTCGGGCTGTGCCTGGATTTCTCTAGACCACAGTTTGTGAGGTGCCTGACTGATGGAAGAGGTAAATAGCTGTCCAGAAGCCTCAGTGCCTTAGCAAGGAGTCACTCTGTAAATCTGTGCCAGTAAAACTGCAGGGGAAAAAAATACCAACAAAGCCATGCTGTTCATTTTTTCATCCGTCTCTCTCTCTCTCTCTCTCTCTCTCTGTATATATATATATATATATATATGTATACACATATATATACATATAACTTCAGCTCCACCAACTATCAAATTAGTATCCAATTTAATATCTGTATCCAATTTAATATCTGAGTCTCTCAGTTCTGGTTGCTGGAGGAGACTCCTGATTCAGGTGGTACCACCCCAGTCAAGGTTTTCCTTGTGTCTGGGTGCCTGGCAGCCCAGCCTGTCCAGTGTCCAGAAGCCCTTGTCCCCTGAAGGTAACAAGTGATGTTGTGCTGCAGTGTTTAATTACCTCAGTTTACCTTGGAGGTGCTCAGGCATGGTTTGTGCTCCTGGGGAGACCCAAGGGTCCTTCTGGCTCCACAGACATCAGGAGGATCAGCAGCATCAGTCTGCTGCTTGATGAGGGGGTTGTGCAGTTCAGTCCTGCACCTCACTGGAGGGGAACAGCATGTCCCAAATAACCAAGGGCAGAACTGGATGCTCAGCATTAGGTGAGCTGGCATGGAGCTGTAGGAAGCAGAGCTCATCTTCTAGTGCTGCTTTAGGAGGTGAATACTCCCACTTGTAATTTATCCACCTCTGTTTTAGGTTGTTCCAGACCATGCCCAGCAGAAAATAATGAGTTTCCTGCTCTTCAGTGCCAGCTGTTTTTGTTTCCTGGAGTGCTTTAGCAGCAATGATTCTGTTTGTTTTCCAGTATGAAATGCTGAATCAAAATAGAGCTTTGAGCAAAGAGATCCTGACATTGTTTGGCCAGGGTGACCTCAAGCTTGGCAGAGGCAGGGGGATGAAAGCTTCTGCTGCCCGTCTGCTGTCTTTGGGGAATATTTACTCATTTGTGATGTGGGATGAACTGCATGCCATCAGCATGGCTCGGGGTGCTGTGGACACCACCTGCACTGAGCCACCTCAGTGGCTGCTGCTCCTGGCACTGCCAGCACTGCTGGTGGTTGCAGATGAGGGAATGAGGCAGTTTCATAATTGAGGGTAAATCTGTCTGTCTGAAAAGGATGCTCTTGGATTTCCCTGGGGCTGCCTTGAGTGAGGCCAGTTCTGCACCAGCTGTCTGGACTGTGAAATTGGAGCAGGGCTGTGGTTGGTTTTTGGGCCAGAATTCTCCCTGACTGAATTCAGCCCTGCCCTGGGTGCTGCAGTGAGGCAGGAGCGGGGGGAGCCCCCTGCAGTGATGCAGAGGAGGGAGGAAGGCAGGAGGTCTGGCTGAGCAGGTGTCTGCTCTCCTTGCCCCTCTGCTGAGACAAGGGACAAGGGCAGTGAATGGTGGAAACACTGGGAAAAGTTGCTTGGAGAAGAAATAGAGCCATAAGGGTCTGGAAGAAGGACAGAGATAGGGAACATCAGGAGAGCTAGGAGGAAGCAGGAGACTGGTCTGGGGAATGCTGATGGATGGGTATGGGCAGGAGTAGTCAGAAAGAAGCAGCTCAAAAGAAGCCCAAAAGGTTGAAGGAGGTGGGAGGAGGAGAGAATATGGACAGAGGGAATTGTAGAGGAGCTGCAGGGGACAGGGAAAGGCTGCAGCAGCAGCATAGCTGTGACCATCAAAGCCAGTTTCTTGCTGGAGCCTGGAACTGTTTTTAATCCCAGAATCTCAGCTCTTTTCTGCCGTCTAGCTGCCAGACTTGTTGAGCATGTGTGTCTGTCACCAGCATTGATCCACACAGTAAAGCAGAGTGCTTTCCTGGGAAGTGTTCCCCTGTTAGTGCTCTTCTCCCTCGCTGGAGCTGTGTGCTCAAAACCACAGCCTTGCTGCTGAGCCAGGACTGAGGAGACTGCTGCAGTTCCAGCAGAGGAACTTGCTTCCAATAATAATCTTCTTTGTTTATAAAATGTAGGAAATTGCCTTAAAGCCAGAAACCTTTTCATTTGAAGGATATCACTAGGAAATAAAACTCTCAAAAGTCAGGCAATGCTGAATTTTTGTGTCTAAAATGTGTCCTTCCTGTATGTTCACGGTACAGACTTGCAGATCACACTTGCAAGTCAGCAAGGATAAAGGCAGAAAAATGTTTCTTGTCCAGCCTGCCCAGGTCAGAGTTCTTAGGTGTTGAGTGAGGAATCTTTACTGAGTGATGGCCTCAGTTTAGTCCTATACCTGTTTTCACTTGAATCAACTCTAGTTCTGTATTTCACTTGTGAATGGGAGGCAAAGTGAGAAAAACAAGCCCTTCAAGGGAAGGGTCCAGTTGCATTGATGACAAGTTGAGCATGAAGGCCATGGCAGAGAAATCCCTGTGTCCCATGATCTGGCTGGAAAATGGCTGTGTGGGAAGGCAGTGCTGGAAGGGAAGGCAGGGTGCTGTGTGGGGGGAGAACTCCTTCAAGCTGTGTGAGGGCTGTTGTGACCATCAAACCACGGGCTGGCTTTCATCTCCTGTCATTTGAGCCTAAACAAATTCCCTTCTGAAGTGTTTCTTCCCCATTGAAGGACTGGGAAAAAAGATGAAGTGAGGTACAGGTTTTAGGTGTCTCTCACAAGCTGTCGGGGAAAGTGACTTCCTGCTCACCCACCTCTGCTTGTTTGTTAATTGAGTGAGATGGGAGAGCCCATGGGGAGGCAGGGCATGAATTTACTGCTGTTCTTACACCTGCTGGAAAGGGGCACCTGTTTGGGAGAATGAAATTGATGGTGTCACGTTATGGAACTGCTGACACCAGACTGCCCAAGCAGTGTGATGGTGAATCACCATCCCTGGAAGTGTTCAAGAAACAGCTGGATGTGGCACTCAGAGCTGTGGTTTTGTTGACAATGTGATGTTTGGTCAAAGGTTGGACTTGATGATCTTGGAGGTCTTTTCCAACCTTTATGATTCTATGAGCCTGAGCAAGGCAGGCAACACCCTCTCCATGTGGCAGCCAGCATTTTTAAAGCTGTATTTGTTTGGATTTGGGACATCTGCTTTTGAAATCCCAGAGACATATTTCAGAAGTGGAGAATTATGTATTGCAGGGTGAAAACCATGCTTGGGAGGAGATGGGGAAGGGGGAGAGAATCAGGTCTGGCTGTGTTAGCTGCTGGGAAGCTGTTGGGGCCACCTGCATTTCCTGAAGGCCTTGGGAAATCCCTCTGGGAAATCCCAATAATCCTCTGGCACTGGGAGGGGCAGAGCACTCTTGGTCTCTGCCATCTGCAGAAGTTTCAGGATGGATTGTGCCATCCCCAGCCTAAGCACTGAGTATTTCCTTGCTGCATTGCCAAGGAAATTGGGGATGTGTTGATGAGAAGAGGTGCTGCTTCTTGGCAGAGCTCTTCCCAATAAGCTGGGAATACAAGAGGCTGAATTTATTTTTCTTGACAGATGCTTTGCTGTGGCAGTGTCTTACTCAGCCCATGGCGTGTGGGAACCTGCGTGGGAGAGCAACATGGTAAACAACCTGCTTCTTAAGGCTGTGGAAATGAGAGGACTCATTGGCAAGCTGCCACATGGGAATCTCAAAAGTTCCTGGGTCAGCTGTGGGATCAGAGCTGAGTTTGTTGCTGGACCACTTGGGCTCCTCAGCTGTGGGGTGACCAGTCCACCAGGAGAATCCAGGTGTAGCAGGGTGGTGATTCAGGTGTTGATCATCCTGCCCAGCGAGCCCAAGGCCAGTGCACCTCCAGGGGAAAAGCTGAGGCCTCTCATGACAGCAGTCAGAGGCCCCAGTGGCAGAAGAAGGGGAATGTTTAACTTGTCCTGTTCAATTAGCTTTCCCAGGTACTTTGTTCCTGACTAGATTCCAGTTGTGCTTTGGGATCCAGTTTGCTTTCTCGTGGAGAGAAGTGCAGTGCCCTTGGTGAGGAAGGCTCAAGATTTCATCCTAGGGATGGCTGCTGTGTTGAGTAATGGTTACTTATTTATGGAGATATGAAAACTTTGGGACCCTCTAAACACAAGCTGCTTGATATTCCCATCTCATCTGGCTTTTTGTTCATCCTGGTTGCTGTGAGTTTTCAGCAGATTTAGTTGATTGTCAGACATTGTGTGAACACTTTGTTTCAATATCAAAGCAGCCAACTTCTGAATATGCCCCCATGCCCAAAAAGGGGAATGTCCCCAGAGCATCCACTTGAAAAATAGCTTTAAGCTGCACTTGGTTAAAAAAGGGTTTGACTTGGATCTCGTGCTTCCCTGTGTGGGCAGGGCCTCCCAAGAGCGAGTTGTGATCCCTGCTGTGGAAGCACCCAGAGCATGTGAGCTCCTGGTGGCTGTGACACGCAGGAGCCCCCAGGCAGCAGGAGCAGGAGGGGGTTCAGGATCTCCCTGCCACCAATTCTGCTTTTCTGGAGGGTTTTGCACAAGTGATGGGAGCTTTGACTTATAAATGCTGACATTCTTGCTGCTACTTCTGCTCTGCAGCCAGTGTGGTTTGAGATCTTCTAAATCAGAGGGCTTCTGGCACATGAATTAATCATGACAAAGATCAAAGTTGCTTTGTTAGTTTTATTTTCCTGGTTTTAATGAATAATGTATTAAAATGGTTTCCTTCCCTAGTAAATCACATCTCAACGTTTTTCTCTTGAGTTTAGTAAGTGGAAAGGACCAACAGGAGGTTTTGCAATGGAAATTTGCTTGCCTAAGCCCAAGGAAATAGTAATGATTGTCATTGTGAGGGGAGGAGGGAGAGGAATCAGTTTGTTAAGGCTCTAATGAGCCATGCAGTGAGAAGTGGTTTGTGTTTTGTTGGGGTTTTTTTGCCTGTTCTTATGTAGGTCAGTGTGACAGGAGTGGGTTATGGAGCAGCTGAATGCAGGTAGGTCTGAGATGGCAGGGAGGGGGCTCCATTGTGAGGAGGGAACAGTGGGCTGGGGTGACTTTTAGGTTCTGCTTCTGCTGGAAGACCATGTTCTGCTACAGCCAGAGGGAAGCACCTGTCTGGGATACAACCAGACTAATTTATTTTGCTTTTTGAAACTGTGTCTTGCTGGGTAAGGGAAAGATACAAGGTGGCATTCTGGTCACAGTACCAGTCTGGGGCTCTGACAAGCTCAGTTCAGTACTCAGGTTTCTCATGTGTCTCTCAAATCCCTCTTCTGATTTTTAAATAAAATCCTTTTCTCCAGGAATCTCCTCTCTGTGCAAGCTGAGACAATTCTTTGCCATTATTGCCCAAGCCTGGTCTCTCTGGCAAACAAATGTATCCTGAGGTTTTGCAAATGAATGCAAAAACTTGCAGAGATGGAATGGTGAGGTTACTCACTATAGAAATGAGTGGAAAGGCTTTTCCATTTTTCAGCCTTGTGCAGCATGCTGTGGTGCCTTGCTTCAGAGCTGTCAACATCTGCAAGCAAATGTCTAAACCAACTTATCTTAGGGGAAAAAAAAAAAACTTTTCCAAGAAAAATAATGTAATAGCAAATGTGGAAAAGCTGCTCTGTGCACATCTGAAAACCTGTGTGGCAGTTGGGATTAAAACTCTATGCAAAATAACCTGTATGGTGTTCATAACTGGTTGGGAGACTTGAAGAGGCAGAAAAATACTTGTTTTAGAGGTTCTCAAGCTGCCTTCTTCCTGCTCTCTCATGTTCTCACAGAAGTTATGCAAACAGATAAAAAGCAGCTGTTCCTCCCTCAGCCCCAGCATTGCCTGTACCCTTGGCTTTGCAGCCATCTCCCCTCCTGAAGATGAGGATGCTCCCAGCAGCCACACACTGGTCACTCCAGCTCTGCAGGGTTGTCCTGCTCTCCCTGGTGCTGCCACAGCCAAGTCCAAGAGGCTGAAGAAAACTGACCCCCCCCCCCCCCCAGAAGTTGCTCTTCTCTCTTACCTACTGGCACCACCAGAGCTTTGGCATCATTGTGTAATTCTAGAAATAAGCCTGTGATGTGCTTTCTGTCATGCTCACCAGTATTGTTGTGTGATCCTCACTGATCCTGTTCTCAACTGCTGCCACACTGAAACATCATCCTTCAGTCCTCAAATGCTGTTATCGCTGAGAGCTGAGATGAATTTATGTCCTAGATCTGGCAAGAAAACAAGGAAGATGGACCTGCCCTACTTCAGCACTTGGACAAGAAACAGAGGTCTTGCCTCCAGTGCACAGTTCTGTGTGATTTGATGCAGGGATGATTACATGTTTGCATTTCCAAGAATGCTGATAGTGCTGTTTCATACTCCTGAGTGGGGAAAACTTTTTTTTTTTTTTTTTATTCAGAGCATCGTTGTTCCTTCTTTCAAACAATATTGACAGGTTGGCATCTTCAAAGGTGAGCTGCCCCTTAACATGGCTTTTCTGTGAAGTCCTGGAAGACAGTAAAGTGCTGCCAGCCCTTGCTGGCTCTTTCTCTGATCTTCACACAAAACTTTATCCAGTTTCAGAGGGCAAAACAGCAGCTGAATCAAACATAAGTCCCAGCCTGTGTTTGATGTGCCACATGTTTGCTTTGCAAGGAGCCTCTCCTGGGGCTGGAACCAGAGTGCAGAGACTGGATTGTGCACAGACTGGCGAAAGCAGCAGAAGGATCAGCTGCTGCTGGGAGAGAAACCCCATGGGGTCACCTCTTTGTGGAGGTGGCTGTTTTCCACCTGGCTGATTTGTGCAGCCAACTTAACTTTTGAGGGGAACTGAAGAAAAGCTTTGTAATTAAAAAAAAAATAGGCTTTCACTCTGCAGCACTAATATTAGGGAAACAGAATAGTATGTTTATATCTGTTTCCCTTTTTAGGGTCAGGCTGTCAGCTTCTTGAATGGTGTGTTTGTGTTTATAACATTTTAATTAGCAAAGCTTCCCTTGGTTTTGACCATCCACAGGACTATGGTGGTAAAACTCCTGCTTAAAGATGCAAAACGTTAGTAAGGGATTTTTGTCATAGCTTACATGTTTTCCAGCCAGAGAAATAAACATATTGGTTTAGCCTCAGTTTATATTCAGTAGATGTGAGGAAGCCCACTGTTAGGTAAATATTGAGAGAACACCTACATATTGATGGCTGGAGGGTGTGTGTGTGGGGGTGAATTAATTTACTTGATCTGATTTATTTATTCTTTTCCTAAGACACCCACTACTACTCACTGTTAGGGCATGAGCTAGATGAGCATTTAGCATGATCTGAGATTGTCGTTCAGTGCTGGGGTGCTTGTAAGAGGTGAAGGATCTCTTAATCTCCTATCTTGAGTTTTATACTCCAGTAAAGTCAGTAGTTGGTCTTTGCTCTGTGCTTGTGTGTCACTCAGTGCAAGGGGAGCTTGCCTGCAGTGCTCCTAGGGGAGGATAATGTGTATACTGCTTCTGATACTGATAAAAAAATGCCTAATTAAGCTTTTACCTATTAAAATTCTTGATCTAAGGCTTTTACATTGCTTTTAAAAATGTCTTTATTTCTTCCAAATTAAAATGCCATGGTGCATATGGGAGGGTAACACTAGGCACTGTGATGTGTGAGGAGCCACCTGGCTGACCTTTGCTGTGCTGGAGTAACAGCAGTGGTCAATAGCACCACAGTGAGATTTACTTCCAGCAGATGGGACCTTGAGTCAAACCGTTCCAATCCCACCACTTCATCCTGCAGCTCTTCCTCTTGTTTTCCTGTTGTAGTTGTGCCACCACTGTAAGTACTTGCCTGACATAACCCCCTGGAATACAAACTGGGGCAGGGGGAAAAGGAGGGGTCTCTGCCCAGGAAGTTCAGGGGGCAGGTGGGGTGGGGATAGAGGCTGCTGAGTGGGTGGGGATGTGCTGGTGCTTGCATGTGTCCTCAGATGACTTGGAGGGTTATTTATTCTTCTTTCCCGCTGCATGTATAATTTCCACTGCCATAAACACATGTTCAGTGTGAGTGCAGAGGAGGAAAAGGGAAGAGGCTTTTAGTGTTGAACTATGTAGTTAAGTTTTGCACATAGGCAGGCACAGTGGATACCCCATAGTTACAGATGTCCCAGTTGAGCCACGGATGTGGAAACTCCCTTCACTGTGCAATTACTCTCCTTTTATAGCAGTATTTGGACATTTGAACCGTTCATGGTGGTTGTTGCTTTACCAGAGGTTAGAGGCTTTTAAAAGTCTGGGTTTCTTTAATGGTCTAGAATGGCTTTGTTTTGTAAAACACTCTCTGTGTCCAGAAGGAAAATATGTATCCTGTAGGAAACTGGCCAGAATGCAAAACATGAGCTGGGAAAACATCTCTGATGGCTTTATATCCTCTGACACCAAGGATGAGAGGCATGAGGGGCTCCCTGTCACAGAATCACAAAGTGGTTTGAGTTGGAAGAGACCTTAAAGATCACCTCCTTCCAACCCTCTTCCATGGGCAGGGTCACCTTCCAGCAGACCAGATTGCTGCAAACCCTATCCAGCCTGGCCTGGAACACTGCCAGGGATGGAGCAGTCACAGCTTCTCTGGGCACCCTGTGCCAGGCCATCACCACCCTCAGAGGGAAGTATTTCTTCCTAATAACTCATCTAAATCTATTCTCTTTCAGTTTGGATCTGTTCCCCCTTGTCTAGCACTGCATACCCTTGCAGTCTCTGTTCAGATTCCTGGTAGGCTCCCTTCAGGCACTGCGAGGCTGCATTAAAGTCACCCCAGAGCCTCCTCTTCTCCAGGCTGAGCAATCCCAGTTCTCTTGGCCTTTCTATTAGCAGGCTCCAGTGCTGCGTTGATGGATGATTTCTGTCCACAGCCTCTCACCCAGTGGCACTGGGACCTGCTGAACAGATGTGCTGGGTGTGAGCTGAGGAACTGCCATCCTGCTGGCTGGGAGGAAGGAGGTTTTGGTAGCCATATGTTTCACCATTTCAAAATCACTAGCAGCTTGTTGGAGGGCTGAACTTGCCAGCTCCCTGGTGTGGTGTGTGGGATGCATGAGCACCCAAGCCCTGAGACAGAGGGATTGATTCTGCGGGATCTGGTTGTATATGTAGATCCACTGAATCATGTGGTGGATGTTCTCCTGCAGCTACACCTGGACTCAAGGTATGGCTGAGGTTGTGCTGGGCTCTCCTTCCCCTTTTCACTGGGGCCAGCACCAGAAAATGGGAAAAAAAAGTGCCCAAAAGAGTTGATGGCATGTGGAAAGTAATCCAGGCCTTCCTAAAGCCTGCTTAGTAATGCTCGGGTTGGTTTTATTGTAAATTGAGGTGAGCATAAGCATGAGTGAGGATTACCTAAAAGATATGCAGTATCAGCAGAACACTAGCAGGGTCTGACAGCCAAGTATTGGGAGAGGGTGTGAAATTTGAGGAGTGTTTTAAATATGAGTTAGCTTTTAGTAAAGAAAATACCCCAACTTGTGGCATGTGCTTTAATGACAAGCAGGTCTGCAAGATGGAACTGTTGTGCTGTGGGATTTTGGGTGTCTGGAGAACGGGGGATGGAAGCCAAGTACAGGTCTAGGGAGGAGGCTTCAGGCTGGCCCTGGATGTGATCCACCTGTGCAGGCAGCATGGAGACTCCCTCTGTAGCCCAGGAAAAAGCAAGTGCCTGTAATTTTTTGGTCTTTGTGAACTGTTTCAAAATTGCAGTCTGTCTGAAGCTGGGCAAACCACAGGGATGCACAGCAGTGTCCCATGGGTGGCTTTGCTTGTCCCTATCATTGACTGTCCCCTATTCCTGGTGCCAAGGATTGGTTCCCTCTTGCCATGTGTGGTCTGCACTGCCTGGGAGAGCACCAGGGAGGTGATTACCCTCTGCTGGTTCTTGATGGGAACCATCAAAAAAACAGAAGCTGTAGGAGCTAAATTGGGAGCATACTCTTTTAAACCCTGCTAAATGGGGGCTTAAAGGGCATCAGCTGTTGGGCTTCTAATGGAGCAGCTGGCATAGAGCAGGCTGGTAACTGGATCGCTTCTTTAGGTGATTTACTTAGGTGCTCACCACCCACTCAAGCCCTGTGCTTCCCTTTCCATGCCTCAGAAGTTCTCCTCTGCATGCTGAACACCCATACAGGACACTTTGCCAGTTAGGGTGTTTGGCCCTGATCCAGGATAAACACGAATATGTTTGCCTAAACCTCGATCAAAGTGATGATCTCTTGAATTTGAAGTTGGGCATTTTCTGTAATACTGTAAGGAATTATTCTTTTTTTTTATTCTCACATGAAGTTGCAGGAGGCTCAGACTCAGCAAAGCAGCTGTCTCTTAATCTTCCTTTTAGAGGACCTTTTGATTGAACTCTTGAGGTTCTTGTTGGGGCTGTTTCCTATGGTAGATAACAAGGCAGCTGAACTTGTGCAATGATGGTTGAACGTTTGGAAGGAGTATTAAACCTCCACAAATCAGATCCCACTTCTGGAGGTCAAAATGACATCTCGTGCATGGGAAAGAGGCAAATTATCTCCCAGCTGCAGAGTTCCTTCATCTTGCTGTCATGTGTTTCTGGTTGCCCACTGACAGAGGATGCTACACTAGACAGGCCAATGTTCTGATTCAGTCTGGTAATTCCTGTGGTCCCCTGAGTCCTGTTGACCTCAGTGGGAATTAAACGCATGTCTAAGCTCTTCCCTACAAAGGCAGGCTCTTCTGAGCCAGTCTGTGCCCAGCTGCTTGGACTCTGCACTGAAGAAAGCAGGTTTCTGTTAAATGCTTGGATCAGCCTTACCACATCCTTTTTCTTGGTGTGTTGAAACGGGAAAATCCTAATTTATAGCATGCACTTCCATTTAAAAAATAAATGCAAGCTGTCCTAAAGTCAAACCATGCTCCGTGTCACAGTGATGCCATTGGGTGGGAGGTTTCCATCAGTGCCTGTGGAAGGGACATGTGCACAAATGGCTGGGAGAACTCAGCAGAAAACCCTTGGGCTTTATGGCTGGCTTTGCTTCTAAACCTGTAGCAAGAAGAATACATCCTGTGGCTCATGGCCCCTTGAAGTGGCTGGGCTCAGTACTGACAGGCTGGTTTCCCTTGTCTCGACTCCTACAAAGAGGACCAGGAAATATGCCTGTGATGTGGGATCCCTGCATTTCAGGCCTTGATCAGGTTGACAGCTTTTCCTCTATTTCCACCACCCTCCTCCCTCCAGTGGTTAATCAGCAAAGCCAGTTGAAAGCAGGGAATTGCTCTGCCCCCTTTTTGTGGGAAGATAAGTGGGAGGGTGACAGCTGTGTTTGGGTCCTGCTGCTAATCCACTGCTCTGGGAGTTCACAGACCTGTCCCTTCCTGTGGAATTATATCCATGCAGAGGGGCTGGCAGGAGCTGGCTTTGGTCCTGCATCTAGTCCACACTCAAAACAAAAGTCCTGAACACAAAACATTGTTGCACAGTCACCTCTGGCAGACTCTGCTGCATTGTCCCAAAAAAAAATGCACTTGTTTTCAGGACCTTTACTTTGCAAATTAACTAACTGCAAATTTCATTTCTTTCTTCTGAGGCAAGTGTGCCCCAGATGAGGCTTTGATCTGGGAAGCTCAGCTGAGTCTGACCAAGTCTGTGTGAGGATCCCAAAGACCAGCTGGCTGGGATATGCAGTTTGGACAGCTGCTGCCTAAATGGGAGTGGCTCTCTTGATCTAGAGCTCAGTTCATGCCCTTTGAGAGACACTTGTTTTGTGTAAATTGAGCTTTGCTAGGAAATTGTTATGTGGCTGAACTAAACTCAGTAAAAAGATTAGATTATATTGATAGATAATTAAATTGTGATATTAAATTGTGCCAGAGGAGTTTGGACTGGACATGAGGAAGCATTTTTTTGATGAGAGGTGATTCAGACATGGAAAAAGGCTTCATAGATAGATAGTCAGTTCCCACAGCCTGTCATATTTAAGAAGTGTTTGAGCAATGCTCTTAAAATACATAAACTTTTGGTCCATTCTGACATGGTCAGACAGTTGTGCTAGGTGATTACTGTAAGTCCCTTTTAACTGAAATAGTCTACTCTGTTCTAAAATTAAATTATATTTTGGGACCATTCATATCTGAATGCCACCAATTCCTGGATCACTGTTTTCTAGAACTATCAAACACTACCTAACCTTTGCAAAATGAACCCTTTAAAGGGAGCTGAGTGTGGCACATATCAAACTAGCCATCATTGAGAAAGTAGCCTATGCTTTTTTAACCAACACAGGTAGTATAGGAAGTATGTAAAAATGCTGCAAATAGTGATAAAGAAATGTAGCATGAGAATACCAAAGGTGGATGAACACTGTTCTCAAAGAAAGGCACTGCTTTCACTCAACAAGTGTGGTGGTGGTCAGTTGGTTATGTGTAGTCTTGTTTTCAGGAGTTATTGCCTAAAAAGCTGGGAGTTATAACAGCTCATTAGCCTTGAGCTTCTGGTCTATTTACATCTTGTGAATTAATAGCTCACTGGCATGTCTCAACATGGGAGAGAAGTGAGGGCACAATAGGAAAAGGCAGATATTTCTAGATAAAAAATACAATTTTGAGCTAATGGGGACATTGCAGTTAAGTTCTGTACCTGTCCCAGATGCCATCCTTGTTCTAGACCACAGTCCTCTGACTTCTAAACCAGGGATGTAACTGTGGCTTTTGAAAGCATTTTATCATAGAATCATAGAATGGTTTGTATTGGAAGGAACCTTAAATATCATCTAATTCCAACCCCCTGCCATGGGCAGAGATACCTTCCACTAGACCATGTTTCTCCAAGCCCCATCCGGCCTGGCCTGGAACATTTCCAGGGATGGGGCAGCCACAGCTCCTGTGTGCAACCTGTGCCAGGGCCTCACCTCCCTCACAGTCATTAATTTCTTCATAACATCCAATCTAAACCCGATGTCTTTCAGTGTGAAGCCGTTCCCCCTTGTCCTGTCACTCCATGGCCTTGTCAAAAGTCCCTCTCCCGCTCTCTTGTAGCCCACTTCAGGCACTGGAAGGAGCTCTAAGGTCTCTCCAGAGCCATCTCTTCTCTGGGCTGATCAGTCCCAGCTCTTCCAGCCTGTCCTCACAGCAGAGGGGCTCCAGCCCTGGCTTCATCTCCATGGCCACCCCTGGGCTTGCTTCAGCAGCTCCACGTCCTCTTGAGATGGAGGGCCCAAACTGAATGCCGTAGCAAAACCAGAAGCGAGAACTGTGTGTGATGACCTTAATGTTTTGTTGTCCTTTTTTCTCCTCCTCCCCCTGCACAGGGACTCTGCAGAGGGACCGGATCTTTAAGAACCTCACTCGGAAGCGGCAGCGGGCCATGCGAAGGCGGGTGCACCAGGTGAACGGGCACAAGTTCATGGCCACCTACCTGCGACAGCCCACCTACTGCTCTCACTGCAGGGAATTCATCTGGTAAGAGCAGCTCAAACACCCTGGCACAGGGCTCCCCAGTCCTTTGTGTTCTGGGGACAAGGCACCCTCAGTCCTGAATGTCACTTGGGATTTACCCAGGGCCTGCGATGTGATGCCCCTTGGCCATTGGGTTTGGCAGGGCACATTTATGCTGCAGGCTGGAGGCTGCTGCAGAGAGGCCAGAGGTGATGTGTGTCTTGGATGCTGGAAGCAAGCTAGCTTGGTGTGGGGATGTGGCAGTGTCCCTCCCTTGTAACCACGGATGTAATTTCAAGGGGAAAAAAGTAATGAAGCAACCTGAAGAAAGACCCCACTCACTGGAGTGGAGCATTGAGATTACACTGAGAAAAAAAGAGTTGCTTGAATGTTTAGAGAAAATTCCTGAGAACAGAAAAGCCATCAGAGAGGTGTGAAGTGATGCATGCGGGGAAGTAGGCAGAGCAAGGAGAAAAACATAGATATGCCTCAAAAGAACATGAAGTGGGAGAAATAATAACAGGGTGTGGCTGCTGGGAGCAGTGTAATATGTGTGGTGTGTGTTGTAATGAAGTGAGGTATCTGAGAAATGAGTGTGAGGGGGAATATGGGGAATACAGGCATGTTGGCAGCCTGCCCTGTGAGCCATGCTTGTGCAGTGCTTTCCTGGGCTCTCACACCCCTGTGCTGGATTGCACCACTACTGCTGGGCAGCTCTGCCATGGGATCTGTTAATTTGGGATCCTCCTGCATTTTGGCTCTGCCCTCTGTAAACAATCTGCAAGACAACCATCCTTCTGCCATTGAATTGTGTCCACGTTTTCTCTTGGCCAGGGGCGTGTTTGGGAAGCAGGGATACCAGTGCCAAGGTAAGGTGCTCTGCTCCTGCAGGGTGTGTGTGTGGGATGTGCTGCTTTGGGAGTGCTTTCCCGTGCTGCTGGGACATCCTGTGAGCTGCTCTGGAGTCACCACTCCTCTTCCTCCCCAGGCAGCCAGACCTGTGCTTTTGAGCCCCTGTCTGCTTGCCGCTGACATTCCTGCAAACACCTTCGTGTCTGGTTGCTGTTTCACCTTTTGCAGGTCCACTCGGTTGCTACATGCAGCACCCAGCTGAGCTTGAGGCACCCAGGGTCCCTTCGGGACAGTGCTCAGCTGGTATTGGGACACAAAGTACCCTGCTGGAATGGCCACCCTCCTTTCTCTCCCTCCAACAAAGTAAAATTTGGGAGTTTGCGACTTCGTGGGCTGGCACAGCACTTCTGCCTGAATGCATGGTTTGGTTCACTGGGTGTGGAGATGTATGTGGTGCTTGTTTGCATTTAATTATTGTTCTGCCTTGCCCTTTATTTTGCCTTTCCCTTTTTCCCAGGACTGCCTGCTTCATGGTCATTCAGTATAGCCTAACACAGCCTGTTCCTGTGCAGTATAATAGGGCGCTGGTGTCCCATGAAAGGAAGCTGCATGTAAACACAATGGATATTGCTGTGTGAAACACTTCACTGGATAATTATTTCAACAGCATTTTTTTGAGTATTTTAGAAGCTACATAGTTGTTTCTGTGTCCATCACCCATATTTGATACAGGCAACTTTTTTGTAGGCTGTGTCAATAATCCAGTGCAGAATTTTTGTTGCAGTAGGTTGAAGAGACATCTCCAGATCTGTTGTAAATTCCAAGCCACCAATTATTTTTCACATCTTTACTGTGCTGATGATGCAGCTGAGCCTTAAGGAACCCAGCTGGTGGATTGATGTGTTCTGAGTCTTCCAAGGGCTCTTTTCAGAATGCCTCTTTTATTTCAGTGTGCACCTGTGTTGTACACAAGCGCTGCCATCACCTCATTGTCACAGCTTGCACGTGCCAAAACAATACTAGCAAGAACGATCTCAAGGTAAAGTCATGTTGGTTATTTTGGGTCATCATACTTTGTCTGGGTTGTTGGGGTTGTCCTGTAAGAGAATTTACTTCATGTTATCTTTATTCATGGGTTTAAAAGTGGGCAAGAGTGATAGGGACCTGCTTAAAAGCCATGCAATGTCATCCTGTTATTCTGTCGATGCCATTAACTGTTTGGACTAGCACATGGTTTAAGAAGTCAGGATATCTTCACTGGAAGACATCAATAAATAGCAAATCCAGTGGTTTCCTTGGTAATTTTCTTTCATTGTTAAAAGTGGTGTCAAAATCTGGTGTCCAGTTCTTAATGTGGATTTCTCTGGCCAACCACTGGTCTTTGTTTTGCCTCTTTTTTTCTTTTCTGATTGCCTGAAGGGCTCATTTAGTTGTTGCTCCACCCCTTTGCTCTATGAAATACATTGTAATAAAGAACCCTTGCATAACTTGTGTTTCTGAAGGTTTTCCTTTTTGCTGGTTTTGGCTGTGTGTGATGGGAGTAACATCCCCACCAAGCACTGCCCTGTGCCTTGCGTGTCTCATTTCTGGAACTGGAAATGGTTCAATAACTGTTTGAGGAAAAATCAAATCAAATCTGTTTATTCACGAGGCAGCTCTGTGTTTTGTGCCATGCAATTGCCTTTGTTATTTCTTGCCTCCAAACTGCTGAGCTGAACTCCTTAAAATGACCCCTTGACAAGCCAGATGAAAATGAGTTAAGAAGCCTAAGGGTAGAGTGCAAGTTAAATAGTGAATGTCCTCACCCCTCTCTCAGGATTATTAAGGTTTTATGACACATTTAAACTACTTTAAAAGAAGCCAGAAGTGAGGAGGCACCACTCACCTTGAACTTCTTGTTCCAGTCACACCCCTGACTTTTCTTTAATAGAATTGTGGGTTCTGCTTCAGCTTTCCAGGATCTGCATGTTAAAAAACAAAGTCAAAAGTGATGAATATGCTAAACGGGGACTGCTTTCTTCAGCCATTGAAACATTTTTTAAAGGTGCCCTTGAGATCTGAATGGTTTGCAGTTGGAAAAGAACAGGGTTAAAAAGGGGATTGAGTGCAAGTGATAAAGTGAAATGTGTGTCTGAAAGGCTGTTAATTACAAGGAGGGCAAAAAGAGGAATAAGAATTTTAGGAGGAGCCGTGAAAGCAGTTCTGTATTAAAATTAATAAAATCAACAGTTTGACCTAAATTAACATGTTCTTGCACATAGTATGCAAGTCAATAATTTTGAAACTTTGTGATTAAAAAGTGCTGTAACTCACACCACAGTGGGATTGGTTTGTTGTGAGGTATTCCAATTCTAACTTGTCTTTAAGAATTTAGAATTGGCTAGGGAGCCCTTGTTTTAAAATCTGCTTTGCCAGGTAGTGTGGCCTGTCCAGCAAGGAAAGCAGGGCTGGCTCACAGCAGGTGAGGCTGTTCATTCAGTATTCACTTGCCATAAACCTCAGTGAGGTGATGGATTGGGACATTTTCTGACTTGAAATTATTTTCTTAGATTTGCACTTAAATGCCTGTATGCAAATGAAAACCAGCTTATAAATAGGTGTTTGAATTTTAAACCTGTTCTTTCCTTTTGGTGCTGCAGGTGGCTGAACAGAGGTTTGGGATCAACATTCCTCATAAATTCGGCATCCACAACTACAAAGTCCCGACGTTCTGTGACCACTGCGGCTCCTTGCTCTGGGGGATCATGCGACAGGGTCTGCAGTGTAAAAGTGAGCAGTTTTTTTCTCACTGTTGCCTCTTCACAAAATACATTTATTTTTAGACTCTTGGTGCATTGTGTGGGCTTGATCTGTGCAACCTTCAGGAGAAAGTTGAGCGATGAATATTTATCTTTGTAAGAGTTAAAAAAAAGGCTGATCTCCTTTTTAATCTCTGCCAGAAGGACTCTCCTTTGCACTTTGTTTAACTTGCATTCTTAAAAGTATTCTGCTTCCCACATTCGTATTTTCCCTTTACCTGAAGGTTTTTCCTCAGCTAATGAGATAAGGCAGTGAAAAGGAATCTGAGGGGAAAAAAAGGTCATTGCTTTAGGCTGACTACCCTGCCTATTAATTGATGATTGAGCATGTTTCAGTGTTATGTTTTTGTTTCAGTGATCCAGACTGTAAAATCCTTGCCTTCATCTCCCACAAGAGGGTGTGTGTGTGCCCATGAGTTGAGAGCAAGAATGATTTTGTTTCCCTGAATGCTGAAAGCTGTCTTTAAAATTAGAGACAGGAAAATGCAGGGGATATTTGTTGCAAATTCTGTGGCATTATAAATATTAATTGTACTTACAGACATAGCTGCAATGGTAGTTATGCACCTCAAAAATATGTGCTTATGAAAAGCTTTAGGCAATAATGGCATCCTGCTTGGAGAGTTTGGGGTCTATTCCTGGTTTTCAGGAGTTTATTCTCTTACAAGAGTCCTAATTTTGCTTCTACTTAAATCAGTGGCAAAAATCCCTCTACTTTAAAGATGCAGGGTAGGCCCAGATGGGTGCATTTCCTGAAGCAGAATTAGTAAATTGTTTCTCAGCAGTAAACCCCTCCAAGTTATTTTAACTGTTCCTTTGCTTTTACTTTCCATTGCCCCGTCAGTCTGTAAAATGAACGTCCACATCCGATGCCAAGCAAATGTTGCTCCAAACTGTGGGGTGAACTCAGCAGAGCTTGCCAAAACCTTGGCCTGCATGGGTCTGCAGCCAGGAAGCATTTCCCCAAATTCAGTGAGTATTTCTTTTTTTCCTTCTCTATTTAAAGCATTCACAACTGAGTCTTTCTATGGGTGTAAGGGGGGGCAGAGGCTTCCCATAGGACAAGGTAATGTTGGGTGAGGGACTGCAGGAGTTGGGTCTGTGGCTTGTGGCAAAGGCCTCACCTGGAAAATGATGTCTGACATCCAGGTTTCAATCTATAGGTCGTGCTTTGCAATGTGCTTATGTTTCACAGTGCTGTGACTCTTCAACACTCTTTTATCTGCTTATCACAAATGAGAGCACAATAAGACCCCCTGACTAATTAGTGATCAATATGATTTATGACTAATTAGTGATCAGTATGATTCATGCCATGCATTTTATTTTTTTTTTACTGCAAATGCTATCTGTATCTATGGCTTGTGATAGAGCATAAGAGCTAGTTCTCTTCCTGGCTTTGTTACTTCTTCTGTGTGATTTCGGGGAAACCATTACACTCTTCACTACATCCCTGGCCAAAAATCTGTGGTCCCTGTCAACACAACAAAAAGAAAATATTAAAAGCCAAACCATAATTTCCAGATGTGGTAAATCTTCTGATACAGTTGGCCAGCTACGCTGATCAACCACATCAGGCTGTATCAGCCTAGCAGATTCATTAGGCTGTGCTGCCCCTTTTGATTTCATTTGGTTTGTAGCAAACTGTTATCCCTGCTTTTCCCCCTGTAGCAGTTTGAGGGACAGGTACCCTGGGAAATTACACAAAATTGCATAAAAAGTTACAGGGAAATCCCATACTCCCTTCTCCATTCTGCAAAAAGCAGCACTTGTTAACACTTGTTTGCATCATCTGCACATCAAAGGAGATGAAAACAACAAAAAAATCTGTGCTTGGTGTTTAATGATCTCTTCTTGTTATTCATGACTTAAAGGATCTAGCAAAGTGCTCAGACTGTGCTGTAAGGACAACCCTGAATGGCTTTAAGCTGCATGAGGGTGGGTTTAGATAATACATTAGGAAGAAATTCTTTACTGTGAGAATTCTTTACCCCTGCCACAGGTTGCCCAGAGAAGTTATGGATGCCCAGTCCCTGGAAATGTTCAAGATCAGGTTGGATGGGGTTTTGATCAACCTTGTCTGGTGGAAGGTGTTCCTTCCCATGGCAGGGATTTGGAACTAAATGATCTTGAAGGTCCCTTCCAACAAAAACTCTCTGTGTTTCTGTGTCTGCTCTTGGTTCTTTGCCCATGGTGCAGAAGGAACTTTGCTGTACCCCAGAGTAGTCACAAGATGGTGCTCACGAAGTCCCTGTGACTTTGTTCAGACCAATAAACCGAATAGAAGTGCTCATTTGTATGCACATACATACCTGGAGAGCTGTGAGCACAGGGCACTGGAGGTTGGCTTGATCTCTCTGTACTTCAAAATTAAGAGCTCTAGAAATGTGTGCTGATACTGGTACAGCTCCTGAATATGCAGCACCTCACTGCTGGCATGGGAATGAACAGCTTTCCCTCAAATTTGGAGCAGTGGAGCAAGCCAGCAGACCAAATGTAGAAAAGAGACATGTTTTGGAGTCCCACTGAGCTGGGCTTTGAATAAGAGTCTTAAAATCAAATAGAAACATAAGAAATTCAGATGAGATCTGCTAGGGTTCTAAATCTCCCCAGCACTTTGCCTATTGCAGAAATTACGCAGTCCTTCTTACTTTGCTGGTAGATAGAAGACTTGGATTGCCCCCCTCATTCTCTTTATTTTTTTGTGGGGAGTGGGGATGGAGAGAGTCAGCCTTGCCTCTTGACCCTTGGGGATAGTCCTGTGCAGGGCCTGGAGTTGGACTTGCTGATCCTTGTGGATCCCTTCCAAACTCAGCATATTCTGTGATTATCTGGGATGTGCTGGGCAGTGGGTTTACAGCCTGAAATGCCATGTCAGGAGCTGGTGTTGAGATGTCAGCACAGGCCTGAGCAGTGCTGAGTTTGGCTGGGCGCATGTGGCAGCTGTGTGATTCTACCAACACAACTTTCTGTCTCTGCAGCCATAAAGTGCCCCTGGAAAGGCCCCGAATGCCCTGGTTGGTGGACTGACTGCCTGACTACCTCTGAAGCAGAAGTACAATTCCTCTGCAGACTGACACTTCTTTACTTTCTTCCACAGAAACTGGTGTCCAAATCTACATTGAAACATCAGGGAAAAGACACCCTGAAGGATGGCAACACCATTACTGAAATTTCAGCAAGCAAACTCGGGATCAAAGACTTAACCTTCCTTCGTGTGTTGGGAAAGGGGAGCTTTGGAAAGGTGAGAGTTATTCCTGGCTATTTTGTGAGAAACCACATTCCTTATTTAATAAGCCCCAAGGCAGCTGAAGTGATTTCATAACACGGTACACAGGCTGTCCAGTGGTACTCCAGAGCAAGTACTCAGTGGTACTTGCTTTGTGCAACAAAGTTGGTCACAGAGAGCAGGGAGAAAAGGGAAGAGAAAGAAAGCTGACAGCAAAGTGAAGAACTGGATATCACAAAAAAGAAGTTAGCACCTGAAGGAACATCTGCATGCCAGGGCCTATACCAGGAGCTGCAAGTGTGTGTTAACACCCATTTGGGCAGCATTTCTTGGAGCATGTAAAGACTTTTCCTTTAAAGGCAACAAGGCAGTGGTTTCAAACGTGGTGAGATGGTGGTTTTGTTTCTCTGCTTTGCCAGG
The DNA here is from genome assembly GCF_015832195.1 of Motacilla alba alba. Lineage (NCBI taxonomy): Eukaryota > Metazoa > Chordata > Aves > Passeriformes > Motacillidae > Motacilla > Motacilla alba. The sequence continues at coordinate 56,319,663 of NC_052020.1, read as the reverse complement.
AAGCTGATGTGAAAGAGTGTGAGTTTTATACCTGAGGAGGGAGGTGGAATGAAAGGCCCTGCTCAGGCAGTTTGTGCTGGCACAGTGGGTGACCTTTGACCAGCCAGCTTGTGCCAGACAGGAGCAGCATGTGGGTATTTCTGTCCAGAGCAGCCTGCTGCAGGCAGTGCTGTGTGTCATTGATTGTACACTGATGCCCATGCTAACAGACTGACTCACTTTGGTCCACAAGCCTGGTCATGAGATGAGTGACATTTCCAGCCTGGGAAGGTGTGAGAGGCTCTGTGCTGCTCAAAGACAGAGGGCTCAGCCCTTGTCATTCACCCTTGCTTTTGGTTTAGGTGATGCTTGCCAAGATGAAAGAGAGTGGGCAGCTGTATGCTGTCAAGGTGCTGAAGAAGGATGTCATTCTCCAGGATGATGACGTTGAGTGCACCATGACTGAGAAACGCATCCTCTCCTTATCCAGGAACCACCCCTTCCTCACCAAGCTCTTCTGCTGCTTCCAGACTCCTGTAAGTATAGCCCAGGCAGTGGCCAGCCTTCCTCCTGACACTGGCTGGCGTGAGCGACCTTGCTGTGTATTTGGCCCCTGGCCTGTTATCAATGTCCACCTCAGACCCAGGAGAAACCTCTCTGCTCGAGGATGAACAGAGCACTGTGCTATATTGCACCTCTAACATCTGCTGGGCATTTGGCAAACAAAATCCTGGCCTTTTCTGAGCTCCCCAACAAAGCCTTTCTATGTGCCTAGAAGCATCTCTGTGCCATTGAACGTTTCCAAGTGCAAATGTCTACACACCTGCAGTGTCCTCTGGCTGCTCTGGGATCTCAGGCTCTGCTCTGTTGCTGCCTGAATTTTTAACAAGGCTGTATTTGCATTGAGTTTTCTGCAAACTTGGAGATTTGCACTTGGAACCAAAGGTAGCCTCTGGTGTCTGCCAGCCTTTGTAGACTGCTCAGAACTGAACAAAAGATCCTTTTGGGGTTACTGGAAGGATCTGCCTGACAGGGGTGGACACTGAATCAGATCCATGTATGGTTGGTATTGTTGTGTAGGGCAGAAAAATGCAGCATTGCTATCCCTTGTGCCCTGTGTTCCTAAGTGGAGGACAGAACATGGGCTGAGTGCCTGGCTTGGAGCCTCACCTGGTGTGTGCTGATGCTGGGAGCCTCTTGCTTGTGAGGGTGATGGAGGGAGGAGTGGCTGAGATGGAGGCAGTGGCCACAGCCACGTATGGCAAGGTGAATTTGGGTATCCCTCAGCTAAGCTGTTACTAGGACCAAAGCATTTTTTGCAGTGTAGCTCTTCAAAACTGCCTGGGCTCCTTTCCAGTTGCATTTTGTTCTTTGCTAAAGGGCAGTTGAGCTTGTTTTCCTCTTAGAAGAGGTAGGAGAAACTTGCCCTTTTAATTGCAGCTTTGCTCCTCCCACATAAACCCAAAATACCTTAAAAAACCAAAAAAAAAAGAGCAGACAAATGTATTCAGCCACCCACTCATTTCTCTTTTCACTGGGGTGATGCAACAGCCAGCCATGGAGGTGAAGAACTGTACTCATTTAGGGTGGAGCCTTTGGGTAGACTCATCTAATAGAAATGAGTGGTTTGTGCTGGGTTTTATTTAATGCACAGCTCACGTGGTTCACAGAGCAGCTGTGCTGTACAGCAGAAATGAAACTTAAAGCTCACTGTTGTCACTAGTAACCAAAGAAACTTCTGTTTCATGATATTTCAACTTGTAATGGCTTTCCTGAAATATCAGGAACGTCCAGTATTGATGTGTTCTGTTTGAGGTCAAATGTGGACTTCGCCACTCATTGCTATGGCCTTTGCTATGGCTTTGCTTACTAAATTTGCAGTGTGGATGTGAGAACAGCAAGTGTGCTCCTGGGCTGTGCAGAGTGCTTCTTAGGAACTTAGGGAAGATTCAAGGTCACCGTGCGAGCAACTGTTTGTCACATTCAAAAAAACTGAACATAGTCTGCTGTGGGTGCAGGCAAGCTCTTCTGGGCTGGTGAAGTAATTGCAGAGTCTTTTGCAAAGAGGAAGAAAAGGGGAGAACTCAGCCTGTTTAGACTAACAAATTGAAAGCAGAAAGAGGATCTGATTGATGTCTGCAGATGTCGAGCACTGAGGAGGGGAAAAAAAGTTGTCAAGATGCTGGTTAAGATTAAATGAGTCTAGACTGGCCATGGGTACAGTTAGACTGGAAATTAAAAGGAGGTTGCTAAACAGTAGAGCAGCCTGGAACAGGAGCTTCTGGACCAGCTTGTCTTCAGAGGAGCAGAGGGAAGAACCCCTCAGCCCTTGGTGCCCTGAACACAGAGCTGGTCAGTCCTTGAAATGGTGCCAAGGAAGCGGTGCTTGTATAGCAGGACCCTGCTATTTTCAGTCTTTCCTGGGTTCCTCTTTTACTTGAATCCTACTTCCCCTCTGATGATGAAAAACACAAAAAGGGGAAGCATTTTTTACCAAAAAAAAGCAGATTTCAAATTAAGGTGGTTCATGAGGTCTTTTGCCCATGGTCTGCACTCAGTGACACCAACTTCAATCCAGAATAACCAGGTTTAAATTGCTTATAAAAGCACAATTAAACTGCTTTGCTATAGCAGAGAAATTATTGCAACAGCAGGATATTCACTGGTCACAGTCCTTCCAGGAAGGCTTAACCATGCTGATACAAACTTGGGGTTTCTGTTTATTGTTTGTATGGCATGGGGATATCCTCTCCATTAGCAAGACCTTGGCAGAAAAGATATCTATATGTATAAACCATTATAGATATAAAAAGAGTAAGCACTTATTCAAAATGTCATCCTGCAGCCATATTTAAAAATTTATGGATTTGGGAGCATGGTAGCACAAATACCCAGTTTGCAATTACGTGGAAACCACATCACATGTATCACAGTTACAGACCAGACTCTTAAAATGTGTTATTAATGGTTCATGTTATAAAAAACCAAAACACAGCTCCAGTCTGCCATGAAGATCCTGGATACGCAATGACCTACAGGGCCTGCCTTTGGGAATTTTTCAAGAACTAGCTACTTTGAGGCCTCTTACTATTTGTCAAGGCCAAGTCAAAGCCTGATCCCATAAGATCAGGACAAGCTGGGACCGACTGGCAGAGGAGAAGCCCAGCTGGAAAGCAGACAGGGCTTATGGTAGGTGCCAGGTTCAGTCTGAGCCAGCAGTGCAGCCCCATGGAATGTGAGCTCAGTTATTGACCAGGCTGCTTCAGGAACTTGGAAGAGTCATTATCCATTCTGCCAGGCACTGGTGAGGCTGCACCTGACACAGGGGTGTCCAGATACAGCCTCCCCCATCCCAGTTCAAGAGGAAATCATGGAAACTCAACAGGAAGGCTCTTGGAAGCACCTGAGATGCTGCTGCAGTTTGAGGGCAGAGCACTCATAGGATCTGAGAAGTTGGCTGGATCCAGAGCCACTTGAAATCTGTTTCTTTTACAATATCCCACCCAAACCAGCAAACTCTTCCCCTGGCTTAAGCAGCCGGGGGGTGACTTTATCAGCCTGGGACATGTCTGTGCTGCACGGTGTGATGTGTTGTGCCAGGAATGCAGCATTATTCCAGGGCTGCCCCATCCCTGGAAGTGTCCAAGGCCAGGCTGGATGAAGCTCTGAGCAACCTGATCTAGTGAGAGGTGTCCCTGTACAGGAGAGGAGGGTTGTAATTAGGTGATCTTTAGCATCCTTTCCAACCCAAACCATTCTGTGATTCCATGATTAGCTGAGCAGGCACAAGTACCCAGAACAGCAATGCATTACCTGAGCTCATCTATACTGCTGCTTCTTATTCTTGCCTATTTTAGTGCTGGCTGAGGTTTTTCTGAGCATACATTAGCCACTGATGATTTCCAGAAAGGTTTTCTGTTCTCTTGTGCTGCCTCTGTGCTCAGTGTGAGCCTGCTTTAGTCTCAGCTGCAGCTTAAGTGATGCCTTCCAGCAAGGGCAGCTTTATTTGTCCAGGGTGGGCTGAGGCTGCCTGACCTCCAGGCAGCCTCCTCGCTCTGTCAGGGCTGAATCCTGCAGCCACTAGGTGGTAGGAGCTGCAAGGGCTGTCTCTGCCTGCTGTGGGTCACAGTTTTCAGAGCGTAAAGATGAAATATCAGCAGCTCAGCGGGCTGGCAGAGGCTGGATGTAGCCATCTGTGTGCCCAGCAATGGGCTGGGCAGTTTTGGGCTTGCACCTCTGGATTCCTTTCCTATGAAAGGCAAGGAAGGAGTCCAGATGCTCCATTGCAGGGGGAAAGTCTAAATCTTGCTTCAGCTCTGTCTGTGGGAGGTCCTCCTTGCTCACCACCTCTCTGTTTTTTTAAATTTAAATTTTTTTTTAAAATTGAAGGCCATGCCCTGGGAGCTTTCCACCTTGCCTAAGCCATTTACCTCTGCTTTTTCTAGGGCCTTAGAATAATTCTTTAGTGCCAGAGAGGATTATGCTTCTGCTCCAGTAATCTGTGAGTTGCTGACAGGTGCTGGGACCTGTGGATAATCGTGGATCCTGCATTAGGGGTGAAAAGCACCAAAAAGTGTTTGTTTCCATTTACCTGACACTGGTGTCATCCAACACCACAACAATACTGTCCTAGGAGGGGTGAAAGAGGCTGTATGTATAAATAGCTAAGTCAGTAATATAATCCTGGGGAATGTGAATCCTGGAATGTTTTAATTAAAATCAGTTTGCAATTAGTAGGTCCTGTCTTCTTTGGGGTTTAGGAGCTATCCTTCCTGCACAGGTGGTTTGCTTTTAAATCCTTTTGTCTCCACTCATATGCATGAGAATGAAAACGGCTGGGGGAGATCAGCTTCCCATGCCAATAGTGTTGAATAGCTTCTTGGTTTTACGTTTATTGCCCTTATCCCTTTTCTCATGACCAAAGGGTCCTTCCAGGGGACTGTCCCCCAGGCAATGCTGTTCCCAGCACTGTCCCTGTCAGCCAGCCTGATCATTATATGGATTTGCTTTCCCTCTGGCTCTGCTGACAGTTGCTGAGGCTCAGAGCCTGCCCCTGTTGTTCCAAAAATAGAGAGAGGAGCACTTGGCAGCGGGCTGTGATTTTCTATAACGAGTGTCCTTCAGGATAATGAGGAGCAGAGGTGCTTTTCAAGCCAGGCAGGACTGGCCTGGACTCCAGGACAGTACAATCATGGAACTGCTCCCATTTTACGAGGGCAGCCTTCTGTTTGGCACGCAGCTTTTTGTCCCCATTTCTGGCTGAGGGCTCGTGTCATGCTCTCAGCATGGACGGGGAAGGCTTCTCCACATCTCCACTGGCTCTTGGGGCGCTCGGGCAGTTCTGCCAGGGTCAGCGTGGTCATCTTGTCGTGGGTAGCCCCATTGTTTAGAGAAATGAGCCTGTATTTCACCTCCTAGAAGTGCTAGAGCTGACCTGGAGCCTTCAACTGGAGCATCATTTTCAAGTGAGGGCCCAAGAGCCAAAGTGCTGGGACTGAGAGGTGACAGCTCACCCACCCCTTGCCCCCAGGTGCCACAAGGGAGTCTAAGTGCCCTTGTTTGTCCAGGGGAGTCCTCAGTTGTGGTCCCCCCGGGGGGTCTCCAGCATCAGCCTGGTTGTCCACCAGCCACTCCAGCATCACCAAATGGGCAGAGCACAGGGCAGAGCCAGGTGTGGTGGAGGTGAGGGAGGCTGGAGGGGCAGTGACGGCCTTCCCAGGGCTCTGAGAGATGAGCAAGTGCCCTGACACAGACTTTGGAGTGTGCTGGTGGGCGTTCAGGAAGCAGGGAGGCCTCTTTGATGTTCTCTTTGAAAGGTGCTGGGAGGGAGCCCTTTGGGAGCAGAGAGGATGGCTTTGATCCACTCCCAGGCTCTGAGCCCCCAGCATTCCCTCTGTGGCATGTTGTGGAGGCACAACTCCATGTGTGCATTCATGTGACAGCCAAGTGCATGTCTTGGATGCTTTTCTGCAGGCATTGAGACTTTTTCTCTTATTCTTGAGAGTTGACACCTGTGTTAGCCCCAAGCCCCTCTGCTGGAAGGCTCTGTAAGTCAGGCTGGAGGGAGCTTGAGTTGTTCTTTACCTGGAGTGGCAGGTTGGTTTTTGAGGGATTCTTGGACAGGGGGAGACAGGGGAATTTCCTCTCTCCCCCTTCACTCTCCAGTGCAGATCCTGCAGTGCCACGTGCCCTCGTGTTGGCTTTGTGACCACAGCAGGGACAGCCAATTTCTCCTTTCCTCTGTCTCCAGTCTAGCACAGAAGAAAGGCAAGCTGGTCGAAAGTGCATCTTGCTGTGTTTTGACAGTGTCCACGTCCACCAAAACCCCTGATGTGTGTGCTGGCATGCTGGTTCCACTTGTCAGTAAAGCTGACGTGTGAGGCCTCTGCGGCTCGCTCAGAAAGTCTCTGCTTTTTCTGACATCTGCAGTGGCACCTTGCAGTGGTCATTTCCTTGCAGGAACATTTGAAGCCAGGGGGTTTGTTTTTGCAGGCAGGAGGTGAAACAAGATCAGACTGACATTTCTGACTCTAATCTGTGAACTTTGCTGGAAGTCCACGCTTGGGCTGCACACTGAGGCGGTGCGAGCTGAGGTGAAAACATGAGCTGGAGAGTTGGAAGGGTCAGCTGCCATCGTCCTGTCATAGCTTCCCAGTGTAACTTTCTGACCCCAGATGGTTGAGGGACTTTGAGTATTTGCATTTGCATGAAACTGATATAAATACCTGTCTCCATCTGCAGTGGCTTTGGGGAGAGAGTGTAGCTTGGACAAATCATCAAGCTCACTGCAAGGGTAGCCAAGTGTGTTAGCCACCGTATGTGAAACTAATGTTTTTTGTCCTTAAAATCAAGGAAGTTGCAGCTTAAAAAGAGATCAAAATGGAAGCAGCTTTCAAGCAGCCCTAAGCAAGCAGGTGCCAGTCAATATTGAGGAGGAAGGGGAAGAAAAAAACAAAGGCAATCTAACCTCAGAGAAGGGGTAACTACCTGAGGTGTGAGCCGGTGGTGCTTTAGGTTTCGGTCTCTTTGAATCCATATTGATTTACAGGTGATACTTAAGGTGAGAAGGTGATTCAGAAATCCTCACAGCAAGCTGTTTCCAAGTGGCTTTTGGGTGTTTTGGAACTCTTAATTTTTGTGAAGACCTTTGGCTGCGCTTGTACAGGTCTCTAGCCTTCCCAATATCTGCCTGAGCCAGCAGATATTGCAGAGCTCAGTATTTTGTAAAATGGGAAGAACTGTTGCAGGTTGGTCACTCTGAACTGAAAAGACCAGTTTCAGTAGCCTTTTTGAGCTGAGGGCTGTAAAAAAAGCATGGTATTTACAGGGGCTATTCTCTCCTGAGACACCAAGATGCCAGCAGCCAGCTGAGGGGTGCAGATGACCTATAAATCTTTGATTACCAGGTAATGTCTATAGTGTCATACACTCTAGTTCCTTATTTCTCAATTTATTCCCCTCTAAATTCAGTCAGTCCTTTGATTATTTTTTTTTTAATCTTTCAGGTGGGAGGGAGTATTTATGGAGTTTTCTTTACCATTTTAAAAGGTCTGGGAGGGAAGATTTTGTGTTGCTTCTTCTTTCAATTTGTTTTGTATTCTTTTAATATTCCATCTTAATGTTGCTCAAAGTGTCTTTTTGTTTTTTAATTGGGATTAAAAAACCAGACATTTTTTTACATAACTGGTTGGCTTATCTGAGTTTTGGGGTTTTTTTCCTAATTTGAGTCTGGTCTTGTTTAAAATGGAACAGGTGCAGGTGAACAGGATAATAACCCTTTTGCACATAGGGTGTGTAAAGTTGCTAGTGAAAAGGTGAGCTAATAGTGTAACACTGCTGTGAATTAGGCTGTCTTGCAGGGAGGGGATGAGGAGGAAGGATGTGTGTATGCTTCACTTGAATACCCCAGAAGATGCATTGTTCCAGACAAATGACTGAATTTGCCTGTTACAAAAACTCACCAGCGTATGAGCTTGACATTTCAGCCAAGTGGTTGAGAAAATAGGGGCAGGAATTTGGAGGATGCAGTTAGATTTAGGCTTGTTTGTTTTGTTGTTTTTTTTTTTTTTCCCTGGGGCAAGAGGGAACCCACAACTGCCCTCAGCCCATCCTGGTTTGTGGTTGTCATTGTTGAGCTCCTTTGGAATGAAGTGGGTGTTGATGCTGCACTGTGCACCTGGGTGCCCAGGCCACCTTCACCCCTAGGGACCCTGCAGAGTTTATTTATGCAAGTGGCAAGAGCCAGTTTATGATTCTCTGGGCCGTGTGTATGTGCCTCACTGCAGTGTCCTCACAGGGAGCCTGGTGGTGCCCACTGTCAGCAGAGTCAGAGAGCAGAGCATGGTGGGGTGACAGCCAGTGATAACTGCCTCATTTAGGTTGGTGACTCTTTATTAAAGGACCTAAAAACAAACCTGGTGTGGGGAAGTGACCTGAGATTCTCAGAAATGTGCTCACCAGCTGCCCAGCCTGGAGGAGGCACCACATGCACCTTATGCCCATTCTGAGCTGGCTTAATTTTCACAGCACCTCCTTTTAGCTTAAAAAAACACCCAAAACCAGCGGAAGAAAGAAACCTTCCCTTTCTTAGCCTTTCAGCTGCATCACACGGTGAGCCCTCATCTGAGTAACCCCAGGGCTGTGTGTGCCATCTGTGGCTTGGTTCCCCGAGGCAGAAGTGGTTCCTGGGGCTGGCAGCGTTTCTGCAGCCACCGGAGCAGGGAGGAAGAGCAGCTCAACAGAGCAGCTGGCTGAGAAACCTGCTACCTCTCTGTCTGGGACTCCTGGGCCACGTGCATGGGGTTCTGTCTGAGGCAGCATGGGGCAGAGGTGTTCCTTGATGCAGTTGCTGTGATTTGAAATCAAAGGACCAAATCTTCACCTGACATCAGTCACTGCCGTGCTCCGTTGCAGTTGAGCGAGAGCAGCTTCGTTTGGAAATTTGGGGCTGAGCTCATGAGGTCTGCTCTTGTGCTCACACATGTGTTTGTGCAAGGTTGTTGTGGTGACTGCTTTGTGGGGAGGCTGTTCCCAGGACACTTGTGATGCTCCCTGGGTTTGAAACCATGTGTTACCCCCCCTGGAGAGTCTGTTCTCCCTAACCCTTGGAGATGGGAGCAGCAGGGTAGCTCGTAGGGTGCAGGGCTGCCTTGGTCCATGGCTGGGTGTAGAGGGGAGGCATTTCCAACAGGAATTCATAGAATCTGTGAAGATTCTAGATTCATAGATTCATAGAATCTATTAATCTATGAATTAATAGAATTTGTATTCTGTGAAGGGCTGGCTATAGAATCATAGACTCATGGAATATGCTGAGTTGGAAGGGATGCATCAGCAGCACTGAGTCCAACTCCTGGCCCTGCACAGCACCATCCCCAAGAGTCCCACCCTGTGCCTCAGAGCTTTGTCCAAACCCTCCTTGAGATCTGCCAGGCTCGGTGCTTTGACCACTGCCCTGGGGAGTCTGGTCCAGTGCCCAACCACCCTCTGGGTGAAGAACCTTTTCCTTATATCCAACCTGAACTTCCCCTGACACAACTACAGGCCATTCCCTTGGATCCTGTCACTGAGCACCACAGAGATCAGTGCCTGCCCCTCTGCCTCCCTCATGAGGATGTTGAACAACCACAGTGAGGGAGGGGAAGCACTTCCAACAGGAATTCATAGAATCTGTGAATGCTGTGGAGGGAGAGGCGTGGAGGCATTTCCAGCAGGAATTCATAGGTTCTGTGGAGGCCTGGGTATGGAGGATGGGCATTTCCTCACAGAGCAGCATCTAAGAGTGGGGCATGACTGTGTTAGTCCTACAAAAATAAATATTCAGTTACAAGCCTGTTTCTTATTCCTCCTTTAGATTCTGTGCTTTGCAGTGCCTTGACCCAGATACAGATGGCCCCTTGCACTGCTGGGGAGTTGGACATGTGGCTTTCTGGAGCCCAGTGCTGAGAAATCGTGGTTTATTTGCTCGCTCTCAGCAAGACCTAGGGCAGATTTGCTTTGTGTGGGGGTTGTGGACCACGAAGGGAGAGCATTGGGAACACTGAGAGAGCCTGCCAGCTCTTGTAATTATCTTGTAATGATTTGCTTGCAAGCTTCCTAAGCCCTGCTACTCTTTTTGGAAGCAATAAATTTTCTCTGGGAAGCAGCGACACAGCTGTCTCTGTTTGGGGATGATTTGGAAAACCTCCCTTCTGTTCTGCAAAGCATAAACTACCAAAACAAGGAAAAATGACTGTTTTCTTGGGGAAGCCCTTTGACTTCAGTGAACTCAGATTGGGCCCAAAGCTGATCTTCTAAGGAGTTGTGTGCATAAATTATTTCCAAAAAGATAAAATGCAAACGAAGCGGAATTCCTGAGCCAGGCTGGTTTTTTTTTGCGGGGGAAAATTGGACTCTTGTGATTGGTGATAAGGTGCCAGGAGGCCTTTGGTCTTGTGTGGGTTGCAAATGGACATTAGCTATGACTTTTAAGTAGAAGATGGTAGAAGTTGGCCACCACACTGTCCCTTTTGGGCACAGGGAGAAAAAGGATGCTCTTTAAAAAAGTCTGGATTTTTTTTTTTTTCCTCTGTGATGACAAAGAGGAAAGGTATTAGGATCCAAAACAGCTGGTAGAGCTGGTGAGGATAAAGGGCTAAAGTGATGCTTGAGATGGATTTTAGTGTTTGCAAGGGGCAGTAACCTTTTGTGGGTTGTCCTACTCAGTGGCTCTTGCAGTCAGGGACTTTCCTCAAGCCCCACAAAACCCCCTGAGACAATGAACAAATACAATGGGTATATGTAGCTGCTATTAGCCACTGCCATGCTTCCAACAGCCCCTGCCCTGCTAATGGGTGAACAAATAGGGATGGAGAACTAAAATGAAAAGAAGTAAATTTTTAGAAAAGCCAAGAAAAATAAAAAAGACAGCTCTCTGGCTTGAAAATTGACAGGATTAATCTCTACATGTAGGTTGAAATAAACCTGCTTGATCCCATGGATTTTGTTTCCTCCAAGTGTTTTTTTTAATTTACAGTAACAATTGCTCTGAGAGTTTATTCATCTTGATCCCAGTCCAGGAGTGGTGCAATGTGATTTCCTCCTGTGGCTGCCACTTGCTGTGAAGCCTTTCGTCTCACTGTTTCCTGTTGACTCAAATGCTCCTTTCTTACCACGTCAAACAGAAATACCACATCAGGCAAACTTCTGGGCAGAGCACAATAGAAAAATAGACATGTGAGGAGTTCAGCATTGGGCCCTGTCAAAAAACAATCCAGCTTTCAACTCCTCCTAATTCCCACTGATAGTCCCCAAGAAAGGAGGAGACACATAACTGACTCTTAGGTCAAATTTACAAGTGTCTGAACTAATTGCTGCTTTAAGATCTACTTTTCCTGGCCTCTTCTTAAGTTATTTACTCAGTCTTACTCTTCTGGCTCCAAATTGCCTTCTTTTTTTCTTCTTTCCTCTTTTTTTTCTATTCATCTCACTCCTTTCCTCCCTCCCTCTTCTCCTTTCTTCCCCCTGCCTTTCCCTTCCTCTCTTCTCCCCTCTTCCCCCCTTCCCTCCAGTTCCCTTCTTCTTTCCCCCTCTTTTCTTTTCCTTCTCCTCTCTTTTCTTCCCCTCCTCTTTTTTTTTAAAAAATAGGATACCACTGTTTATTTTATTTCTTAATGATTCCTGTGAGAGTGGTTGGTCTTTGCAGTTTTGCAAGCTGTTGGTCTTCCATAAGAGTAAAAATGGAAGGCCTTTCCTGGCTTCTAGATGCTTTTCCCCAAAGGATGGTCATTAGTGCTGATTTTCCAAATGCTTGTTGCGGGTATGTAGCTGACCAGTGCACAAATGCTGCATTATAAACCAATTGTAAAACCCATCCTGCTCTTTTCTTCAGCAGCCATGTGGGATTTTTAAGTGTTAGGAAACTGGACCTCCTTAAAATGGAAAAAAAAAGAATTTTAAAAAGATGCAGTAACCTGAAGTTCTGTATCTATGCTTGAGCAGTGAAATGAGCCCGTGGGTGGGTGTGACCATATACCACGTGCAGTTATACTTGCTCAGATTTGCAGTTAGTCTGAAGTAAAAGCAGTTTTTAGCAAAAAAGCTGCTAATTCCATGGCAGCAGTGATGAGAAATTTAAAATCAGCTGTTTTGGTGCTTACCTGAACATTAGAGAAAGAAACAGTGTCTTTCTGTAAGCATCATAGTAAAGACAGGTACAGCCAGAAGTCTGAGGTGGGCCATGGAGTTGTGCCTGCTCTGGAGAAGCTGGACATACATGTTTTAAGATAGGAAATGTTAATTTTGTTTCCCTGAAGGTCACCTTTAAGGAAAGAGTAGAAAATCCATATGTGTTCACCTAAGTGCATGCATGTTTATACAGGCATATGTATCACTTACATAAATACACACACCATCCCTCACCAGGCTGCTGGTAAATTAAATTGCTTCCTATTGGGGATCTGGCAAGAGGGATTTCTTTTTAAGTATGGGCTTGAGGAGATGCCTGGACAAGCTGGGCTAGATAAGCACGTGTCATGTGGAGAGATCAGCAAGGAAGGAGGTGGGAAAGAATAACAAGCAGATGTAAAAGCTGGCCTGACAGGAGAGGCAGAGGTGATACCTGTGCTGCAGCCAGAGGAGCAGGCAGGCACAGCACAGCCAGGCTGAGTTTAACCATCTGCAGTGGAGATGTGGCATTAGAGGGCTGATGTGGGCTGAAGAGCCAAGGCTGGGAATGGGTTTGCACAGTTCATGCTGCTCTGGCTCAGACTGCTGCCTAGACAAGCCAGCTTGGATGTCTTTCAGTGCCCTCTCATAAAGACAGAGTGAAAGAATGAGGGGATGTTGTCTGTATGGACTGGAGATAGAATTCAGCACATGGCCTTGGTGCTGCAGTAGAGTTGTGGGAGTGCTGGGAGCAGTGGTGAGGCTGCACCTCAAATTCTGCATTCAGTTTGGGACCCTCATTGCAGGAGGGACATTGAGGTGCTGGAGTGTGTCCAGGGAAAGACAGAAGAGCTGGGCAAGGGGTCTGGAGCACAAGTCTGATGAGAAAGAACTGGAGGGGCTCAGTCTGGAGAAAAGGAGGCTCAGGAGGGACCTTCTAGCTGTGTACAACTCCCTGACAGGAGTTTGGAGCCATGTGGGAGTCAGGCTTGGCTCCCAGGGAACAAGGGACGGGACAAGAGGAAATGGTCTGAAGTTGCACCAGGGGAAGTTTAGATTGGATATTAGGAACAGTTTATTCACTGAAAGGGTGGTCAAGCTGCCTGGAGCAATCTGCCCAGGGCAGTGGTGGAGTCACCATCATTGAAGGTATTTGAAAGGCGTGTAGATATGTGGCACTTGGGGACATGGTTTAGTGGTGGGCTTGGCATAGTTGAGTTAGTGTTTGATGGTCTCTAAAGGTCTTTTCCAACCAGGATGATTCTATGATTTCATGATCTTTACCTTCTGGAAGGAGTCCAGGAGGAACTGTTGGGCAGAGCCCAGGTTGACTATGGGAAGAAGGCTGTCCTCATGTGTTACAAGCCATTTGCTTTCCTGCTCATGTCCATTGAGAAATGAGGGAATTTCTAGTTGTTTTCTTCTGCTGTGTGCATCTCAAGATGTTAATACCAGTAGTCATTTCAAGCTGGCTGGCTGCCAGAAAATGGAGCACGACAATGCTTATCCTCTTAAATGTCGAGAGGGTTTAAAAGTAGCTTGTAGATAATTAGCATCAGACCTGGGAAGAGGCTTGTGGGGAAGAAGGGCAAATATTACATTAAAAGCCTGGCTGATCTCAGTTGAATTCTATGCCTGTTTTCCAATCTGCTTGTTCCTGATATTCAGAGAAAACCTGAAACAACAAATACTGAAAGTCTTGAAACAATTGCTGAGAGGAATTTTTCTGAACAGGATGGCAACAATTCCAGGGTTTATTTTTGTGCCAAATCTCTCTGTGTCCTTCCTCTCACAATCAGGTGAACACATGTGAAACCCCTACTGACTGTGGAGCACACAGCTTAAGCAAGTGCCTCCCTATCTTGAAGCTTTTGCAAAACCAGAACGAAGCCAAAAAAGAAACCTCAGAGACCAACAGCTGTGGTTAATGAACTGAACTTTATCAAGCAGGTTGCTTTTCTGCTCAGCAGAAACTTTTATTTTTGCTTTATGCTTATCAGTTCCTCTATTCCCCAGAGGTGTCTGCAGGTTAATCAGAGGAAAGCTGGAACCTGAGGGCCCAAAAAGCTGCTGCCATGCAAGTGTATGGCAGGAAATCCCATCCTGGAAAACAGCCCACATTCTCCAGAAATAATGTTGGGATATCCTCGAGACAGTGTTGTGCTGTTGTGGTGAAGCTGCAGTCTGGTTATGTACATTGTGTTATGGAGCAGCTTTCCCCTGAGATCTGAGATGTTTACTGGGGAGTGAGTGATTTTTTGCAGATTTCTCTTGTGCCACTCAGCTCAGAGAGTACTGATGAAGGACTCATCATTCCCTGCTTGTTGAGGCCAAGGATAATTTAGAGAAACCCAATGGGAGCTGATTACTGATGAGCACACACTAACATGCCCAATCCACACGTGAATGGGAATTCATTTCACCACTGGGGTCAAAACTTTAGGGAGGAGTGCAGGGTGAGGAGATACTAACAGATCTTCCTGACATTGATCTGATTTCTCCTGAAAAAAATCAGCCTTTTCCCCCACTCACTGTCTCACACTTACTGTGGGATTTGCATTCTCTGAACCTGAGAGAAGCAGTGAGAAAAGCAAAGAAAAGAATAATCAAAACAATTCTTAGCTCATTTGCTGCTCCTGTGTTGTGCCAAAGCAGAATGCAATATGGAGATTGTTTACCCAGAGTGATGGTGTTTTGTTTCCTTGGCCTATCAGGGCCAAGCGCGTGTGTGTGTCGGGACTGTCAGCTGAAAATTGTGAGATTCTGTGCAGTTAAATTAAGTTTGGTGCTTTGTGCAAATTCAGTTAGATGTATTGTAATATTGTGTAATATAAAATAGAATAGTATAATATAATAAAGTAATTAGTTAGCCTTCTGATATCAATGGAGTCCTCCTCAACATTCTCTCCCCCTTGTCAGGGTTGCCCTGCTTTTCCAATAGCTTACTTAATCTGTTTTTGTTTGGGAGAAAATAGTTTTGCTAAGATTTTTCCAAGCCTGAGCAAGGCTGTGGTTAATGCTCTTTATGTTTTCTGTGTTAGGATCGCCTGTTCTTTGTGATGGAGTTTGTCAACGGCGGGGACTTGATGTTCCACATCCAGAAGTCGCGGCGCTTCGACGAAGATCGGGCCCGGTTCTACGCTGCCGAAATTATTTCAGCCCTCATGTTTCTCCATAGCAGAGGCATCATTTACCGGTGAGCTCTGCATTCGTGGCTTCCCTTTGTCTGAACCCCACGGCTGAGATGAGAGCTGCAGTTTTCTGCTTGAGTAAAGAAGTGTCACTTGCTGCGCACCAGGAACGAGTTGTCAGCCGGGGTCACAGTACCTCCACATTCCCCCTGCACCTTGGCCAAGGTGCACCACTTTCCAGGGGGGAGTGAAATTTCTGGGCAGGCATTAAATGAAACCTTCCCAGATATTCTGCCAGGTGAATGTAAGGATCTGTTGCTTTGGTGACAATGTGCCATGTTATTTCAAGGCTAAGACGTGCTGGCCACACTTCCCTGCAGTAGCTACTGTGTTTAAACCCTGTCTATTTCAATACCTATTATTCAGTGCCACTCATCTCAGCCACTAAAAGTGTTTTCATTCCTGCCACGGTCCTACAGCAGGAGTTTTTCCTTCCTGTCCATGTCTGGCACTTTGTGTTTGCAGCAGGATTGGCGCATTGTTGCCTCCATGCATCAGCCTCCACTCGAGGTCTCAAGGCGCTTCTCAGGAAGCTGTTTCCCTTACATAGCTCTCCTTTGTTGTTTGTCATTTTTCTGTACTCAGGGGGGCAGTTTGGTTATATTTTTTCCTTTCTGTGCTGCTGAAGTGCTCCCCTGTCAGCTCAAGCATAAAGGCATAGAGCAGCCAGCACGGATCAGAGCCAAGCTGCTGTGCAGAGCCCTCCCTGGGCCAGCATCACCATTTGACCAGCATCTTCCCTCATGCCCCAGAGACAGAGCAAGGCCTCTTCTGGGATGGAGTAGGACAGCTGGGGCAGGGAGGTGTCAGCACTGAGACAGTCTGGTTGTACAGATAGGTTTCTTTCTGCCATACTTCACACAACACCTCTGGCATCCTTGTGCCCAGAGCACTGGGGAGGAGGAACAGGCTGTTGTTTTCTTTGGAATGTTGTTACCTGGAATCCAGCAGTAAAGCACTGGATTTTGAGCATGGCCTGCTGTAGCCCTGCTCAGTCCCACTTGTGGCATGCCTTCACTGCAAAGAATAGTGTCAAGTCTCTCTTTTTTGCTGCTTGGTTACAGTTGTACTGCTGGGATCCAGAGCTGGATGCAGGATGGGACCAGTTCAATCCCAGCCCAGCTCTTTAGTGCCATTTCTGTGGATTGGGCCAAATGTCATCTGATTTGGGACTTTACATAGTTTAACCCAGTCAGTAGGACATCCTCCCATGACAGATAAACTCAGGTTTGAACTCACAAAAAACAGAATAGCTGAGGGCTAAAGTGGCCAAAGGGCTGGGGGCTGTACAAGGGGCACTTTCCTATCTGATGGGGAGATGATAGGATCAGCCAAGTAAAAGCAGCTTCTCTGTCTCTTCCTAGCTTGAGCTGCAGTACGAAACAGATGGTCAGGTGAGGACAGAGAATATTAAAATATTTTAAAGTATGAGCTCATGTGACATATATGACACAGTGAAATAGAGAAGGAGTGTCGTTTTAATATTCTCCATGTCCTGGGAGTCTGAAGATGACTAGTGATACATACTCTATGTATCAAGCTCCTAAAGCACAGTGATTGTCTGTATAGAATAGCAAATCTCCTTACTCTACAGCTGGATTTCAGTCTAATTCTTCCCTTGTGAATAATGCCAGCCGCTGAGAGACCCTGCCAGATAATTACCCAAATGACATTTCCTTAAAATAGTGACATCCAGTAGTTATTGTCAGTCATTCAGCAGCAAAACTGGGTCTGTGCATAACGTAATGCCTTGTGCTTACAGCTTGTCCTGTCTGCCCCAGCCTGCTGCCTGTGACAGGGCAGGAATAACTGATCCCTCTGGGTTTTGGCACTCTTCAAGTGCTGCTGTAATTCATGATAGAGACTGGAGGAATAATTGGAAAGCTCCTCGAACAACTGCACAGGCTTTGATCTTGTTGAGAAACTGGTTGAGCTGTGGAGTCAGGTAGCTTCAGCTTCATGGGGCAGGTCTGCAGGGGGGTGGGTGACTTAGTTTCTTATAATTAGTTGGGGTTCTGGAAGATGTAAGAGGAGAGAGCTGCTGGCTGGGGCTGCACTGAGCTGAGGTTGCTTCTGTCAGGTCACAAATGCCAGGCTCTGGGAGGGAGTGTGCAGGATAGAAGGGGATATTCAGAATGGAGTCACTGCACTTGTGTAAGAGAGTTTGGATCAAATTTTATGATAAGAATGTGAGTGCTTGCTTAGGGAGCAGGGGGCAGAGACACCAGAAATAGCCTGACCAGAAAGGGTTTTACCACAAGCTCTTCAAGGTGTCTTCTTTCTGGGTTTCCAGGGTCAGTGGAGGAAGAGGGTTGCTGCCCTAGAATACTCTTTGTCATTTGATTTTCTTCTGGGCTTAACCTAATAATACTGGATTATTCTTTGCCCCCTTCAAGACTGAGCAGTTGAGGAAAGAATCTGCATTTTCCAGTGCAATGAGTGCTCTCCTGCTAAGTTAAGTTGCATTTGCCCCAAGTGCTGCCAAAAGCTGGGTTTTCTGTTCTTTGAAATGCTAAAGAGGTTTGAGAGACAGCACTGAAAAGTTCATCAATAAATAGCTGAAACTTGTTATTGTGGCCTGACAGGATGGTGCTGGTGGCTGCTAAAATCAGGTGTTCATAGATTCCTTTTTCAGCCACGCCCAGGCAGTTTGAAGTAGCTGTAGAGCAGTATTTTTGCAATTGCTACTCTAAGTCCCTGGGAATAGGGCTTGGAGGTAGATGATGCATTTTGGCTATATGTGATTTTTAATTTAAAAACTGGCCTTACAGCTGGATTAGTTCTCTCATGAGATGGTTTTCATGATTCAACTGAAACTTTCAGTGAGTTTGCTCCTCATTTTGAGGAAACTCCTTTTTTGTTACTAAGCTGCGGCCAGAATAGGAGTCCCATAAACACACATTGTATGTATTTGGGGCTCTTTAAAAGAGAGCTTTCAGTTTCAAAAACCTTTATTTTTCTCTCTTCATTTGCAGCACTACAAAGGGGAGATGGCTTTCTGGCCTTATTGTCTCTGTCTTGCCCTGAGCTGAGGTTTAGCTGTCAACTTAGCAGCACCTATTTATAGTTACTTCCTGAAAACAAAAAATAAAATCAGCAAGTACAGTGGGGTTCCTTAGCCCATCAAACAGGGGAATGCATCCAGACATGACAATCTTTTTACGTGTCACATGACAGTATATTGTGCACCCCTAAACACAGGAGTAGGGCAAGGACATGTTTGGGATCAGCTCATGCTGGATGCTGCCAGGAAAATGTTAGGTAATAATCATGCTTATTGTAAATAAAATCTTTGCTCACAGGGCAATATTTGTGCACTGCTGCTTTCTCTAAGATTACTTCTAAAGGAAATTGCTGTGCTGGGCTCTGTTGCAGATAGGTAGGTTGGTTTGTCATTTTTTTCTAATGGCTGGATGTGCTGTTTTTCTTGAGGCAGCTCTTGCCGACTTTCACTTTCCAGTTCAGCAGTTCCCAGGGCAGAGGAAGCATATTTTGGCTTCTGTGCTTGCCAGAAACAAAACAAAGCAGCATATCTGAGCAGAATTAGGTTGCACAGTGGCTTACTCAGTACGAGGGAGCTGGTCCACTCACAGTCTGCTAAAAAGCAAAGAGATAGTGGATGGCTGTAAGGGTTTATTTTAAAAGCAGGACATTTCCTTCTGTGTAGCTCTACTGTGAAAATGTCTGGTCTACACTGCTGCCATCAAACTCAGACCTTGGCATGGGCTGAGGTACAGCTTTGGGAGTGGGTGGATCCACATGCCAAGGTCACCTATTGAGTATTGAGGGCAGGTGCAAGTATTTCCTTAAATTTGGTTGTTGTGGGGTTGGATTTTTTTGGAAGAGGGGGCTTTGAGGCTTACAGTAAAATACAGTGAGACCTTTCTAAAGGCAACATAAAGCAGTCAGCCCAGCCTAGCGGCACAGCCTTAATTTCTGTGACAAACCTTTCTCTCTCTCTCTCTCTCTCTCTCTCTGCAAATATGTCTCACTAGCAGGATGCCTGGGCTGAGAGGGTTTCTTTTCAGAACACACCTCCACCACCTGCAGAGGTGATACAGCATGCAGGACACAATGTCAGCTGTGCACCCTGTACTTCAGTGGTGGTTTTGTCAGCCTGAGGTGTAGAGTTGGACACCTCCATGCCCCAGCTCAGTGCTTGGCACAGCACAGGAACAGATCTATCCTTAAGGCTACAGGTGGTGCAGCATGGAGGTGATGCAGCTGGCCAGGAGCCAGAGGAGATAAAACACTGCTGAGAAGGACTGGTTATTGGCTGGCTGAAGAACCTTGTTTTTGCCCTGAGGGCTCGTGCTGGTCAGCTCATTTCGCTGCCTTTTTGTCTGTCTTGGTGTTTCTAATGCAGCTGACCCCTCTGGAGAGGCTGGGGGGTCTGCTGGTGCCCTATCCCACCTCTGGATGTGGGGGGGTGTGCAAAGAATCCTTGTGCTCTGGTGTGTTGGCCCTGTGACTCAATGGTCTTTAATAGGATGTGTGGTCCTTTTGGAAGGCAAAAGATAATTATGTAATTATCCAGATGAGAGCATGGTCTGGCCTTGGGGCTGAACTCCAGCTCTTGGGGAAAATAAGATAAGCATGTTAGCAGGCAGTGTTTACTCCTTTCTGTGTTACCTGAGAGCATCTCCTTACTGTGTGAGGGACTTCTTATGACAGGGAAAAACTTTCTCCTGTGGGATCTGGAAAGATTGCTGGATACTGGCTGGGCCTCTGAATTCATCACCTTTCCTTGGTGGAGGAGACCCATCAGGTCTGCAGCTGTGTGTCTCATGACTGCTGGCTTTTATAGGGAATGGGCTTTTTGCAACAGGTTAATTCCCTGCCAATTCAAACAATGAGCCTGTGACACTTGAAGGAAGCTTTACATAAGCCTTTTATGGAGACCAGTTTTGCTGGAAAGACTGCTGTTAACTGAAACAACACTAAGGTTTGTTTCAGCAAAATCAATTAAAAATTACATGCTGAAAACAGAAGCTGAATGCCTTTCCTAATTACATACAGCCACTGTTAACAGGGCAACTTTTATAAGTGTGCTGTTTGCTTTTTCCATGGGTCAAGACAGTGTAGACATGGGATTCCTCATGTTCACTCTTTGCTTTGTTTTTTGGTTGTTGGTGTTTTGTTTGGTGGTTTTTTTTCAGCCGGTGATTTTGTTTATTCTGATGCCTTTTTTCACATCTGGAGCCAGATCTTGTTTCCCCTGAAGTCAAGGGGCTTTCCCCAGGGAGGTAAATGAGCAGCTGAGCTGGATCTGTGTCTGATAGCAGCAGTGCTCTGCAAGGCAAACTGGCTGGCTGGGGGGCTGTCCAGGGATTACTGGTGGTTTGCTTAGGTGCTGTGCATAGCTTTGTTTTCTTGGTAAATAAAGATAAGCCTTTGGTTCAATCAGGTGTTTTTAAGCTTTTCTGAAGGATCTTATAAGAAAGACCTCCAGGCTGCTGCCTGGAGACCTGATAACAGCCTTCTAATATCTGAGAGGGGTCTACAAGAAGGCTAGAGAGAGACTTTTTGCAAGGGTATGCAGTGATAAGACAAGGGGGAATGGCCTTAAACTGAAGAAGGGTAGATTGAGGTTAGATATAAAGAAGAAATTCTTTACTCTGAGGGTGTGAGGCCCTGGCACAGGTTGCCTAGAGAAGCTGTGGGTGCCTCATCCCTGGAAGTGTTCAAGGGTAGGTTAGACAGGGAAGGTGTTCCTTCCCGTGGCAGTGGGGGTTGGAATGAGGTGATCTTTAAGGTGCCTTCCAACCCAAACTGTTTTGTTGCTCAGTGAAAGTTTTTGCTTGAATGTGCTGCAGTCGATGCCTCTCTAGGTAGCTGTTGCTGATTTGATGTATTTATGCCTCTCTTCCCCATGGATTTGGCTGTGTGAACAGAGTTGTTTGCATCTGAGGAAAGGGTGGGAACAGCTCAACCAATGCCAAAATGGGTGTGAGTCTCCGTAACCTCAGCTGTGAGATCTGCTCTCTGTCACTTGGAGAACTCTTTTTGGGAGAGCTCTGAGGCTCAGTGCAGTGTGGGATTGGGGCCCCGAAGACCAGAGGGGATATAAATGTAAGCAGAGCAAAATGAAGGATGTGCTATTTTCTGAGAGCAGCAGAAGGGATGAAATATAAGCTGATTATCTGGTGAATGAGTGAAGCAAATCAGCTAAAAGCTGCAAACTGGCACAGAAACCCCACCAGCAATCCCATCCCTACAACAACTGCTTAGTGTAGAAGAGGAATTTTCATGCTGGAGTCTCTGGAAACACTTCATTCAGCTTTAGAAGACATAAAGGGATGTGTCTGAGGGTCAGGAATGTAGTGAAGTCTGTGGCTATCTTATCTGACAGTCAACAGCTCATGTAGACTGATTTGTGCTTCTAGACAGTGCATCTTCCACAGAGTTTTCCACTCTGATGTGGCTGTTGCATGCTTGTGAGATGGGCTATTTTACAGCCTCTGGCATGCTGGGCTTAAAGGGCTGTTTCTCTGCACTTGATCAAATGGAAAGTACAGAGAGGAAAAAAAGCCCGGCCTCTCACGTTTCCGTGTCATGTTCAATCAGTCAGAGTGCAGGACAGTTTAGGCCTGATTTACAGTTGTGCTTACCAAGAGCAGTCCTGTTTGGAGATCCACATATCAGATCTCTGTGCCCCATTGACTCCACTGTATATTGTCTGTGAACTTTGGGGGAACTTTCCACATGACTAAGGACTACTGAATAGCCCACAGAAGTTGTTGGCTCTGCTAGTGTCTACTTTTCCCTTTATGGTTGTTTAAAGGGACTGATTTAAAACCTGCAAACCCTGCACATAATGAGTTTGTATAAATCGTTAAAAAGCCCAGCTCGAAGGGGCCTCAAGAGTTTGTGTAGTTCATCCACCTGCCCCAAGGCTGGAGAACCTTTGCTGAATGCCTGTCTCTCATACTTTCACTTTTTTTTGGTGTAGCTGCTATATTTGCATATAAGAACATGTGAACTCTTACAGGCACAGACTCATTCAGGGAATGCTTGCAATGAGAGCTTGGTGTTGTTTGAGAATTCTGGTGCTGGTGCGATAAAAATATAAAAATAAAAAAAATCCCCTCATCTGTGGAGGGGATAGGTGATTAGATGTGAGTTGTGTTCTGGCATTCCTTTTGTGACTAATACATCCTCATGCAGGCATTTCACAATTAAAGAGCATGCAGATGCAATTAAGAAATAGCTATGTGTAACAATTACAGACAAGTTTGCAAAGAATGGAGACTTGGAAACCAGAATTAGGCTCTATCTTTTAAGTCCTAGAGCACCAGCGAATATTCAGAATAGAAACTTTTCAACAAAAATACTGGTTTTCTGTCTTTCCTGCTCTCTTCTTTCTATTTTAAAGGCATAGAGGTCACCAGAAGGAAAAAACATAAAAACTTAAATATATTTTATGTTACTTAAAATTTATTTTTAAAAACTGCCCCTAAATATAACTGCTATGTTTTTAGCCAGAATTGCTCATCTGACTTTTAGCATGTTCCCTGATACCAAGGGCATTCAGGTGTATGATTTCACAAATTTTGAAAACATTTGCTCTGAGCTCTCCAGAATTGCCCAGCATTATTCCAGTAATTTTATTGATCTTTGTACCCATCTCAAAACGAGGAAGCTTTCAGTGGCACTCTCTGAGAACATGAGCCCTGGGTTGGCATTAGGGAGGCTGATATATATAGCTGGGGAAAAGGTCTCTCTGTCAACCTTAATAAATGTTTTGTACAACTTCTTGAAAGAAGGATTATGCTGACAAAATGCTGTTGCATCTGCTCCTCTGACTTGCTGAAATGGAAGATTTCTTGCATCACAACATGTTGCAGTGAGTGAAGTTGCTGCATTTGTGAGGGACACAATGAGAGACTCTGTGTTGAAATATTTGGCCTGCAGCAATAGCTGTAGTTAGCCAGGGAGAATTTGACTTACTCTTTTAGCTGCAGCAAGATTGGCACCTGATGTTTCCTTGATCAATAATCCCAATGTTTAGATCTTGTTCTTTATGCCAGGGAGCAGGTGGGTTACCCTTCTTTTATGCAAGCAGAGAAATTTTGTAAAGCTATCCAGCAGCTTTTAGTATCAGTGGCGCATCACTGTCACACCTTGTCTATGGATTCTATTTCAGAGCCGCCTGTAGTGATATAGATATAAACTAAAAATAATAAGACAATGGAAAATTTCAACCACGACAGAGTAGTGCTGCAGTAATAAATGTTTTACAATTCAGAATGTCTGCGGGAGAGATTTCCCTCTCCTGCCAGTGGTACCCTGGGCAGGATGGTGGGCAGAGCTTTGTGTCTGCCCTCTGTGTGCCAGCTGAACTGCTGCTGGGGCTTGTCCTTAGCTGCTGGTGCAGGCCAGGTTGCTGTTTATGGGGCCTATTCTCATGGAGCAAGGGGAAAGCATTGCTCATCATTTGGCCTCTGAGTCATGGCACCTTTGCTGTTAATAGGCTGGAGAACCTCCCCTTTTATGAGGCTGTGCCTGGGGGCACAATTTAATCTTGGAATTGTATTACCTGGTTATTATTCCACTGAAGCAGCAGTGGCAATATTCCAGCTGACAACAATGGAAAGGGGAGCAAGCCTTCAAGTCTCAACTGTGTACAAATGTGATGTATTAGAACCACAGAGATTCTCCATGATCTGAGCTGATTCCTTCTGAATCAATTAAAGTTTCACAAGCACGATTTATTATTAACATCCAGAGCTGCTTTCACAAATCTCTCAGCAGCGTGGTAGAGGAGTGCTCATGTGCTCATGAATCAAGAAAATGACTTCCAAGTAGCAGAGTTATTTACTAGCTAAATCCCTGATCCAGGCATGCTGCCATGGCTAAATCTATCCAATAGCATGTGTGTGTCTGCATCTGAAGCGTTTCTGATCTGAAGCATTTTTGTCATGGTGCCTGGCCAGAGTGGGTCATGCCATCTTTGGCTGTTGTTCTGGAAAAGGAAGGGGGATGGAGGAGGGGGTAAATTGAGAAAAGCAGGGTTAGCTGTGCAAGGGAGCAGGGGGACATTTTGCCATGTGCAAACCTGTGTGGCAGCAGCGGCAGGAGGAAGTGCTCCCTTCGGACTCTCCAAGGACATTCCAGTCAGGCAGCGTGGGCTGTGGTGGTGAGGCTGCCCTGTGCCCCCATGTCCAGACTCTGTGGCACTTGTGCTGAGAGTCTGAGCTGGTGTGTGACATTTAGCAAGCAGGCTTTGGGTTTTCTCCTCCCTTCTCTGGATCTTGTTACGTTCCTTTTGACATTTACCTGAACATGAAAATGTAGCAGGGTCCCATGTCCTTGTTGACTCGTGCCTAAAAGCTGAATTAGTGTGCTTTGTATTTCTGTTTGTCAGTATCTCTTAGCCATAAGTTGAGGAATTGTATGCCTATCTATGCTTTGGGGATTTAGACACAATCTTATCAACTTTTTAACCTTTGACATTTTTTGCACTTTCTCTTTTTATTTTTCCTTTTACTTTATAACCAGTCTTCCCAGCTGGAGCAACCCATTCCAGTATTACTCATATATATATATATATATATATATATATATATAATATTATAATTTTTCATATATTTTGAGCAGTAGCTTGAAACTTCGTGCCCAAACAGCAGCTGCACAACCAGAATTTGTACCTTCAGACTCTGTTGAGCACAGAGGGAGCAAAAACCTTGGCAGCTGACCCCTGCTTCTTGCTACTCTGTCCAGCCTTGATAAATGAGAAAGCCAAGGAGAAGCTGTGATTGCTGCCAGCTGGCCAAGCTCCCAGAGAGACAGTCCACCCACTGGGAAGGTCAGAAGGCAGCTTTGCCCAGCCACTCCACCCTTGCAGCAGCACAGAACGTGGAGCCAGAGCTGGGCCTGCCAGTCCTGCTCCTGCTGGGGTCTCTTTGGGGCCAGAGCCAATCCCCACGGGAGGGTGACAGCTCTTGGTGTCCTTTGTGCTGCTTGGGATGCAGCAAGCCAGGGGAGATCAGGCAGAGTCAGCTAATACCTGGCACTGCAGAGTTAATTTTGAAGTTGGGGTGGCCCATGGATGGAAGCTGGTCTGCTGGTGGTAGGTTTGAGATAGGACTGGTGTAACTCCAGCCTGAATTAATGTTTTCCCCCCCTATCATTACACAAAGAGAAAATGCCCAAATAAGCCTTTGTGGCACCATATCTGTTAAATAAATATCTTTTATCAGTGACTGAGCCACTTGAAACATAGTTCCCTGTCTGCTGTCAGAAAAGGCCATACTAAGCTGTGCTGCTTCTTAGAACTCATGGGGTTTTGGAAATGAGCCAGAGGAAAGGGAAGCCAGCTTTCAAACCCCTAAAGCCACAGGTCATCTGTGGCTTGAGTGGGCTGAAGTTGGGTTCATGCGTGGAAAGTCTCTGTGTCACAGATTCCCCTACACTCTTCTGATCTTGTGAAATTGCTCTGCTCACTCAAACTAGTGACTGCCCTGACAGGGATAGCCCCAGGGGAAGGACAGCTATTTGGGGTGGTAGTTTCCCATAAATTTTATCTTGCAGCCTGCCCTCTTTACTGCCCCTCATCATCTCCACTCAGAGCTGCCTCGAGGTCCTTCAGGACTGATGGTTTTCCCAAGCCACAGGACAGTCAGAAGTTCCTGCCAGAACTGTTGGATGCTGCTTCCCAGCATCAGTCTGTGGCATCTCTGGATCCCTGCTGGCCAGGAAGCGAGGCAGCAAATGCCAAATACTGCCAGTAAGCTGTCCCCATTGGAATGGGGACACATAGAAAAGAGAGGATGGTCTTTGAAGGCCAGGCTGTTGTCTGTGCATGAGTTAAACATGGTGTGGAGTACTGGGTATCTCATGTTCTGCCATGTCTAGCACAGGGCAATTGAAGTCACTGTTTGCCTGAGAGCCTTCCCTACTTTCTCCTCCCTTTATTACAAACCAGGCTCATGCTGAAAATCTCCACCTCTTCTCCAGGGAAGCTCCTAATATTTCCAAGTCTTTGCTCTGCCTGTGTCTTCCTTGGAACCTCGCTGTGGTTTGGGACAGTTCAGGTTGTTCTCCTGTTCCCTGGAGGATGCAGTTAAAAGCTGTCCTTCAGCAGAGCTGGGTTATAGAAACAGGCACATCATTCCCAGACAATCCCTATTTCCCTGAAGCCCACAGCATGCATGGGTGGCTGGAGCCTCTGGGTATAGCACAGGCACTGCTTGCTCCCAGGCTTTCTCTGGGCTGTGCTGGCACAGCCCTGCACAGCACTGGCCAAGTGAGTGTCTGTCCCAGCACTGTTATGTAAGGAGGAATTTCAACATTAATTACCTGTCTTGGCTTTGGGTTTCTTTCTGTCTCTGCTGACACCAGAATGAGTCTCAGAAGATTCAGCGTGGCTTCCACAAACAAAACAAACAAACTTTATTTCACAGGCTCTGGGCTTTGCTGATTTCTGCCAGGAGCATCCACTTTTCTGGGATGTTTTCCCTTTGTTTCCCTGCCACTGAGGAGGGACAGCAGTTTTTCTGGAGATGCTGCCGAGCATAGTTAACATGGTTAAGTATTTGAGCTGCAGGGAGGCTGGCACTTCCAGTCAGGCCAATTAAAAGGGAAAAAATTAACATTTCCCTTTGCTCTCAGCCACCTTCCTGCATTCTGAAAGGGGGAGGGGCAGGGAGGGATGCCATCAGAGCTGTAGAGGTTGGCTGGAACAGAAGTGTGTGCTGGGCCAGAGGTGTCTGTGTGGATCGTGTTCTCCCTAATGGCTTTCCTCCCCCCATCTGAAGTCATTAATGCTCGTTAAGCCAGGATGGAAACAAACCCAAACAACAACAGTCTACAAAATAATTCCATCACTCCAGACTAGTTCTTTTTTTTTCCTCCAGTGAAGCAATTAGTCTCCTGTGATCCCATTTTTAGCCAGGCTGGAAACAACCAGCCGGACAATAGTGAATTCCTCTTCTGGCAGAGCAGTCATCGGATCTGCTCCCTGATGGGAAAGGTGAGGCGAGTCCTCTTGCCTGTCTCTAGGGGAAGAATCTCCCTGCAGAAATTCCTGTGGGCCTTGCTGAAAGCCCTATTTTTGTGCAGCCTCTCCCAGTGAGTCACAGCCTTTGGCTCCCTGGCTACTCTGAGTGCTCTCAGTACCATGGCTTTTTTGCCAGCCCACTGCGGGGTTTAATTCTCTGTGGTTTTGCTCTCATGGGTGTACAGCCCGTCCCACTCGCTGGCTGATGATGCCAGTTGTGGGTGCCAGAAAGTCATGAAGTAACTTGTGGTTTATACCAACAGCACACCCATGTAGGACTCGTGTGGAGGCGGGGTGAGACTTTCCAGTCTCGCTCATTTGAGTGGTACTTGGTCCTAGGAGTGGCTCAGCCCATGTTAGGGGACAGTGCTGTGGAGCAGTGGAGTGTGATATGAGCAGGGTCTGCTAAAATCTGGGGTGTGTG
The DNA here is from genome assembly GCF_015832195.1 of Motacilla alba alba. Lineage (NCBI taxonomy): Eukaryota > Metazoa > Chordata > Aves > Passeriformes > Motacillidae > Motacilla > Motacilla alba. Next base: position 56,291,924 of record NC_052020.1, on the reverse strand, counting down.
ATAGGGAAGAGAGGGGCTGGCTGACATCACTGAGGCTGCCCAGAGAAGCTGTGGATGCCCCATCCCTAGAAGGGTTCAAGACCAGGCTGGAGGGGGCTTGGAGCAACCTGCTTCAGGGAGAGGTGTCCCTGCCCATGGCAGCTGGGTTAGAATGAGATAATCTTTAGGGTCTCTTCTTACCACAGCCATTCTGTGATTCTCTTCTATGATTCCCTGAAGTCCCGTGTAGCACCACACAGAGCTGTGGGGGGAGCTTGGCCAGAGCCACCCAGGAAATGACTCCATTCCTGTAACTGCTTGTAGCATGAGTAAGGTGAAGTGTTGTCCTCTGCCCAGGGCAGAGCCTGCAGCTGTGCCACACACAGGGCCTTCCCCTTACCTTTGAGGTTTTTGTAGGGTGTGGGAAGCTCTGGGTTCCCCCTGCCATCGCTGCAGCTCCCTGCAGGGCACTGCCTGCCAGGCATGCAGCACCTTCACTGCCCTGAAAAGCATGGATGGGACAGGGGGGACAGGTACAGCTGGAGAGCACTGTGGCTGTGCTGCTGGAGGAGGAGACTTAAATCACCAGCAGAAGGGATCTTGCTGTCTTTGGGTTCTGAAAAGAAGCCCTGATGCCACCTTAGCAGCTGGACAGTGCTAAATGCAAACACTTCCCTTTCAGGATGCAGGAAGGCTCTAAGCCCAAATCCACGTTTTACCTCATGCACATGAGGTAAAAGCCACAGGGTTTCTAGTCAGGTGCCAGGAAAAGCTGCAGCCGCCCAGGAAAGGGCAGCTGAGGACAGAGGGGAGCTCTGCTCGCTGGCTGCTGGGATTAAGAGCCGCTCACCGCGTGTTTGAGTCATGTGTCACCAGCGCCGAGCTCTGACTCCTCTGGAATGAAGGTGCCGTGTGGGCACCGGGGCCGGCGGGCTGTGCAGTGCTGCTGCTCAACATGGAAAGCCAGGGTGGAGAAACACTTGGCAAAGAGATCTGCCAGGCAGGCTCATCTGGGGATGTGCAGAAAAAGTGTTTCTGCCTGATCCGTACAGCTTGGATCAGCTCTGGGACACGGCCTGCTGCATCTGAGCATCACCCTGGCTGTCGGCTGCTCCCGCTCCATGCAGGGCAGGGCTGCCCTGGTTGCTGTGGAGGGATGAGAGGCTGTTGATAAACGTTGTCATCTTGTTGGGTGATCTCTGGTTTGAGTCATTCCAGCCACGGTGGTGGTTGCTGGTGGTGCCAGGAGTGCCAGCGGGCACTTGGGGTGGGGGCACAAACCAAATGCCTGAGGGTTGAGTTCCAGGTGGGTGGGATGGCTGTGGGGATGCCAGCACATGTGTGCAAGGGAAACTCAGGGATTCCAAACCTGCAGCGCCAAATTTAGGGATTGGCTGGAGAGGAAGCAGGATGGGTTTGCATTTGTACCACTGTGGTGCTTCCCAAGTCACCACAGGGACAATGGGAGGTGGGAAGTGAAGTAACCTGGTGTTCAAAAGCTGATTCCAAATGCTCTTGGACATAACCTTGATGGGAGAGCAGCTGCTCTGTCACGATGTGGTTGCTTTCCTGTTAACAGCCCAGGACAAAGCTGTGGGTGGTGAGCCCACAGCACCACCCCCAAACAGTGTCCTGTGCTCTCACAGCCATGGGATCATTTCAGGTACTGTGGAATCATTCCTCATGCAAAACCATGGAGAAGTTTGCAAACCATTTGTGAAGTAAAGCATTGTGGAGTCTGTTTGAAAATAAACATGGAGGACAGGTAAACTTTAAAATGATGTCCCCAAAGTGCAGAGATGACATGGGACATCTATTGCTCCATGTCTGCAAATCCATCTAGAAAAGTTCCAGGGGTTCATTAGCTTTAATGTGGCGGTTGTGGGTGATGCATTTCAGCATGTTGTATTAAAATAATGCCCTTTTTATTCCTTTTTCTCAGGACAGTGCAGTCATTCTGCTTTCCCTGAGCCTCCATGGTTTTCCATTAGTCCTCAATCAATTATTTATTCATGGGAGAGTATCTGAGAGCAGCAGTCCAGTCTGAGAGCAGCAGTACTTGACTGTGGAGATGAGTTTGAAGTACTTGATGGCTGAACCCACTGGAATTGTCAATAACATTAAGAACTACTTTCCTGCCACAAAATAAAAATGTGGCCTTGTAGGTGGAGGGTGCTAAACTTTGATGAGGACATGAGCTAAAAACCAGAGCACTTTTGATGCCACCTGGATGTAACTTTAGAGAGCACAGACAAGGATTTTTTTTGATAATCACCTTGCCTTCTATCTAGTTTCTAGATAGAACATATGTATTGTGCAATTCTGGCCTGTGTTATAAACATGGGAGGGCTAGGTAGAAAAATCTGTAATTCTGAGTTTTGATATTATGTGGTGCCTCAGCAAGAGGCACCAAGCTTTTTGCCTGATGTTTTTGGTATCCCTAGACTAGAAATAAGTTTCAGTTGGGATTTATGGTGTCTTCTTCCTGACCAAAGGGATTTATAAGCAAGACATATTACTGAAGCCTGTGTAAGCAAGAGGGACCTGACAGCTTCAGATCTTCCACAACTGAAATAGTAAAATCTGAATATGTCAGGAGGTGTATTTCCAGGTAGACACACAGTACCCTTAGCATACTTCTCCAGGGTCACACATTGCAGAGGCCAAAGGGACTTGCAGGGACTTGATGTGTGAATGTGCTAAAACTTCAAGGGCTGAGCAGTGTAAAGACAGACTTTCCTCACTCGTGTCCAGTTTCTATTTTTTTCCTTGATGGGGTCAGAGGAGACAGTGCTTATTTCATTTGGTGATTGATTTGTTTCATATATAACAGGAGCAGGGCAGTTGGTAGCTCCTTGTGCCTGGCAGCCATGTCAGGTGAGCATCACTTGACTCCTGCTCTGAGTTACTGCTGCTTTACTAACAATCAGGGAGCCACCTCAGACACCTAATTTGGCAACTTTGGTAGGCTTGTCAGCTGGTGAATCAAATTTAGAGGGCCTGAAGTGGCTTGGGAAAGCATCTGTTCCCCTGTGCCAGCTGAAGAGGGAGCTCAGCCCAATGAGACTCGAGGGTTAAGTACTTGATGTGCCATGGGGATAACACCAGCCAGCATTGTTGGTGAGCAGTTTGGGCTCTGTTTGATGCTGTGTGGCATTTGGGGTGACACATGGGATCTGGTCTGTCCCTGCTGGCCTGGCACAAAGGTCAGTGTCACTGGTTCCTGCACGAAGGCAGCCTGGGAGGAGTCAGAGGGGGACTGCAGAGAGCCCAGCCAGGAATTCCACCTGGCTCTGCCCTGCTTATCCAGGATCCTTGGGCTTCAGACAGCTCTGGGTGAACCACCTGTAATGAGTGAATAACAACAGAACATTTCAATTCACATGAAATGAGAAACTAAATCTTAATGATAATGACCCATCTTCTACACTCCTAGAAAAACTTCTTCCATTTTATATTTAAGTGATTGCTGTGGTCAAAAGCAGAGATCAGAGCAGTCAGAAAAGAACTGTGTTTGCCTAAAGGTTCCCTGGAGTCTTAGAAAAAAAAAAAAAAGAGCCAATTATATCAGTGATGGTGTCAGTTTGTTTTTTTTAAGAAACAGCTCTCAAGACAGCATTTCCTAGGAAATTCATTCATTTATTCCAAGGGGAACCAGGCAGAACTCCCTCCTGTGCAGCAGTGGGGGGGCTGTGTGCTTTGTGCCCACAATGTGTCACTAGCAGGGAGACTGTTCTTTTGCTCTGTGCATAAAAATTCAGTGCAGATGGTGAGATTTTCAAAAGCAGCCACGCTGGGCCAGCACGGATGCTCCCTCAAAAGTTAATGGTAAGTTTGACAGTGGAAATCTACAGGGCAAAGCAAGGTGCTTTTAAAAATCCTGTCTAAAAATACAGTACTTCTGCCTTCAGCTTTGTTTATTCCATTATAGAAAGGAGATTAGCACCTATAGCCTTAGCCTTATAAATCTGGATCTGTAATTCAGAGCCTTAATAAGGTTAAGTAATTTTTTTTTCCTCAGGGCAGGGCCTATTTCAGATTTGAGTAAACTTGACAGGAGTTGGTTTTTTTTCACTGATTTCCCTGGATTTAGAGTGAGGCTCAGAGTACAGTGAACCTTACCTGTATCAGATGAATGTGGAGAAGTCTGCCTGACCAGATTTACAGGTTCCAGGCAGGAGTGTCCTTCCCACAGAGCCCTGCTGGCGTTCCCAGTATCAGCACAGGCTGGTTTACTGTCCAAGCCAGTGCCAGAGGCAGTCTGCATACATCATCCTGATGGATAGGGACACCTTCATTTTCATTTTCTTTGATATTTCTAGGAGTGAAATATTCCTCCTAAGGCTGGGGTGAGGAGGGTGGGTTCCATGGCAGCTGTGGGATGAGCAGGAGAGTGCCTTTGGTGTGGGCTGCTGGCTCATTCCCCCAGGGCAGGTTTAGTGGCACACAGTGGGGACCTGTCCTGTGTGCTGGGGGAAGGAGGAGCCTTTTCAGCAGCACAGGCCATCCTTGATGCTACCAGGACAGCTTGGAGCCTTCAGCAGCCCTGTGGTGGGCTGTGGGCAGCTGGTGATGACTAATGCTGGATAACTCTCACTCCATCTTGTAGTGTTGAGACCATGCTGTGCTGTAGGCACAAACCTGAATCCACTTTAATTTCCATATCAGGTTTTGAATCAACGTTGATCTATTTTTGTCAAAGTGACACAACAGGCTTGTGCTTTTTAACCTCTCCTAGCTCCATTAGTCCTCTGATTCTTGTTCCTGCATTTGGGTCTTGAGTCTGTTGTGTGCCTCCTCTGAAGACTTCAGGCAATGGGATGCACAAAAAGAAACATTGTGATTGGTAGTTTTTTTCTTCTTTTTTTTTTCCTTTTTCCCTCTTTTTCTGGCAGCGGTAAAATAAGAGCTCTGTTGGGAGCAGCTCAGCAAGTGATGTTTCAGGGCCAGCAAATTCCAGTGTTGCTGCCCAGTGGGACTGAGGAGTCTATCACAGGACTAGGCTGGCAGCTCATCCAGAGGGAGAGTGCGTGGCATCCATACCAAAAACTGGACACGAAGCCTTTTTCCATCCACCTCTCCCCTTCCTGCAGTAAATGGGAGGACAAATGCTCTGGGATTCAGGGAAACACTTCAAGTGTAGCTCCTCTTTCCTGATTAGAGTCCCACATAAAATGCAGCATCTAATACATAGATTATATATAAGTATCTATAAAAAATGCACGCACACTAATTTGGATGTATAAATAAATTATAGGGGTTGTGCCATCCTTGGGATTACTCCAGTGTGGCAACCTCCAGCACGCCTGTGTTTCACCAGTAATGTCTCTGGCTTGTGGCTGCCCCATTTCACATATCCCCCACGTCTTTTTGCCCTTGTAAAGCTGCCTTTGAACACTGTCATCAGCCCTCTTCCAGCTGCTATGGGTGTAGTGAAGGGGAAGCTTGTGGGTGTGCCTGACCCCAGAGGGACTCAGTGAGGTCCCACTGGGTCTGTACCAGCAGCGTGGGGGAAGCTCTGTGATCACCTCTCCTGGCGTGCCCAGGGTTTTTGGTCTCTGCCTTTACACTTGAGCCTACCACTCTTGTTTTAACTGCGGGATGAATCACGCCTGCTCATCTCAGCAGCAATGAAATCCCGTGAGTAATTGTGTTAATCTTCCACAGGTGCCCTTCTGAAGTGCCCAGAGGGAGGGGAGGTGGGAGTGCTGGTGCTTCAAACCATCAGAGAGGTCTTGGATGCTGGGTGATGCCATCTCCTGTGCTGTAAGAGGAGTCAGCGCCTTGGGCATTGCTTTGTCTCCAGAGCAGCAGCCCTGGGTTTAGCAGTGCTCTGGTGTGGGCTGGGAGCTGCTTCCAGGGAGCCCTTGCAGGCAGGAAGGGGTCAGGCAGATGGACAGCCCGCAGCGCTGGGTGCCAGCCCATCTCTGCCAAAAACCCCATGGTGCTGCCTTAATGCAGGCAGAATGCTTGCAGAAACTTGTCCTTGTGCTTGGAGGGCTGCTTGACTTTAAAATAATAATGACAGAGCACTTCTGGATACAGTGCTTGCCAGTCTGTTTAGTCTGAAGCCCAAGAAACAGAGCAAGAATCAGACTTAGCCCATGAGTGTGCAAGACTGATACTGAGTGCCTTTGGACATCCTGAAGAGCACAGATGCAGCTGTGAGGATCTGTCTTGGGCTAACTCACCCACTCCTGACCTTGCCCTCAGGCAGTCCTTGGCCATGTGCTGTGGTGAGAGCTTTCAGCATGTTCCAGTGCTGTGTCTGACCCTGGACTTGAGTCCATATTGCATCAGTCTGTAACATCTTGTGTTGCAAGAGAGGTGGAGCCTGCTTTGGAGGCTGAGTATCCCTAATCCATCACACCTTTATCCCAACACATGGCTGCAGAGCATTTCCAAAGGTCTGTGATGTGCATGCCAGCAGGGTGGGTTGGGTGAAGCAGAGACAAGGCAGGAGGCCCTTGTTGTATTCTGCCAGATTCCCCTCCCAGCTGTCGGTGGAGTCTGCAGGATGTGCTGTTTCAGTTCAGATTCCCACCAAATTCCCACCAAATTCATTCCTGGGGCTGTAAAAGCCCCAGGAATGGGGCTGGGCTCCTGGCTGGAGCACTGCTCATGTGCTGAGGTGGCTGTAGGATGCACCTTTCCCACGAGCCTCCTCTGGCTCCCATGGCCAGCAAGGACAGGCACCTGTCTACTGTTAAATGGCCCAGCAATCAGTGTGGATTTTCAGTGGAGTTTCACTTATTTGTACCACTTACCCTGAGTCTGAGTTGGATCCTTGAATCATTATATCACATTCCTGCTATTGCTTTGTGAGAAATGAGAAGGTCAGCCTGGAGCCGTGGTGGCTGTATTTACAGTCCCTAAACACTGAAGTCTGGTCAGATTTTGAAAACAGCTTTTGGCTGTTAGGCCAGTGTAGAAGGGCACTTGCTGTGTTTCATTCCTACTTTCTGGTAATTACGAATTACAAATATCTGGAGAGATCTTCCCCTCATTTCTGTCCTGTTACACTGCACTGCAGGTTGCAGTTTGCTGTAGCCAGGCTGTCTGTGTGGCTTACAGTGGTCTGGGTGGGTTTCACCTCAGAAGTTGTTTGGAAACCAAAGTAAATGTTTTCTTTACCCGAAGGAATGTTTTTCAAGGAAACAAAGAGTTGAAGTTACGTTTTGCAGTCCCTGTGTATTTTGCCATTACTTCGTGCAGTGCTGGGGAGGATGGGGTACACAGACTGAATCCCACGGGATTTTGGGAATTGTGCTGGGAAGCTACAGGTGTGTAAAGCAACACTTTCCATCTCAGCCTGCAATGCCCACACAGTGGTGTGTGTAAATGCCTACACACTGTTCATATGCTGGATAACAACAGTGTCCTACCTCTTTTTATTTGGCAGCAAAACTCAGGATTTCTGCTCTTTTTCTCCAGCTTGGTGCATCTTGATCCTTTTCTGATCTCTGCTTTGTGGCTCCCTTAATCAAAGGCCAGTAACCTGGTGTTTCATTTGTGATTTCAGT